>NC_090351.1:17986209-19186209 GCF_035084215.1 Heptranchias perlo
TTTTTACAACTCCTTATAAAAATATCAAGGACATTCAGCTGAGTCAAACACAAACTTACTTCTTAACTGGATTTTTTTTCAGTCTCTAAACTTTGCCCAACCCCAAGAAAAAAGCTCACATTGAAAAATAATTGAATTAGAATTTTTATAGTCGCAAAGCCATTTTCTTCCATATAAGGGCAGCAGTGGCTGGTGCTGGTGAGCAAAATGTATCGTGCATAACTCAGAATTGTTAAAGTAAGCAGGGCACACCTTGAGGTGTTGCATAACTGCAGAAAGCAGTGCAAGTATGTACAGAATAAATAAATTCAGTAGATGCTACAAAATAAATTTGTCCGATTGTTTAGGTATGCCTGGAGCCTTAGGCATTATTCTAGTTTAGTTATGTATCCTCAGCAACTGAAAAAAAACAATGAAAACTTCTCCCCCAGTCGCATGCCTCGTGTTTGGCACACAATGAAAAATGAGCTCTTGGTACTTTGACAAAAATGTTTGAAAATATGAATGTGGTCAAGAAAGTGCATTTGTCAGGGTATTGTTGTGACAGTATTTCTGTGACCCAGCATCAGTGTTTATTCAAGTGCTGTCATATTAAGTAACTTGAACAGATGATTGGCACTGCCTTGTTTGTGGCCCCATCCATGTTATGTCCGCCACAACCCAGAGCTGAATAATCAGACTATCAGGCAAGTTACAAGGTCAGCACTTTTCTATATAAGTGGTGTATTGTCTGCAGCGAGTGAGGGCAAGAGAGAGGGAGAGAGAAACTTTCTCATCTCAGAACATTGAATACAGGGCAAATGATATTGGAGACTATTTACTCATGTACCCAAATATTTTCTTAATAGGATACATTTTAGTTAGCACTGAGCTAAAGTCTGATATCTACAATATTTTCACTACTGAATACCCTGAATCTTTGAATTTAGCCACAGCGGAGGACAGTAAAGTGTTGTAATATCATCATAATAGTGTCACTGACATCCTAACATACTTCTTGCAAATCAAAGCAAAATTGATTATCACTCAACTGGATTGCATTTACATTATTTCCATGCTAGCATCTTAAATCCCAGTTACTTTCTATAATTTTATGACTCTCATTATGCTTTTGTATCACACGTTTTATTTCAGAATTCAGCCTACACTGAATTCATCCCAGAATTATACTCATAAATGGGGCTTTAAAATAGTGTAAATGTTCATAAACACCCTGGAACTGTTAAAGTCTGCCATGCATCTGTATAGTTATGAGTTTGAGTCTAGCAGTCAAAATTAGATATATTAGACAGTTTAATCAGCTCATAGTTGAGGTGCCTCATCATTGAAATGAATAGATGTTCTGCTAACTCCCACTTTGTAAGTCTTATAAGTGACAGTTTGGCTGAGTTGTAACATTCTCATTTCTGAGTAGAAGGTTATGGGTTCAAGCCCTTCTCTAAGGCTTCAGCATATAATCTAGGTTAACACTTCCATGAGTGACTGCTGAATTATTGGAGGTGCGATAATTTTGAAGAGACATTAATCCAAGGCTCTGTCTGCCTGTACAGGTGGACATGAACGATCCCATGGCACTATTTGAAGAAGAACAGGGAGTTCTCCCAGAGCCCTGGCCAACATTTATACCTCACACAAAATCACCAAAATAGAATAACTGGTCATTTATTTTATTGCTATTTTGGGATCTTGCTGTGTGCAAATTGGCTGTTGCACTGCAGTGACTGCGCTTGAAGGTAACTCATTGGCTCATTGACTGAAGCACTTTGGAACATGTAGAGGACCTGAAAAGCACTGTATAAATGCAAGTTCTTTCTTGCCTCCACTCCTGCCAGCTGAACCAAGAACTAGCGCAGTTTTCACACATCATAGATGACTCTAGAACCCTGCTCACCCATCTTATGAGTGAAGGATAGTATCTTTATAAGTATAGGGAAGAGAATAACAGTGAGATTATAACCTCATTCATGATGTTAACTTCTTAAAAAAATAGACACTGTATGCACACTCTGTCACACTACCTGCAAGGTACAGTTAGGCCAGCCTGTGCTGGCTGATATCTGCTTCAATTTTCCTTTTGTAAAGATGGACCAATCTCAGATTATATGGTTGACTGACTCACTGTTTGGAGCTCTTGGACTGTGAATGTAACAAAGCTTTGATATTTCATCAGCACAGTAGGGATGTTAACAGACAGGACCATGCTGCATCGGACAGATTAAAAGAAGTCTGAAAGAATTCTTTATATCCAATCTAGAAACCTTCCATGTTCCTGGGGGCAGTTTGTGCTCTAAAATAGAAAGCCACTGATGTTCTGAGGAGTTTGACCTTCATTCTCTGAAACAGGAGTTCATAATAATAATTCTGAAGACATCCATTGGGCCCCTCTGACCTTTGCACTCAAATTCCTGATACGTGCTCCCGTCTGTCGAAGCTCCGTGCCATTGTAAAATTTGCCCCATAGTTTCACTATTTTATTCACTTATCAATTTCTGGGTCTTTTTTCCACACACTGGAAAAGAACTGACAGCATTATGTGGACAAAAATTTAGATACTTGACAGTCAGGAGAAGATAAAGACATTTCCATGGAATCATAGAACCATACAGCACAGAAGGAGGCAATTCGGCCCATCGTGCCTGTGCCGGCTCTTTGAAAGAGCTATCCAATTAGTCCCATTTAAAAGAAAAACAAGGA
The DNA here is from genome assembly GCF_035084215.1 of Heptranchias perlo. Lineage (NCBI taxonomy): Eukaryota > Metazoa > Chordata > Chondrichthyes > Hexanchiformes > Hexanchidae > Heptranchias > Heptranchias perlo. Next base: position 17,988,904 of record NC_090351.1, read on the forward strand.
ATTATTATTGAATATCACAAAGAGGAAACAGGGCTTGATATTTCTTTAATATAAACTTCTGTAGGCACTCAGGAGATGAAGACCTATTCTATTTTAAATGAATGCACAACAGAATACACATGCTATCAGTTCAAGGCTTTACCTAATTTTCCTTTGAATACTTAGCCACTAGTTTTTATTCTCTATTTGTTTTCCACAGATGGCTTTGAACTTGTTTTTCTGTTTGTATCCATTAATATTGATCTGAGTAATGAATGATACCCCTCGCACAAATACTTGGCAGGAGAGTCAACGTCTTCTTGTAACTGAGCTCTGAGGTATATGCAGGTAATGGTGCCGCGGGTGTCTTGCGACTTTGATGATGAAATCCGATCTGTAGATTAAAGCATACCTTCAGTTACTGTCATTCTTTAAAATGTTGCTTAAGTCAACTTCAAAGATCTGTTTCTTTGAATTTCCATCCCTGTGCTGCAGTAGCTTGAACCAACAGCACAGACTTGCTGTGCCATGCAAACTAAAAGTTGTTTTTTTAAATAAGTATTGTTTGCATTATTGGCAAATATAATACAACTACAGCTAAATTGATTGATAAGAACTGTAAATAAGCTTTAGCGTTAGGTTTAGGACACAGTTAGAGTTTCTCATTTCAATTTTTAGCCATTTTTAGCCAAATTTGGGACTTTTCAGTTTTTCTGGCAAAACAATTTTTTTTAGGGTTTTAAAAATTGTTGCTCTCAATAGTGATCCAAATATCCCATCTCTCTAATCTCCTCCAGTTCTACAGCCATCCAAGAACCCTGCATTCCTCCAATTCTGGCCTCTTGTGCATCCCTGATTTCTTTTGTTCTGCCATTGGCAGTCGTGCCTTCAGCTGCCTAGGTCCTAAGCTGTGGAATTCCCTCCCTACACCTCTCCACCTCTCTCTCCTCCTTTAAAACTTTTCTCTTTAACCAAGTTTTTGGTCACCTGTCCTAATATCTCTTTAGGTGGCTTGGTGTCAAATTTTCTTTGATAACACTCCTCTGAAGCGCCTTGGGATGTTTTAAAACCTTTAGAGCCTACTGTTCAGATATAACTCCTAGATCTGGATTATAGACTCCAATAAAATACAGTTGGGGCACCATTAACCACCACTATGTCTTACACATATTAAAACAAAGTAAGTGTCTGTCATCCCAGTAGCAACCAAGGAAAGAACTTTTTTTGGGAATAGGGTCAGAGGTAGGCATGAGTGGGGCAGACAGAGAATTCATAGAGACCAGATAAAATATAATCATGTAGATGTCTAGGATTCTGGAAGGAAGGACATTGACTGCCTTGTCTCCATTTGGCTACCCCAGTAAGTATATCTTTACAAAGGAGTAAGAACTTTATATTTTATCACATTACAAGCTTCTCTTAGCCAACAAAAGGAAATAAGTCAAGATGAGGATATCTCAGTGATCATTACCAATTAGTCATTAGCAATTATGTTGTGAATAGGTGGCACATGGGATTTGTGTATCAATGCACTGCGATACTTTAAGAGAGTGTAGTAGGATGAGGGTTCACACTCTTGACTATCTACGTGGTGAGGTCTCAAATCTATGAGGTTAGAAGCAGAGAACTGTTGTTTCCCAACAGACAAAGAGAATAATTTGATGCAAACCACTCAATGCCAGCTTCACTCACCTACTCACAGCTGGTTACAGAACAGCACGGACAACGGTGCCAGTTGCATACAGCACTTCTGCGTCACCAGTGTAAATTTCTATTTCCCATGCCAATCATGGTACTCACATGATGTCCTAATTATCTTAAGGCCACATTTGTACACCAACTTTAGCATTCCACCAATTCTAAAGATAGAGTATAAACTCCCTATCACACTTGGAGGTGGAAAGTGAAACCTGAACTTCAGCTCCCCAAAGTGTAAATACTGTCTTCAGCAGTTCAGGTTCCAAACTCCTCTTTCCTATTGTGGGCAGCCTTGTAACATTTTAGCATCACGGGGCTTAAAAACTGGCATCAAAATGAGGAAGCGAGAATGGGTTAGGAGGAACTAAATCAGCACCTCAAACCAACAGTGAACATGGAACTGATCAGCTTTCAGTTTGCTGTGTGCAGTGTAAATGTACTGAGACAGAACTAGCATGAGTGAGGCACATTAAACAATAAAATTCAACACACACCAACAGGACCATAATTACCCTGCTCAGCCCTATTGCAGCTTTCAACAAAATTCAGCACTAGAAATTTGCATCGCTTTTCCTATAAAAGTTAGTTTTCCTAAAAATAACATTATAAATGCTAACTTTTATAATGTTACCATTATAACATTAAAATGGTTAATTATGAAGTCAAATATCCTTACATAGATCAATTACAGACAAGGTGCAACATATATAGTTAAATTTTAGTGATATGACAACGAGTTAATGAACTATAATGTATTTGTCACTTCACCATTACATCATCACTACATGGCTTTGCTCATGGGCAGGGGAGAGAGTAGTTTATGAAAGCAAGTTATGCAGACAAGTCTTTGGCAAGGACAAAGTTATTTAGAGGTCTGAGATTGAGGGCTGTTGTCCAGTGTAATCTTTAGGCATTGGTAACTTAAACATTATCAAATGAGAAATGAAAATGGCCGGGTAAGCTACTTAGTACAGTTTAGTGTCAATTACTCCTGGAATCTACAGCACAAATGATATTGATGTCAATTTCTCTAATATTGGAACCATCCAATGTACATGCATTTATAAGCTAGCAAAGCATAAACAGAGTATGGTATTTAAAGCAGAGAACATATTCACTAGAGAGCAGGATCAGCTTATGGTGAGAAAGCACTTGTAATGTCAAGGACAGGAATTAACCACATCAAAGTGGTATAGTCTGATCCAGCTTTAGGGAAATAGGGAAGGTCACTGACAGCTGACTGTTTGACTAACTTTATTTAGAAATAAGTATACTTGTTTCAATCCTGCGTGTAAATCATACTTTGTACTTTCTGGCCTAAGATAAAAGGAATGGTGTTGATCAAAAAGCGATATTTCACTCTGTTCAGTGAAAGATAATTTGGTTATAGTGGAAAACACACAGTTATGAATTAACGTCTAAAGGTTCAGGAGGGCATGACAATTTGGGGCATGCAACAGTTACCATCGTAATTCATATGCTTTATACAAAAGGTTGAATGCTTCAAAAATACTCTTAATGAATTCCTGTTGAATATTTATCATAGTGAATAAGAATAAATAATACCTCATACACAGTTAAAATAAACCTTTAACCAATTGTTATTTTTTTTCTAATATTTCTCCTTTTGCCTTATTTTTGAGCCAAATGATAGGTATATTTTATTGTATCCTTATGATTATTTTATCATTTAGTTTCCTCCACACATTTAGTATAGACGCTAATTTACAAATCTTTCTCTAGCTGGAGTTTTCCAATCGAACACACGTCAATATTTCAACATGCAGTAAGTACTTTTAAAGAAAAAAACATCTCCATGAAAAAATGTTTTGCAAATTTTTCTTTTAAGAAAATGTAGAGGAAAACAGAGAGAGAAAAATCAGAAGAGCCTTGAATTATTGTACGTGACGATGTCATTTGCCAGCAATGCACTTTGCATCATTTAGTTGTATGTTTGCAAACAAACGAGAAAAAAATTGTCAAACATTTTTTCATGAAGGTAGTGGACCTTTAATAAGTAAATATAATTCTCTGTATAAACACTTCAGCAGTTGAACTTTAAGTATGCCATTAAAGATAATTAGATTGTGTTTTTAGCTGATCATGATGCATAGAATCAGCAGGTGAAAAGGATTCAGCCCATTTTTGGCATTAATCAGGGTAAAATAAAAGAATTATTAGATTGTCCCCTCTTAGTTTCCTCATGGATTGAGCCATTGCTACTAATTGCTAACTGCCTAAAGGACAACGAAAGAATAAAGGTTAAGGATTAGATTACAGTTTCTTTGCAAGGTATTAAACTAATTAAGGGTCTTCACCTTGTCCTCATTCATTCATTGACTACGTGAAATATGTGCTCGAGTCCAAAAGCACCATGTAATAGATTCAGACCAATAATCCAGGCAAAAACTAAAAGCTATTGCTTCCTATGTAGCAGGATTTGACAGACGTACAAAGGTCACTGATTAGAGAAGGTGCATTGGAGCATGAAGAGTAAATATACTGTGAAACTTAAAAATCATGTTTGATTACTTTGAATACTTGCCTGTTGACAGAAAAAAAATGAGACTTAATAATAGCAGGCTGATGAAATAGGAACAGTTCACAGAAGAATTTTGATGAATTATACCTCCTAACTTAGCAATGCATGAAGAACAAGGAAATGTGTTCATTTGCCAGTCCATTGATATTCAATGTCATTAGCACAGTGCCTCAAATCATTCAGGCATCTGCAATACTGTAAATGGAAGGAGAATGAATAGGCATTCTGTATTGTCTAATTTGGTTAAATGAAGCAGTTATCATATTCTTAGTTCAGCAGTTGCAAATCAATAAAGAATCAACAATAAATACTGGAACTACTGTTGCCCACAGTTGGAAAATACAAAGAAAATAATATTAAAGAACTTACATTTATATAGCACCTTTCAGGATCTCACAATGTCCCATAACACCTTACAGCCAATGAAGTACTTTTGATGTGTGATTGTAATGTATGGAAACACAGCAGCCAATTTGCAAACAGCAAGGTCCCCAAACATCAATGTGATAATGGTCAGAATAATCTGTTTTTTAAGTGATGTTGTTGATATTTTTTTGAAATAGTGCCATACACGATCACCTAAGAGGGCAGACAAGACTTCAATTTAATATCTCTTCTGAAAGACAGCATCTCTGACAGTGCAGCGCTCCCTCAGTACTCCGCTGGAGTGTCAGCCTAGATTTTGTGCTCAAGTCTCTAGAGTGGGACTTGAACTAACAACTATTCAGTGGCGAGAGTGCTACCACTAAGCCAAAGCTGACTCCTAAGATACATCATTTTGTACTAAAGTTTCTACTCGTTAGTCATCGCCATAATAGATGTTGCAGTCTTTCAGAGAAACTTACTTCTGGCTAATTCTTTTTGTTAAATGCCTGGAGAACACTTAGCTGATAAATACATAAAGTTCCTCACTTATAGAAAAAAGGTATATTCAACAAAAAACGCCTTTGAAGTCCTGTAGGAATTTACAGACTGATAACCCAGTGCTGCCTACTTGTGCAACTGGATACAAGTTGTTTTTAGTTACTGAGTGAGAATGACAGCAGCGTCACTGAATAGCAGGGTCTTTGGATTGAAATGTAGTTAATGATGATCATCCTTGAGGTATTTCGTTACTGATGATACTGTGGATCTGGTGTAGTACAATATGCAACAAACTTTACTAATAATTTAAACAATGTCATGACTTTGAATCCACTACTTAAATTGTAGTTCTCAACATTAGCAATAAATGAACCATTCAAGTGGCAAATATTAACAATATTTTTTCGTACATTTTCTGAAGTTGCAATACAGCATATTCGTCTTAATTCAAAATTGCTTAATTTGTTAATTCAAACTTTTTTCAAGTAACAGTCACCTCCTGAACTGTTTTATTTAAATTGCTTAATTAGAACTACTGGAAACATTGAATTTTTCTTGAGCAAAAAGCCACTTCAAATTAAGTGGAGTAGACTCTATAGTGAAAATCAGTAAATCCAAATGATGTTTGAATTCCATGACGTTTAAAAGGGCTGGGTCAATAAATCCTCACTGAACACTAGCAAATGGTCATTGCACCCTTAATACTTACCATTTATATATAGTGGTTAGATCACTCCATTATATAATGGTCACCAAAATATTTGGCCTGGAGTCAAATTAAACCAAAATATGTATCAAAGGATGTGCTCATGCCACGTGACACGAGGGAACAAAACTCCAACATTTTATTAAATGCACAATTCTTTCTCGCCTTTAACAACCTTACCAATACTATAATGGTCACTGCTCCTCTGAGCATTCCTTTCTTGTTCAAAATATGCCAAGCTGCACGCTCTTCTTCCTACACCTTCTTTGTTAAAATCAAAAGTGATCATACTGTCTCCTATTCTAACTTGTTCTTTCCTCTCTCAATCTTTCCTTCCCCTATGATCTTCAGTCTTTTAAAATCCAAGCTTGGTGTCAACTAATTGCTATTTCTTGACTTAGAAAGAACTTTCATTTATATAGCACCTTTCACAACCTCAGGAAGTCCCAAAGCACTTTACAGCCAATGAAGTACTTGTGATGTGTAGTCACTGTTGTAATATAGAGAAACAACGGCGGCCAATTTGCACATAGCAAGGTCCCACAAAAAACAATGAGATTAATGATTACATAATCTGTTTCAGTGTTGTTGGTTGAGGGATAAATTCTGGCCACAACACCTGGAGAACTCCCTGCTCTTCTTCACATAAAGCCATGGGATCTTTTATATCCACCTGAGAGAACAGATAGGGCCTCAGTTTAACATCCAATCTGAAAGACAGCACCTTTGACAGTATAGCACTCCCTCAGGATTGCACTGAAATGTCAGCCTGGATTAGGTGCCCAAATCTCTGGAGTGAGGCATAAACCCACAACCTTCTGACTCAGAGGTAAGAGTACTAACATTGAACCAAGGCTGACACCTGATCTAACTGGTCTTAATTTTGACACTTTTCACCCTACTGGCATTCTGCGCTGTGGTGTTTGGTTATTTGGTTTCTCCCAAAAAATAACTTTGTACAAAACATTGTAACTTTTTAACCTGATAATAACAACGTGAATCAGTTTAGATTAAAAATTATTCAATGTTACATTTCTTCAATGGTTTTTACAATCCAATATAATTTGTGGATGTTGATAATCATATAGGATTCAGTGTAATGCAAATCCTAAAAAGAAATATCCAGTTTATGTATAAATGCACTTTTAAATACTAAAAATATTACACTTGGGAGCAATATAAATATTTACGATGTTGGAGGTTAAGATGTAAATATAATAAATCCATGTTGGAAAAATATTGCATAAATGTGATAAGTATCATAATCTGGTACAATATAGTGATTTTATGTTAAAACAAATCCAGAGAAAAGACCCCATGGTACATTTCTCTGCATGAACAATATTTATACTTTAGAATTATTATGATTGAGCTGAATACTTTGTGCAGTGATAGTTATTTTGCAAGAATGCTGAACAAGAATTAACTGCTTGGATTGATATGAAAACATTGTATTTAGAATTATGTACACTGTTACTCTTCAGGTCATCCTATGATTTAAAATGTTCTGATTCTGGAGCATACAAAGAAAATTTAAGTGCATTAAAAGAACCATACCACATATGATAAATTGTTGGAGATTTAATGTTTTGGGGCTTAGACAGTTAAACTACTGCAGTTCATTTTATCATCAGTGAAAAAAAGACCCAGATTATAAAAGTTAGTCTGGGAACATTGGTCTGTCTCATGAGAATAACAAAATATTCCCAAATCTTGCTGGATAGTGTCAGAACTGTGAAAACTGGCCAGTGTGTGAATGGTGTTGTCCTTGGCAGCAGTATCTGTTTGATTTGTCCTGTCAGGAGACAACTATTTCCAGGGAACTGATTCCAGACTGGGCGTGGGAAATACCAATACATCTGACACTGGTCTTGTTTCTCAGAATAAAAGGGTTGCACTGAAACAACAATTGCTGTATTGTCTGCTATAGGTACAAGGTCCATTGTCTTGAAGCTGAAGGATGAGCTAATCCTCTCCGGCTTGCTGGAGTGAACCAGTTAGCATTGTGCACTAAATCGTGGGTTGAATATGTTTGACAGAGAGACATGTTAACTCTTATTGACTAGATGTTCACCAGTTAGCAGTTAATGTTTTTGATTATGCTTTTTAACCACAGAAGAGATCATACAAAGTCCATGAGCCATTTCACTACATCAAACTTATATCAAGCCTCCTGCAAAGTAGAAATTAGTATTTCAAACTAAAGTCTTGACAAATTACGCAATTTTTGTATTAGGATTCCATTCTGTAACTGAAGTAAAACTAATGATTAAAAAATAAGTCGGAATCTCAAAATGCATTAGTTGAACAAAAAGTTGTATTAGAATTTGCACAGAGTTTGACTGGAGTTGATAGTTACAATCTAAAGCCACATTGCACAGTTTCTCCCAGGAACTGCTAAGGTAAAGTCCAAGGCCTGCAGTGTTTACATTGCTGAAGAGCTCAGACTTTCAAATCCAGCTGCGGTGGAGTCGATGGAGGGGTGCAGTCCAATGACATCATATCGTCACACTAGCACCCCCTGTTGACTGAAAACAACTGGTGCAGATAAAGGTGGACTGAAAACAGCCTGGGATGCATTTCTGCTCCACAGGCTCCAATGTTATTGGTTTTGAAGTTGCAGCCAACACAGTAAATTTTTCTAAGTGTATGGTACCAGTGTGAAAGGTTTCCACAACGGTTGATACATTTACTCCACGGTGAACATTGTGGTATAAGTGGTGCTATAGTTCCAGATTTGCAATTGAGTCAATTGCTTGCAATTTGGTTATTTGAACATTTGGTTTTATTTTTGGTATAACAATTTCTTAACATTAAGAATGACAGCTTACATAGAAACAACATGTAACCTTTGAAAAGGCTTCAGCACAGGTTGAACGGGCAGGAAGTTAACTCCCCAGAGCGTTCCTGTGTATGACAGAAACAATTTCAAGATAGCACTTGGAACACTTTTTATTGTACACACAATCCCACTGTGCGCTAAAGCACTATTTGGGGCACTAGATTTACAATGATAGTTTTTATTGGAAAACTAATTTCTCATATCCAAAGCAATTTATGTAAAATGCTTATTAAATGGCAAAATTCATGCTTGTTTATCAAAAATGAATTAGATTAGGCTTCAGTGCTTTAGACTGCTGAACTATTATAATTAATTTTAATTGTATTTTGGTAGGAATTGTGGTAATATAGAGCTAAGAGTAATGGCAATGATGTATTGTATATTGATACAACATTCTATTAATGAGACTCGACAGGTGCAACAGCTGCAGCATATTTACATCCTTATTCCAATCACAGTGAGGCCTTTGCCATCGCCATGGACGTGCCAGACCAATCAGAAATGCTTGTAACTGATCAATATAATAAGAACTCTTTAACTGTTGGTATTAGACACATATAATGAATTTGTATGATTATTCATTCACTAATGCGATTTCCAGTCAGTATGTACAAATGTACTCCTTCAAGGGGAATTAATTACATTTTGCAATTTTTTCTTTGAAATGATTCCAATGATTTGCTCATGTGAAAAAAGATCAAAGCCACACGAAATCCAACATAAAGATGTCACAGGATGGCTATCTTACCGTAAATGTTGCTAATTTTCATAAATCAATAAGTTCTGGCAGTCTTAATTTTGATCCAATTGAATATCTAACAATAGGACTCGTTTAACCAAATATAGCAATCATAGTTCTGTTAAACCTGAGCTAAATAGTGTTCCTCTGTGGGTATTTGAGAGCAACACAGTAGTGATCCATAGAATAACTGACTTTAGCATGCTTGTTGAAATGAAGGGGGAACTTAATTTTTGATCTTATGTATTTTTATTTCAATAACATAAAAACTAATATATACATGATTTAAAAAAACATGATTTTTCACAAGTAGAAAATTTAGTTTTCTACTACTTTTTAATTTCTTGACAAGGTCCATAACAAAAAATAACTAGATATTGTTTTCAAAGAGTGGAAATGTTCCACTTTCTAATTTATTTGCAGACAGGGACATATTCCATTGATGTGGTTAACAGGCTAAAGAGGCATTAAGCAATATAATGAAAGATTAGAAGTGAGGACTTTGAAACAAGGATAAGAAGTTGGCTATTGCTTCGGAAAACAAAATATAAAAGTAAATGCAGTAATTATTCTTCATGAAGCCTGTCAAAGTTTGGCTTGGAACAATGCATTCTGACTGAACAAGGTAGGAACTTGGCAAAATTTCCTAATGACAGATCATTCAAATTGTGGTTTCATAATAAAAAGGATAGATGGTAGAGATGGAATACCTTGAGGGTTATTTTCTGAGTTTATTCCACTAGTTCATGACAAGTAAAAATGGGAAGTTAAAATCAAACTGATTCCCATCCACAGTTACCTATTCATGGAGAGGTCATGGTAATAAACAAGACTAAATAACAGAGGGTTATGATTGGTGAGGACAGAACTGATTATGTAAATTGGGCATGTTCTCACTGGAAAAGAGAAGGTTGTGAGGTGATCTGATTGCTGTTTTTAGGATTCTAAAGGGACCAGATAATGTTGACCGTAACAAATTATTTCACCTTGTCCAGAACAGTAGAACCAGAGAACACAGCCTGTGCTTGAATGGGGTAAACTGCCGAAACAATATTTCAGTGTGCGAGTTGTCAATCTATAGTACAGACTCACTAAGAGGGCGATGGAAGCAGTTATTATTGATTAATTCAAATGCAAATTAGATAGATTTCTTTCAGAAAATAACATTTTGGGATAAGGTATTTAAGTAATTTGAGACATGACATGTGGTAAGTGTAGCATGCTTGGGAGGAAAAAAGTGACTTTGCACTATGGTTCTCAAAGCTCTCCACCACTGGGAGTTTCCTCATGTCATTTCTGGGTCTGTTGTAGACTAATTGATAGAGATTGATTGCTATGATTAGTCAACAACTCTATGATCATCGTATCATGCGACTACCAGGATGGTAGAGGGCGAACTAGATGGACCTTGGTCTTTTTTCGTCTAGCAATTCCTGTGTTCCTATGACTGTGATAGCACTTGTACCATGGGCAATGTGCTGAATACACTATTAAAGGCCAATTGAAATCAACCACCTTTGCACAAACCTATGATCTACTTGGAGCCCTTCTGGTCCATATGGCTCAGTCGCACATTGGACAATGGAACCACCCAGAATAAAAACATCAGGTGAGCTTGCGATCTTCAGCTTCATGGCTGGTACTCTGTTTATGTTGTAGGTTTTTCTAGCTCTTTCTGAGCTATATTTATTTCTTGTATGGTCACAGAGGGGCTATGCCACAGTCAGAAGTATTAGTTACGTGTTAACTAAGGCAGAAAATGGGCATAAAACAAGCATATGTAAAAGTATGCTCAGTAAGGAGGACTGCTAGCGTTTTACTGTTGTTTAAAAAGGGAGCGAGGGATAGACCAAGTAATCAAAGGCCAGTCAGTCTAACATCTGTGGTGGGCAAATTATTGGAATCAATTCTGAGGGGCAAGATAAATCGTCACTTAGAAAGGCATGGAGTAGTCAAGGACAGTCAGCATGGATTTGTTAGGGAAGGTCATGTCTGACTAGCTCGATTGAATTTTTTGAGGAGGTAACAAGGAGGGTCGATGAGGGTAGTGCATTTGATGTAGTCTACATGGATTTTAGTAAGGCTTTTGACAAGGTCCCACATGGCAGACTGGTAAAAAAGTACAAGCCCATGGGATCCAAGGGAAAGTGGCAAGTTGAATCCAAAATTGGCTCAGTGGCAGGAAGCAAAGGTTAATGGTCGATGGGTGTTTTTGTGACTAGAAGGCTGTTTCCAGTAGGGTTCTGCAGGGATCAGTACTAGGCTTGCTTTTTGTGGTATAAATGTTTTGGACTTAAATGTAGGTGGTATGATTCAGAAGTTTGCAGATGATACAAAAATTGGCTCTGTGGTTGATAGTGAGGAGGAAAGCTGTAGACTGCAGGAAGATTACAATGGGCTGGTCAGGTGGGCCGAAAAGTAGCAAATGGAATTCAATCCAGAGAAATGTGAGGTAATGCATTTGGGGAGGGCAAACAAGGCAAGGGAATATACAATAAATGGGAGGATACTGAGAGATGTAGAGGAAGTGAAGGACCTTAGAGTGCATGTCCACAGATCCCTGAAGGTAGCAGGATGGGTGGATAAGGTGTTTAAGAAGGCACATGGAATACTTTCCTTTATTAGACAAGGCATAGAATATAAAAGCAGGGATGTTATGCTGGAACTGTATAAAACATTGGTTAGGCCACAGCTTGAGTACTGCATACAGTTCTGGTCACCACATTACAGGAAAGATGTGATTGCACTAGACAGGGTACAGAGGAGATTTACGAGGATGTTATCAGGACTGGAGAATTTTAACTATGAGGAAAGATTGGATAGGTTGGGGTTGTTTTCCTTGGAACAGAGGAGACTGAGGGGTGATTTAATTGAGGTGTACAAAATTAAGAGGGGCTTTGATAGAGTGGCTAGGAAGGACCTATTTCCCTTAGAGAGACCAATAACCAGGGGGCATAGATTTAAAGTGATTGGTAGAAGGATTAGAGAGGAGCTGAGGAATTTTTTTTTCACTCACAGGGTGTTGGGGGTCTGGAACTCACTGCCTGAAAGGGTGGTAGAGGCAGAAACCCTCAACTCATTTAAAAAGTACCTGGATGTACGCCTGAAGTGCCGTAACCTACATGGCTACGGACCAAGTCCTGGAAAGTGGGATTGGGCTGGGTGGCTCATTTTCAGCTGGTGCGGACACGATGGGCTGAATGGCCTCCTTCTGTGACGTAAATTTTCTATGATTCTATGATTCTAACTCTTCTATCCTATGTCAGGTGCGTTGATTTATAAAGCCCATTTAAGCCAGTCAGCACTGAGTTTGATGTGTTGCTGACATGGTGTAAGCCACTTCAATATTCAGAAACTGTAGAATAACAGCAATTAATTGGACCTATGCACCCAATACTGGCCTTAATTGCTGTTTTTCCAACTTTTTCAGAAACCATTGGCTCTGTTTTAAGTTCACATCAATAATTGGAAACCCTCTTTCACACCAAAAGACTATTTTGCTGTGCATAACATTGCTTTTCTGGATGTTGTAAACCGTTAACAAAGTTACTGACACCCAGAATCACCACCCGCCCCGACCCCTCCCATACTGACATTTAACATTGTAAGCAGAATACTTGATCTTGTAAAAAAAAGGTCCGTGCATTAAGGAGTAGAAAACGTATCCTCCCTTTGCTAATCCACTTAGCTCTCTTCTCAGTACAAATAGGTAAGTATAAGGTGAGATTGCAAACCTCCTAGCAATTTGTAAGGTTAAATGCTAGAAGGTAATAAGGTTACCAAAGAGTGAACTGTGGTCCTTAATCCTTACCCAAATCTGCACTCCTAAAAAGTGGATAAAGTGAATGTGTCAGCTTTAAAGATAAGCAATAATTAAAGAGGAATAAGATACCAGCTGCTTTGAGTGCCTCTTAGAGTGGATTAGATTCATCAAGGGCGTGTGAATGTAACTGATCACACCTCAGGCCAGTGCCAGGTGCAGAGACAGACATGGTCAGAGCTTGCAAACAAGGATGGTTTAAGCTAGAATGGAAGGTCTGTGATGCAGGTTCCTAGTACACAGCCAACTAACTGCAGTGCGTCATCAATGACAAGTACATTTATGAACAACGGTTCAAATATGTCATCCTAACGTTCTCATTTGCATGAAATATTGAGAAACTACAATATTACAACTGAACAATTTGGAGAACTTTATTGGAGTTTATGTTCATATTTCATCCATTTCCCAAATAATGTTACAAGTGAGTTGATCATCTTCAAACTCTACTCTCATGTGCTCCTTGTTACCTTCTACAATAAACAGTAAGGATTAAAACACAGATCAGCTATGACCTGTGGTATCTCTTGCCAGGGACACACTGAAATAGACTACCTTTAACTATGATCTACATTACACTAATCATTATTAAATCCAATATTAAAGATAATAACCCTGACAGCAAACACTCTCTCAGCTCCAGAAAGCCCTTGCTCTTCTACATTATTTCTCTTAATAAGCTGTGTTTATTTGTTTTGGTGATGCCTCATTTTTTAATTGATAATGTTAGTAGTTCAAAAATATGAGTGTGATGCCATCAAGTTGACAAAAGCTCAGTTTTCTTGGGATGTTTTACTACGTTAAAGGAGCTATATAAATGCAAGTTTTTGTTTTACCTACCTGCCAACACCATTTCCTATTTGAATCTCTTCAGTCTGGTATCTGTCTTCTCCACAGCACCAAGACTGCAACCATCGGGTGTTATTCCTTCTTAGCCTTTGGTTTGTTTGACTAATCCATCCTCCTCCATTGTCACCTCCATGATACCACTCCGCCCTGGTTCCGCTCCTACACATACCAGCTGACATATCAACTGACCAGAGCCTGCACAGTGCAGGCTTCAATCTGTTCCGTGGGCGATGGGAGAGAAGAGGCCCTCTAAAGGTAAGTGTTGAATTATATTTGTGGGCTCTGGAGAAGCAGGAGTGCACCTCTAGGATTGCCACCCTAGGACCTCCACCCTCTGAGATCACGACCCATAACTTACCTTGCTGATGGCAATTCCGGCCCCAATTTCAGGCTTTAATCTGGCGAGCTGCGTCAAGATGCCTGTTTGACGGCCTGCGGCTCGCCTGGCGACTTTAAATGAGGCCGGAGCCTCAAAATCACAGGGTCCTCTTCTCCACACCAAAGTCTAAATTTACCCCACTGAGTCTTGTTTTATAACATAAAACTGTCTTGCTGAACCGTCGAGTTTTCATATGTGATGTACTGAGGAAAGAAAGTATTTAAAGAAAGAACAAGTTGAGCATCTCTCTAAGGAGAGGGGGTTTTATTTGAACTGATTGTTGTCGCAGTTGGCAGAGTCGTATTTTCCTTTTCTTCATTCATTAAAAATCTATATGAGAATTTTCACCCCAGTGGGCTTCCTTTTTAAACTGGGAATAGAATCCTGAGGTACAAATAGCATTGAGCAAATGGCAGAAGTTGCTTTAAGTCAGACTAGGGTGGGTTATATATTCCTCCATATATACAATATTTTAAAAATACTAAACTCTCATTGGTCTTTCCAGTGCGGACTATTTCTTTATCTCAGTCTACCATGATACGAAATTAGTAGCAGATCCCCATCTCTTTCAGCAGAGATGAAGGATATCTCTGGGGGATGTATAATGCACACTGACTGCTGCTTTCTTTCTCATTTCAGAAATATCTTTACTTTCTGCTTGTGTGTTTTTATTTGATGTGTTGGTCAGTGTGAGATCAGATTGTCCAAGAATAATAGTCAAGATCGGGTAGTTTGAGGACGAAATTATTCCCCATAGGTACTTATCCCACTTACCTGCACTTGGGTGCAGATTTGTGGAGTAAAGGCTGAGGAACGCCCAAGTGTGTGCAGGCGTACTGCTGGAATGTAACCAGCTATCAGACATTCATGGAGAAATTGCTTACCCACGTGACTCAAATCAGACTTGATGTCAATTAAATTCTGAAATGCATCAAGTGCAATACGATAGTACTCAAGACTAGGATAAATGGAAAAGTATTTTCTAATTTTACTATACAGATTACTAGAAGGATCCATTTAATTACCCTTTTAGAAACGTAATAGGTTCTTAAAGCACACTTAAGTATTATGAAGTAATCTTCTGTGAATCACTTATTTACTGCAGTGATAGTAGCCATTTTACTGCCTTGCCAACATGATATGGCTCTAAAACTAAACCATTAAATTGAATTTAATCTGAAATGACTCCTGTCTTCTCAGAGTATTCACACAACTTCTTCTACTATGAGCTTATGATTGTCAGTCACATAAAACTAAGTTTCCTTACTGTTTCTGTACCAAAATATCCGTCATCTTTGATACAATTAAAGACTGAATGTTATTACAAACTAGTAGATCTCTCACGGTGTTGCTCACAGGCTGGCCGTGGAGGTCCAGTGTAAATGGAAGTGGGCAGCTGAGCCAGAACTAGGAGTGATGGATTAGGTTCCGGGAGTAGCAGAAGTACAGGAGCAGTCAAGGTGAGGAGAGAGCAGCAGGCAAGGGTTAAAGCCTATGAAAGAGTGTGGGAGGGCAAGGAAGTGAAGGGTAAGAAAGGTGTAGGCTTGTAATGGGAATGCCGCTTGAAGGAACAGCAACCTTGGGCTCAGCAGTGTCCCGGCAGGCGTTATTGGGAGATTAGGTAACATAAGAAGTAATTTGACATTCATATAGTGCCTTTCACATCCTCAGGACATCCCAATTGCAATGAATTTCTTTTGAAGTGTAGTCACTGTTGTAATGTATGGCAGCCAACCTGCGTACAGTGAAGTCCCACAAACAGCAATGATATGAATGAACAGATGATCTGTTTTGGTGGAGTTGGTTCAGGCATTAATGTTGGCTAGAAAACTGGGAGAACTCCTCTGGATTTCTTCAAATAGTGCCACAGGATCTTTTACATCCACCTGACCAGCTGGATAGGACCTTGCTTTAACATCTCATCTGAAAGACAGCACCTTCAGCAATGCAGTACTCGCTCAGTAAAACAATGGTCAGCCAAGATTATGGCCCCGATTCTCAAAGGAAATTGCCTTGGGGGTGGGGGGGCTGTGAAAATCCTGAATGCAGAAGCCCTGCCAGCAATTAAAGCTGGTGGGATGATAGTTAAAGAACCAAATGTACCTCATTGAGATACTTATGGTACTTTATTTCTGACCTCGATAGTTAAAATGATTCTAAACTTACATCCGTTGCTTTCCCACGGCTTCCGTTTCACCAGGCATGAAGGGCCGGATCAGGCAAAAATAAACAAATAAATTAAATAAAAAACCATTGCACAAAGTTAAAAAACAAAATAAACCTACCTTTCCACGCTGCTCCGATGTCTGATGTCTCCCTCTCTGATGTCCTCCTCTCCCCCCAATATCTTTGTCTCCGATGTCCCTCTCAGCTCCCGATGTCTCCCTCTCTGATCTCCCCCCGCCATGTCCCTCTCCAATCTCCCTCTCCCTCCCCCCCGGATCTCCCCCTCTCCCCCCCAATCTCCCCTGATCTCCCCCTCTCCCCCCCGCCCCCCGATCTCCCCCTCCCCCCCCCCAATCTCCCCCGATCTTCAGTGCCCTCCACTCTCTGTTCCAGCGCCGGATGACGTCTCTCTCTCTCTTTCTCTCCCCCACCCCCCCCCCATTGGCGTTGCAGCTCCTGTCGCAGCCAGCCTGTCAATCAAGCTGGCTGCCGGGTGCGAAACCCAGAAACAACTTTAATCACCATCAATTACACCGCGATTGCGTTGGAAAAGGTAAGATTTTTTTATTCCGCCACGTGCACCTTCACCCCCCGCCCCTGCTGCCAACCTGCCACTATTTCAAAATTGAGCCCCATGTGCTTAAGTGGGGCTTTAATCCACAATCATCTGAAGTTCTGCCCCAAAAAGGAGAATTCTAGCTATTATGTAGAGGCAAAATAAATGGGACTCTAGCAGATTTAATAATACATTTCAAAAGGGAATTGGATAAATACTTGAAGAGAAAAAATTTACAGGGCTATGGGGAAAGAGTAGGGGAGTGGGACAAATTGGATAGCTCTTTCAAAGAGCCGCAAGGGCACGATGGGCTGAATGGCCTCCCTCTGTGCCGTATGATATTATGATACTATGTTATGCATTTAAGTTCTGATTGTTTGATATGTTTGCTGGGCCATAATAGGAGAACTCGCAAGGAGTGTGAAATAAAACTCAGGTTTTTTTTGAAATTGGAAAATGCTGGAAACACTCAGCAGGTCAGGCAACATCTGTGGAGAAAGAAACATAGGGTAATGTATCAGAGCTGACCTGATGAAAGGTCACCGACCTCAAACATTTTGGGATGCTTTGGGATGCCCTGTGAATGTGAAAGGTGCTATATAAATGTAAGTTCTTTCTTCTTTCACTTCTCCACCTCACTCTCCATCATTAAAAGCTTTCTCAAGAGTTATCTTGACAAGCAAGCTTTCAGTCCTTAACCTTTCCTCTCTTATCTCTCCCAAGGCTCAGCATCTGTTCCTTTCTTTCTTTATGAAGCACCTCAGGATATTTCCCCATGCTGTATAAATGCAAGTTCCTGCTGTCTACCATTTTACTAAATTCAGCAAACAGAGTAAAAAGGATTAGTCAAAACAAGTAGACATAGGAATCTGTACAGTTTATTTCTTAGACTCAGTATTTATGTTAAATAAAATGTTATTTTTTAATATGTCTTGTTACAACCACAACAGTAATTAATTTGTATTTTTTTAAATAACCGACTATAGGTTTAAATACATATCAACATGTACTATGTTAATTTTCCAGCAGGCAACTATCTATTTGAAAAGATTAAAGTATTGCTAGGTTATTCCCTACATTTTAGTATTCGCTAAAAGATGTAAACTCTTAATGCAATTGCTAAACAATTGCAACATTTTCTGACTTAGGTTTACTATGTCAAACTCTACATCCCTAGATCCATGCATGAGAGTGATGTGTGAATAAATATTGCCAAAATAAGAGGAATTATTTCTCAAATATTGACAGCAGGGCACAAAGTTGGGCCCGGGTGGTCTTGTTTTTTTCTCAATGATATTAACATTCCTTTGCATTTGAAGGTCTGTGAAATCCAAAAAGGTCACGTTTTTGTGTGTTGTAATTCTAATTATCGTGGCTATCAGGAGTATTTTTACTTTTAGATGGTTATGGGAAACAGTCAAAAGATACTTTTGTGGCTGTTTCATCTAAATTAAGGGAAATGCGGTAATTAAAAATAATTGTTCTGTGTCGCACTGAAGGGCCTCGGTTTTCGATTATTTACAAAGCCCATTAGCCGTAAACGAATACACAGAAATCCCAACTTTAAAGTCCACATTAAAGGAGTGTAATTCAAAAAAGGGAAGTCTTCTCCAGAACAAATATTTTCCTAAATATACTTACTTTGAGAGAGAGAGAATATTAAACATATCACTCAATATTTTAACAGCTCGCTTAATGATACACACAATTACAAAATATTGTTGTATTTCGGAAGTGAGATCATTAATAAAACTATAGGAACAAACTGAGATATGACAAACAAAATATGGTGGTACGTAAAAGAATTTATTAAACAAAATTAATTGCCACCAATTAGCATTCAGACCACATTCTTAACAGTGTGGTTTTATGAATCACTTAAATTATTTACTAATCAAATTATGAATTTTTATGTTAAAGAAAAATACTGTGGCTTCTGGAAATCTGAAATAAAAACACAAAATGCTAGAAACACTCAGCAGGTCCGGCAGCATCTGGAGAGTGAGCAACAGAGTTAATGCTACAGATCGATGACCTTTCATCAGCACTGGAAGATGTTGGAGATAAACAGCTTGTAAGCAAGTTCAGTGCCAGGTAAAGGGGACAGGAAAGAACAAAAGGGAGAGGCCTGTGATAGGGTGGAGGGCAGGAGTGATTAAATGACAAAAAATGATGATGTGCAAAGTGAAATGAGATGACAATGAAACAAGTGTAGAAACAAAAGATGTGTCCAGAGGAGGTGTAAATGGTTACAGCAGAATAGAAGAGGAGGAGGGAAGCATGGAAAATCTGGTAAAGATAGCAGGGCTCCCATGGTCCAGGAGTGTGGCAGAAGAAAGGCAGGTAGATCCCAGGAGTATAGACCACCTCAAGTTACAGCCCACACCTCCTCCACTCCCAGTGGCTCTGGTGCAGCCATCACCAACACCTGCTGTCTGAGAGAAAATGGGAGTGGTTGTTAAGGTCTAAAGTTGTTAAACTCAATGTTAAGGCCGAAAGTAAGAACGGTAATTAGTCCTCAGCAGATAAAGGAAATCCATCCATACATTGTCATTGGTAAGTGAAGTAATAATTGAAATAAATTAAAATTTCTGCATAAGAGTGACAAATGTTGTATTATATCCCTAATTTAAGATTAGCACACCCCCTGACAGCATAGCACTCTGGCTTCCATCTAATCTTTAAGACATTATATACTGCACAAACATAGAAACAGCTATAATTATGCAAGTTGTTTGAATAACAATAACAATGCATCTCCTTCAGAAATTAATCTTTGGAACATTTTCTTTGAACCAACACCTGTTTATAGATCCCTATAACAAAAGCCAACATGTTTTTCAGGACAGAGTAGGGATTAGATTAAATACACAGTAGATTATTGTGAAATCCTGGGACATATTGAGGAGGAAGACAACATCCTACAATCTGTAGCCTTGGGATTTGTGCTGTGATCCTATTTGAATGGTGCAGAGTTACTACTTGAAACTGAAAGCATCTTATGATCTTTTTTAGAACACTGAGCTCAGTGAATAAATAGGAGCTCTCTGTAACCAGCACAGCAAATACTATGGCCTAGAAACTGGACCATCTAAGGGTCCAATATGGTGGGTGGCATGCACATGCTCATTCCGAACCAGAAGTGCACTGCCTGCCATATTGTATTGGGCTCCTCTGTAGGCATGCGAGTGCGCGGAAATATTAAAAAGTGCTCATTACACAATATTTAAATAAGCTTGTTGTAGGACGCTTTTTAAAAATTGGTCTGCCCAGCACCATATGATAAACTTGCTCAGCAAATCATGGCGCTAATTGGCAGCAAGGACTCTATAGCAACGCTATTTATAGGGCGTCTCTGATCTTGGTGTTACTTGGTTGTTGATACGGTCCAAAATGGAATTTTTTTTTTGTTCTCATTCTTAACATCTGTTTTGCATTTGCCTCATATTGTATTTTTTCACTTTAATGATCATTAAACATTGCTTAAATCAGAAAAAATAATGTTTCTTCCAGCTGAACCTAAGATCAAGTGGTTCAAAACTTACTCTGGCTGGGTAGATAAGTACATTTTATCTCTGGGTTGCGGTCTTGAATGGACAATAAGTTACTGTTTATTCACAAACAATAAAGTTTAACATTTTTCATAAAGCAAGTAATATACATACTAATTAATTTGTATTAATGTACATTTACCACTACTGTACAAATGATAGGCACCTTAAAAGATGTAGCTCTTTTGCCTGTACAATAGCAGATATCAAACTCAGAGACCTTTCTTGGTAATACTTGTAAAAATAAAATACTCGGAGCTAAATTTCTTTTTAATACATTTTGGAGCCCAGCTATTAAGAGTGTCATGTTTTAACAACTTGTGGAGCCATTGTTGACTTAAATAAGCACTTATAAGTGCCAGCTCATAATTTCAAGCATGATGGTTTCCAGAATGATTAGAGACTCATTGCTTCAACATTAACCTACTTTGGTGAAAGAAAAAAACAGAAATTTAACATTTGAAATAAAGCGTTGTAAATAAAATGAGTTTGGATCAACTCTAACATCGCCCCATTCTTCAAGGTTTCAGTCCTTTATCCCCATTTCATTGTGTTCTGGCTTTCAGCCGCATTGCTTGAAGGGAGGATCTGACTGCAGAACAGCAGGGAAAAACTGGCAAAGAGGTCTTCACCAGCCTACTGCCGAACACCTCTTAGGGGTTGGCAAAGTGCAGTGTTGTTATTACCCTTGGAAGAAACAATTTCCCCTGGCCCCTTGATGGCAGAAAGTATGTGGCTTTGGAGAGATGCTGAAAGGGAGAAAACTGAGGGACAAAGAGGGCATAACAGCCTCAGGACAGAGTACAAAGAGTCAAGGAAAAATGATCTGAACTGTCAGAGCTATTAGTACATTTGTTAGAATTGCAGTACACAGTTGATGTTTAATTGCAGAATCAGGACAACTGACCAATCTAAAGCCAGCCTTTGCCAATAAATGGCTACAAGTCAAATATTGTTCTCATCAATGTGCTTCGTATTTCTACAGTTTATACACCAAGATATCTGTGCTGTGGTTTTCTAAATCTGGGAATGACAATGAAATGACAATTATCTATGAACATTGAATATTCTTTTGTTTTTCAGAGCTAAATACATTTTAATCAATTTTTCTGTTTTTTTTCTCTCTACAGTGACTTGAGCATGAACAATATCAATGAGCTGCAGCCTAATGCTTTTGGAGATCTCCACTTCTTGGAAGAGCTGTAAGTAATAAAACAACATCCAGAACAAACAATTGTGCTAAGGGGGTTGGAAATTTTGAAAAAAGGATGAGATGCAAATCATATTTATTTAATGTTTGTGTACAACCTTAAACCTGCCTGAATGCATTTGTAACTCATCCATATAACAACCTGTCTTTATCAGATTATTTAAAAAAGGAACTTGCAATTATATAGCACTTTTCACAGCCTCAGGACATCACAAAGTGCTTCACAGCCATTGAAGTATTTTTGAAGTGTCATCACTGTTGTGATGTAAGGATGATGTGGAGATGCCGGTGATGGACTGGGGTTGACAATTGTAAACAATTTTACAACACCAAGTTATAGTCCAGCAATTTTATTTTAAATTCACAAGCTTTCGGAGATTTCCTCCTTCCTCAGGCAAATGTTTGCTTGAGGAAGGAGGAAATCTCCGAAAGCTTGTGAATTTAAAATAAAATTGCTGGACTATAACTTGGTGTTGTAAAATTGTTTACAAGTGATGTAAGGAAACACAGCAGGCAAACTTCAAACAGCAAGGTCCCACAAATAGCAATAAGATTAATGAACAGATAATCTTTTTTGGTGGTGTTGGTTGAGAGATAAATGTTGGCTGGAACACCATGAGAATTCCCCGCTATTCTTCAAATAGTGTCATGAAATCTTTTATAGTCAACTGGGATTTAACATCACATCTGAAAGGCAGCATCCCATTACACTGCAGTGCTCCCTCAGTACTAAGACTGAAGCATCAGCCTAGATTAAATGCTCAAATCATTAGTACGGGATTTGAACTCACAACCTTCTAACTTGCAGTTGAGAGTGGTACACACTGAGCCACTGTTGGCACGTGAGTGATATTACCTTTAAAAACTCAAAGCTAAACAGGTTAATCTCAAAGTTAATATTACACCATGAAATGTTAAAAGGAAACAGCCTTAGTACCAACTTTAATTGCCCAATAGAAAGAACAATTAAACTATTGATGCCGATGATAATGTTAGTTTGCATTTTACACAGTATTACACAATGCCTTGGTGGCAAATATTTATTTAAAATCTATTCTTATCATATCATAATGGAATAAAATGAAACAAGGTTAATCACTGAGAAAAATCAACATGACAAACATGAATTTTGCTTATGAAGTTTATGAGATTAATTATTTTGCAATATTTTGCTAGTTATGGAAAATGTATATATTTTTTACTCTGAGTAGGAATGCCTTGAAACAACTGGAATTCAATTGTTCTTTTCCTTTACAGAAATATATCCCAAAGTTTGAAGGCCTTACACATCGATGGCCCAAAGTGTAAACAAATCAATAGCTTACCTGTTCCTAGACTACTCTTACACATTTTGTCTCCCCACCCCACGAGAAAGAATAAAAATAGCATCAACGTCAATCATGGTATTCTAGAGTTAAAAATCCCTTCCTGCAAAATATTAAAACCTGCAAATGATTGCTGCTAATATTAGCAGGCTCTCTTTGTGCAGCATTTCTCTGCCCACTACATTTAAGAGACGTCAATGATTTTAACACATACTGGTTAATTCCTGCACTAATACTAATTATTTTTTAGGCTTTAATCTTCAATACTTGGTGTAGATAGAACTGGTTGACATTGAATTTGGAGTTTTGTTGGCTAGTTCACTGTTGCTATTTCAGACGAATCCACTACTCATCACATCTTGAAGATTACATAATTATTTATCATGTGTAAAGAAATGTTCCTTTTGGAATAGCATAACTTATACTGCTGTTCTTATTGGCAAAGACTGTTGACTGAAACTTAATGGACCATAGGTTGTTCCATTAAAACAAAATATCTAATAACTAACAGAAACAGAAATGGGCATTTTCCAAGTATGACCATGGGGATCCTCACCTATTGCAGCCCAGATTGGAAAATGGCTGGCAGCTACTCAATATGTTTTACTCCCATAATATTTTTCAAATAAGAACTGTATAGACAATGTTTTCAAGTGTGGCATTGTTTCAGTACATTTTGTTTAATTAAAAACTCAGCTTTAAATAGAAAATTAAAATTAAAAGACAATTACATTTTTTTATAAAGAAAAGAAGAAAGACTTGCATTTTATATTGTGCCTTTCATGACCACAGGACATGATTTACAGCCAATGAAGCACATTAAATAGATTAACAAGTTACCACATCTAAGTTCAAGTACAGCTTGCTTTAATTTTAATTGAGGCAATTATTGGACAATCCTACTGAATCACAAATAGAGAATAATATACAGTATATTGTAATTGTGGACAAGGTTCATTCTTAATCTCAACTTTTATTTTCTTATGTGTTTATGTGTCCAATCTCACCAGTGTCTGAGAATATATTGATCTTTGGTCTGACTACTTTTTAAAACCAAATATCTGAAGTGGTAAACGGAAGCATGTGGCAATCTCCTTGGCTGAAAGGAAATGCACAGATAATGACTTGCCCATGCCTCATTAACAATGTCAGCATGACTCTCAAAGAACTTCAGGTCTTTGGGGTCAGATTGTGGCACAGAGTTTAGGGGCGGGTATTGTTTTGCTTCACGTTCAGGCTGAGGAATGAGGAACTACAAATATGTCAGTAAGTACCAAATTATTTAAGAGCATGAAATGTTGCTTTAACATTAAGCCTGATAACCCGTCAGCATCATTGATCTATACTTTTTTACTCCTGTTGCCTAATCTTCCAAACCCTGTTTTTACAGGTGAAAACTGTTAGTGAAAGGTGGAAAGGCTCATCACCATGAAAGTCAAAGCATATGTTTAAAAAATGTCCCAATAAAAAGTATAAATATATTTAAACCTAGGTCTTTAAAATTGAATTCTGTATCAAGAAAAACATTAGGAAAAATTAATATAAATAAAATATAATTAACAAAGTGGAAAGGAAAACAATCATAGACTTAGAGGCATCACATCCAAACATGTATACTTACAGCAGCAAAAAGTTACTTCATAAATATTTTGACCCTCTTGAAATTGGTTAAAATCTAAATATCATTGAGTCATTAAAGGAACAGATAGTTTATCTGAACCATTGAACAGGGTTAAATGTCATTTAGTATCTTCCCAGTCCCTTATGACCAAAGTTGTGATTGTTGAGCATTTCACAAACTTCCATTTTATATTGTCATTTAGAATCATAGAATCATACAATGGCTACAGCACAGAAGGAGGCCATTTGGCCCATCATGCTCGTGCCGGCTCTCTGCAAGAGCAATCCAGCTAGTCCCACTCCCCCGTCCTTTCCCCGTAGCCCTGCAAATTTTTTCCCTTCAAGTACTTATCCAATTCCCTTTTGAAAGCCATGGTTGAATCCGCCTCCACCACCCTTTTAGGCAGTGCATTCCAGATCATAAACACTTGCTGCGTAAAAAAGTTTTCCCTCATGTTGCTTATGGTTCTTTTGCCAATTACCTTAATTCTGTGTCCTCTGGTTCTCGACCCTTCTGCCAATGGAAACAGTTTCTCTCTATCTACTCTGTCCAAATCCTTTATGATTTTGAACACTTCGATCAAATCTTCTCTCAACCTTCTCTGCTCTAAGGAGAACAACCCCAGCTTCTCCAGTCTATACCCGTAACTGAAATCCCTCATTCCTCGAACCATTCTAGCAAATCTTTTCTGTACCCGCTCTAAGGCCTTCACATCCTTCCTAAAGTGTGGTGCCCAGAATTAGACACAATACTCCAGTTGCAGCGGAACCAGTGTTTTATAAAGGTTCATCATAACTTCCTTGCTTTTGTACTCTATGCCTCTATTTATAAAGCCCAGGATCCCATATGCTTTTTTTTTTACCACTTTCTCAACCAGCCCTGCCGCCTTCAGTGATTTGTGCACTTATACCCCCAGGTCACTCTGTTCCTGCACCCCTTTTAGAATTGCACCCCTTTTAGAATTGCACCCTTTAGTTTGTATTGCCTCTCCTCGTTCTTCCTACCAAAATGTATCACTTCATCACTTTGCACTTCTCTGCGTTAAATTTCATCTGCTACATGTCCACCCATTCCACCAGCCTGTCTATGTCCTCTTGAAGTCTATCACTATCCTCCTCACTGTTCACTACACTTCCAAGTTTTGTGTCATCTGCAAATTTTGAAATTGTGCCCTGTACACCCAAGTCCAAGTCATTAATATATATCAAGAAAAGCAGTGGTCCTAGTACCAACCCCTGGGGAACACCACTGTATACCTCCCTCCAGTCCGAAAAACAACCATTCACCATTACTCTCTGTGTCCTGTCACTTAGCCAATTTTGTGTCCATGCTGCCACTGCCCCTTTTATTCCATGGGCTTCAACTTTGCTGATAAAGACACTTTATCAAATGCCTTTTGAAAGTCCATATACACCACATCAACCGCATTGCTCTCATCAACCCTCTCTGTTACCTCATCAAAAAACTCAATCAAGTTAGTTAGACATGATTTGTCTTTAACAAATCCATGCTGGCTTTCCTTAATTAATCCACACTTGTCCAAGTGACTGTTAATTTTGCCCCGGATTATCATTTCTAAAAGTTTCCCCACCACTGAGGTTAAACTGACTGGCCTGTAGTTGCTGGGTTTATCCTTACACCCTTTTTTGAACAAGGGCGTAACGGTAGCAATTCTCCAGTCCTCTGGCACCACCCCCGTATCTAAGGATGATTGGAAGATTATGGCCAGTACCAAGGTTGGGAAGTAAATATTCCAGGGTACTTGACATTTTGAAAAAACAGGCAGATGGAAAAGGTGGGGGAGGGGTTAGCCCTGATAATAAAGGATGACATAAGGACTGTAGTGAGAAAGGATCTTGGCTCAGAAGATCAGGAAGTGGAATCAGTATGGGTGGAGATAAGAAATAACAAGGGGCAGAAAACACTGGTGGGAGTAGTGGGAGGCCCCCTAATAGTAGCTATACTATTGGACAGAGTATTAATCAAGAAATAATAGGAGATTGTAACAAAGGTAATGCAATAATCGTTAGGGTCTTTAATTTTCATATAGGCTGAACAAATCAAATTGGCAAAGGTAGTCTGGAGGACGAATTCATGGAATGCATTCAAGACCGTTTCCTAGAACAATACATCATGGAACCAACCAGGGAACAGGCTATTTTAGACGTTGTATTCCTTGTATCGTGTAATGAGACAGGGCTAATTAGTAATCTCATAGTAAAGGATCCTCTGGGGAAGATTGATCATAATATGATAGAATTTGAAATTGAGTTAAAGATTGACATACTTAAGTCCGAAACTAGAGTCTTAAACTTAAATAAAGCCAATTACATAGGTATGAGGGGCAAGTTGGTGAAGGTAGATTGGGAAATTAGATTAAAAGGTATGACGGTGGATAGGCAATGGCAAACATCTAAAGAAATATTTCAAAATTATCAACTAATATGCATTCCATTGAGAAATAAAAACTCCACGGGAAAAGTGATCCATCCGTGGCTAAGTAAAGAAATTAAGGATAGATAATATTAGATTAAAAGAAAAGGATTATAATGTTGCAAAAAAGAGTAGTTAGCCCGAGGATTGGGAGAGTTTTAGAAACTAGCAAAGGATAACCAAAAAATCGGTATAAAGGTAGAAAATAGAATATGATAGTAAACATGCAAGATTGTAAGAGCTTCTAAAAGTGTGTAAAAAGGAAGAGAGTAGCAAAAGTAAACATTGGTCCCTTAGAGGCTAAGACAGGAGAAATTATAATGGGGAAAAAGGAAATGGCAGAGACGTTTAACAAATATTTTGTATCTGTCCTCACAGTATAAGACACAAAAAGCATACCATAAATAGTGGGGAACCAAGAGGCTAATGAGAGTGAAGAACTTAAAGTAATTAATATTAGTAGAGAAAAAGTACTAGAGAAACCAATGGGACTAAAAACCGACAAATCCCCTGGACCTGATGGCCTACATCCTAGGGTTCTAAAAGAAGTGGCTGCAGAGATAATGGATGCATTGGTTGTGATCTTCCAAAATTCCCTAGATTTGAGAACAGTCCCAGTGGATTAAAAGGTAGCAAATGTAACCCCGCTATTCAAGAAAGGAGGGAGAGAGAAAATAGGGAACTACAAGCCAGTTAGCCTGACACGGTCTGGAATCCATTATTAAGGGAGTGGTAACAGGGCACTTTGCCTAATCATATCATGATTTTCTGAGTCAACATGGTTTAATGAAAAGGAAATTGTGTTTCACAAATTTACTAGAGTTTTTTTGAGGATATAACTAGCAGGGTAGATAAAGGGGAACCAGTGAATGTAGTATATTTGGATTTTCAAAAGGCATTCGATAAGGTGCCATATAAAAGGTAGTTACACAAGATAAGGGCTCATGGGGCTGGGGGCATTATATTAGCATGGATAGAGGATTGGTTAACAGGCAGCAAACAGAGAGTAGGGATAAACGGGTCATTTTCAGGTTGGCGGGCTGTAACTAGTGGGGTGCCTCAAGGATCAGTGCTTGGGCCTCAGCTATTTACAATCTATATTAATGACTTAGATGAAGGAACCAAGTGTATTGTATCCAAGTTTGCTGATAATACAAAGCTAGGTGGGAAAGTGAGCTGTGAGGAGGACACAGAGTCTACAAAGGGATATAGGCAGGTTAAGTAAGTGGGCGAGAAGGTGGCAGATGGAGTATAATGTGAGGATATGTGAGCTTATTCACTTTGGTAGGAAGAATAGAAAAACAGAATATTTTTTAAATGTTGAGAAATTATTAAATGTTGGTGTTCAGATAGATTTGGGTGTCCTCGTACAAGAAACACAGAAAGTTAGCATACTGGTACAGCAGGCAATTAGGAAGGCAAATTGCATGTTGGCCTTTATTGCTAGGGGGGTTGGAGTACAAGAGTAAGGAAGTCTTGCTACAACTCAGACCACACCTGAAATACTGTGTATAGTTTTGGTCTCCTTATCTAAGGAAGGATATATTTGCCTTAGAGGTGGTGCAACGAAGGTTCGCGAGACTGATTCCTGGGATGAGAGGGTTGTCCTATGAGGAGATATTGAGTAGAATGGGTCTATATTCTCTGGAATTTAGAAGACTGAGAGGTGATCTCATTGAAATATATAAGATTCTGAGGGGGTTTGACAGGGTAGATGCTGAAAGGTTGTTTCCCCTGGTTGGAGAGTCTACAACTATGGGGCATAGTTTCAGGATAAGGGGTCGGCCATTTAAGATTGAGATGAGGAGGAGTTTCTTCACTCAGAGGGTGGTGAATCTTTGGAATTCTCTACCCCAGAGGGCTGTGGCTGCTGAGACGTTGAGTATATTCAAGGCTGAGATGGATAGATTTTTGGACTCTAAGGGAATCAAAGGATATGGGGATCGGGCGGGAAAGTGGAGTTGAGGTCAAAGATGAGTCATGATCCTATTGAATGGCAGAGCAGGCTCGAGGGGCTGTATTGCCTACTCCTGCTTCTCTTTCTTATGTTCTTATGTTCAATCATGGAATGGAGGGAGCTCGGGGCAGCAGTGACTCACATTATTCTTGTGGAGCCCCGGGAAGCACTCCTTCTCCTTGTGAATCCACAAAAATAATTTTAACATTTACCTCAATGGGCCTTTTCTGCTGTTCCGTCAGGTTTTAATGGGCAGAGCGACCATAGTGGTAAAATGTCATCAGGGATCGATGCACACCATAGGACCCCGATTTGCCTAGATTAATGAGGTTCCCGCCTGATTCAGGCGGGGGCCTCAGGTGCCTAACAGAAGGCCCCAGGAATGATGGTGATAGAGCGGGAATGGGGTGGTAGGTCCACCACTTCCATTTAAATTCCACTACCACTCCATATCCGTCAGGCGGAGGGAGTTAAAATCTCCCCCATTTTATCTTCATTTAATCTGAACCACTGCAGGAAAGCAATTAGGGACAGGTTATTATAATTGGGGCATGGATGAGTTACAAATGCATTAATGTGCAACTAAAAGACCACAGAGACAGAGAAAAATCTTCAGCACCGATGTGCCGGGTAAGAAGGACTTTATAGGTACGATCGTGCAGTGACTATGGTACTGGACTAATAACTTAACTGGACTAAGAGGTCTTGAATTCAAATCCCAACATGGCAAGTTGTGACATTGATTTCAATAAATCTGGTAATATGTAGGCTAGCACACACACAAAAAAATGACCATGAAAGCTGATGAATTGCTGTAAAAACCCAACTCTTTCGATATTACCCTTCAGGGAAAGGAACCTGCCACTTATAACAGGTCTAGCCGACATGTGACTTCAGTCCCACACTATGTGGCTGACTCATGATGCCCTCTGAAGTGACCGAGCAAGTTACTCAGTTGTAAAAATAAATTGCATCGAGAACGCAGCCCACCATCACCTTCTTAGGCCAACTAGGATGGTCAATTGATGCTGCCTTGTCAGTATTGCTCACATCCTGAGAACAAATAAGAAAAAAATCTGTTAATGTGCTATTTTTTCAAAGTAATAAAGAAATTGAAACACTATTGTCTGTAATATACACTCTACCTGCTACTAAAACACATGCATTCATACATATATGCAAAGTTAGATCAGGACACATTAGGGTAGATACAGAGGTAAATATAAAATACTAGAAACTGGAGTTGGTGATATTAGTGACTGAACACTTAAGGTGTCTGGTATTTTAGTAGCACAATTAACACATTTCAATCAAATAGGTTAACATCTGGATACAATTCTTAGACACAGGAATGTCATATGAATGTATTAAGCATTTGGCCACTAATATTGCCAACAGTAACTTCTAGGCTACAGCGGTACATGCAGAGGATGACTGGATAATCAGAACAGATACTTGTTCATAAGATTTCCTTGTAACTTATTTTGAGAAAGTTGGAAGCATTTTCTCTACTTGCACATCTATCTATTACTAAATTGTGCAACTTACTGAATAACCTCTCGTTTTGTAGTCAGTTAGTCCCATCCACAGATCACAGAACTAATTTAGAATGTGTGGCCTGTATGCAGCTGTGTTTTTTTGTTAAATGACTGCGGCTTCTAATCACTTTAACATGCAACACAACAACATCGTGATTGACAGGCAAAAATGCAAGCTATATAAAGATAATACCGAATCACTTCAAATTCAATTCAAATATCTTCCCTTGTAACACTGTAAAGAAGATTGTGAGAGGAGCCGAGGGTGATTTTCCCTTTGATTTTAACATCTCTGCGAGGTGTTTTCCCCAGATGGCACCATTGAGATTAAAGGATTCACCCATTATGTGGTGAAGTGCAGAAATGATCTTGAGCCCAGGAGCACCAAAGCTCTGTATCACCTTGCGATGCAGGGGCTGATTTTCCTCTGCCTCATGCCCAGTTGCCAGGGCATTAGGGAGAGGTATTGGGAGGGTAGACCTGGATCTCTGGGTCTCTTCGTCTCTTCGTTAGGCATGCATTTCTTGGGCCTACCAGGCAGAGGCAGGAAGCTCCTGCCCGCAACAGGTGGAAACTTTTAAATTGCATACATTTGACTCAGGAGTGATGTCATAGCGCCTCCTGTATCATTTTCCAGGGATTTCACTGGGCCGACACCTAACCTGACGACCACACATGGACATTAGAAGATGCAGGCCTGCCTCTTCAGATCGGAGGATCTGTAAAGGGACAGTGAGCAACTTCCTTGGACCTCGGGTAGAAAAATGTATTCCTATTCTTCAGTGCAGCAGAGCAGTACTGCGAGGGTGGAGGCCATTTGATTGTTGCTTCTGACAGCAGCCAGCAGGCCAAAATAATACTTTGAACGTACAATGCAACCGGCCTTTTAAGGCCTGTAGCAATGCATCATTTCCCCTGTTTTCACCAGGCACCAATTCTGGGGCGATGATCCCACCAAGTACTAATCCAGGCCATTCAAATGAGCTGAACTTCGAAAAACTGCCGGGTTCAGCGAAGGTCAAGTAGGGTACATGCTAAAAGCACACCACTTGATTTACACTGAGGCAAGTGTTGGGGGAGGGGGGGAAAGGAAAACTGACTCTACACCAAATAGTATAAATCACATTTTTTGCAAGAACTGCTTACTTTGGCAAGTACAGCTTAGTTCAAAAAAACGATTTCTGTGCTAAGTTAGCTGATCTCGGTTGGGTGATAGCAGGAGTTGCTACTTTTGGCCTCAGCGCTCTTTGGTTTGGGAGGGGGGGAAAAAAATCAGACAGGGTTCCTGCTCCTGATCGCTATCCTGTGACTTTTGCTAGATGCATGTGTTTGCAGACGTCTTATACTTTTGATTAGCACAGAAATCATTTTTTTCTTTTTTCAAATGCAATGAAAACAGAAAATAATATGTCATACAGCTATTCCAGGTGAAATCTTCTTCAGTGTTTTATGCCAAGGTAAATAGCTTCCATCCTGCCTGTCTTTTATATAAATCAACGGCAGCGCCCAGTTTCAAATGCCGGGACTTAGATTTTTGTCTGTTGTGGAAAGGGTTTCCGTATTAAACTAATCCCATTATGAAACAGCGCTCTCCATTTAACAAAGGAAAGGAAATATTAATATGAGCTTAATCAGGATAATCTATGAGCCTCTCTGACAGTTGAGGGAAATGTCAAGAGTCCCAGATGTGAACTGCTTAACATGTACTGATCTGTTTTTTTTTCTTGTTTGGCTGTGACCTGGATATGGCCTTCCTGTCACAGTTGTGGTATACCTTGAAATATTGTAATGTAGCCATCTGAAGGTGCCCATAGCCCTCATAAAATGAGTTCAGCAGATTTTATTAATATTTGAGTGTGGATGGCCTGGGGTATCCTCTAGCCATTCAAAAAAAATACAGTAATTCAAATAAATTACACCCCACCCTCATTATAACATAGGAGCGAAGTGTCTTAATGAGATGGGCAGTACAGTTAACACCCCTAAAGAGGGCCTCAAAGCATGCTGCATTATAAAAATTTGGGGGCACTATAATGAGGTACATCACGGTTAGAAGTTCAGTCAAATAGAAATAAAGGTTCTATTTATGTGAGCAGTTCAGGAAAATAATATTATTTTACTGTTTAGTAGCTGATAAAAGCTTTGATAAGATTACATTTTAGCATGAATAATGATTGGTACCTACTTTCTAAAGTTTTACGGAGAAGAAAGCTATTGAACATATTTCAAGGCCAAAAGCAATGGTAGGTGCAGAACAAATTGTTTTTAAATTGGACTCGAACTGTAATTTCCACAAAAGTTCTCCCGATTTACCACCATACCTTTGGCGGATGATCGTTGGAAACCCCGATAAACAGCCATTTCCCCTGGCATTCCGCCGATCTTCCACTAACATTACAGTGAGAGATTGGGAAATCATGTCTCTAAATGTTTGTGTGCAAACACATTTATCACATTGGCCCAGAATTTGCTGGAGCGGGGCATCTCGTGACGTGCCCCGTTAGTTAGACTTTTTCCCTCACCCATTAGCTCGAAAATTTTTGCACTGCAAATTGCTGGAAGTGCGAACTGATAACGGTGTCATGAGGCCAACGGGGCATCTGGGACATTGGTGAATGACAGGACCAACAGTCTATCTCCTTAACCAACAAGATTTAAGGATTGAGAAAGGAACAGAGGAGCAACGGAGAAGAAAATAGAGTGAATTAGAGCCGAATCAGGTACAAGAAAGAGAAATAAAGAGAAGGAACGAAAGATTGGATTAAGAGAGAGAGAGAAAAAAGAGACACAACACACTAATAACGGCCAGCACATTAAACTCACTGTTATTTTGTCAGCAAATTCTAGCCCATTGTATCAAATTTCTTTGTCTGTTGTTTTAACAGAAGCACTAACCTGTTTAAACTAAATGGGTTAACCCCTCCATTAAAATAGGTGGTAAAGGAATATCAGATGAATGCATTTTATATGAATGTGTTAAGGCATCTGAAGAGTCTAATTTCACGGCATAAAGGAGCAGAGGAGAGAGAGAGAGAGCGGCCCGGTATAAAGGAGCAGTGGAACAGTGTGTCTGAAACAGACAGAAAAAAATAATCAAAAAGTCACAAAACGAGGCGGAGCAGCGAGAGTAAGTTGCAGATAAGTATTTCATTTTTTGGTTAAGTGTGTTGGTGGTTAGTGTTAAGTTAGCGTAAGTATTTAGTTTATTGCTTAAATGTTGTTGGTGGTTAGTGTAAGTGGCTGCAGGGGACTGGTTTAAACCAAGAACCTATAACTTGCTAATACTTATTAACTTAATAACTTAAAGTAGATAAATTAATTGGTCAATAATCAATTGAAGTAATTACGTTAAACTTTAATTAAGTAAATAAATTAAACAAGGTTAGATAGAGATGGTAGGGCAGATGGTGTGCTGTAACTGCAGTATGTGGGAGTTTGTGGAGAGTAGTGTGATCCCAGGCAACCACATCTGCAGTAAGTGTCTGCAACTCGAGGAACTTTGGCTCAGAGTTGTTGAGCTATAGTCTGAGGTGCAGACATTGTAACCTGGAGAGTTACCTAGACATTTGATCCAGGAGGCAGTCACACCCCTTAGGTTAGACAATGGTTTAGATTTGGTTAGTGGTCGGCGAAAGGAGGATACGACTGTGAGTCAGGCAGATAAGGGAACCCCAGATGCAGTGGTGGAGGAGCCTCAGCCTTCGCCCTTGTCCAACAGGTACAAGGTGCTTGCTACCTGTGTGGATGAGAATAAAGACTGCAGGGAGGATGGGCAAATTGACCCGGCACTGTGTTACAGGAGGCCATTCAAGGGGGGGAACAAAAAAGAATGTGGTAGTGTTTGGGGATAGTATAGTCAGGGGGATAGACACTGTTCTCTGCAGCTGTGACCAGGAGTCCCGATGGCTGTGTTGCCTGCCCAGTGCCAGGAAATTAGATGGTTAAGAGTCATGTGGGAAGCAGGAGTTTCAATTCATGGGGCACTGGCACCAGTACTGGGGAAAGAGGGAGTTGTTCCATTGGGACGGGCTACTCTTAAACCGGGCTGGGACCAATGCCCTGGCGAATCGAATAACTAGGGCGGTAGATAGGGCTTTAAACTAATAAGAGGGTGGAAGGTTCACATAAAGTACATTTATAAGTCTAAAGAGAAAAGTCAAGGCTGTGGAGCAGAGTAGTGATCTGGGTAAAAACAAGCAGAGTGTGTCAGGAAGGGATAGAGAGTTCAACAAAGGTTATAGGGCATTAGTGACTAAGGTCACATCAGGGAGAAATAGTAAAAAGTTAAAATTAAAGGTGCTATATCTGAATTCACGAAGCATTCGTAACAAGATAGATGAATTAATGGCACAATTAGAGATAAATGAGTTTGATCTAGTAACCATTACTAAGACATGGTTGCAGGGTGGCCAAGGTTGGGAACTAAGTATTTCCAGGGTACTTGACTTTTAGAAAAGATAGACAAAATGGAAGAGGAGGGGAGGTAGCCCTGATAATAAAGAATGGGATAAAGGCAGTAGTGAGAAAGGATCTTAGCTCAGAAAATTAGGATGTAGAATCAGTATGGGTGGAACTAAGAAATAACAAGGGCAGAAAACACTAGTGGAAGTAGTTTATAGGCCCCCTAACAGTAGTTATAGTGTTGGACAGAGTATAAATCAGGAAATTAGAGGATAATGCAATAATCGTGGGGGACTTTAATCTTCATATAGATTGGACAAACTAAATTGGCAAAAGTAGTTCGGAGGACAAGTTCCTGGCATGCATCCGAGAGAGTTTTCTAGAACAATATGTCGAGGAACCAACTAGGGAACAGGCTATTTTAGATCCAGTATTGTGTAATAGACTGGGTTAATTAGTAATCTTATAGTTAAGGATCCTCTGGGGCAGAGAGTTCATAATATGATAGAATTTCATATTAACTTGAAGAGTGATGTAGTTAAAATTTAAATAAAACCAATTAGGTAGGTATGAGGGGTAAGTTGGCTATGGTAGATTGGGAAATTAGATTAAGAGATATGATGATTGGAAAGCAATGCAAACATTTAAAGAAATAATTCATAATTCTCAATGAATATACCTTCTCTTGAGGAATAAAAACTCCATGGGAAAAATGATCTGACCATGGCTAACTAGACAATTCAATGATAGTATTAGATTAAAAGAAGATGCTTACAATGTTGCCAAAAAGAGTAGTAAGCCTTAGGGATGGGAGGGTTTTAGAAATCAGCCAAGGTTGACCAAGAAATTGATAAAGAGGGGGAAAATTGAATATGAGAGTAAACTAGCAAGAAATGTAAAAACAGATTGTAAGGGCTCCTACAAGTATGTAAAAAAGAAGAGATTAGCGAAAGTAAACGTGGGTTCGTTAGAGGCAGAGACAGGAGAAATTATAATGGGGAATAAGGAAATGGCAGAGACAGTAAACATATATTTTGTATCTGTCTTCATAGTAGAAAACACAAAAAACATACCAGAAATAATGGGGACAAAGGTTCTAATGAGAGTGAGAAACTTAATGTAATTAAGATTAGTAAAGAAAAAGTATTGGAGAAATTAATGGGATTAAAAGCCAACAAATCCCCTGGACCTGATGTCCTACATCCTAGGGTTCTAAAAGAGGTGGCTGCAGAGATTGTGAATGCATTGGTTATGATCTTCCAAATTTCCCTAGATTCTAGAACAGTCCCATAGTGGCAAATGTAATGCCGCTATTCAAGAAAGGATGGAGAGGGAAAGCTGGCCTATAGGTCAGTTAGCCTGACATCAGTAGTAACGAAAATGCAAGAATCTATTATTAAGGATGTAGTAACAAGGCATTTAGAAAATCATATGATTAGGTAGTCAACATAGTTTTATAAAAGTGAAATTGTGTTTGACAAATCAATTAGAGTTTTTTGAGGATGTAGCTAGCAGGGAAGATAGGGGGGAGCCAGTAGATGTAGTGTATTTGGATTTTCAAAAGGCAATCGATAAGGTGCCACACAAGAGGTTGTTACACAAGATTAGGGCTCATGGGGTTGAGGGCAATATATTAGCATGGATTGAGGATTGGTTAATGGACAGAAAACAGAGAGTAGGAATAAACGGGTTATTTTCGGGTTGGCAGATTGTAACTGGTGGGGTGCTGCAAGGATCAGTGCTTGGGCCTCAGCTATTTACAATGTATATCAATGACTTAGATGAGGGGACCGAGTGTAATGTATCCAAGTTTGCTGATGATACAAAGCTAGGTGAGAAGGACACAGAGTCTGCAAAGGGGTATGGACAGTTTAAGTTAGTGTGCGAGAAGAAGGCAGATGGAAAATATTGTGTGGAAATGTGAAATTATCCACTTTGGTATGAGGAATAGAAAAGCAGAATATTATTTAAAAGGGGAGAGACAAAGAAATGTTGGTATTCAGAGGGATTTGGGTGTCCTTGTACACGAATCACAGAAAGTTAACATGCAGGTACAGCAAGCAATTAGGAAGGCAAATGGTATGTTAGCCTTTAATGCAAGGGGGCTGGAGTATAAGAGTAAGGAGGTCTTGCTGCTATTATATAAGGCTCTGTGAGACCACACCTGAAGTACTGTGTACAGTTTTGGACTCCTTACCTAAGAAAGGATAAACTTGCCTTAGAGGGGGTGCAACAAAGGTTCACTAGATTGATTCTTGTGATGAAAGGGTTTCCCTATGAGGAGAGATTGAGTAAAATGGGCCTTAAAGTGGTTAAAAAAGCATACAGAATCCTGGGCTTTATAAATAGAGTACTAAAGTATGAAAGTCATGATGAACCTTTATAAAACACGCTTTTGGCCACAACTGGAGTATTGTGTCCAGTTCTGTGCACTGCACTTTAGGAAAGATGTGAAGGCCTTAGAGGGGGTGTAGAAGAGATTTACTAGAATGATTCCAGGGATGAGGGACTTTAGTTACATGGATAGACTGGAGAAGCTGGGGTTGTTCTCCCTGGAACAGAGACGGTTGCGAGCAGTTTTGATAGAGGTATTCAAAATCATGACAGGTCTATAGACAGAGTAGATAGAGAGAAACTGTTCCCATTGGCGGAAGGGTCAAGAACTAGAGGACATAGATTTAAGGTGATTGGCAAAAGAACTAAAGGTCACATGAGGAAAAACCTTTTTACACAGCGAGTGGTTAGGATCTGGAATGCACTGCCCAAGGGGGTGGTGGAGGCAGATTCAATCCTGGCCTTCAAGGCCAGGATTAAATCTTCAAAATTCTCTACCCCAGAGGGCTGTGGAAGCTCAGTTGTTGAGTATATTCAAGATTGAGATCAACAGATTTTTGTACACCAGGGGAATCCACGGATATGGGGATAGGGCGGGAAAGTGGAGGTGAGACAGAAGATCAGCCATGTTCTTATTGAATGGCGGAGCAGGCTCGAGGGGCCATATGGTCTACTGCTGCTCCTATTTCTTATGTTCTTAAAGCAATAAATTGGAAATGTCATTATTCAAAATAAGTCCCGATATTCTTAACATCATTATTCATATGAGCTATAATTTTACATGTGCAAATATATCACCCAACAGTCATTTCTAAATGTATCTAAAATACTTAGTATTTGTAGCTTGTGTTCTATAAATATTCCTTTAATTGTTTGCCTTGTTTTTGTTTTTCCCCTGTAAAGTGTTCCACGAGGAGGTGGTTGATTCAGGGTTAGTTGTTACCTTTAAAAAGGACCTGGTTTGATATGTGTTGAGAAGGAGGCTCGAGGGTTATGGTGATAGCAACAACATTGCTTGATTTCCCCTCCCTGCCGCCCCAGAAATGGTAGCAGAATGAACTTCAGGCTAAGTTTTACGCTGGTCTGCCTGATTTTGGGGCGCAGCATGGGTGGGTGGCAATTGGAAATGGGCCACAGATCTGTTTTGCCGGATCTCTGCCCACATTAACGGTTGCATGGGTGCAATTCTAGCTATGCTGGAGAAGTTAGATCTTGCCAGCAACACTACTTGGGAGGTAAATTGGCGGAACAGATCGCCCGTCTGTTATAGAACCCACCTCGTTTTCATTTCCACTGAATTCAATGGTAATGAAAGTTGGATGGGCTCTATAATGGGCGGTCGATCTGCCCCACAGGTTTACCACCCAAGTGGTGAACGGGAAAGTTACCCCCTCCCCCTGTAGATTCTGTAGTTGACTGTCTGGTAGCACAGTATAACTGCAGCCTTGATCTGTTATTTACTGAAATCTGTTTCATGATATATCATTTTTTAAGCAGCTCGATGCATTCTTTAGCAATATTCATAAAATGTGTAAGAATCATAAAAAAAATACAGCTGGGAAAAATGTGTGAGGCCAAATGGGGTAATTTAATTAAACTGTTGCAAATTATTTAATTTTCTCTCAGTGGAAGAATAACATAATCTTGATATAATTAAATTTCACCAGTCCAAGGAAGGGGTTCAAGGCAATATTGTGGTTGTTGAGGAATGTTCTACAACAACAACCACCTCCATTTACTTAGTCACTTTAATGTAGACGGCACTTCACAGAGGTGTATTCAGACAAAAATGGGAACTGAAGAAGCTATTAGGAGGAGTGAACAAAGAGGTTTGTTTTAAAGAGGGTCTTAAAGGAGGAGAGGAAAATGGAGAGGCCAGGGGAAGACTGGTCATATGGGATTTCCTGAGTGTCCAAATCAATGTTTCCATAGCACCACATTATTGATGCCCCCACTTCTTCCGTGAAGATCTCTCTACGGCATAACAGATCTGTGTTCCATTTCCCATTGCCACCTGGCCCCTTCGGGGGAGCTAGTCCACCTGTGGGAGAGGCAGATGGGTTAGGGAGGGACTTCTTGCAAGAGGTCTAATGGCTGAAGTCACAACTGCCAATAGTGAGGCGAAGGAATGAGGTATGCATAAGGAGTCAGAGTTGGAGCAACAGAGATTTCATGGGGCGGGGGGAGGGGGATTGAATCGTGGAGGAGATTACAGAGATAGGGGGCTCATGAGGCCATGAAGGGATTTAAACATGAAGATGAGAATTTTAAGTTGGAAGTATGAGGGAACCGGGAGCCAATGTTGGTCAACAAGAACAGGGGTGATGGGTGAACAGGACTTGGAGCGGGAAAGTTATGGCTGAACTGAAGTTTATGGACGGCGGAGG
Organism: Heptranchias perlo; assembly: GCF_035084215.1. Taxonomy (NCBI): domain Eukaryota; kingdom Metazoa; phylum Chordata; class Chondrichthyes; order Hexanchiformes; family Hexanchidae; genus Heptranchias; species Heptranchias perlo. The sequence goes on from NC_090351.1 coordinate 18,028,801, forward strand.
ATGGGAGGCCAGCCAGGAAAACATTGGTACAGTCAGGTTTGGAGGTGATACAGGCATTGATGAGGTGTTCAGTGGCAAGTGGGCTGAAGTAGCAGTGGAGGTGGAAGGATATGGGGTCAGAAGCTCAGCTTGGGGTTGAATGGGTTTTGTCAGTGTACCTGTGGCAGCTGACCTCATGTATGTGGATGATGTCACCAAGGGGCAGCATGTAAATGAGGATGAGAGGGGGAACAAAGATAAATCTTTGGGGGATTCCCTTAGCCCCCTCTTCCCAACAGCTAGGAGTAGAGAAAAGAACTTGGGGCTTATCTTTTCTCTCCAGGGTCATCCTGGAGTGGTGGGAAGTTTTGGCAGAGGAGAGTGAGGCCTGGTAGAGCTTGATGTGATCCAGCCAGATCTGGTGGTGTTGGTTAAACCTGTGGTGCACCAGATATGCTCAAGCCCTTGAATCTTGGGCATAAGGGAGTGAGTTTTACAGGCCAAGCACTGCAAGTCAGGGAGAGGAGGGACACAATTTCTAGGGTTTATGGTTCCCTCTGCCAGAAGCACCTGGTTTCTATGTTTTCTGTTGAGGATTATGCTGGATTAATTGACATACCCACGGATTACCTATGCCAATTATGTAACAATCAGTTTAACCATTTTTAACAGGAGTTGGGCTTGGAATATCCAAACTGGAGCTCTGATAAGGAAATGTTTTAAAATGTGTTGGGTCATATACGAGGAGTACGTCTCACTGTGCCTAATTTTATCAATGAATTGCTCAAAAACTTTATTTTGCCCAGACATACAATGAACTAAAAGTAAGATAGCTGCAACAATAAGCAAAAAAGGACCAGTTTTGTTCATTTTTCTACCTCTATAAATTGGTTAGAAGTGATATGTGCAACCATTGTTGGAAATAACAAATCTTGAGTTCACAAGACACAACATTTTAAGCATAGAATTAGTTTAATTTCTTTACTAAACTTAACTTTATTTAACATTATAAATCCACTAAAAGGTCACTTGAAATGACAGTGAATGCTTACTGCACTGGAAAAAGCTAAACAGACTATAGAAGTAAAGTACTCATGGTTGCAAAGTTTTGTTTACAAGAAATGGAAAATTGGCACACACAAATATACCTCTGTAGCTGAAGAAAAGGCTAATAATGGTACTATATAAATTAGTCTTTCAAAACAAGTGAACCATATACAATTTTGGGAATGAAAATCGCTGTACAAATAAATGCAGACAGATGTTTTACTGTAATAGCAAAATCAATAATTTAATTTTAAAGAATTAGAATTTAATGATGACATATACTTGGGTTGTTACTAAATTCAAATCTTCTGAAGTATTGTGTTCAGACTGATGCTTCAGTCCTTTGCTGCTCCTTTTTCCATCTACGATACCATTTTGTAGTCAGCTGGTGGATTTGCCCCATATCCCGTACTCCTTGTCCAAAATCAGCATACTTTATCCAGAACGTTTAATTCAGAGCGGCATGCGTGTTAGTTTCTTTTTCTCACATGTATGAAATGCTGCAAGGATTGTCGCAAGTCAAAACTTGGCAGCTCATCGATAGGGGATGGAAAGATTGGACTGAAATTGATAAACATGGAGCATTGGCATGGATTATAAACCTCAAAATTGCTGCCAGCATTCAGCTTCATGGTGTTGAATGTGCTATGGTGGCCAGTAATGTCAGGATTGCAGTGTGGCACCCACTTATCACCTGTTACTTAGTCATTGCAAAATTGCTGTTTAAAGAATTTTTAGTTAAAGTGCTAGAGAGTTCAATTTGTACAGTAGGCCAATTAATCTAATTGAAACCAGCAGTTTGGGCAGTTAAGGATGAAATGTTCCACACTGCAGTACTAACACAATGCTTGTTTGATGCATCCATCTCACTCAAATGGAACAGGTGTTGCCGAGGAAGCTGCAGTGAGAAAGCTGGAGTTTTCATTTGAAGGTGGGCTGCGTCAAGCTTTCCTTCCACATTCTAGGTTATTGTGCACTATGGGGACTGCATTCAGTTTTCCATTAGCACTGGCCTTGGCAGAGGAGGATCAGCAAAAGCAGCAAAGGGCTTCCTCTGATGTTTAGTGGTATGCAAGATGTACTGTACTCCACTACATAGCAGATCTACCATAACATGCACAGTTACTAGTATTGGCAGTAAAGGAGCTGCCTAAAGAGGCTGAGATTTAGCAAGCACCCAGTGTCAGAAATGTGCCATCTCCTGCAGAAAAACCTTCGGATAACAAGTGCCTGTAGATGTTAAAGACAGTGTAAATTTTTATGGATCACGCTCCATCTGAACTAGCACTGGGTACATCAGCAGTCGGTCGTTTGCTGTCCACACATTATTCAACATTGGCTGTCACCATTGTCACTGATCAATAACAACATGGGAGAACAACATAATTCTGCAGGTATACTAGCATTCCCAGTGTCCAAGGGATCAGCTAAAGTATCCATATTGCCATTTGGGCCCTGTGCACAATGCTTTGCCCTATATAAAAGGGAAAGGGTTTGTTTCTATCTTAATGTGGACATGGTGTGTGACCAGTAGCACAGAATCATGAAGGGCAAGGCCTCCTTCCCCAGAAGCTTTCAGTAATTTCATTTAAGGCAATCATCTGTGCTACACTTATTTAAAAATGAATGAAGAGTGAAAGAATGGCTCCAGGGGAAGCAAAGCTATCCTATATAGTCATGGCTCATGACATTCATATGCCAACCATGGACAGAAGGTACAACAAAGCTCATACTACAACCAGAATTATCATTAAACATATCGTTAGAATCTTTAAGCAGCGATTGACATGTATGGGTCAATCAGAAGCAACTTTGCAATATAATCCCCTCCCCCAACCCATCCTCCCCCTCCCTCCCCATCCCCATCCCCCACCCTCCTCCAACTCCAAGGTTTCCAGAATAATCATTGCATATTTCATAATCCGTATATTCACTATGAAATGAGGCCTCAGCATGGAGGTCAATACCAAACATAGCAAAAGCCATAGTAGAGTAAGAGAATGAAAAGTCTGAAGAATTAGCAGCAGTCCCATCAATACAGCAACGAAGACAGGTGTACCAGTGACCGATTCCAGATGCCTTCCTAGGACTCCCACAGCTACATAATTTCTTAAAGAGGCAAACTACCCCTACAAACTAGCCATACCCAAATTACCTTGTCCTACACTTTTTTATGCAGTATATCAAATACAATCTATTGCCATCTTATGTGAGGTTCCTGTTATATTGTAACTGATGACAAATAAGTGCAGTGTATTTATTTCTTCTGTTATGTAGTGTGTGACTGTTAGCAGCTTGAATTGGCTCAGTGCCTGTGCTTTGTTCAGATGTGTGGTGCCTAATGCACCAAAAGCACATGCTGGGTACAGTACTTCACTGACAGCCTGATGGCCCTAGATCTTCTTGCCTGTGCATTTAGCGGCACCTCCACGTGAGTCAGCCACATCTGGGACTGTTGTAGCTAATAAATTCTCCCTGCCTTCTGCCACCTCTGCTAATGTTTGGTACACCAGGTGCTTCTGGCAGGGGGTCATAATCAAGCCTATAAATTGTGCCCTTTCTCTCCGACTTCTTGCAGTGCTTGGCCTGTAAAAGTAGCTTTCCTCACCCTGTAATGCCCAATTATACACCAATTTTGCTCAGTAAACATTTGCCTTTGCCTTCCCAGTGCTATTTCAGGTGCTTAACCATCTCTTAATTGCAGCGTACAACTGATGAAGAGGATTTGTGTTTGTTCCTTTTCCTTTAGCTGGTTCACTGTGAAGGAAATAGAACCCACATACTGAAAACATCAAAATTGTGTGTAAAACAGCAAGCTTTGGTAATCCCGAATACTTTTAATAACCTGCCGTTAAGATCTGAATGGTTGCACCAGCAGCAATTACACGGCTATGGTAAAGTTGTGTTGATGCAGAAAATACACCAGCATGTTCACTTTTATGTAAATCCAGCATTTGTTCTGATGTTCTCAAGGATTTAGACTGTCAGGTAATTCTAAGTTAGATATCAGATTCTACATGCTGTATTGATCAGTTGGTTCAAGTGCCCATGTTTGTAATTAGACTGATTTCTCCTGTAATGAAACAACTGGTTCTCTGATAGATGAAGGATACTGATGCAATGAATTACTCTTATTGTAAGCCCCAGAATAACAGCTCCGTGCTTTATGGCCTGTGGCTAAAGTCATTTTTTAAAAAAAAATCTTCACATATAGGCCAGGATTCTTTACGTTTTACAACTGTAATTCAAAACCGACCTTCTAATCCTGAATGAAAATAAATGTACAATAACTTATATTACATTCGGAATGATTTATTGAACTTTGGTCAAAAAGGTAATTGTCCAGCATCCAGACTGCAGTTAATTGCTAACAGTCATCGGTCCTGCTTATACTTGACATTGTTCAGAACCATCCATTTTATTGCACTGCATCATCTTAAATCCTCACCAGCTGTTCTGAAGAAAGTGCCCTGGATCAGTGCCTGATCGATGACTTAGCTATATAAATGCAAGTATTCTTTCACAGTTATTCCCCTCGTGCTTTCTTTAGGTCTTCACTAGTTTTTCAGCTTTAAATATAATGGCATGATTAGATTTCTAGTTGGTATACTTAAAATTCAAGCGCGAGATCAAAAAATAATTATACATTACAGAACTATCTGCTACCTCAGCACCATTAGTCTACAACTGAATAATCTCCACAAGAAATCTTTAAGAATTATCTTTAAAACATAAATTGCATTTTCAGATTAAAACTTTGATGTACTCTAAGATATATGTGGTCATACAATGTCAAACAAGACCACATTCAAGGAAAAAACTTTAGTACATGATAAGAAAGAAATTGCCTGTGTTCAATTTTCCTGTTTGAACATTATTGCCCTTCAGCTGTTAAATGGAAGCAAACATGAAGTAATTTGCTGCAAGATCTTACCGACTACAGGACCAAGTCAACGCTGCACAGTTAGATCATGGGGGTCATTTTAACCTAACCCTCCCAGTGGGAAGCTGACTGGATCAAATTGGACGCACATTTTATACCCCTCCTGATCTCACCATCCATCGGGGTAATTTAACTTTCAGTCATGGTGTAAAACGGGTGTCAATGGATTGGCCACCTATTATATGCCCCGCCCAATTTTCCTTTCCGAATAGAAAGAAAATTGGGATGGGGTGTATAATGGGAGGCCGATCCAACATGGTCCATTTTACACCAGTTAAAATTCCACCCCCCCCACCCAACCCCATTGACTTCAATGGAAAGTAAAATTGGGCGGGGTATAAAACAAGCAAGCAATTCAATCCCATTAGTTTTCAGGCAGGGGGATTAGATTTCGATTACCCACTAATTACTGTTTACTTGCCCTGTTACATTACGTGGTTTAAGAGATGTGGAGCCGTTTCAGCTTTGCAGTGATGCAAACTGTGCGGAGTAATTCTACTGTGTCAACATGTGAGCTACACTTAGGTAAGAATATTAGCCCACCTTTGGGAGGTATTCTGAAATTGTTTTGGCCTTACACCTGCTGGAGTACAACTACAACAGATCTCAAATGAGGCTTGAAAGATTTTCACTTCCAATAAATTGCTTGGGAACTTCGTAAACTTCATATTGAATTTTTTTAGTGTTGCAGTAAGCTGTTAGCTCTATACTGACATGAAAAGTTAACAAGAATTGAGATACCAGTGAATGTAGTTATAAGCAATGAGGAAACTGGCAGTGCAACTTGGGGTGTGCTCGCTCTGCACCACGGCTCTTGTACTTTTCCAATTTTTCTAGTTAGGTGCCTAGAATGGTTGGTATGGGTGAGCTTGTTGCTAGAGATGTGAGACAGGGGGTTGTGTCCTCCTACCCTTCAAAATGACAGCTCTGGGTTCAGATACTTGGTGGTGAGCTATCCACCCTCCAAATCCAGGGTAGCCCAACCCCTTTTCTGTATGATGCTTTGAGGAGGCTTTCTGCCTTCCCGGGCCTTGAGTTCAATTTTTAATAAAAAACCCAGAAGTGGCCCAGCAAGACATGCACAACCTCCTTTTCTGAAGTTATTTACCCATGCCAAATTTCACTGCAGGCTCATTATATTAAGACTGGCCAAGTGAATGTTGGATGAGCATTTGATAAAGCCCAAAGACAGCAAATTGTTGGCCTGAAACTTTGGCACTGTACTTCACATGTTCACAGTAAGCTTCTGCTCCTTTGGCCGATTCTTGAACTATCTGTGAACTTGAAATGAATACATTTTGTGCTTCTTCAGGTTGTGAGCCTGACCTGAAACTGATTGTAATGCTTCACAAAAAAAATGATTGTGACCCAGAGACAGTTTCCTATCACTGTACTGGAATTAATTAATACTTTTATAGCGTGTTGTTATGACTAAGTTACTGTGCCGATGGTGAGCAAGTGCTTTGTGACTGGAGGCAACAGTTTTCATTAATCTGCATGGGCTCTTTATGAACCAACGAATAAATGATTAGGGTTTAGATTATCATTATTAGTCTATGTAATTCAATTATAGCAGGAGGCTTATTCCACTCAGTTACATCGCATTATGCTGGGATATTGATTCACTAGAAGTGGGCACCAATTTATTTGTTAAACCTGAATATGAACGTTCTAAAAAAAATCATATTCTGTCAATTATGATCTTTATACCAGGACGATTATTATATTGCTGATATTATATGAAAAGTTGCCACCTGCAGAATGATAAACTTTAAAGCAAAGTGTGGAATCATTGATTCTCAAGGAACTGTCTAAATTAAAAGTATAATATATTCATGGATTTAATAAAGACCACCATTTGTCATTTTTTTGTAATGAAACAAACTGCTGTGAGATCAGGTTAAAGTTAAACAAATGCTTCCACAGATCAACTGTTTTGACCCCGTCACCGTCAGTCCACAAGTGCTGCTCATGTTGACTGTCCATCTGTTTGCAAGACTCAAGCACTTGATTGTTAGAGGCTCCTCTACACTTTGCTAAGCCACTGTTTATTTAATGTTCACTAGTTCCTTGAAAGTTTCTCCCGTTTAATCTTTAATTATTTTGCTTGTTCTTCTGTCATTTTGTGTGTGTCTAGCCAGGACAGTGGATGGCCAGGTTGGAGGCTCTTGGTGCCTGATACCAGCTCCATATATTGTCCGAGAGGAATAACACTCCTTGTGAAAATGCCACATTGTCTTTTAAAGTGATGCCACATGCTTTTTGCTCATGAAACCAGTTTGGGCACCAGCACAACTGAAACCTATCATAACTGAAATGTGAAGCAAATTCACTAAGTGCATCATTGCCGCACGATTATGCAAAGTTTTCAAAGAGCCTGATCCCCTTTCCTGCCATTATAACTTTAGAAAATTAAATCCACCACAGCTCTATTATGAATTCCTGTAACTAATTTCCTCTCATCATCTTTTGTTACATTTTATTGCATTTTCATGTTGTTTCCTATTTTTTTGATGGATCAGTTAGTACAAAGGCCTAATAATACATGGATTCCTGCCTCGTTACATTTGAGTTTTGAAAATTCAAGCCTTTTTAAGGATACACTTTAATCTGGTGGGAGGCAATGCTAGTGTACCATCACTTCTGAATGACTGTTCAATTAGTCAGTCTCAAGTATAAGCAGACTTAAATGACAATTATGTTTGTCTAGTACTTTAAAAAATAATTAAAGGCTGTTTTACATTAAAGCCATTATATTCTAATGATTCAGAAATCAGAGGAAGTGGCAATTTAGGGATTCTTATCCTAACATAGGAAATTGATGAGAAAATATGTCTTTTTTCTCCTTCCTCTTGAAATTTCTCCTCTTCTTTCTTTAGACATCGACTTCTACTGTGATATGGTTCCACAGGCACCAACCACGCTAGGGTTCCTCACCCAGGTGGACATTCTTCATGCTATACAGTGTTACTAGGCTATTCTACCATGGTGGGCATCTAAACGCAGCCCCACCCTGTCCTCAATATCTACCTACTTGCGTGCACTTTCCAGCAAACATCACTGGGCAGCAATCAGGTTACTGATTTTCTCTCCTCTGATCCTGGGGAGAACTGTAGTGCCCCTAACTGAATTATAGAGCCAATACCACTATCCTGAAAAATAATAACTAAAACTAATAATTAAACCATGAACATTCCTGGTCTGTCTGATTGACTTTGCATTGATTTTTGTACCTACCAACTGTTGATTATTTAGTTTATACTGCAATTATTTTTCAAATTTAGCTTATATTTGGTTGCATCTTTATCCAATTTTATACTATCAAGGTTTTTTTTTAAGATTGCACAACTATTAATCTTTCCTGAAGTACATTTTATTAAACTTCAAACTGTTTGTTTAGTCTGGGACTAAAACTAAACAGTTCAGTTAATATGCTTATTTATGTATATCCAACAATATGTATGTATGCAAATAATAAGACTTCATTAACAGTGTTAAGACATGTTATTTTTTTTTTAAAAGTCAATTTCTAGGTACAAAAATGATCCACCAAAAGGATAGTGCTTAATTTCCTGAAACAAAAATTAAATAACATGAGACTAAAAGAGGAACCTGTCCATTAGATGGTGGTTACTGGTTCATTTAAGTACATCACTGCTTATTTTATAGTGATATTGTTGAACATTACAAATATGTTATTACGATTTCATTCTAGTTGTCTGAACTTGTCAGCAGTTAAATCTTGAAGCTCTATAGCTGAAGCACCTAAGCCCAACTTGCATTATCCCTGCCCCTCACTAGAGAATAATCAGAGAGCTTTACACAGACTTTTGGGTTTCTCAGTGCTTTTTCTGTTGTCAGCTACAGATGCAAATGAATGCATTTAAGCAGAAGAGGGATGCTGAAACAAAAAAAAAGCCTTGACTGTGCTGCAGTACAGGGACATATGGAAGAAATCAAGAAACTACATTAATTCCCATTAGTCAGAACGGGCCTGTTTAAATAATTAGTAACATGTCCCATTCAATTTGATGGTACAACGTGATGCTTTTTATCATTGCCCACAGTCAAGCACTTTGTCCCCCATTTCAAGGACAGACTGTTTATATGGGGCATGTTGGTCAGGAAGATCAATTTGGCAAGTATTTCACTTTGTATTGTTTACATTAGTGGCAGATTTCAAAAAGGTTTCCCTAATTGGATGCACATTTCACTGCAGCTGAGTGTGGCTGGATGGTGACAGACCACTTGAAAACTCTGTTTCTCCTCCATAGTAAAAAAAACAAACCAGGCTGAAAAATCTATAACCGGGATTAAGTTAAGGTTGAACGAAAATACAAAATATTAGATCAGTGTGCATTTCTGGTTTACATCATACTCATTGTAATGCTGGTTGGGGCATCAGCTCATTGCTGCTGAATGTGCTTTGCACGGACACTACCAAACACTGGCTGAAATCTCACCCATTGCTCATCAACCATCCCTGCAAAATACCCATGCACCCCATACTGCACACCAAGGATACTCACCAGCTTTTTGTTGAGGGCTACAATCCCAGAGAGTGAATTGTTTGAGAGCCACTGTCACAGAACTACTATAAAATAACATGTGTTTTCTTCTAAACAAATCTTTGACATCATCTTCTCGTTTTTTAATAACTTTTCTGTGAATTCAGGCCTACCTGAAGCACCAGGCCTGCTGAGTATCAGAGGCGAAAAGGGAGTGGGTCCAAAAGTACCCCGCCCCCCCCAAAGCCATATTACATAACTTGCTGGTTAAGTGGAGGATGAGCCAAATATGGAATCAAGCAGAGGGTCTACCCAAGAAAATGCACCTCAAAAACTTTTAACTTTCCAATAATCGCTGTGAAGTTTTAAGTTGCTCCTCTTAGGTGCATAGCTAATTTTCTACATTTTTGATATACTTAAAAAGTATATTTAAGGTATGTTAGAGTTCTACAATTTTTATTGTGTTAGTACTGCAATGGTTATACTGGTATAACAGTATTGAATTTATATAAATATAACCTTTTAATCTCATTAGTAACCCATTTAAAATGCTGATGGCAAAATATAGTTACAACATTGTTAATTCCTCTGATGGCTCAGCAAGATTGTCCAGTGAGTAGAGGCGTTAAACAGATCAGTAAGATCCTATGTTCAATCCTGACATTTTGCTTAACTGATCTTAACTGGAGCTATGATATAATTGGCCTTCGTGTCCTTGGGTTAGGGAAAGGAAAATCGGCCACTTCTGATCATAATACTGCTGGAAATATACATGTGTGAATCTTGGGTGAGAACAGGACTGAATTTGGCTATGATGCCACCAGTGGGCATAACCTGCTGACACCCACTGTCAAGGCTCAGACATGGAGGTCAGTTGGATGAGGTAGTGGAAGGCATGGAACCATATAACAACAAGGAGTTGACTTCTTCAGAAAAGAAGGAAGGAACAAACTTGCATTTATACAGCATCTTTCATGAGCTCAGGACATCTAAACGCACTTTACAACCAATGAAGTACTTTGGAAATGTAGTTACTCTTCGAATGTAGGAAATGCGGTTGCCAATTTGTGCACAGTAGGGTCACACAAACAGCAATGAGATAATGGCCAAATAATCTGTTTTAGTGATGCTGGTAGAGAGATAAATATTGGCCAGGACACCTGGGAGAACTTCAGGAGGGAAAGGGAGAAAAAATTGGTGTTGGTATAAAGTTGCCTGTGGATTTAACCTTCACAATATCCTTCCTCCACAATCCAACAGATGATAAACGGACACTTAAGAACAGCAGTCCATTTACAAACCATAGGACACAAGGTAAGGTACTTAAACCCCTCCTCACCCCCAAATATGTGCACTGACCAGAAGTGCTGGTGGGGGGTACTTTGGGGCCAAAGTAAAATGGTACCAATAATACTTAAAAACACTTTTTGCAAAACAAATTGGTAGACAGTGACAACGGGCTATCAATAACATAGTGAATACACACGGAACCTGTTACTGAAAACGCAGACATATAAAATTTGTTAACAAAAACACCTGGCACATCTGAGACCTGCTAAAGTGCATTAAACTATTAATGGGCTGTATAAGTACACACCTGGTACCTGTTAAAAGACTAATCAAGCATAAAAACTATATGAAAGAAGAAAATGATTATTTAGAACAGTTTATTGCCACTTGTAAATGTTTATTTAAACTATATTGAATCTGAAATAAACATCCTTCTAAATTAAAATTTCTCTTCCCCTCTCTATTTAGTGTCTCAAATGTTTAACTGATCTGTGTCAATGAACAGTATACCCAGTAATATTTGGTGCAGTGAGAATATGCCATTGTCATGCTGCTTAAGTATATCTTGAAAGTATAGGGAACAAAATGTTAGTCGATTATGCTTATTATTGTGCAACACAGAACAGACTTCCATTCAAATCAATGGAGGCAAGGTTGGTTTGTACAAAATATCTGGATAAAAGAGGCACTCATTTAATAGGTGTTCATTTAAAAGAAGCAGTATAAATTGGAACTCTCCCAGATAGATTAATCTCTTGTCAAAGGTGATGACAACAGCTTGCAGATAATAATACTTGTTCTCAAATTGTTTGGCTTGACAAATAACAGTTTGCAGATAGTCATGATCAAACGCAGTGGAAATTTAAAAAAATAATTATTAATGAAAGCTTGAAAGAGCTTTTACTCTCATGTTTTCAAAATATATATGATTCAATATGACAAGAGGGAGATTATCTGCAGAGGTCAGTCCCCATTAGGAATGAAATGCCTGTTGGGTGTGTCAATGATCCATTGCCAAGCAGCCAGGTGATATTCTAAGTGTGACAGACACTGCTCAGTCCTCGCAACCTCCTGTTTTATTTCTACATCCTATGAAGCAGTACTTACTTCATTCTCCTCAGAAGGATGAAAGACTGAGTGAACCCTGCTGAGATTCAAACTTCTCCAAACCCCCAAATCCAATGCTCAACCAGCTAAGCGACACAGCCTGTCGAAGACAAGTCCAAACTAAGATCATTTAACAGTATAAGATGGGTATAAAACATATCCAAATCATGAAATAAGTATCTAGTAAAGTAAAATGTCAGTGATTTTAATGCTGAAAGAGGTCCCCATTAAAAAAAATACAAACTCGCAGTATGACACATCCCAAATTACACTGTGGTGTAGTGTTGCTATAAATTGAGCTTTACAATCTCGAAAGCTTAATCTAAACATTTTGTCAGAAAACAATTTGTCAGCCTGTCTCAGTAATCAATAAACACCTCACATCTATTGTGTTGGGAATTCCTTGGTCTTAATGCACAGCAGGGGTTGTCTGGCATAGGCCTCTGGTCATGACTACAGGAAGATATAAAAAGGAACAGAAATACACTTTAACAGTCAGGTTTTTAAACAGAAGGTCTTTTGGACCGTCAAAAGTATTTCATTGGTTGTAAAGCACTTTGGGATGTCCTGAGGTCATGAAAGGCACTATATCAATGCAAGCTTTTTCTTTCTTTCCTTTAGTGTAGGTTTTCACCAGACTCAGGATGTTAAAATGCAGGAAGTTGGTTATTTTATTTAAGTCCATCAGGACAATTCCCTGATGTGGGGAAGTATTGCATGTTCACTATTTTGGATTATTATGGAAAAGCAAGTTGTATTAGTTGAATTAAGTGAGCCCGATCATAACAATTGCTCTGAACATTCACTTGCTATCTGCGAAAAAAGCTGTTTGTTCACTTGCTACATAAAAAATAAACAGCATAATATTTTATTTTGGCCTCATCTTGCCAAGTCTTTTATTTGATTTGAAAGATTAAAGAAGCATATGTGAGCACATGTGTGAAAGACACAATATCTAGTTTGTACATCAAGGGGGACGCTATCATATAAGTAGATATCGGGCAGTATAAACATGAGGGATGTGGAAACCATTTATGGGAGTGATGTGATGCCAGTGAACCTGAGAAGGCACCTATGGCAGACCATTCAAAATTGTAAAATTCTATTCATTTATCAACATGTTCTTTCAAATAAAAATATTACACTACATGAACATGCATCTTCAAACCTAAACACAAAAGAACTCTCATGGGAATTCTGAACTCGAATTTAGTTTCAAAATTGAAATACAATTAGAATCTCAATTTTTGGAACCTAAAGTTTCAGAGGCAACACCTGAGTCGACTCCAGAATGATTTGAATGGACAAAAGTTTGGTGAAGTTTGACCCAGCCTGAATCAATTCTCAAAGGATCTTAAAGTTCATCCCACTGGACCATAGTAATTGGTCTTTGACTTCTGGAAAATATTAACCTTTAACCTGTTGGATAAACAGAAATTCCATATGGTTAGCAGAAAAAAATGCTTTAATAATTAAAACTCGTCCTCCAATTGTTTTCAGTTTTTGTCAATTTGGTAGCTGACTCCTTTATGTCAAGAAATGACCTTGTTTCATGCTTCCTAAGAAATTAATTAGATTGCGTGATGCGCCCATCTTTATTCCTTCTAATTCATTGCCTTCATTCATCAACAAACCATAATAAGAACTCCCTTAGCTGAAAGTTTTATAACCTGGGCTGTCTGGGCTCTGCTATAGTTCCCGAGCAATATGATAGTCAAGGAAAAATGGCTCCAATGTTTATACAATTCCACAACTTTCTTTACAGCAATTAAGAACAAAATGCCACATAGACTTTTATTGGCCATTAAGGACATACATTGAGAAACCTGTTAGATAAGATGCATTGACCTTTATGAAAAGTTAATTCGCTATATTTAATCCTTTTTTAATCTTTATAATGTGCAATCTTAAATACGTGTATGAAGTGTCTGCTCTCTAAGTGCTTGTGTTTAGTGCAAAATATATTGGAAACAGCTGCTGAGTTTTAGCCGTTCTCCAAGTAGAATCATCAACAACAGGACCCATGTGTCATGAAATTGTGTGTAAACCCAAAATAAAAATTTCTCAAATCTCAAATTAACCCAATCTGCAAAAAGAATTCAGAGACTGTTGTTCTTTTAAGTGAATGACAGTCCTAACCAAATGGGGTATTGCCTCTCATTAAGATGTATAAAAGGATAAGAAAACAGGGCTGCCCACCCAGTCTCCAGCAGCAGTGAACTTCTGCATGTAAATAACTACAGGGACAGCAGAAGCAAGGAAACAACTACTAAACTCTTTGGTCTAAAAGTGAGTGGGAGGGATAGAGAATTCTGTCACTCTGTACACTTTGCTAACTCCCTGGGATGTCAAAAGTGTTAGTTGGCAAGATTCTATTGTCATGTTGGCTAAATAAACCAAATATTTTTGTTCATGAATAGGCCGGATTTTGCTGTGAGCGGCGAACAAATGGTGCCAGCCATTTACTAGACTTGCACTTGCCCATGGACTTACTATGAGCTTTTGCACAGCAAGTTCCTGAAAATTAGAAATCCAAAAAGCATGGCGCCCTCAACAAGGAATCTGGGACCTGTGTGAACAGGGCAAGCAACTGTGTATCTCCTTAACCAATCAGGTTGAAGAATTGTGAATAACAGCGCAGAGTCAGAACCAGGAAGTGTAAGTTAGAATCATGAGTTCAATGTCAACTCAGGTACAGAAAGCGAAATAAAGAGAGGGTAAGAAAGATTGAATTAAGAGACAGAGATAAAGAAAAAGGAAAAAAAAAGTATTTACATTTTTTTGTAATGCCCAACAATAATTAAAATCTGAAAGAATAAGACTCCACACTTGTAAAAGTAAATTTTCATTGCCAGAGAGGTTGCTTGGCAGTAATTAAGACTTCCCTCGCTGTTAAAATGGTACTTAGACTTGAAATGACTTGACTTAACTTTTCTTGGCGAGTTTAGTTCGTATCTATCAGGTAAGTAGAGGAACTTCAGGCCGTTAAATACAGGGAGCCAGACAGCAAGATGCCATTTTCGCACAGCTTTTGGAGGAGGATCGCATCTCATGCAGCAACTTCCAGATTTCCGCGTTTAACTGCGCATATGCAGTCGCCGCAATTTGCTGTCCGATTTGCACGTGAATAACGGTGAGCTGTGTTAGCCTCACCATTGATTTTACAGCAAAATCCGGCCCATTAAGTTCACTAATTTTATGCAAAAAATCTCACCACGTAGGCCTGAAGTGGTACTATGTGATATCAGTTAATGAATGCTCAACGCATTTGTCTGAAATTTCTCTTTATTATTTTAACAGGTTTAAAATAAATGCATCGACATGTCTGCTAAAATAGTGCAGAAAGGAATTTCAAACTAATATATTAATCATTTGTAACATTAATTTCAGGGCCCATGTGTGTATTTAAAAAAAACAATATATAGGAAAACAGATCTGGGACAATGACAAAATTCTGCAGCATCGTAATTCTTGATAGCAAAGGTATTGTCAATAATAAAAGGTTATCAAAAGCCTGAGATTTTGTTGAAGCTATAATGTTGTCAACTCACATTTCATTTTAGATACACATGCCTTTTACTGAGAATATTTATGATGGAACTTGCCCACAGGATTTCTGGAAACAAGTTGGATTTACAGAGGTCACCATTTCTTTGCTAGTTCTATACTTATGTCATGATAACAGAGGGAACAGCTTACAGCAGTTTTGACAATAGGAATTATGTGACAAGAAAAGTATTTTTATTTAATACTAAGTTAACAGGAATTTTCACATCGGATATATCATTTAAAAATATCTCTGGTGCTTTGGGATTAAGAGCAGATTGCTGAAGAGATTTGCTGTGCTTGGACTTTAGCCAGCAATCTTCCCTCAGTTCCAAAACATCACACAGTGCCGTAACCTTTATTACTGTATTATCTCAGAGTTTAAGAATTCTGAAGACACGTGTGTGACAACCTTATAGCTACATCTGCTCAGATAATGTCCAAAAAACTAATAAATATGAAAAGTGCAAAATTAAACAAACATTGTAGAGTGTTACTGGTTAACAAATTGTCTTGTCCTATTGAAAATTTCCTTAGTAGTTATGACTGTTCTTTCCTGTCATATTTTGTTCATAAAATTGATTCCAGTTGCTCTTGTTGAAAACAAACACATGTGGTAATCAACTGCTGTTTCAAGGATGTTTATCGCTTCATTGAGTATTCATTTTCCATAGACTAATTCTGCCAAACAGTCTAAAAACTGTATGCTCTGCTGAGCACGACTACTGACCATAAGATATTGAAGACTACAGTGAAGAAAACAATTGTATTTTGAGTAAATTTTACCTCATATTTATGATACAAACTCTGCCCTCAGTTCTATGTGTAAGGTACAAGATGGATTGTTGGATTAGTTACTGAATAGTCAAGTCATAGATTTCTGCTACCGTACAAAAGCACTTTACAATAAACTATATTATTTTTCTTAGGAACTGGTGTCAGCCTTGACTCAGTGGTAGCATTCTTGCCTCTGAGTCAGAAGGTTGTGTGTTCAAGTCCCACTCCAGAGACTTGAGCACATATCTAGGCTGACACTTCAGTGCAGTACTGAGGAAGTGCTGCACTGTTGGGGCTGCCGTCTTTCAGATAAAATATTAAACTGAAGCCTCGCTTGCCCTCTCAGGTCGTAAAAGATCTCATAGCAATATTTCGAAGAAGAGCAGGGGAGTTCTCCCCAGTGCCCTGACCAATATTTATCCCTCAACCAACATCATTAAAATAGATTATCTGGTTATTATCTCATTTCTGTTTGTGGGACCTTGCTGTGTGCAAATTGGCTACGTTTCCTACGTTACAACAGTGACTACACTTCAAAATTACTTCATTGGTTATAAAGTGCATTTGGACATCCTGAGGTCGTGAAATGTACTATATAAATACAAGTTATTTCCTTCTTTCTATTAAATGTCGGTAAAATGAAGTGGGATCAAGATTCCTGAATAAAGAAATGGCATCATAGCATTTTAATCTACTGACTGTACAAGCCCAGGTTTTCAGAAATAGGGACCGCAGATTCACTAAAGGAATGGGGATTATGTGTGTGTTGTGCAGGATTACATTTAGCAAAAGAGAAATTGAGAAATTCATCATTTCTTCTCCCTGCCACCACCTATTTAAAGAGATACTCCAATATACAGTATTTCATCCTCAAGTGACCATATTTCTCCATTGGAAAGCAAATAAAGCCTTTAAAAGTTTTATGCTCTAAGTGCTAACCCCCCGGTTCAAGCCATTATGTTTGCATTGTTTCCTAAGCTAGGTACCGAGATACAACAGCTGGGCACTCACTCCGCTGCTAGTGTTAACCATAACTCAATTCAAACCAATAAAAAATTTCCCTCAATCATTGCAGTGCACTCATAGAAGCACAGCCTTTACAGCTGTTTTGACCTACTTAAACGCTATGCTGGAGAAAACTTCAAGAGAAGGATTCCCTATAAAAATGTAGATTTATGTTTTGAATCCCACCACCCCCATACAGGCAGCTTAAAAAATGAGAATTAAGGTGTAAATATATTGTTCTATACTTAATCATTTTGAACTATTGGACGGTAGCCTGCAGGGGTGAAAGATGTTGGGTAGTCTGGAAGGAATCCTCATCTTCAAAAGTCTGTATCTTGCATTGTTTTTATGTAGCTAAAAGGGGCTATAAAAGCTGTATTTGTTTCCATTGCTTTTCATAGAATCATTGAATCATACAGCACAGAAGGAGGCCATTCAGCCCATTGTGCCTGTGCCGGCTCCTTGAAAGAGCTATCCAAATAGTCCCACTCCCCTGCTCTTTCCCCATAGCCCTGCAATATTTTGCTTTTCAAGTATATACTCAATTCCCTTTTGAAAGTTACTATTGAATCTGCTTCCACTACCCTTTCAGGCAGTGCATTCCAGATCATAACAACTCGCTGCATATTTCTCCTCATCTCCCCCCTGGTTCTTTTGTCAATTATCTTAAAGCTTTTAGGGGAACCACATTAGCAAATGGAAATAAATATGCCCCAATTGCACTCAACAACCCCTTGAAATAGCACAAAATGGAGGTCTTGTTGGTTGTCAGCCCAATGATATACTTAAAGAAGACATTTTTTTACTTCTAAATACATTTTTTAAAAACATGATATAAAAACATTCTTTTTCAGAAAGGTCTGCATTTGAAATATGAACCACTTTTTTCAGATGGTGACAAGACCTGTTCTGTGTTTCCAGCATTTTTACTGAAAAAAATATATACCTGGGTGCATTTGTGCAGGAAAAGTTTACTTGTGGGCTCTGGTAAGCCTCCAGGTGGAAAAATATAACCAGTGTTACACAATATATCTTTTATAGATGATCCCAGTCATCAATTTGTCACAAACTTGGTCAATAGTTAATCTTTAGGAACTTCCTCAGACTTCAACAGTGTCACAAGATTCTGGAATGCAGCAGAAGCCCTATCATCATACACAATGGACAATACATGTTTATGGTCCATGAAAAACACACAACTTTGATAGCACTGTAGATCATTATAGAAACAAATAACTTAAAGCAGGATATGAAACTTGTGATCCTTTGGTGCCCATAGTCACCTGACTCGGAAAATTCCAGAATGACTACGTGAGCTGGTAGTTTATTTAACATGTTAGTAAGAATTTGAGGGTCTTTGAATACCAGGGATAGGAAACCCTGGGAATGAGAATTATTCTGAATCGTACACTGCTAGTCACCGGAGCTGCGTTGCAATATTTTTGGACAACTTTTTTTACACCAGATAAAATAGTTCCAAGGGATCTAAAGCGTTAAGTTGCTGCGAATTCAAACCAGGTTTATCCTCACTGGAGATTTGCCTAATTATTATTCATTGTTAGTGAAGTGAAGTGAGAATTAAAGTTCCATGCCATTGTGGCCAACAGCAGTACTGTTGATGAGAGCGACATGTTGGCACACATTGTTGAACAAATATTTCACTCTGTGACATAGAACAGCAAAAATAAATTATTCCTGGTAGCCTTTAAGTAAACAATTTTTACAGGCTGGGTGAGAAACAGATGAGAAAATTGACATAAGGCAATGTCTTCGATGAAATTACTCGTATTTTGTGATGGAAAATCAGACAGCCAAATTTAGAATGTAGCAGGTTTTTCCATATTATTTGGGTGAGGCGTGAAATCCTTTTTAAAAGACTTATTATGTATAGACAAGGAAGACAATGTTCTGGCGTCATTGCAGTTTTAGCTGTTATCAGAGCTGGTTTTAATTATCATTTTCTGGAAACTCTTTAGAGAAGGAGCATATTTAAAGCAAGATGTTGCTATATGAAACTCCTTATAGTAATATGACATCTGAAGAGAATCCCTTATGTTATTAAGATCTATGTCCATGATACCAGTCCTGTCTCTGCATTCCTGTTATTTCAATTCAAATTTATAGATAAGCTCTCCTGATGGGCTAGTGGGTAAAGTATTGTCTGGTGTATTAAACCATACAGAGTCAGAGGTCCCAGCTTGCATTCCCAGTCTGTGCTGAGTTAGCTGGCCTCAGCTGGTGCAGGAGGTAAGGCTCTACAATTAGCCCCACCCAGAATATTGCATCCAGGTATCTTCGAAACATCCCATCTGACTCATTTTGTAGCAACCTGAATAGGTGAATCAAACAGACTTTTATTGCTTTATATTACTTCAGGCCCAATTCAGTACATCTTTCTGGTTAAGAGATCTGACTGATTTTGGAAACAGTCAACACATTTGAATTTGTTGTACTACTGCAGATGTTAATTTATTCTTTACAGAATAAATTATCTAATCTTATTTTGGTTTTAATTCATAATTTCCTAATATGTTGCATTTATACTAAAACTGTAATGTTGGAAGACAGAATCTCAGCCCCCTTCATTCCAGAGTAAGGTCGGGCCCTGACTACTGATTGACATTACTACTTCTTAGCATTGGTGTGAAGCAATTCAGCTGTAGTTGTGGTGTAACTGCTGCTTAAAATCCTAACATCAGTAGTTCTAGTTTAGCAAAGAGAGTTGTCACTTAATCGACACTCCTCATAATTTTAAATACTTGAAATCATGTCTGTTCTTCAATTTTGTTTTCTTTGTTGAAAATAAGCTGAGCTCCCTACATCAATGTGTCATCTCACTGTTGTTCTGTTTGAACATAAGAATACAAGAAGTGAGAGTCCTTTTTGGTGCATGGTGGCAGACTTGGATGCAGTACTTAAATTAAGTCTAAGTTACCCATTTTAGCACATTATTAATATTCCTTTGAACTTGTATTTGTTTTGAGTGGTACACTCTAACACTATGTGTGACTTGGCAATTGCTACTTCACATGATTTCTGAGACCTATCAGTTATCACAGCTGGGTCGTTTCTGGTCTACCTCACATGAAGTTTTACCATCATAATGCAGTTATTATTAGAGTTAACTATAACCATGTTATATCTTGTAATTGTTCATCTTCATTTTGGGATATATTTATATTATTATTAGCAAATTACTAAAGTGTACTATTTGTGTAATATTTTATAAAGAGCACGTCTGTAATTTGCCTCATGTCTCTGTCCAATTAACATGTTTAAACTGCAGTACATATTGCAGATATATTCAATCTGTATTAAGCTATTGACTAAATAGGTTACATTGGTTCAAAAAACTCATCAGAAAATAAAAGTTTTTTTTTCTCTAGCAGCATAAAGTGCCTGGTAGCAAGGATGGCAGCTAGTCAGGTTCATGCTTTAGTTGTGTCCCAATTTCCTTAAAAAATTTGAAGCAGTGCTGTACAGATAGTTACGATGTATGATGATGCCGTTATGCTTGCATTTCTGGGCATGCACAGCAGTGCTGTGAGAATTGGAGGAAAGTAGAGAACCTAATATTAGCAGCCCATATTACCCAGGTGCACACACTTAAGTGAACTTACCTGCATAAGTCCATTAGTCCAGGAGGAGTTGGATCCATCAGTGACCTTAAATGGCGATATCAAGTTCTTATTTGATAATTACCCATTGAATAAAATGATCAGTGACTACCTAGAAGGGTTGTGATCTGAGTTAAAACTTGCTTTAGGAGATTTCATAGCAAATTGAATTATTTTCTTGAGTGGGCATGATATCTACAATCCTCTCCCTGCAAAACCATTTATATTATCTGATGAAATCTTTGTTTTTTTTCATTAAAATATACTTTATTCATAAAATTTGCAGCAATACATGCAATACAGTTGTCATGGGCCCAATTTTACCAGGGGTGCGGGTTCCCGGCGGACGGGCAAGCGCGCCCGGTGAAATTAGTGGGTTTCCCGCGCGATCGTAGCAGGCAAACTACTAATTGGATTCACTTACCTGCTCCTCCGGGTTCCCCGCTGCTGATCTGCGCATCGGGCGGGCTGCGCATGCGCAGTAAGATCTTTCAGCTGGAGGCGCTCTATTTAAAGGGGCAGTCCTCCACTGACAGATGCTGCAACCAATAGCAAAGATGACTGCATGGAGCAGCCCAGGGGGAAGGCTGCTCCCAGTTTAATGATGCCTCACCCCAGGTATCAATACATGGGGTGAGGAGGAGGGGGAGGACAGAGATCTTCCACCCGGCGGGCGGGAGGAAGCGGCCCGCCTCCGCCACCAGGAAGGCCTGGCTCGAGGTGGCAGAGGGGATCACCTGAGCCACCAACATATCGCCCACCTGCACACAGTGCAGGAGGCGGTCCAATGACCGCAGTAGGTCAGCCACAGTGAGTACACGTAGTCTTTCCCCTACACTCCGTCTGCCACATCACTGCCCCCACCCCACATCTCCTTCGGCACTGCCAACACTACTCTGTCACATCACCCCTCATAACCACTCAAACCCCATCCTCATCATACCTCCACCTACTCACCTCGCCAGTACTCACCCCGCCACTACCACACAACCCAATCCTCATACAATCTCATGGCTCTATCTGATACTCACCCTCTCGTGCATCTCCCTCATGGCCAGCCTCACTCAACCTGCCACCACCTGTGCTGCAGCCACAGGGCATGCATCACATATGTGCAGTAGGCAGCGTAAGGCAAACGTGTCGTGAGCATGAAGGGGATGCACAAGGGTGTTTGAGGGTTTGTCATGGTTGTTACTTCTATTGAATTTCAGAGCAACTCACATCACACATTATATTGGCACCACTACTGCCATGTCTTCGCCAATCCTGTCCGGTTTGTGCAATAATGCCCGCTCCTGGGTATCACTATGAGGACGCACCACTGATGCCACCCATTGGGTCACTGCAGAGTGGGGATAGGTGCATTTGCAGGGCTCTTCTGCGCAGACGACTGAGAGACATCGGCGATGTCCCCGGTTGCACCCTGGAAGGCTGTAGAGGAGAAGTTCGGGAGGGCAGTGGTGACTTTGACAGCGACAGGTAGGAAGATGGTGCACGGGCCAGCCAGGAGCAGTTCGGCATGAAAGAGGCTGCAGATGTCCATGGCTACATGTCGAGTGACTCTGAGCCTCCGTGTGCACTGCTGCTCAGAGAGGTCCAGGAGGCTGAGCCTCGGTCTGTGGACCCTGTGGCGAGGGTAGTGCCCTCTGCGACACATCTCTCTCTGCGGTAGCCCTCCCTCCTGTTGTACAGGTGGATGTGTCACAGCACTCTGTTGTGGAGCTCCACGTATCAGAGGCGGACGGCGTGGATGGCGACGCTGGTGAGGCTGGTGATGCTGTTCGCCCTCCGAGGATGTCAAGGCAGCCCCCATCTGGCAGCTGTAGGTCTGAGGGGTTGTGCACGGTAGAAAAGTGTGTCCTCGCACAGGGGTTGTGGTTCCACATCGGCGAATCTTCTTGCTTGGAGGAGGGTGGTGGAGGGCAAGCGTTGCCCTATGTTACGGAGTGTCCTCCTGCGTTGGTGAAGGTTCTCCCCCCCCCCCCCCCCCCCACCTGTGGAATGCACCTTGGCAGCTGCCACAGGCTGCTGGCTGCAACACGTCCGTTTGGAGTGAGAGTGTTTCCCCCAGTATGGGAAACAGTCTCAGTTCAAGGTAAAATCCCACACTTCCTAATAGAACAGCTCAATCAGGTCAGTTAATGACCTGAAATAGCTAAATAAATACTCTCAAGTGGAACCCCGCTGGCTTTAATTGCCTGCGGGATTCCCACCAGCGGGGGCTGCGCGCGCACGCCGGCGCGTCAGCGTGGAACCCGGAAGTGGGCAGGATCGAGGCGGGATCCAGTCGAGGTCCTCCGTTTCGCGATTTTCGAGGCCTCCCCGCCGAGAACGCACCTGAGAGCGGGTGCTAAAATCGGGCCCCATATCTCATTCCAAACGTACAAAATACAGATTATACAATTTGCAGGTTACGTCAAGTACAGTTCAATGAACACATTGTACATAATTACAGTTCATGACACTCTAGGGTGCCTCATTGCATCATACTCAATACGGATTATTGATTACAGATTCATTACAGGTACATTACAGATTCATTACAGGTACATTACATCAATTTGAATTTTACATTCTGCCCCGGGGGGGGGAGGGTTTCCCTGATTGCAGCCCCTCGGTATACAATGGCGGGAAGGCTCTAAATGTTTTTTTTCAAAAAATATACTTTATTCATAAAATTTGCAACAATACATACAATACAGTTGTCATATCTCACTTCAAACGTACACAATACAGATTATACAATTTGCAGGTTACTTCAAGTACAGTTCAATGGACACATTGGACATAATTACAGTTCATGATACTCTAGGATGCCTCATTGCATCATACTCAATACGGATTATTGATTACAGATTCATTACAGGTACATTACATTTCATTACATCAATTTGAATTTTACATTCTGCCCGAGGGGTTTTTCCTGATTTCAGCCCCTCGGTATATAATGGCGAGAAGGCTCCAAACGGTTGCCTTTCCCCACAGACCCTTTGCGGCGGCTGCACCCATCCTCAGTGCGTCCTTGAGCACGTAGTCCTGGACCTTGGAATGTGCCAGTCTGCAACACTCGGTCGAGGACAGCTCCTTGCACTGGAAGACCAGCAAGTTTCGGGCAGACCAAAGGGCGTCTTTCACCGAGTTGATGGTCTTCCAGCAGCAGTTGATGTCCGTCTTCGTGTGCGTCCCCGGGAACAGCACGTAGAGCACAGAATCCTGTGTTTACGGAACTGCTCGGGACGAACCTGGACAGATACCACTGCATTTCTCTCCAGACCTTCTTTGCAAAGGCATATTCCAGAAGGAGATGGGTAGCGGTCTCGTCTCCACCGCAGCCTCCTCGGGGACAGCGCGCGGTGGCGCTGAGAGTCCAGGAGTGCATGAAGGATCTGACGGGAAGGGCCCTTCTCACCACCAGCCAAGCTAGGTCTTGGTGCTTGTTTGACAGCTCTAGCGATGAGGCGTTCTGCCAAATGACATTGACAGTCTACGCGGGGAGCCAACCGACAGGATCCACCGTCTCCTGTTCCCGCAGGGTCTCGAGGACGTTACGTGCGGACCACTTGCTGATCGCCTTGTGGTCAAAGGTGTTTTTCTGCACAAACTTTTCCACGAAGGACAGGTGGGGCGGAACAGTCCAACTGGACGGAGCATTCCGTGGCAGCGTGGCCAGGCCCATCCTTCTCAACACCGGGGACAGGTAGAACCTCAGCACGTAGTGACACTTTGTGTTAGCGTACCGAGGGTCTATGCACAGCTTGATGCAGCTGCGCACAAAGGTGGCCATCAGGATGAGGGCCACGTTGGGCACGCCTTTCCCCCCTTTCTCTGGAGATTTGAACATCGTGCCTTGCGGACACGGTCCATTTTTGATCTCCAGATAAAGTGGAAGATGGCTCGGGTGACTGTCGCGGCGCAGGAGCGAGGTATGGGCCAGACCTGCGCCACGTACAGCAACACCGAGAGCACCTCGCACCTGATGACCAGGTTTTTGCCCACGATCGAGAGGGATCGTTGATCCCACAGTCCCAGTTTCTGCTTGACCTTGGCAATACGTTCCTCTCAGTTTTTGGTGCACACCCCGGCCCCCCCCGAACCAGATCCCCAGCACCTTCAGGTAATCCGACCTGACGGTGAAGGGGACAAATGATCGCTTGGTCCAGTTCCCAAAGAACATGGCCTCGCTCTTGCTATGATTTAACCTGGCCCCCGAGGCCAGTTCGAACTGGTCGCAGATGTTCATCAATCTGCGGACCGACAGTTGCCTTTCCCAATCATTTCCACATCATGTATAGAATAGAGATTTGCTTTGCCTGGGCCCCAACTGCAGAAGAGCAACCCCTACTACATCACTGTGGTGTTTTTTTTAAATTTCAATACTAGCTACCCTTATTGTCTTTCTAAACATGATTGCCAATTAAACAGCAATAAACACCAGGCAGTTTTCTGTTTTCAACCCTCGTCCCACAGCAAATTGGATTCACAAAGTCACCTGTGACTCTAGCTGGATTTGAACTTGAGTCCCATAGGTTTATATTTTTGTGAACAGAGAACCTGAGCAGAAACCTTTTATAGTCTGCTTTTTGGATTACTGCCAGGCACATTGTTTAGGTGATATACAGTATTTGAAATTACTCCAGCCTCACACAGTTGCTTTTGGTTATAGAAACTCAAGAGGTTGGAAAAGAGTAAAAGTGCTTGATTATTTGCATGGTGATATAACATTGGAAAAGAAAGATTTACAATTTACAATTATAACATTATAAAAGAAAGCTATATACAAAGGACATCTTTCAGGCAAATATTGAGGCAAGATGCTGTGCTTTTATAATGTAGACATAACAGTTTGAGTCATAGATCTAAAATCCTCTCAACTTTTACAAAACAATTATGAGGGTAGAACTCAAAATGGAGGAAGAGGAATTAGGGTTCTTTACTTAGCGTGGGTATTCTAAAATGTCTCCTATTCATGAATATTCATCACTCATTATTGTTTATGTAATTGTGTACAAATCTGTACTTTGTATTTATCAAAATATTATGCAATTTTTTCTAGTCTGGTTAAGGCTAACTTGCACACCTGTTCCTAGTATTACATTTCTGGCAATGCACTTCATGTTTCTATTGCTACCAATTGGTTATTTTCACGGTGAATTATTTTACCTAGATTAATTCCACATGGCAATGTTCTTGTTTTTCTTGCAGACGGCTGTCTGGAAATCACCTAGCACAAATCCCTATGCATGCTTTTGCTGGCCTCTACAATCTGAAAGTCCTGTAAGTATCAGTAGTTCATGTCACACCAATTATCTGTGTTATTATAATAGAATACAAATATTAGCATAATCTTCAGCCAAATCCAACCAGAGATGCTGAATGGAGGACAGGATTCAGTATCCATTGCAATGGGTCAGAAGACCATGCTAATATTTGTCTTTGTCTAATGCTTTATCACAGCAAAACATCTCAAAGTGTTTCATACAACATTAGTTTTGAAGTGTACTCACTGTTATACAGGCAAACTGTCTAATATGAGCAAAGTCAATAGTTTGCTTTTGTTATTAAGCAAAAGAATCAAGAAAAGTGTATATATGATGCGAACTGACTACTAACAAGCCTTGTGACATCAAACTTTTTTATTACAAACATTACATTGTAGCCAACGTTTGCCTTGGTCACAGCTGAAGCTCCTCATTGGAGCTAAATCTTCTAAAATGAATCCTGTTAGGAGCTATTATTTTTGATCATGAAAAGCTTCTTTAAAAATTTGATAATGCTTCAGAAACTGAGGCCCGTATCCCTAACAGTTGATACTACGCTTATTAGGGACAAGGAAAAATCATTTTTACATTGGAGCCTTGTAATGTGTTTATTTTTTGTAAGACGTTTTTTGAAAAATGACATATTCCTGTTAACACTTTGATCTAGATGTATAAGAATGTCCTTTGTTTTTCAGAACAAAGCAGGACTGTGGACTCTTCCACGTAGTCAGTTAAACTTCAGATTATAGATATCTCTTCTTCCCTGTCGCCAGATCATTTGAACAGTTCAGCAGATTAAACAATGAATGTTACAGAACAGTTAAAGTCTTAGTAACATAAAGGTTATTATTATGGGCTAGTTTAACTTAATGACACTGTCGCAATTTGACACAAAAAAATGACATTCAATAAAGAAATGATTTGAAATACGTTGCAAGAATTGCACTCCCCCTCAGCTCCAGGCAATCTTGTGCAGATCATAAATGGGAAGCAGAAACAAGAAACATCAAAAGTTTCAGGTATAACAGCCAAACCATCCAATAATCAATCATGATTCATAATTAATGCTGCACAATTTTAGCCCTTGTTTCCCATCTTTAAAGACAGATCCCATATTCTAGTAGTTCAGTGACACTTGAATTTGCCTTATTTCCAAAACCAAATGTTTGAATAGGGTTGTATTACTGAAGGGAAAATTTTGCATTTAAAATTCTAAATGTAATATTTACACCTGGCTCTTGAATTTTGACTTCAGAATCATGTGCACCACTTGAACTAATCTCTGTTTAATTATCGATGATACAGCACAGAATCAGATCACCTTTCTCGATCATCTTTGTCTGTATTTCTGACCCTGTAACACCATTATTTTGTGTCCTGTTATTTCTGAAGTTCCTTTCTACCCAGTTTTCTTCACTCCTCTTGAAACTGCTGACCTATGGTGGGGTATGATTCCAAAGATACCAGCAGCTCATCCAATCATCAATTCTTCATATGGGAGCCTAGACAGTGAATGTCAGTAGACTGTTCGACCATGAAGGGCATCACAGCGAAACCTATTCTTGTCTTCAACCAATATCTACAAAAATACACTCTCTAGAAGAAGTTACTGGTTAGCAGGAGCAGGAATCCTGACTGACTGACTGTTTTTCCCTCCTTAAACTGGGGACACTAAGACCAAATGCATTGCCCCTTCTACAGCCTTGGCTCAGACTATCTAACTCAGGACAGATGCTATGCAGGTTCAGTACCACATGATGGGTAGCTCATAACAATAGGAAAAGTTTAGATCTCTGTAACTGTTAAATCATGGCACCTTAAAGGAAAATATACATTCACAATGTAAAAATGCCGGACTCATTGAGCCTTGAGTTGCGTGATGCCTGCTCCTCCAGTAGAAGTACGGCAGAGCGGAGCTCCCAGACGCCCATGGAGGAAGGTGCAGAGATTCTCCCAAATTGCAGGGACGGGATCATTAACATCTTTAGGCAGCGGCCCACATCTGCAAGAGTGTTTCAGTGTTGCCTTCCTCATTCCACTGCTGGATGTCAAAGTGGCCCATAGCCACTCCAATAGGGGTTCCAGAGGCCCTTCCCTTGCTGAAGTAAAGGGCGTGTTTTATTGTCTTCAGTTCTTAAAGAAGCCAAGCTGCAGTGTAAGAAAGGTAATCAATTTTCACCACACTCTTTCCCACCCAGGATCAATACTGTGTAACTTCTGGGCCCCATATAGGGGCCTCAGTAGCACTTATGCGGCTCTTAGCTATCGAGAATTCTGTTGAGCCCTTAAAAGAATGTAATGTGCGGAATTTCTGGAGTACCCCAGGAACTCATTCAGACATGCCCCATTGACGTGGAAGGATGGGCAGAAGACTTGCCCACTCCTCCCACCCCGCCCCAGCCAACCCAGCTGGAATTTGGGGCAGAATTCAAAATGGGATGAAAACCCAGAGATACCAGGTTCCACCTCAAATCACCACCCCAAGCGGGCAGAGCATCCCAGTCTTCACTCTCTCTGGCCCCAGGAATATGAGGCTCACTGTCATTAATTTTGACCTCAGCACCAAAAGCAGTAGTAGAACAGCTAACTCCTGTAAATAACCCAATTTTGGTTTCCTTTCTCTAAGGGGGAAAGCTGTTCCCTAAAGTTACAGTCCTCATGTTAGTTAAAAATGATTTGATGTTAAATAGTGGTTTCTGCCATTTCCTCGGGTGGAAAAGCAAAAATGGAATCGAAAATGTGCAAACTCAATCATAAAAGGATTCACTTTATGTTCATTGTGACAAGTACAGTTCCAGGTAATCTGAGAGGCTCTTCCTTTTGATTTGCTTGAATTCCAATTTTATGAGTTTCTATTCTCTTAAATCAATATCAGAAAGTGACTTTGGCCAACCTCATACTTTTGTATTATATTAATAGGAAATGCCAATAACACATCTGGAGTCAGGCCATCAACTAGAGATTAATTCTATATTTCTCATATCGGCTACATCTCCGATTGTTTGAAAAGTACCTTTGATGTCATGCAGAATTGATAGGATGTTGGCAGTCTTGAAGCACTGGCTTTTATATCCTTTGTTAATTTAATAGTTGGGCTTGGTTTCAAGCAGATTTTGAGACTTCAATCTATTGTCAAATCATTGCATATTTTTACTTCCACTGAAAAGAATTTGGGATATATTCAAATCGACTTTTAGGACAATGTAAGCTAAACGATTATGATTTTCCAATGAATTATTTGACAGTATGGCCCCGATTTTAACTGCGGGTCGTGACAGAGGAGGCATAAGCTTTTCTGTGAGGAAAAGTAAAAGAAAAATGAAAACTTATCTTTTTGGCCCCTCTTCTAGCCCCGATCCACTTCCTCGCTGGGTTGGCCTGGCGGGAAACTCACTGCCGCTTCCCACTCAGCCCGCCTAATAAAAATTGCTGTCGGGTCATGATGATGACATCGGGACTCGGTATGCATATGTTAAAAAGAAGCTCGCCTGCTTTGGAACGGCTGTCCTTGCTACCTGCTGAGAAAAGCAGGTGAACATCGTGGCAGGTCAGCTCCCAGCTCCTCCAGGGTGGATAAGTGACCTGACCGATTTAGCAGATCTGCAAAAATGAGGTTTGCAAGTTGTCTCTTTCCAGGTACAATCACCATCTAAAAGGATAGTAACCAGTCGGTGATTTTGACAGAGTTCAGAGTGATTAGGCTTGGTACCTTTGCTGAATTACAGTACCATTGTGCTCCAATTTGCCTTGATGACGCTCATTCCTTTAGTCACATAAATAAAATGATGCATTGAACTTGTCTCTGGGAAGTCCATAGAACTTTCAAGTAATCTATGCTATAGTGTTTAATTTCAGTTTTGTTACATTTTTCATCTTTGATATTCTGTAACAATTTGACAAAATATTTTTTCCAACAGCTCTACATAAAATTATGTTAACAGGGCACAGACAAGAATCGTTAGTTGTTCAGAGATAGAACAGGAAATATCTCCAGGTTATGATTTTCAGCTGCAAAGTCTCGCTGGTGATAAATGGTCCTACCAGAAATCATTGCAAAACTATATCCCCTGTTTCTAAGCACCATGTACATCGTGACACTTTCACATTATCAACTTCATGTGTTGGCTTAATTTGAATTATAGTAGAAAGAATAGGGAAAGTTCATATTGGCAGCTAATAGAACTGCAATTTGTTTCTGTACTGGGACTGTCGAGAATTACCATGTCGGCTACCGCTGGCTGTTTCAGGATCTCGGCTTGCCTGCATACCTCCCAAAAGGATAACTCAATTTGCAGCCTATGTGAAAAGTACCTGTTGTTCCATTTCAGAGGATTTCTTTTAAGAACAATCACTGCTTAACAAAAAAAATGTTTCCCAATTACTAACTTTCAGTTGCGTGAAGCCAAAACTCTCAAAAGATCAAGTTCGGCAGAAAGCGCACCCAGTAAGCTCACAAGTGAAGAATGCCCACTTGGATAAGATATAGGAGGGTGACCAGCACCTCTGAAATCGTAGTCCAGCATGAGTCAGCGCCTTCAGGGAAGGAGGAACAAAAAAAATAGCAACTTTAACAAGTTGAAAACGGTTACTTTTTGCAATGGGGATTTGTCTGTATCAATTTGCATAAGGAGGTCGTTTAACTTTTTTCTCACTTGAGTATTTTGTTTTAATGTTAAACCGAAAAGAGTTAAGATAGGAAAAGAAAACAAACTGGTGTACTGTGAAGAAAGCAATAAAAATGCAAAGAAACAAAAGGAAAAGGAAAAGATGAAAGAATGAATGGAAGAAAATAGCTTTCAGATCCTGAAATCTAGAACCTTCCAGCTCTTTGATCATGAGACCTTTAAAACAGGTAGAGAATAAAAGACTTTTTTAACCTCCTTTCTGTGCACGAACAGATTTGGTTACTGTACGATAACTAATAGCACAGAGTGACTTTTCAGACTTAAGCCACAACTGATAAAGACGTATTCTCTTAAGAAAAACAATTACAGCAACATTTAAGTAGGGGAGCCAAAGATAGGTCCAGTGAACTTAAATCTCTCTCTATCCCAAAGGGAGTGTGCCCAGGATAAATTCTGCTTTCCCATTTATCTCACTTCTGCTGTCAGCTAAGTAAACCCTTACTCGTTTCCATAGTACTTAGTCATAAGGCAATCCTTTTGGTCCAGCGTCAGAGGGAATTAGCAGATGTTCCCAGAGGAGACAGAAAAACAGCTGTGTAATGAGTATATTTTGAATTTAAGAAAAAAATCCTTCCCCAGCTCTCCAGGGAAAGGGTGGTTAACATAACACTTTAAATCATTAGGTACCATTGGTATTGTAGAATAATTCTGTCTGGCATGATTATAACTTCAGAAATAAAAAGTTAATATATTAGAATTAATGTAAGATCTACAAACTATAGATGCTAGTCACTTAAATTTCATTACTTTTTTCCTTAGTAATATGGCACATCTCTGATGGTTTCATTGTGTCTGGTAATAATAAAAATACATTCTTCACTTCTTTAAACATTTGTTGTTAATATAAAAATTAAAGAGTGCTTCAGTTTGATTCATTACCATTGACTTAGTACATTAAGTTAGCTCTCTAGAATTTTTTTCAACAATTCTGTATTGGAGCAACAAACATTTGTCATTTTTATCACCACTCCTAACTCAGGCAGTCTGACGCAAGATTGTTTTTAGGGGATTTAAGTAAAAGATGGATATTTTCAGCCCATATAGGAACCTTCAGTGCATTATTTATGATAGTACTTTTTGCTGAATTTCTAGTCTTCTACTATGTCCTGCTTTGTTTTGTGAAAAACAAACTATTAGATCCTTTGTTGAGAACATTTGGATTATTGTTTTCTTTAATAAGTATCCGTGGCTCCATAATACATCCTTATTGTCCAATTTGTTACTTTGTATTAAGTTTTGAAGTTAGTACTGCAGTTAGTTTATTTTATACATCCAACAACTGAGTTATATTTGGATGTTATTTAACCAATCCAGCTCACTAAATAATTGTCCAATAAAGCAGAATGGTCTAAACATTTAGAAATGGATAGCAAAAGTACTGATCCTAACCACTGATTTTAGTAAGCCAGATAATTCTAGCATGCTTAGGTACTGAATGTGTAAGTAACTTAAAACCCTACCAATGTGACTTCTAAATCAAACACAGTAGAGTTGGAAAACCGGCAGTTAAAATTGCTGTGGCCTCCTGCCACCTTTACCAGGTGGGAATTCAATTTATCGGTGCCGTTTCCTGCTGGAAAACCCGCTCCAAGTTAAATTGGAAGACCAGTAATTCATAGGAAAGCTGGAGGAGAGTATTTAGGAGATTCAACTTCAACTTGCACTCACATAGCACCTTTAACACAGAAAACATCCCAAGGTGCTTTACAGAGGCTTCATCAGAACAAAAATGGATGCTGAGCCAAAGAAAGAGACATTAGTAGAAGTGACCAAAAGCTTGGTCAAAAAGATGGGTTTTAAGGACGATCTTAAAGGAGGCAAGGGAGGTGGAAAGATTTATGGAGGGAATCTCAGAATGTGGGGCCTAGGGGGCTGAAGACACGGCCGCCAGTGGTGGGGCAAAGGGAGGAGGGATGCACAAGCGGTTAGAGTCAGAAGAACAGGGAGTTCGCGAGCAGTTGTAGGACCGGAGGAGGTTACAAAGATAGGGAGGAGCGAGACTATGGAGGGACTTAAACATGAGGATGAGAATTTAAAATTTGAGGCTTTGGTGGACCAGGAGCCAATGTAAGTCAGTGAGATGGATGAATGGGACTTAGTGCCGATTAGAATATGGTCAGCAGAGTTTTGAAAGTTTATGGAGGATGGGAGGCTGGCCAGGAGAACATTGGCATAATCAAATCTGGAAGTGCAAAGGCATGGATGAGGGTTTCAGCTGCAGTAGGGCTGAGGTAAGGGCAGAAGCAGATGATGTGTTGAAAGTGGAAGTAAGCTGCCTTCATGATGGAGAAGATATCGGGTTAGAAACTGATCTCAGGGTTGAATAGGAAGCCAAAGTTGCAAAAAGTCTAGTTCAGCCAGTGGCTGGGAGGGGGATGGAATCAATAGCAAGGGTACAGAGTTTGCAGTGGAGGCCGAAGAGGATGGTTTTGGTCTTCCCAATGTTTAACTGGAGAAAAGTGTGGTGACATCAGCGTACATGTGGAAACTGACCCCAAATCTATGGATGATGTGCCAAGGGGCAGCATGTAGATGAGGAGGTGGTCAGAGATAGCTTTGCCAGTGATAAAGATAATGGGAATTGAGAGACCATGAGAGATGGCAAGGTCAAGTGGGTGGCCGTGAACATGGTTCGGAGAGTTTATATGGAGGGGGAGGTTTGGGGAGAACAGAAGGGCAATGAATTCAGAGGAGAGAATTCAAAGAGGTGAGATGGAGAAGTCACCAAGGATATGGAGTTTCACAGTACAGATGCTGTGAAAGGAAAGGAAGGAGGATATCTCGGAGAGAAACTCGGGATAGGGCTTGGGGGGAGCAATAGAGAATGATGATTTAAAGGAGAGGCAATAGGGCTGGAACAAGATGTGATTTTCGAAGAAGGAGAAGATGCCAGAATAGTAAAGGAGAGAATACGGTGTGATTTGGAGATATGGACCACACTGTTACTGCGGCAGATTGTGTGGGACAGGTGGTGCAAAGTATAACCAAGTGGGGAGACTTCTGTAAGGGGCAAGTTCCTGCCACCCGCAAGCCAAGTTTCAGTCAATGTAATGGTGTCCATGCAATCATCCACAATAAGATTGTGGATGGCAAGGGCCTTGTTTGTGAGTGAGCAAACATTCTGGAGGGAAATACTGAGAGGGGCAGTGATTGCTGATCTGTTGGCAGAATCCTAGGGGGCTCTGATGGAGTGAGCGGGATGGGAAGGATAGCCCCAGCTGGCATGATGGAGAGAAAGGTTGGAGAGAGAGGAGGATGGGACATTTGGGTTGCTGCTCATAAGCAGGCAGTGACAGGTGCCTCACTGGGCCCTGTGGAAAATGCCAAGAGGCAGAGAGGGCGACTCTGGGCTTATTCAAGGGGAGTTTCAAGTTTGGGATGGTGGCAGGAGAGTAGGAAGGCAGAGGAGTGGCGATGGGTTGGGGTAGGGGTAGCCGAGAGGAGAGAAATGAAAGATTGCATGACTGTGTGAGAGGAAGGGTAGGAGATAGGAGAGAAGGGCCAAAGAGGGGCCAAGTGAAAAAAAGAAAGGGATATAGAAGTAATGGGCTCAGATCCTGAGCAACAGCCAAAATGCAAATACGAATATGCAGAGGGAATTCAGGTTACATGGGCATGGCATAGATTAGGAGAGAAATGTCCTGGTCAGAAACAGAAGACAGGAAGGACAATCTCAGAGTCCAAAGTTAAAGCCTGAGGTCCTGTGGTGAGATGAAGTCGACTTGTAGATTTTCATTATGTTAAGATCCAGTCACATTATTTCAGTTCATGTAAGATTAATTCTATAAAACTCCATCAAATGATTGCTCGAAGGTAATTTTCAAAGCACTCCTTCCACGACACACAGGCACCAGGTTTATGTATAGTTTGAACATATTTCCTGTTTGGCTCATGTTGACAAAACTCATGCTTAAATAATAAAAGTAATGTATATCCTATGTTGGACAGAGCTTTTTTTTCTGCTTCTTTGATATGCAGTAACTCTGTAATTATTTGTAGAGTTCAAAGGAAATGATGTCTTAATATGTTCTAACCTTTAAAAGAAGTTAATTTGCTGTAATTATGTAATCTCTGCAAAATGTAAGATGGCTGAATGAAGATTAACCCTAGGGGAAATAAACATACTCCAGTCATTTCCACGGGGGTTCTCCCGGTCTCCCAGAGCAACTTCAGCCAGAAGATAGGTGGAATCCCCGGGGAAGTCAATGGAATGGAAATCAGACAGGTTCTGTAATGGGCGGGAGATCCACTCGGCCAGATTATCACCCATGCAGTGAAGATGCAAAATTTACCCTTTTTGTTTTAAAACATCTTATTACTTCTTGGTTTTCTCTCCGTATCTCTCTCCTCCAGAATACAATGCAGGATATTGTTCAATCAGCGCTGGCAGCCCTCAATTAGGTAGCTGTTCTTTGTGGATGAACTTAGGCAGTGCTTATTGCCAGGCTATTTGACCTTGAGGACAATCACTGTCAAGCTATATCTTGTTCCTTACTTGGTGTCCCTAGATGCATAATTTCTAGCAATCGGGAGCAGAAATCCAATCCGACATTGTTCCTCTCCCAGCCTAGCCCAGAGGCCAAGTTTAGCATTTCTCTACAGCTGCCTTGACTAAGATCAGCTAATTTGGCACAGACAATGCATCGAACTTGGGGCCTTCCTGGTCTGTATGGCTCAATGTCACTCCACATGGTAAGCCGACTGAGCCACAGGAGGAGCCATTTTGTAGCTCTTTCAATCTTTGCACAACGAGGTCCAATTTCAAAACCAAAGAAATTGGATCAAACTATTTTTTAGGCATCTTTGGCAGCCACCTAAAACAGGCATTATGCCCCTTACGTCTGTAAATAAGGCACCTAACGCTTGTTTTAGGACCCCTCTGCTAAACTGGGTAGTGCGGACCTGCCTGAAGATTCTTCAGCAGCTACTGCGGCCACTACCAAAGGGTTAGTTTAAAAAGTATGCAATCGTTTTTTAAAAAAACGTTGCTATGGAGCCGGAGGAGCAGGAGTGTTCCTCCTCCCGGGGCATACCTTCGGGCCGCTGCCAGCAAGCAAAAGAAGTCCAAAATTCATCTTTTCAAAAGGGCGAGTTGCCTGTGGAGGCGTAACAGGCCCCAGCAGCTTGGCCAAATATATTAATGAGGTCTGAGGCCCAATTTCAGGCCAGCCTGAGGCCTTCCACTTTCAGGTGTGCGCTGATGGTGCGCTGCTGATTATGCATCCAAAAACGGGCCACAACCAATTTTTACCCCACTGTGTTCTCACAATCTCTTTAATAGCCAATTCAATTTTGTGCTTGACATTTAAATTTAAAAAGTAGTTTGACTGAAACATTTGTGTTGTTTCGTATATCAAGATAACTAATTTGTCTTTCCTTTCAATAGAATGCTACAAAACAACCAGCTGAAGAGACTCCCCAGTGAAGCATTATGGGATCTTCCCAACCTCCAATCACTGTAAGTAGTCAAAAATTGCAACTAATAATTACAGGTTGGAATTGCCTGACCTCTGTGTCATCTGCATTCTGTAAAATTTGTTTTAGAGATGTTACCAGACCTGTCAAATCTCAGCTCTTTAGCAATGACACATTCATTTTAGTTCAAAATAGTGACCTATTTTGATGGATGTCACCATTAAACATAAACATACTTCCATGTGTTTAAATGGGCTTACAATTTGTCATGTGCTTTGTGACCATAAATCTCACTCCAAGCATGTGAAGAGCATTCCATACCATTGACGAGCTTGTTACTATTTTGTACTGAGTAAAACTGACTCCACATGTTTATTAAAAGTCATGTTTTATGAATAATATAAGATATTAAAATCAAATGATTCATCATTGTCTTCCAAAGACAGCTTTTATTTAATTACATTGGGACAAAAAAAAACCTAAATGAATGAATTGCATTTGGAAAAAAGAACAGTGCACACATATTTAGCATCCCTGGCATTACATTTTTGTGACTTCAAATGTACAGCACAACTCTTATAATCTTCAAATGCATAATGCAATTAAAGCAATACATCAGGGAATGCTGTGTATACAGAAACATAAACTGTCTTCAATTCCTAGGCAATTTAGTCCAGCCTTTTATAGGGCCCCTTAATTGACCAATTAACCCATTGGCAAAAAACTGCCACTGTTTTTCAGTCATTCTCTTTTTCACGTACTCTATTACTTCTCACATGACAATTATATATTCTTGCACCCTTGCTACTGATATGAGGCTTATGTGCATATGTATTCCATTTTACAAGAACAAACTTCTGTATAAACAAGAAGAATGCACTATTTGGGGAATAGATATTATAGCTGAATATGACCAAATGTTCTTTCTTAGTAGTTCACTAGTTTAATTTGCAAAAGTAGAGAATAAAGATAAAGAGGTGCTATTTCAATCAACCTACAATTCGAGAAAGCTTTCCATGTAACAGTAAACTGTACCCAGACAGGAAAATAGGATAACATTCACATGCTCAATAAACAAACATCGCCTTCATTACACTTGATACCATTCAAGGGCACTGCTTCCAAAATCAGATAAGAATGAATGTAAAAACTAGGCTGTAGATAACAATACCCACATCAAGCAATGAACTACAATAAACATTGTTGTGTCTCCTTTCTCCTTGTTTTTAACGCAACTTGTGATGGGCCCCGGTTATCTTTTTGTTCTAAATAAACAGTAATGCCTTTGTGTTCAAACCAAAGTTGAATGCCAAATTTTCACTCAGTTCTTGAGAGGCTGATGAAACTATTTTGAATTTTCTGTGTTGAGCCTATTAGGATATATTCGGTTGGACAACACCCAGAGCCAGCTACTTTGGGGCTTTGAGCATGAGGTTGCTGGTTGAGAACACCTGATTCTGCATTTGGATTCCCCAATTCTTGGTCAAACTTACCCCCAAAAAATGTTTTAATTTAATTAACGCAGCTTTGCCTTGAAAATAGCTTGGCTCAGTACTACAAATAAATTGTTGCTGTTCATTTCTTTTCATCGACTTTAAAATGATTGAATTGTACAACATGCCCACAGCATAGTACATGTCATGATCTTGGATTTTTTTTTAAGGAGTTGGTGATGTTTCCAATAACCTAAAATGCACAGTGATCCTTTAGAGCCATTTTTATGGTTCTTTTACTCCAAATAGCTGGTCTCATCAATGGGCCAGAAATCGGGCAGAGCAGTGAGGCAAGGCTCACCCCACCTCCTGGGAATTAATTAACGAGAATACTGACTGCGGGCTCTGTGGCGTCGAATTGCTTGAATTTGAACTTTAAACAAAATGTCCGCTATCAACCCAGCCTCTGAGCAGCGTGAGTTGCCGCGCGGCTGGAGACGTCTGTGAGGAGAAGACACCCCCACAAAATCTGACAGGAAGAGAAGTCATGCCCACAGATTCAGGCTGCATTGCTCAAACAGGCAGGCAGACTTCATTCATTTAAAGTTAATATTCTGTATGCCATTGTAAATAAATTTTTGATTATTTTAACAAAAGCCAAAGAAATAATTTAATTAAATTAAAGAGACAAAATGGAAAGTAAAAAAAATGTTTTAATTACATTTTT
Organism: Heptranchias perlo; assembly: GCF_035084215.1. Classification (NCBI taxonomy): domain Eukaryota; kingdom Metazoa; phylum Chordata; class Chondrichthyes; order Hexanchiformes; family Hexanchidae; genus Heptranchias; species Heptranchias perlo. Next base: position 18,067,138 of record NC_090351.1, read on the forward strand.
TTTTAAATGACCAAAAACTATTAAAATAAGGAGTAATACGAGACTCCACGTTTTTAAAAGTAAATTTTTAGTAGTTTGGCAGTCATTAAGACTAACCACACTGTTAAAACTTAGTTTAGACCTGGTATGTTTAAGTATACCTGTTTGGTGGCGTAATTAGTTACTTTCCAGCTGGGCAGATAAGCGAGTTTGCGCTTTTTCAATGATTCCTCTGATTGCAGCGTGTGACGGCCCTTCGAAGCTGTCATTTTGCAGGTGAACCACTAGGAGCAAGTTGACTATTTCCGCGTTGCACTGCGCATGTGCAGACACTGGAACTTGCTCCTTTAATTCACCACTAAACACCGAGAGTGCTGTTGAGCTCCTCCATTATTTCGGGTGCGATTTCTGGCCCAACATTATTTCCCTGCATTCCATTCAGTAAATGTGCCTAATTTACTGTAGTTTATAGGACAAAGATAACAATTTCTGGAGCAATGCGGAATGTCTTCCAACTTAATTTTAAAACACAGTTACAAAAAGTCTTCTTTTATGGAAATTTAAACCACAAAATGTGGGTCGAACAGTAGAAGTGAAAGCTTTGTTTTCCTTCTGTTGGGTTCCATTAGTTACAAGTTCTTTAAATACATCTGGCAGAAAATGGCCAATCAAGATACACATGATGCTGGCTTCACACTTCTCACATAGTTAGAAGAGTTGAAAAAGGCATTAATTCAGCTCGTTACTAAAACAGAAGCAAAATGCAGTGCTAGGACAAAAACAACCTTAAATTTTAGTTTACTGACAGATTCTGTTGTAGATTCTGTTCTGTTGGTTAATGTATGCAGCCCTCACCCAAAACCTGCTAACAGCCCATTTCTAATGAGAAACAATAACAGTATGAGAAGGCAGTAAAGACATACTTCATGTACACTTGTTATTTCGTCTTGGGTTCAATTTACACATGTCTATTGAAAATGAAGAACTTTTTGTTTTGGAGCTATTACTACCGAGTATTTGACAAGAACGTGCAATGTTTTATGTATTTGGGAGTTGGCAAAAGGTGCTGGGAGGTAGAGGGGTAAATTTTAACCCCGAAGGACGGGGTCGGAGTGGCAGTAAAAATTTTTAAAGTTTGGAGCGAGAATGAATCCCGGCTCCAACCGGCCGACTTCCTCATTTCACTCAGAAACCTGGAAGTCCCGCCGGCTAATTAAAGGGGCAATTAAGGTATTTGAAGTAGTTAAGGGAATTAAAGTATGGTGTATTGAGGCAGACAAATGATTTTAACTGTATCTGAACATGTCTCCCGTGGCCTCTGAAACACGGCATGGAAACGAAGGCAAGTAGCAGCCGGCAGCCATTTGGACCTTGAAACCAGTGAATGACACATGTGAAGGAAAGGTGAGTTTTTGCAGCAGGGCAATCAGTTCTCTCAGACAAACCTTTGACTGGGAGTTCTTGGTGTTTGGACTGAGATTTCTTTTTTCACACTCAGAATTCTTGTGTTTGCACGTATTTACCTACATTTTGGACCCCCTCAAACTGACACCATCAAAATGGGGGGTGTGCAATGAATTTATTCAGCAGTAAATCTGAGGAGGAGGCACATCACCATCCATGGCAGGCATGGTGTGCAGTTCTGGGAGTTGCAGCTCCACAAGACAGAGGTGCACCACAAGGACCTGCAGAAGAGCAGAGAGGGGACCAACGGAGGGGCTGAGGTCACAGGAGGCACTACCCACGTGAGAGGGTCTACAGGCAGAGGCTGAGCTTCTTGACCTCTCTGAGGAGCAGTGCCCACAAAGGCTCAGATTGAGTCGCCAGATGGCCGCAGACATCTGCAGGCTCCTTCATGCAGAGCTGCTCCCGGATGGGCCTGGTGGGCACACATTGCCTGTCGCAGTTAAAGTCACCGCTGCCCTCAACTTCTTCACCTCCGGATCCTTCCAGGGTGCCACCGGTGACATCACTAGGATCTCTTAGTCGTCTGAACATAAGTGTATACGGAAGGTCATGGATGGCTTGTTTGCCAGGGCACCTGACTACGTCAGCTTCCCCATCGACGACATCATCCAGACTGAGAGGCCAGTGGGTTTCCACTCTCTGGCTGGCTTCCCACGGGTACAGGGCGCAATTCATTGCACACACATCGCAATCTGAACACCTACACATAAGCCAGGACTGTTCATCAACCGAAAGGGATATCATTCCATTAATGCGCAGCTGGTTTGCGACCACCGGATGAGATTTCTGCAGGTGTGTGCCAAATTCTCTGGCAGCTTCCATGATTCCTTCATTCTGCGCGAATCCAATATCCCGGCCCTCTTCCATGCACAAGACAGACTTAAGGGCTGGCTCCTTGGAGCCAAGGGATACTCCCTGCAGACTGGGCTCATGACACCTGTGAGGGAACCCCACCAGCGAGGCACTGCAACGGTACAACGGCAGTCACATCACCACTGGGCCTGTCATTGAACTAGTCATAGGAATGCTCAAGATGCACTTCAGGTGCCTGGATTGATCTGGGGGAGCCCTGCAGCACTCACCGAGGGTGTGTAGAATAATAGTCGTGTGTTGTAACCTGCACAACATCGCTCAACAGAGCGGTCCCATGCGCTCATGAAGCAGCTGCACCTGCCATCAACATTGAAGAAGACGAGGAGGAGGAGGAGTGGGATGATGGACGAACCATCGGCAGAGCAGCATCTCACCTGGCTGCTCGTGATGCCTGGGAGTCACTCATATCTGATAGATTCCCATAGGGAGATCTGCAAAGTGAAAATAGTCAAGGACTCGGACAGCCAGGAACAACCACAACCACCACCAACACCAGCAACCCCCTCCCATCCCCCACCCCCAGCAAGGTTGCACAAAACAGTCCTACAACCAAACATACACCCATTGTTAACGCACCCATTGGGTGGAATCAAGTCTCACCATACATGATGAAGCACATGAAAGGGCGCTTTCACAAAAGGGACACCAGAATGGACAAGATGTGGCATTGATGGTTGAGAAGCAAAACATTTAATGTGCATTTAACCAAAACCAAATATAAATGAAAAACATGACATTCTGTCCGACACCCTTGTGCACACCCTTGGTGATTACAAAATCTTAAACTTCCTCTTCCTACCGCTTCTACGTGGTGTATGCCCTGTGGCTGCAGCAGAGGTACTGACAGCTTGCTCAGGTTCATGCCTGGACTGCTTAGATGATTTCGGCCTACGATCTCTGGGGTTTGGAGTCTCTGAGGGCCCCGCCAAAGACTGCTCCACCTGCACCCGTGCAAGGACAGATTCAGCCATCGGGAGAGGAAGCAGCAATGCAGGTACCGGTTGTGGTGGGGTGGGGGGGAGTCACCGGGTGAGGCCTGGGGGCACCTTGAGTGGAGTCCCCACTTCCATGTCCCCTTTCGCCATCATCCCTCTCCTGGGCCAGGGTCACATCACTCCTACCGCTCTGCTGGACAACAGTTTGGAAGATATATGTGATGCCTTGTCAAAAGGCCAGTGCTAATGTTTCTGTCTTCCTGTTTAAGGCGACAACATGTCGTTCACCCTGTGTCTGCACGGCCGTTGCCAGGATCTGAATGGACTCATTTGTGAGCCATGCATGAAGCACAATGAATGCTACCGTTCCCTCCATCGCAGACATTCCTGCACTTACCTGCACCGCCAGTCCACTAATGCTGGAGGTGGACTCCTCCATCCTCTGTGCTAATGTGGAGACTAAGCGTAGCAAGTCTTCAAGTATGTCACAAAGGTATGTCTGTACCTCTATCATTCTCCTTTTCGAGGATGGTCCCCGGGTTTAGCATCTGTGTCAAGCTGGGCAGAGCTTGGAGAGGATTGCACCCACCGATGCAGACTCTCCACGGCTGCCCCTGCCACCAGTATCTGCTGTTGCTCACTTGTGTGTGGTAACTCACCAGGTAACAACCCAACTACTTCTCTAATAGGACCCACTGAGGTGTGAGTATTTGTGCTGGTGCATGGCTCACTATGATGTGACCGTGCACCCTCAGAGGCAGGGATCTCCTCTGAAGAATCGCCCTCGTCCATGTCGTCACTCCTTGATGGCCCTGGAAGAGAACATACAGCAATATTAAGATTCATCACAGAAGTAATGTTGCGACGAGCAGACTGAGATGTGCAACAGTTCAAACATTCATAACATCAATTCATGTTGTGTGTGAGGGATGTTAAAGTTCTTTTTTTTTATTCGTTCATGGGATGTGGGCGTCGCTGGCGAGGCCAGCATTTATTGCCCATCCCTAATTGCGCTTGAGAAGGTGGTGGTGAGCCGCCTTCTTGAACCGCTGCAGTCCGTGTGGTGAAGGTTCTCCCACAGTGCTGTTAGGTAGGGAGTTCCAGGATTTTGACCCAGCAACGATGAAGGAAGGGCGATATATTTCCAAGTCGGGATGGTGTGTGACTTGAAGGGGAACATGCAGGTGGTGTTGTTCCCATGTGTCTACTGCCCTTGTCCTTCTAGGTGGTAGAGGTCGCGGGTTTGGGAGGTGCTGTCGAAGAAGCCTTGGCGAGTTGCTGCAATGCATCCTGTGGATGGTACACACTGCAGCCACAGTGTGCCGGTGGTGAAGGGAGTGAATGTTTAGGGTGGTGGATGGGGTGCCAATCAAGCGGGCTGCTTTGTCCTGGATGGTGTCGAGCTTCTTAAGTGTTGTTGGAGCTGCACTCATCCAGGCAAGTGGAGAGTATTCTATCACACTCCTGACTTGTGCCTTGTAGATGGTGGAAAGGCTTTGGGGAGTCAGGAGGTGAGTCACTCGTAGAATACCCAGCCTCTGACCTGCTCTTGTAGCCACAGTATTTATGTGGCTGGTCCAGTTAAGTTTCTGGTCAAAGGTGACCCCCAGGATGTTGATTGCGGGGGATTCAGCGATGGTAATGCCGTTGAATGTCAAGGGGAGGTGGTTAGACTCTCTCTTGTTGGAGATGGTCATTGCCCGGCACTTGTCTGGCACAAATGTTACTTGCCACTTATCAGCCCAAGCCTGGATGTTGTCCAGGTCTTGCTGCATGCGGGCATGGACTGCTTCATTATCTGAGGGGTTGCGAATGGACCTGAAGACTGTGCAATCATCAGCGAACATCCTCATTTCTGACCTTATGATGGAGGGAAGGTCATTGATGAAGCAGCTGAAGATGGTTGGGCTTAGGACACTGCCCTGAGGAACTCCTGCAGCAATGTCCTGGGGCTGAGATGATTGGCCTCCAACAACCACTACCATCTTCCTTTTTGCTAGGTATGACTTCAGCCACTGGAGAGTTTTCCCCCTGATTCCCATTGACTTCAATTTTACTAGGGGTCCTTGGTGACACACTCGGTCAAATGCTGCCTTGATGTCAAGGGCAGTCACTCTCACCTCACCTCTGGAATTCAGCTCTTTTGTCCATGTTTGGACCAAGGCTGTAAGTAGGTCTGGAGCCGAGTGGTCCTGACGGAACCCAAACTGAGCATCGGTGAGCAAGTTATTGGTGAGTAAATGCCGCTTGATAGCACTGTCAACGACAACTTCCATCACTTTGCTGATGATCTGTCACTGGATGTTTGCGGAGTGCCAGTCTCGGCATCTCCAACGGGCACCCCACTGCACAGGTACTCCACTATACGGCTAATTTCCAAGGCCTCCTTCTCCGCCTCTAAGAGCCACGATTTGTGGAGGCCCCCCTCCAGTCCGATTCCTCTCCTTTGCATTTTCCGCTCTCTCCTACAAGTCGAGAATGTGTGAGTGAGTGAGGGTGACAGGGTCACCCGATGGATACATAGCTCTGGGTCAGGCTGACAATGAATGAAATGCTTCAGAGGGTGACTGTCAGACAGATTGATCACATTACATCAGGATTATGGTGAGTGGGAGAGGAGGGTGCGCAAATGGGGAGAGTGAAGAAGTGCAGAGAAAGTGAACGTAACTTGACACTGAGCCTTAAATGGGTGTGAGGAGTGATGTGATGGAGTAGGCTTTGCAAGGCAGTGTGGTGTGAGGGGGGTAATGTTCACCGTGGAATGCAAGTGAATCAGTAACTGTATTCACTTTTCCTGACCTGGTTAGGTCATTAAATCGCTTCCTGCACTGCAGCCAAGACTGGCTGCACCTTGCTCCTACTGCTGACCTGTTCTGCCACCTCCAGCCGCGCCTTCTTGGTGGCAGAACCAGGTTTCTTCCTCCTGTCAGGTGGATATAACACCTGTCTCCTGCTTCTCACAGCAGCCAGTAGTATCTCCAGGGCGGCATCCGAGAACCTGGGTGCTGGCTTTCTTCTATGACGTTCCATTCTGCTTTTTACTCCATTCTCCTTCAAAATGCATTGTTGCAGTGGCTCTTTAAATAGTGGGCTTTAAATTGAGTCATGCGAGTGCGTGGAAGGCCCGCTGTGCAGCTTGTGGAAGCGAAACCCGGAAGTTGAATTAAGTGACATCAATTGAGTCGTGACTGCTCGGGTCAAAAGAATTTTCTGGGTTTCCAACCCGCTTATTGACCCACCCCCCGCTGAAATCCCACCTCATTATTAAAATCTGGGCTATGGTTTTTAAATTGGCTTCTGTCGAAAATCCCCAAAAGTCCCGAGCTGCCTGAAAAAATGTGTGTGTTCGTGTAAGGATAGAGAAATCTCAACTCTCTTGAAGATATGTGCAAATGTGCATTGCGTGCGTGTTGTGTGTGTGTGTTTGTGTGTGTGGTGGGGGTCTAAGCTCACCAGAGGCTTATGTGATTCTCATTCTGCCCTATGGCATTAAGGTAACTGGAAGAGGGAACCCCAGATTTAATTAGGGTCGGACAGGATATTTTAAATGGTCGGAACTCTACAGAAGCAAAAATGTGTTCCATTCAGTTGAATGTTACTTTCCAATTTTTTCCAGCTGTTTCTGTTCCATTAGTTTTCCGGACAATATGTACTGACCATGATATGTCCCACTCACTGCTGTTTCTCAGTAAACCATAATAATCACAATGGCTAATTCTTCTACAGTGAAGGCCATCGTGCATCGACAACATGGAGCACCACTGCTGCCAGCAAAATTTAATAAAGCAATCCCATAGAATTTACAGAGTATTATGCCAGTTATACTATACAGTTCACATCTTTGCAAAACAGTTTTGGTTTTGCATCAACACAAGCCCTGCAATGTAATTCAAGTCACCCAAATCACATTTAGGAAAACAGCTTGACACAACCTCAAGAAGCTAGACTTCCGTCACTTCATACCAGCTGCAATATAATCTTTCAAACTTCACCTTTAATCTGTTTATTGTTAGTAGAGAGCTAAGGGACACTTGACTCTCTGCAAATGTTAAAATGTAGCAGGCAGTTGGAGCTCTGTATTGTGTGCAGAGGCAGAGCTCCATTGTCGTTGCCCAGAGCTGGCTGTGTAACTCATGTCTGCCCATCCCGTATCATTCTCAACAGGTGCTGGTCCGTCGTATAACTCCGCCCTTGTATTATAACTAACAGATAGCCTGGAGTGAGTTCAAAGACAATAATCGAATCTCAAGGTTCAGCTACAAACCACGAGAGTGAATTAATTCATGATGTTGTCTGAACACCTTCAGTTAGATTACTGCTCTCAGGTGTTCCGCTAAAATGTCAACAACTGATTAAAGACTCAATTGAAACATGGATAAAGGAAGTGCTGATATCAAACTCCAGTTAAATAATAACTATAATTTCACAATGTTCTCAAGTCTTGTAATTAAGTTATGTAATAAACCATGTTGCTTATTCTGATTAAGCAGCATTTACCAGTCTGGCAGTAAGTTCCATATTTATATTTCTTGTGGCCCACTACAGAAGAGAGGAACAAATGTTTCATTTTGCTGCCAGAAACTTACCCTATTTAAAACTGTAATGTCTGGAATCATAATTATGCACAGTGAAGTGACTCAATAATGCATTACACAACAAAGAATAAAGATTTGTTCTGAAAAGCAATGCTTAAGCAAACTTCTTTTAAAGATCTTTGAAATCTTCTTTGTTTTACTGCCTATTATGTAAGTATTGTGCATCCAGCTTCTGTGATGGTTTAATGGTACAAAGCTGTACAGACCAGGAAGGTCTTGGGTTCAATCTCTGATTTGTTAGCTGATCTCACATGAAGAATGGTCATTTGGGCGATAGGCAGATAGTGCCCATAGAACTGAACCCAAGCAAGTGCCAGTGACTTCAGGGGAGGAGTGCAGGAAGCTGAAATGGTGTGTCTGTGTTACCCATAATTTGTTACCGTTAACACATCTGCATTAAAATCCAGCAGAAATTCTACATTTTTCACAACTATGGATACCAATCTGAGCCTATTTATTTACTGATTATACACCTAAGTAAAATAAAATATTTTCAATTAAAGAGATTAATCTTGTTAGGAACGTGAGCATTGCAAGATACAATTGGAAAGCTTTCCAAAGGCAGTTAAAAAATGTCCTTGCAGTTAATCACTATACATTGTCCAAAGTCAGTTTCTACCATTTGCAGACAAATTGAAATCAAATCAAGTTATCGTGATTCTTTAGTTTTTGTGCTGCCAAAGCTGTCATGTCCAATATATTGGTAATTTTGCATAAAGAATGTTCTGGGATTGTTGCACCCTGTCTAGATGTACAAAAGTAATCTTATGGGCTTTGCTTAAGTACATCAGCAGAGAGGGGAGGAACCAACAAGTACAGTGAGTGCAGAAAAAGCTAAGAGCAAAAAAAAAATGAAGGTCCATAATTTGCAACTTCTATTCACTGGAACTTATAACTTTGGTGGGGGGTGTAAAACAGGCAGTAGTGGATCGGCCGACAGAATACACCCTGTCCGAAGTCAATGGAAAGGAAAATCAAACAGTGTATATAATAGACAGCCATTTTGCGACCCGTCGAGGTTGAAAGATCCCCCCATTGTTTCTTTGTTAATATATCTTTGTAAAAGTCACTATTACAGAGACATTAAAAAAGCAAATTTAGTATCATAACCTAGTTCAAAGATAGTTGTCGTCTAAAATCCTTAGGCCAAATGTTCTGTCTGGTTGCACAAAATTGGGATATGCTGATGGTTGTTACCTATCTGTGATGTAATCAAAGACAAGAGAAGATTAATTTTCCTCCAGTCACTAATGTTGGTGAAAATGTTGAAAATAGTACAAAGTGGGGAAACCTGCCTTATATTTGCACCAACATTCTCATTTAACATTAGTGAATGGAAGAAAATACACCTCAACCAATTATTCATTCTCTCCTTCAGTAAAGAGGAGTGGAATGTTCTCAGTACATTATTGCACATAAACATACTGGCCTGGAATACACAAATAAAAGGGGCCCTGTCCATGCATATATAAATATTTTCTCCAATGTGTTTATGATCAAATTAAGTTAAGCAAGGGGGGAAAAAAACAGTCACGGCTTCCCTCCTGATCGCTATCGCGTGACCTGCTGGAAAGCGTGCGTTTGTGTATGTGGAAGTTAAGTGAGGTCAGGATCAGGCTAAGCTGTGACAATCTCTCTCAGTCGGATAGACACTCACTAGTGCGGCTCACGTATGAACAATAAATGCTTGGATGAAATACCAGTGGTGCCTGTGAAGCAAACTACAGTATGAATCAGTGCTTTCAGGAAAAGAAGGCAGAAAAATGAGAAAATTCAGGCTATAATCTAATACCATACAGTATGGATTTTACTTCAGTTTTTTGGGGGGTATCACTTTTGGTACCTGTAAAATTCAGGTTCTTAATGTTGAAGTCTGTTTCAGACACCTCAGGCTTCTATGCATTAACAAACATGTGAATGCCTTCCCACTCTATTGCTCTGTAGCAGGGATTACACGCAGCTTTCGTTATAATGGCAGAGATCAGACACAGACCCAAGCAGAAAAATCAGCCCAACAATGCTCCCAAAGTAAACCGATGTATTCCACGATGTATTCCCTGTCTTGACTGGCAGAGAAAACATAAGGAGAGGTTTTCTTGGATCTGCACCAGGGCATACTGGATTGCTTGGGTACAGCGAATATTGGAAAATCCAGTGGGTCAGAGTGCACACCTGTAAAGGAACCTGCCCGATTTCCTTGCACTTAAATTAATAGAGGAAAATACGGCAGGATCCTTTACAGGCATGTGCTCCAACCCGCCTGATTTTCTGATACCCACTGTGCCCAATTGACCCAGTGTGTCTGGGCGCAGCCACCAAGAAAAGCTCCCCTATAGTGTTGTACTATTAGATCGCCAGAGATCAGTTGTTTCCCCATCTACCAAGAACTTGGATGTTAAAAATGATGTCCATTTTTACAATAATTTTGGGTACGTATATACGAACAATGTCATTTCTTTTAAAGGGACAGCCACGTCTTATCCAGAAGTGGTCTGAACTGGACAGAATTTAGGTATTCAACAATTTGGTTGGGCACTTGTCCCTACCAGTTGATGCATTTACTAGTTTGGAGCTTCATTTTTGTTACAAATATCTCTTTCAGGCAGACTGTGGAATGAAATTGGAAAAGGGGGATTTGTGAATACAAGCCTTTCTTTTCTCTGAAGGAATGTAGACTTTTAAAAAAATTTTGAACACAAGTGTACATTTGTATATTGCCAATATAGTATTTTGGGAAAGGTGACTAGTTACGAATATCATGGTGCTGGCATTGGCATCACATCCCCAGTGCGCCTCTCCATTCCACATCACTTCAAGGCTATATCATAATATCATAAATAATTTGACCCCCCTCAATATTTCACCAGTACTTTTGCAAGGAATCTTTTTTAATAAATCCTAAGATCAAGACGTTAGAGTCTGTGTTCTGTCATTGCATTTCCTGCCAATATTTTTTTCCCCAAAGGTTTTGATTAGTAGAATTCATGGAAGTAAATTATGGCATTATAATAACTGACACTGTGGTAATGGTTGGGAACTTGAAAATGTGAACTTGTGGTTCAGACTGGTGGAATTGGCACAGTATGACATAAAAGTTAGCAATGTGCTAAGAATATCAAAGACTGGGTGGGAGCACTGTTTGTGGGCTAATCTGTCAAGTATGTGAGCACTGTGAGCTCCAGAGCTCTAATGACTGAGACTTTATTAACAGCCTTAAATCTTAATAAAAATCAACTATTGGAATGGGTCATTTTAATTTTACGTGTTTACAAAGTATTCTTGTTGTGCATACTAGAAATGTTGCTATTTTTGAATGCAACTTTTATGCTGGTAAATGATTTTATATCATATGCTGTCAAGAGTGAGAGGGTGACCCAGCACCACACCACAGCTAATGCCTTCTGCAGCTGGCAACTAGAATGCACTCAGAATCACAAGAGATCACTTCTGTTTTCTCTCCCCATTTCAAGACTCTGCTGAAGACCCACTTAACTCAATATGGCTCAGATTGGAAACTGAACAAGAATGGGACCTATATACATTGCTCATTCCATGGCTCTGGTTGTTGGTGCTCATTGCCACCTTGTCATTAACAGTAAGGCTTGTTTTCCATAGTAGTATGCAAAGGCCTATGATGTATGTGCAAAGCCAGTTTTCATGCGCTAACCATCTGCCAACTGGATGCTTGATATCTTGGAACTAAAGCACCAAAAATGTATAGAATTAAAAATATTTTAGACAATTTTAAACCCTGATAAAGCGATGAGAATATGTACATTTCCAATTTTTGCTGGTCAAGTGGGTTGCACCTGTCGTTTGGCAGTCTGATAGAGAGGGGAATGTAGCCGTGTTCCTGAAGCCTAAGAAAGCAATGTACACTGGCTTGGTTTGAGGGATTCTTTGGTTTCTAAATATGTGAACCTTCAACCTTCCAAAGCCAAAAGCAAAACCCGGTAACTTCTGAATACTCATTGCTAGTAAGTAGAATGAGCATTTAACTTCCTGGATATATGTCTTATCCTTCAACCACAATTAAAAGAATATAGGAACAAATAATTGTTCATTAGGCCTTGAGTGCCTTTTGAAAGAGACTCTGCTGAATATTGTATCTTTGATGGATTTAAATGGGAAGATTATTACTGGAACAAAGGTGCAATACAACTCAAATTCCCTTTGGCTGTTCTCAGTTTAAAAAAAAGATAAAACAGTAAAATATTACCAAAACATTTTTGGCTACAGCAAATAATCAGTGGATACAGTTGAGGTGGAACAATTATTGATATCTACAAAGTAAGTCATATATATGTACACTGCCATTTTGTAGACAAGACAACAAATCAACATCTTATACTTCAAAGTAATAATGAATGTGATCATTGTACTGCATCACTAGCCTGACAGCTTTTCATACAAGCTGTCATAAGTTTTCAATAAGCTTATAGTTTGGACATTCATTTCTCAGGAATCAAACTTGCTGACAAAAGCTCCTATTTGTAAAAATGATCAAAAAAAATGTATTCTTCCAAAATTGTTCTGAAAATAGTTAATATTTTCCATACAAATTTTGCAATTGTAATTTGAAGAACAACTGCAGAAAACTGCATGTTAGCAGATTGGCAAAATCTCTCTGAGTGGGTTCAAAAGTCTATTAATCAGTGCATAAAAGTTTATTTTAAACTGGTGTAAGATTAAACTCCCATTATGGTACTGAATGACATTTTTTCTAGTTAAATGATTGATTAGGATATCTTAAGCTATCAAAATAACCTGCAAGATATTTGTAAAAAGTCCATCACTTCAATTAAGATCTATTTGATTTAAGTTGTTTCAAATATACCTTTTTGGTTTGGAATTGTTGAAGAGTTCAAAATCAGATTGCTCTGCTAACCATTTGTACACCTTAGAAGATCAAACTGCAAACATGCTAAAGTGCCAGGTACAAATTTATAACCCTGTAATATTGTGATGTTGTGGGTTTGATTCAGGAGGTCCTCAAAACACCCAATTTTTTGGGGAGATGTTGATGGCCATCAATCAAAATGATAAGCGTAAGTGGTTTTGCTATGGGTAATATTATGGAACACAAATTTATTAGTGCGACTGACAAAAAAACAGATTATCACAATGCAGCTGCAATAATAAATGTTCCGTTCACACTTCTCAAGCAGCTATTGAGCAACATAACTGGTATAAATGATAAACATTTCATTAATCCAGCTTGGTGTGCAGAACAGTGGCTTAGTTTCAAATTCAAAAAGTACATATCCGCAAACTTAATGTAGATCGTGTCGTGGAGAATTTTGAGAGCTTTTTTGGCAAGGCAAGGCAGTCACAAGCATGCTCTGGATATAAAAAGCTTGTCAATACCTCATAGAAGGTGAACTTGACCACTGTTAGAAGCTGGAAGACAATCTGGAAGAAGTTTGGACCCCCCCCCACCCCACCCCACCCAGGTAAGGCAAGGATATTGCTGTCTGAAATTTCAGTACAGAACACATTTGGGTTCTGTCACTCAGCACCCTAAAGGGGGAGTCGACCTTTTGGTGAGCATATCTTTTTGCCAAAGATCCTTAGGTGAGGACTAAGCAGTGATGAGTGAGCCTGCTACAAGGCTTTGGACGAGGATGTCTAGAGCATCAAAATGGATAATACATCACAAGGTGCCCTACGTAGGTACTTCCACTAAGCTGAAGGCAGACCTTTGTCATATAGCTGATGAGGAAACTCTGCAGCTTAGCATAACAGATGCTAGAAAGCACTACCTGCAGTTCGGATCAGAACCACGGACTCAAACATTCGCATTTGATGCCTACCATGACTGAGCTGCAGAAAGACAAGTCATTGTTGCTGAAACTTTGCACAACATAATGGCGGAGTCACCATTCAGAGGAATATGATGTGCAACCATTCTGTGGTCATGGGGAATGGTGACAATACAATCCTACATTTTATGGTTTTCATGCTGTTCAGGAGGAGTTTCTGTCATCTGCTGTCCGCATAGCAAGCATTCAAATCTATAGTTGTTAAATGACCAACTATGTCTTGCTGGACTATTGGAGGATGGTGAAGCAATGTTTGGCTTATCTGGGTAGATATTCCAATGGTTAAAAGTTCAGGTACTTTTTTAATCCTTTTGTCAAAATTATGACCAGAATGCAGCTTCTGAATACACGATAACCAGTGGGCGTCGAATTTTTCACATGCTCTGTATGTAATAGTTGTTACATGTGCATTCAACACATTGATAAATTTCAATATTATAGACATCCAAAAATATAATACACCATCAAAATGTGTGACCAAAAACATGTAAACAATTAAAAGCAAAAAAAAACTTCACTGGTACTTCAAGCGCGATCTGTACCTTTGTGCCAAAGAAAAAGAAAGTCTAAGAGGAAGCCATGCTACAGACTGGAAAAACACTTTGCTTTAATTAAAGCATGATCGCCTATGGTAAAATGTGATTGGGGTGGCCTAGCAGAGTGAAGGCTTCAATAACTCATGGGTGTCCATTTGGAAAATGAAACTTGACTTTTACTGAGGAGTTAAATATCGCATAGGCCGCTTCAGAAATGTTTAAATCCACCAGAGCTAGCAGTTGTTTCCAAAACTGGCCAGAACAGTGATCAATTTGCTGACTGGCTTAATCAACATTTTATTTTTAAAATGATTTTGCTTTTTATCCTCTTCTCTTGGAGTATGTTCCATGCCCTATTTCTAGCCAACAAAGTGAGCCTCTCCCATGCCACTGCCATGCCTGTGGTGATATTTTTAAATCTTCTCATCCATTTAGCTTAGTGACATCAGGTCTAACCTGAAGGAAAATATTCACCTTTCTATTTGACTATGCCATAGTGGGATGTTGTACAAGTTAATCAATAATTCTCTTAACAAATGCAAAATAGATTTTCTTATACCAGTTTGCTACGGTTTTGTTAGACTGTTCTTGGAAATGCTAAGAATCGTCAGAGAGCTAAGCTTGAATTCAGTCACTAGTGCTTTCTTTCCAGATTCCATCTCTTCTTACAAATGTTGACTTTTTAAAATAAATTTATCAAACAGAGGTAATTTTGCCCCTTAGAGAGCCCACAAAGAAGACTGGTGAAGGAAGTGGAAGTAGTGCAGTTAGAGGTTACTCTTCTGAGGCTGGGTTGAAGGCATATTGCTCTGGCAGAGTCGAGGTTGGTTTATTCTGCAGCCATACCTGACCTGGGAGTACTGGATGTTGACAGCGAGTGCCTGAAATGGAAAATGTTTCATCTCACTTTGACAAGCTTCCAGGGGGGAAAAAATCCCTTGAGTTTGTAAATGTTGGTTTGACTCCATTTTACTAATCTTGCAAATATTCAGTAGTTAATATGTGCATAGTAATTTGACTGTTCCTACTGACCCAAAGCCCTAGGGATCGTTTGAATCAACACACAGCTGCACAGCGTAAATCACTGCCCGGGGCACATAACATGACCAGCGTATTGTAAACTTTGTTTAAATCGAGGTGTAACTTATTGATTTCTGCATCAGGAAGTGCTCGGCTCTTTGCAAACTAAAACAGACACCTGCCAAACAAGTTTAAAGAGATAACACTCCATTAACTTTATGTAACCCTTCCCAACCTGATATGTGTTTTTAAAATGTTATTTTGGTGTTTTGCCAAAATTAACTGAAACTGATAGAATCAAAGCCAGTGTAATCACAATCCATGACTAAACTCAAGGTTAGAGTGTTGCACCATAAAACTCAAAGGTTGAGCTTCTTTAATGTAAGAGGTTTTTTCTCTGAACACTTAAGTCAACTTTGTGGAACGACTGCATTGTATATAAAACCACCTTTCTTTCTTGATGCAACTATATCACTTACGCATTGAAATAAGCAAGGAGTCAATTACTAGGCACAGTTAATTTATGATGTGTCAGTATTAATGAGGTGTGCAAAGAAATCTGATTTTTACTAAAATTAGAATCAAGCCACTTATGTAGAATGACTATTCTACATCTATTACTGATTTTCAACGATCAATTGAATTCCAATAGATAACACATTTTGAATATTACAAATATGAAAAGTTTTCCAATTTTATACAACCAAGACTTGAAATGAACATTCTCCTTTTACAACTTCTATAATATCTAGTCGGGCATTTTACTTGAAGGTCGCATACGTGGGGGTGTAAATGCTTTCTCCGAAAGTAACATTGCTTTAGGACACAGAGATGATTAAGTGTTACCATTACATTAAATACACTGACACTGTAAAACGCTAAAGGCTTTGAAGGATTTTGGATGCATAAAGTAGCATAAAAAATAGTTGGTGCTCAGTTCTGCATGTTCACCTGGAAACCTTTGATCTGTTTTAAAATAATGTTTAAGCCTGTTCTCTGAAACACATAAATTAATATCAAAGGTGGATGAAAGGAAACTTTTAGACTACTTATTGCCTAAAGAGATGGTAAAAATTTAACTAAGCTCCCAAGGGCTTCATTTGGAACTGGTTACTCAAGCTTATTGCCTTTGATCATGTGTTGGGGTTTCACAATTCATAATTATCAACCTGTGGAGACTGAGCATCTGCGCTTGTATTAAATCCTTCTATTCAGTAAATTACTTTGCAATTCTTAATATGATTTTTGACTTCAGTGCTTCAGTAAGCTGAAGTGCTGAGAGTTTCCTCTACTAACTTCAAAAGTACTTCATTGGCTGTAGAGCACTTTGGGATGTCCTGACGTTGTGAAAGGCACTATATAAATGCAAGTTCTTTCTTTCTTTCTTTACTAGTGCTACAAATAAGAAATAACGGCATACTCGTGTAATTGAGATAAATTTTCAGATTTGCCTAGCAGTAACTACTGCTCTATCTCCAACCTGTGCTTTCTCTCCAAACTTCTTCAATGTGTCATTGGTCTCCCAACTATGTGCTTGCCTCTTCCACCACTCCCTATTCGAGCCCTGGTTTTAACTGGCTCACAGAACTGAGATTGCCCTGCTCAGTGACAAATGGTCTCCTATGTGACTACAACTGTGCTCACTGATCCACCTCGTCCTCCTTGAGCAGTCCTTTGACATGATTGACCACTGCATTCTCCTCCACCACGTCTCCTCCATGGCACCTCTCATGTAGGGTCCGTTCTGACCTGTCCCAACATAGAAATACAGCTCCTCAAATGGTTACTCCTCATGGGTCTTCATGGTCACCTCTTGTATACTTCAGGGATCCATTCTAGTTCTGATCCTATTTATCATCTACATGCTATGCCTCTGCCACTAAGCTGGCCATTGCTATACTCTGGTTACCTCTGATACCAAGTCCTGGATCAACTGTAAACTCCTACAGTTCAATGTTAGTAAAACTGATGCCATTCTGTTTGGTTCTCTGCAGCACCTAAGAGCCTCTGGTGCTGACTCCATCAACCTCCCTGGCTGCTTACTTAGACAGGGCCCAGTAGTACACAATCATGATATTTTAATTGACTCCTGAACTGAACTTCCCACAATATGTCTAGTCCACCACCAAGACAACTTTCCACCTCCAGGACATTGCCTGTTTATGTACCTAAGTTACCCCTCCACTGCCAAAACATTCATGCATGTCTCCATCACCTTATGGATTGACTTCTCAATTGCTTTCCTCAATGGTCGTCCTGCCTCTAGAATTCCAAGACTCGAGTTCTCTCTGACGCAAAGTCTTGAACACCTATCACTCTGTCCTCAGCCACCTTCACTGGCTCCTTGTGCCCCAGCAGATTGACTTCAAGATGCTGGTCCTTGCTTTCAAATCCCTCCACAGCCTTGTTGAACCATACTTTTGTGATCTCCTCTAATCAGATGTCTCAGCCCAGACTGTCTGTCCCTCTTACTCTGTATTACTGCTTGTCCTCCATCCCCAATATTCCATGATCAGAGGCTGTTCTTTTAGCCATGACACCACTGCCCTTTAGAATTCTTTCAATGTCACGTTATCCTTCTATCTCTCTTCCACCATTCAAAAGCTTCCTAAAAAAACTTTCAGTTTGATCATGTCTCTCCCCATAGATTCACAAAATAAATATAGACAAGGAAGACCATTTAGCCTATCTTAGCTCACCTATCCAAAAAGAGCATGGAGTCCTCGGTATCACAGAATCCAACTGTTTTTCAAATGTTTTAAAGGTTTTTGCCTCCACTGCCATACCTGGATGTCTATTCCACGTGTTGTTCATTCTTTACATGAAGAAAAACTTTCAGTTCTAAATCTTCCTATTGCCAGTTTGTGTTTCCTTGTTCTAGAGTCAGTTTAATTTGAATTGTTGTTCTGGATTTACCTTTTCTGTGTAATTTGCTATCTTGTATATCTATGTAAGATCACATCTCAGTTACCTCCTTTCAAAGGTGAAAAGCCTAAATTTCTCTAGGCTTTCCTTGTAAATAAGTCCCCTGATGATATGGATCATCCTATTGTCTTGTGGTTCATCCCTGAACATCCTTGAGGACTTGAATATCTCCCGTTGTCCAGAAATGGTGACAATACTCAAAAGTGTGGTCTGAATTCTCTTACTTCCTCTCTTCGATGTATAACACTCTAAGATGTTGCTTTATATGAGGAGCACTATGTAAAGTATATGGTGGTGTTGGTGGTTGGTTGTTTGTCATCAGTCGTCAGCCAGCCTGCTAAATAGGGGAAACTTCCACCTTTCATTTTGCCCCATGGCTGTACATTCCTTAACATAACCTTGTTCTACTCAAAACATTGGTTTCGATCATCATAATGGAATTTTCAGTTACCTCTCCTAGTTAAAGACAATTGGCTGAAAAGGGATGAAATTGGAAAAAAAGTGTGGTAAATTGAGAAGACTACAACAGTTGTATTCAACTGGAAGGAAATGGCAATATTTTGTCCCCTCTTGAATATTGTCAATGGAACTATACCTCATGCCAGGACATGGTTCAGTGGGCAGCATCAGCCCTTTGGCACCTTGCTCAAGTGGCCGTTCTTCATGTGTGACTCCATAAAATGATGTCAGCAGACTGCTCAATTTTAAAGGACATCAGAGTTAAGCACCATTCTGCTCTCACCGAATGTCCACCTGTGCACTTTCCAGCGGGAATCACTAGACTGCAATCAGGAAGATAAACTTATGCAGGTGTTTCCTGTCCTCGAACTCAGTCTATCACTGCCCTGGCTACTTTCAAATAACTTGACACAACTTGGAAATCAAACCTGGAATCTTCTAGTCTGCAAGGTTTAGCACGACACTGGGTAATGCCATTACCCACTTTGCTGTTAGGGAATCCTTGGAGAAGGGGGCATAACACAAATTGTTTTGCATAATAGTCCTCTTGTATGAGAGTCAGTTCACTTTAAATTTTAATATTGACTGATGGATGAATGAATGGCAATTTAAGATTAGATAGGTTGACAGGTAGATATATTTGGAATTTTTTTCTTAATAATACTTTGTGCTTATTCAACAACTCAAACAATCACTCACTCACAGCAAAGCAAATTTATATTTCTTACCTGCAGTGTAGTGTAGTGCCTTACCAGTGAAACTTGTGATACACTACTGCAAACCCATTAGAAGCAGGTTATGTACTATACCACCTAAGGTGGAGTTTATATTTTGTAATTTAATTACCTTTACTTATATAATTTTAGAATGTACTAGTGTGGCATTTTCCTTTTAACCATATCACAAAACAATTACAATTGATCTGTGTAACTCTTGCCACTAGTATAGTGATATATAGCTGTTAGCAAAATGCCTTCCTGTTTTTGCAGGTGAAGTTAACAGATGGGCTGTTCGTCAATGTTCTAGATTACCACAATCCATCAATCCAGCCAGATCCAATTTGGAGACTACAGCCAATTTGTTGACAGCAACTTGACATTTTTGTGGGGAAAGACAAATGCTCCCCCTGTCATGTCATTGGACAGTGACTTTGATCTCACAAAGTGGCTATGCAAGAAAACATGGACACATCCACCAATTCTGACCCACTGCTCCCTATAGTTTTCAATGGAAAATGCTGCTGACTGAAAGGCAGCAAGTGCCTGCCTTTGGGCAATGAGGAGAGGTCAAAGATTAAGATTCATACTTCTGGCTTGCTCCTGCACAGAGCACACGCTTCTGGCAAACTGATTTATGTACTTTGAAATGTTTTGTTGATGGTATACATTTTTTCAAAGCAGCCCACATCGTCATTCTTAACACAAAATGCATTATATGTGGTAAATGACCACGTCCAGATGTTTCATATTTCATCATCATAGGCTTCAGTATCCTGTTTCCAGGATCATTCAAACCCATCCTGTAAATTTGCTGTTTGATGTTGTTTGTATTAAATGTTGAAGGTGGAGGCATTTGGGTCTAAGTGCTGTTGTTAGCAGCAGAGAGTGACAGCAGCCTATAGACTCAAGGGAGTTTTCACTTAAGAACTTACCAAATGCATTTCAGAGGAAGCTTTTTTTTTCCGTGCTTTTTGATTCGACTGGTACTGACATTGCCTGGTATCTCATCCACGTGGTCATTCTTCATGTATGAGTTTGGACAGTGAAGGTAAGCAGATTATTTGACTGTGGAAGGCATCACATCACAGGTGCCTGGTCTGTCTTCACCCAGCATGCAGACAAGCCAGGGTTACTGGATAGTTATAAGGAACAGAAGCCCATGCTGTTTTCTTTACCTTCCCTAAAGTGGAAATTGAAGCCAATTGTAATGGTCCTTCGGCAGGGATCAGCTAGCTCAATGTAGACTAGGGATTGAATCTGGAGCCTTCCTGTTTGTATGATTAGGATCTGCACCACGCCACATACTGCATTTCCCATCGAGCGACTGAACAATCACCAGGGGAGCTTTTTATTACTATCCCTTATGTGGGGAAGCAAGAAATCTGATTAAAATGTAGAGTAATGCCACCGTTCCAAAATTTTAGTCATTTTCAACTTTTTCAGTGGATGAAGAGGGATAGCAAAAATATATTTTTTTCTCTTTGCCTAGCTGTCTTTCTTGAAGTCAAAGCAAATAATTGATTTCTAATTCTGCTTTTGAAGCGAATATAGGATCAATAATTCCCTTTAGAATTGGTGTATTCCAAGACTTTTTCACTTCAAAGTTGATTTTCTTTAAATTGAGAAACACTGATGAAGGACCAAAGTCCATAATGCAGGAAGCCATAAAGATTGGTAAGTATACGAAAGAAGACGAGATAAATCAGGAAGAACTGAGAAGAGCTAGGTTTTGTTAGGATACAGAATACCCCACTAGAAACCTTAGGTTTTAAACACATGTAGATTGCAGCAGGAAAGAAAGACTGAAGGAGATAAGAAGTTCCATAGTTTTGAGGCTCTGGGAAAGAATGAGTTTTTATTTTGCACTGCGAGATGCAGAAAGTTGGGGGAAGAGTGCATAGAATGGTGTTTGTGTAGAAGGTGTCAGTGAAATGCTGTCAGTGCACCTTTTCTTCAGCTTAAAATAAATTAATCCAGCTTCTTTCATTTTGTTGCTCTGACCGTTAGGAATAACTTGTCTCTGGCATAGTTTGGATTTTAATAAACCATGGAAACAAGATTAAAGGATTTTTTTCTCCTTAAACTATAACAATCCAAAGCCTCGTGTTATTTTAGCATTTCTATATGATTTAACATTTGGCACAAAATTTCCAATGTCCTGTAACATTTGGCACAAAATTCACAAAAGTCCTGTAATATAATATGAAGCTTAAGAGAGAGAAACGTCAACTTCACATTAAATTTTCAACTTTTGAAGAAGTGAGATGTTTTTTTAGCTTTCTTTTTATGTTAATCAATGGACCGTTCTGTGAAATTCACAAGCAGCCATAATTACTTTTAAAATATAGGTTGTGGAATTGGGCTTGCCTTCTACTATTTCTAACAAGTCTATACTAATCTTTCTTTGAAGATTGCAATGGAGCAATAGATTTTGAAAACGTTGATTGCTATTTTGTCATATGTGGAAAATGTTCCTAATTAATATAATTACTGTCTCCTTTGTGCCAACTGTCACAAATCATCTTTACAGTGTTTTAAAGCAGACTTTGCAGAGCATGTTACCTCAGTGTAAGTATTGATGTGAATTGGTTAATGAGTATTGGTGTAAAGGTAAGGACTGTAGATAAACACATTCACTGGGTCTGGTTAGCCTCTTGCTCCTGGCATTCCATTTATTAAACATTAGCTTTAGTTTTCACTAAGTAAACCTTCCGACACATTAGACCAGAATTCTGTTATATACAATAAGTTGAGATGGTTGTGAAAGTTTCTTATTACCCGATTTAGCATCATTGAATGTACAAGGAGTAAAACTGGGACATGGCAACAATTAGCACAAGTCAAGACAGTGGTGGAAATTTGTTGATATCTGGGCTATATTCTTTCAGTGTGCAGCACAGGATGGCATGCATGTGAGGAAAATTAAAGCTTACTAGTGGATATCCTCTGCTATTGTGCACACTGGTGCCTATTTTGACTTTTGCATGACCAACCGGGGGAGCACGCTGGCCGGTCGGCCCTACCCAAAGCGAAGAGACAGCCGTGATTTTGAGATCCCAGTCTCATTTACATCAGGCCGGCAAGGTATTGGCGTCTGATACTGCCCGATAAGGTTGACCTATATCGGGCCGTCCTGACCACCAACAAGTTACATTTGCGGGGGGGGGGGGGGATCGCAATTGTAGAGGGGAGCAGGGGTGGGGGGTCATATCCCAGAGCAGAGGCAACCTAGATTATTTTTGTGGAGCCGAGCGGAGCCCCATTAACACCAGGTGAAACAAGTTAAAATCAATCCCATTGAGTCAAAGGTTACATTAAAGGTTGATGAGAGGCAGTGAATAATAGTGAAATGCTTTTTTGCTTGGTTCCTGAAAGGGTTTCACCTAAACTTTTAAATAAAAACTTTTCAAATGTATTTTTTAATTTAGAAAGCGTGTCAAGCTGAGACAGACAGAGAAAAATACAGTTATATTGTTTACATTTAATCATTGTTTACATAAGATGTATTTATACAGCTGCTGTAAATCCCAGAAGCAGTATAAGGCAATTCTTTTTGTATATCAGACTTCTTATGTAAACTGCTTTGTTGTTCTCTAATTTTTAATCTGAAAAAAATTCATGACTCTTAGTTCACATAAATAATATTTTTTGAGTTAATTTCTGGATGTTTTATGATTGACAGGAAATCTAGCCATTCACAGAGGGTATTGGTCACAAGTTATGCGCTTCCTACCCTCTTTGCGAAAATTACTGACAGAATTTTTCTGTTTAAAATTGAAAATAAATTTCATTAAAGCAGTCATGTGTTTATTTACCAACCCAGAGAGGCAGAGGCAGTGCAAGCTTAGGGTAAAAGAGGTAAAACCCACTTAACCATTTGTTTGAAGCAAGGATGAAACCTTTGAGATCGTTCTGATATACCCCTGAGATTTCTTTATTAAGTTGTTGACCTTGTTAGGTGACATGTGTGACTTTGCCTAGTGTATCTAAATTAATTTTTAATTCAAAAAATGCAATTGCTTTAACATTATTTGGAGCAAATACTGGTTTGAATTGGTTTTGTATAATGTCTTGTTCTTGCCATTGCCATCCAGTGGCCTAGTCCTGAGGAGTTGGTAAGGATATTTTAAAACCTCCTATCACCTAATGTAACCATATCATTGGATATGGTCAAAAGACCCAATTTATGGCTACATAGGAAATGTCGTTGGCAATTGGAACCAGTACAAATAACCGTCAGTGGTTTAACTTTATAGGAGTGCTCAGATAATGGATATGTTTGTTTATTAGAGAGGTGTAACCATTAGCAAATCTGTTTGTACGAGCAATAAATTAAATCTTGTTTAAATGAGTCATGCTAGTTAGTTGTAAGTCATATCAGTACCAAATACATAGGGGCTGATCTCTTAACTTCCTCCATCTGGCAGAAACCAGACAGCAGTGGGGGGGGGGGGGTGGGGGGCTGTTGAAGTGGAGCAGGAGACTTACCGCTTTCCTGCCCCAATCTATCCGATTGCAATATTAAATATCAGGTGGCAAGGACACCCGAAGTCGGCGGGGTCCTCTTTAAATATGCACATCGGATTCTGATGACATTATTGGGGCTTGATCTGTATTTTAACCTCAGGCCTGAGCAGGGAAGTAGTGATGACTTCTCCGCCAGGCCAAACCTGCCAGGACCAGGAACCAGGGCCAGAGATGCCCATCAAGATATATGTTTTTTTAGTTTCCTTGTGGGCCAGGAGGGGCAGGAGTGATCCTCTAAGCCCCAGAAGGAAACCTTGGGGCCCCCTTGCCCCAGGTTCACCCCCCAGCAATCAGGATTCCTCTCCTGAACATTTATCTTGTGTCGGGGACTGTTCCCACTGATCCCTAGCAGTGGCTTATTGCCGCCGGGTTTTAATGGCCAAGCGGTCGTTTCCCACCGACTTCCCGGTCCTTTTAATCACAGCAAGTGACATGTTAATGAGGCCAGGCCGTTAGAATCAATGGAGCCCACCTGCTGCCACTTCTGGACGGGCACACAGCGCCCTTTGCCCTGTTCCCGTCCGGGAGTTAAAATCGAGCCACTAAATGCAGATTCATGATTTATGGAGCTGCACTTTAATAGTGAAACTGTGTGTATTCAGAATTGAGTATTGAAAGTAACTTCACGAGAACAAACTTTATGGTGTTTTTTTTTCCCGAAATCTCTGTTTTTATCAACCCACCCCACCACAGGAAAGAAATGAGCCTGCCAACTTTAAAAATCTAATACTCTTAAAATCAACGTCAAAAACAAATTGATATAGTTAAGCTTTATTGTTCTTTGTGCCTGAAGTTACACTACACTCAGTGTGAACTTAAATTGGGTATGAAATAGTCTGCTTGAAGGTTTTCATACCTCCATGGTTTTATTATATTTGGCAGTCTCTTGTGTCATAATATCACTCTTGCCTTTATGTACACTCAGAACCACTTCCCACTGATGGATAAAGTGCGAGTATAATTCTATCCTTACTCACCCGTGTACCTTACTAGTCTATCTCATGTCAGCTTTTGGTTATTGGTCAGACATAACTCTACCACTATACATAAATGCAGATAATTTCTTTGTATATTTAAATGGTATTAATTATTTTACTGTCAACTGGTTACCATACACAGCATGTAACAAAATGTCAAAAAAAAATTCATAAGTAATTTCAACTTTATTGTTCTTACAGACGTCTGGATGCAAATCTGATTTCAGATATACCTCAGAACAGCTTTGAAGGGTTGCAGTCCCTGCGGCATCTCTGGCTTGATGATAATGCACTGACACAAATTCCTGTTCGAGCTCTCAACAACTTGCCTTCACTCCAGGCAATGACACTAGCTCTCAACAAAATAGCACACATCCCTGACTATGCATTCGTCAACCTATCCAGCCTAGTTGTACTGTAAGTACTGCATTTTTAAAAATGGATTTTGTTTTGGTAAGCAAACCAGATAAGAATGGTGATTAGCTTTAGTGAAAACCATCTATTTCTTTTTAATATGTTCCTCCCAATTTCTTTCCTCATGTCTTCCCTTCATGAAAGAACCCTATTGAAAGCCGCAATCCAAATGGATGAGGTGGAATCAAATTCTACCAGTTCTCGCTTTGTTCGGAGGTTCTGACCACTTGGTGCTCCACCTCCTGGTCAAGCTGGGAATGGTCAACATTTTCTGAACTAAGGCAGGCAATCCTGCATCTGGAACGAGTCCCTTTTTTTATTAGAGCTACCACACTGCCTAATAATTCATTTAGAAATTGTTGGTTATTGGTAGTTTTAAGTGAAAAATGTTATTATGCCCTTTTCTTTTATTAAACTATCCACCAAATATCAGCTTGGCTCAGTGGTAGTGGTAGTGCTCTTGCTTTTAAGTCAGTAGGTTGTGGGTTCAAGTCCCACTTGAGTTCAGTTTATAATCTAGGTTGCCTCTTCAGTGCAATACTGAGGGAGAACTGCATTGTTGGATGAGATGTTCTGGTGGGATGTGAAGGATCCCATGACACTATTTGGAGAAGAGCAGGGAGTTATCTTGGTGTCCTGGCTAACATTTATAACATAATCAGAAAACAAAACATTTATCCCTCAAACAACATCACCAAAACAAATTAACTGGTTATTTATTTCATTGCTGTTTTTTGGAAACTTCAAAAGTAATTCATTGACTGAAGTGCTTTGGGATGTCCTAAGCATTTGAAAATGCTATATAAAAAGAAAGAACTTGCATTATAAAGCACCTTTCATGACCTCAGGACATTTCACAGCCAATTAAGTACTTCTGAAGTGTAGTAACAGTTGTAATGTAGGGAAATGTGGCAGCCAATTTGCACACAGCAAGGTCCCACAAACAGCAATGAGGTAATCTGTTTTTAGTGATGTTGGTTGAGGGATAAATATTGGCCAGTATACTGGAGAGAACTCCCCAACTCTTCTCTGAATAGTGCCACAGGATTTTTTTACATCCACTGAAGAGGTCAGATGGGGCTTCGGTTTAACTTCTCATCCAAAAGGCCACACCTCCGACAGTGCAGCACTCCCTCAGTACTGTGCTGAAGTGTCAGCCGAGATTGTGTGCTCAAGCTTCTGGAGTGGGACTTGAACCCACAACCTTCTGACTTAGAGGCAAGAGTGCTATACTAAGCCAAGGTTGACACCTTTCTTTCTTTCTGTGTCTGTCCCACCTTAGGCAGCACCATATTTTCCAGAATGAAGCATTTTTTTCAAATGATAAAGTGAAGTAAAAGTCACTTGGAACCTTTATGCCTGCAGATGAAAAAAAAATGAATCAAAGGTGTTGTTTTTAACAACTCAATTGTTCAAAAATAGTTTATGTGCAAAATATCACACAAAGCAGCCAGGCATAATTCCAATTTTCTAACCTAGGGGTAACATTCACTGGAGCTAATAGGTGTTTGACCGTGTTAGCTTGCTGAAGTGTTGCAAAAGTATTGTATTAAGAAAAATGTGGGTTTTCTTTAAGGTTTCTTAATTACTGGGAAATTGTTACCAGATCCTTTAATGTACCTTGGGCATTCAACCTCCTGTGCACAGGCACATACATCAAAAGCCACTGACTGTTCAGTGTGAACCAAAAGACATATCTACCTGCTTAAAGCTTCAAAAGAGGCAAAACTTTACTATGAATGTTTTGCTAATATGTGAATGAATATGAGAATGAAATTGGGGATTTGTGCGGATCTGATATGATCTTGTACAACAATAATAACTTGCATTTATATAGCATCTTTAACAAAGTAAAACATGCCAAGGTGCTTCATTGCATCATTGTTTTATTGTAAAGTCTACAAGGGCTCATAGTGCTCCTGTCTATTTCCATGTGCAACACTGTACAGGCACCCCAGCACATAGATGACATCTACTTAACTTAGCAATAAAAAGTAAAATTTCAGATTGGTGGCAAGAAAGTTTCCCCTCTCTGTTAGTTTTAAGGATCTTGAGTGATATAGATTTAGGTCATTTCAACCAAGTTCCAAGTGGACAGATGTCCACAACATGAATTTTCCTAAAATATGGCATTAATCATCACTAAATTGGCAGTTTGAGCCAGAAACTGGCTTGGGAAACGGAAATATTCATGTTATTGTAATAGGGGCTGTTTTGCTAAGGTGGGAGTTAAGGCACGTTGTTAGATCAGATTAGAAGGAAACTTCATACCCCATCGAAATTGTGCTTACCTGACCAGGGCTGCTTGAGGTTGATGGCTGATGCAAAAATTGGCAAAGGAAATGTTCCATTCTTCAGTGCTAATATACAATAAAATTATCCCCAACATGAATTTTTAATTTTTTTTTAATAGGTACTTTCATTCATGTAGGTATAATGATGAATAATAACTGCATTGGCTTAACCTATTATGATGCTATGATCTTAATACCATACTCTTTTACTTCTCCGGCTCTTTAATTCATTGAAAAATAAAAGTCATATATTTTATTTGCAACAACACTGCAAATTTACTGATTCTCAGCTCTCATAATGGCTGGTGCTAAACACACAGATATATATTGGTACAGGTAATTGTTCAGCCTGTAAAATATATGGATCTCTTTTTGGAATCAACATCTAAATTAGCTATAATTGCTTCAACCTTCCAACATTTACCATAAATTGATACTAGATTGTTTGTACTTCCAATTTTCCTCAGATTCCTTCTTCAGCTCGACTCACTTGGGCTCCAAATAATTTCCTTCAGATGGGGGGGGATGGATGGGAGGGGAGGAAGCAGTACAGGTGTTGCTGTGTGCTGAAGTAGCAGTAAGTACTCTTGCTATAAGGAAGACATCAGTTCTTCCTGTCCTCCATGCAAAGCTCATCTACTTTGAACCATGCCACCAAGGGACTTAGTGAAGAACAGGCTTAATCATGAATAATTTAAATGGTATTTCTTTCAAGATTGGCTGTTTTTAATTACTAAAAGTGGAACTCATTTAATTGGCTTAATTTTGGAGAGTGATCTTAAGAGAATTCCATGTTTGACTACAATAAAATGGGGAGTTTCAGCAAGATGCTGGCAAAATACCAGGCTCTCATCAAAAGCTGGCAACAGGATTTCCTTGCCTACACTCCCTCATGTAGGCCAACACTCACTTGAAAATTTACATTAGCTTTTAATCCAAAATTTCAGGGGAAAAGTAACATGTGTGCACTCAAGTATAGTTTCTTATGTCATCTATTCTGTTACTTTCTCAAACTCCTACATAAAATTTTAAAGAAGTCCTTGCCTAATGACTTTGTCATTGAGAGAGGCAAATCACTCATTGTATTGTAAAGACAGAGATTTTTCCAGAATGTACATCATTCAGATTTATATGGAATTATAAAGTTCCCTTTCTGGTCATCTATATAATTTATCTGTCAAAATTATCACATCTGCACAACCTCAACGGACATCTGCTAAAATGTAAACGCTTATTCCGAGTTACGCATGGAAAAAACTGATTTAAAATCCAACTACTTAGAACCAACTTCATTAACTATCTAAACTATCATGATGTTCTTCATTATGAGTCTCGAGCCTGCACCCAGACTTCTCAATAATAAAATAAAAATAGGCAAAACAACATTTGCAGTGAATGAACATGATAATTAGCTATTGTGAGACTCTGTTGTATATATTCAGTCATGACAGAGCTAGCAGCTGTTTCTATTGTTAATTCTAATAAGTGTTCAGCAAACATGATTAGTGATAGCAGTTCTAGTGCTCAATAACCAACTAGCACAACCCTTAAAGATGCGAGCAGCACTGCATTTGTTAAGAAACCTTTCCATGTTTTCTTAATTTTACTTCATAATTTTTGCTTTTTTTAACAGAAGTGTCATGGTTTCTTTTTAATTGCACTGGATGTTTAAAATTGTACAGCTTAACTTTTTTTAGCTTATCTCCTGAATGGACTTTTCTTAAATTACATCGAGTTACATTAAGTTTACAGCATAGAAACAGGCCATTCGGCCCAACTGGTCTATGCCAGCATTTATGCTCCACACGAGCCTCCTCCTACCCTTCTTCATCTAATCCTATCAGGATATCCTTCTATTCCTTTCTCCCTCATGTGCTCATCTAGCTTCCCTTTAAATGCATCCATGCTATTTGCCGCAAATACTCCTTGTGGATGTGTTCCACATTCTTACCACTCTTTGGTTAAAGAAGTTTCTTCTGAATTCCCTATTGGATTTATTAGTGACTATCTTATATTTATGACCGCAAGTTTTGGACTCTCCCACAAGTGGAAACACTTTCTCTATGTCTATCGTATCAAACCCTTTCATTATCTTAAAGGCTTTTATCAGGCCACCCCTCAGCCTTCCCTTTTCTGGAGAAAAGAGTCCCAGCCTGTTCAGCCTTTCCTGATAAATATATCCTCTCAGTTCTGGTATCATCCTTGTGAATCTTCTCCAATGCCTCTATATCCTTTTTATAATATGGAGACCAGAACTGTGCACAGTACTCCAAATATGGTCTAACCAAGATTCTATACAAATTTAACATAACTTCTCTGCTTTTCAGTTCTGTCCCTCCAGAAATGAACTCGTGTTTGGTTTGCTTTTTTTTAATGGCCTTATTAACCTGCATCGCTACTTTAAGTGATTTGTGAATGTGTACCACTAGATGCCTTTTCTCCTCTACCCCATTTATACTCTTATTATCTAAGCAGTATGTGTCCTCTTTATTCTTCCTACCAAAATACATCACCTCACACTTATCTATATTGAAATTCATTTGCCAATTACTAGCCCATTCTACAAGTTTATTAATGTCTTCTTGTATTTTGTCACATTCTTCCTTTGTGTTAACTACACCCCCCCACCCCCAATTTGGTGTAATCTGCAAATTTTGAAATTGTACTCCCGATTCCCAAGTCCAAATCGTTAATGTAAATTGTGAACAACTCCTACTAAGAAGTACCTTATCGAAGGCCTTTTGAAAATCCAAATATATTACATCTAGTACGTTACCGATGTCTACTCTTTGTTACTTCTTCAAAGAATGCAATAAGGTTGGTCAAGCATGACCTTCCCTTTTGAAATCCATGCTGACTATTATTTATTATATTTTTGGTTTCTAGAAAATTTTCAGTTACATCTTTGAGTAATGATTCCATTATCTTTCCTTCCACCGATGTTAAACTAATTGGTTTATAATTCCCTGGACTTGTTCTATCTCCTTTTTAAATACAGGAATCACATTAGCTGTCCACCAGTCCTATGGCACTATTCCCTTTTCTAATGAATTTTTAAATATATGTAATAGTGCCACTGCTATCTCTTCTCTAACTTATTTTAATATGCACAGATGCAATCCATCTGAACATGGGGTTTTATCCTCTCTAAGTTTGATTAGTTTATAAATCGTCTCCCCCTTTCTTTCTTAAATGTCTTTAATTTATTTTTGTTCTCTTCTTTTAATGTCACACCCTCCTTGTTAGTGTCCCTGGTATATACTGAGGCAAAATAACTATTCAGTATTGATGCCATTTTGCAATCATTATCTGTGAGTTTATCTTGTGCATCCCTTAGTGCCCCTAACCCTATCTTGATTTTTATTTTGTTATTTATATGTCTATAGAATACCATACTACTTCTTTTTATGTTCCTTGATAACTTAATTTTGTAGTTCCTCTTTGCTTTCCTAACTTTTTTTGCTTCTTTCCTAACCTCTTCGTATTCCCTTTTGTCATCCTCCTTTATTGTCATCTACAGGCATCTCCATAACAACAATATTCAGTCTCTTGGACGGAATTGCTTTGATGGACTCCACAGCTTGGAAACACTGTAAGTAACCTTGTAGTTGCTGCTGAAACTGAGGCAATGGCAACCTTAAAATCAACAACTGGCAATGAACGATAGTTGCAGAGTTTTACCATCACACCATGGGAGGGAATGGTCTGTTTCTAATGAATGTAACTGAGCATGTGACTGTTTTATGAATTTTGCTAATCTTAACAATCTATTGTTAATGCACTCGCAGGAGCTTTAAACAGACAAGATTAGCCCCAATGCAATGATATTATTATGTTTCTTTTACTTTTAAATGAGTAGCATCATCTCTATATTCTACATTATAAATCTCTCTGGCACTCCTGACCAATGTGAAGAAACACTTTTGATGAGCTGCCTGGAATGTACATCCCCAAACTGGAAGCTTTCTGTTTCCATGGTGACTCTCAGATTTCAAATTAGATTTGAGCACTCATATTTTTTTTGGAGTAGGGAGATGATTTCTAAAAATGTCATAATTTTACAGTTATTCCCCTCCAAGATATTTTGATTTCCTCCCATGTGATTTAGCCACTTGACTAATGCTTTTCAGTTCTAAAGAACAAGTCGAACTTTCCAGAAGGCACTTTCAAAATGGTGATAAGTTGCATTACAATGCAGCGGTAATGCAGGCCAGGAATGGGAGAAGGACAATTATTCTTCTCATTTATTCAAACCGAAATGAAAGAAATAAACTATTTTAGTGTATTTTGGTAATGGTTGTGCTCCCTACTTCACATTACTATATCCATGATTTTTAATTCCAGTAGTGTCTATGCAGAGCAAACAGTACTGACCAGTAGTGACTAAAATAGCTCATTAGTGACACAGCACTGAAATGGATACAAGAGTGCTGGCCAAGTAAGAATTTTTTGGAACCCTCTTAATTTTTCAATCAAGCTAAATGTAATTTTAAATTTTAATTAAATAAATGGATCTTTATAAAAGAGTTAGACATAAGAGTATTTTAAAGTTTCTATCAGCGTTTAAAGAACGTAAAGGTTGTATGGGGATGTCAGGATTTTTTTAGAAGCAATGCATCATTCCTCAGTACTAAAATTGTTTGAGGGGGTAACTCCATTAGAGACTATTCAATGTATATCATTTTGTACTTGGATTTTCGGAAGACATTTGATAAAGTTCCACATGTGAAAGGCATTTGGGGTTCATGGAAGTAATGAAAATTAACTGTCTGGTTTGAAAATTGTCTTTATAATAGTAAGCAGAAGGTGATGACAAACAGACTGACTGAGAGTGATGTCTAATGGAGCTATGTAGGGTTTGTTCCATACAGTTTACATTATCCACAAATTATATGGAGGTTTGTACTTCTAGTACTATTATTACATTTTTTGATGGCACAAAGTTATGAAGCCAGGTGTTAACAGATTTATTGATAGTATTCAAAGGGATCTGGGCTAAGGAATAGAAAATGAATTCTTCTGTAGAAAATTTACTGTAGTGTACATCAGTAGATGAAACATGTAAGTGCTTAGTCAGTTTGAAGCTGTTACCAATAGGGCTAATTGAGATCTGGGCTGCATGTCAAGCGCTTTTGATTAGAACATTGTGTGTTTTGGACACCTTTACTTCAAAGAGACATTGATGCATTGAATAGGGTTCAGAACAGATGCTAAGTTATGAATAGAGACTCACAAAATTGAATGTGTTTTCATTGGAAAAGACTAAGAGAGGACATGATCAAGATCTTTAAAATACTGAAAGCGCAGGTAATGTTTATTTAGCTTGAACTTTGAATGAAGAGGTAGAAGAAAATAGTCTAAATGAATAAACCTCAAATGTAGCTGATGCTAAGAAAAGCTGAAATTCCTCTTTCTCACACTATTATAGATATGTGGGATAGACTCATCAAAAACAGTTAATGATTAATTGATTAATTCCTTTTTAGTTCCTTTAATTGATTAAATTCCTTTAAAAAAGGGAACTGGGTGGCACAGTTGGTTAGACACTAGCCTTTCATCAGTGGAGTCTGGGTAAAAATCCAGCCCAAACTAATTGGTTGAAAGTCTCCTCTGTCTGCTGTCTGTATGTAAAATGAGTAAAACTAGCATCAATCCAGTTCCTAGTGGGAATGGACCTACAGCTTAAAATTGTCTCTAATTCAGCATTAATTACCAGTCTCACTCAGAGAGGCAACAGAATGGCTGGTATGGGAAATGGAAAAAAAAATGCCACACTGGTGCAGCAGGGGATGCTCTTCTGAGACTGGACCTGAGACACTTTGGGAGATAAATCTGTCTTGGGGAGTACTGCAACCCACTTTACACTCTGCCTGATTTTCGTTTCCATTGACTTCAATGTGATGCCCGTGCGCCATCACCTGTTGTGCACTAGCGTCCAAGACAAATCCCACCCCTGTTATTCAGGTATAGTAGAGGGAGCTTTACCCAGCATCTGGCTGTGCTGTGCCTGACCTGGAAGTGCTTGATGCTGACAAAGGCTGCATTAGATCAGAAGAGATCCATTCTCTAGGATTAACATCCCTCGCCATGATAAATGTGATGATCAAATAATCTATGGAATACAGCAATTCCCGTGCTGCTGGGACCGTGTGAAATGCAACTGGTTAAGTTTGAATGTTCGATTGTTCGTTTAAGTCCTCTACGGAATCAGGGAAAAATTTTACTGGATTTTATCTTCTTCAAAGTTTTCCGTGATTATTCGCATGGTAGGAATAGGCCAAATAGTCTTATCTTGTTCTGTATAATTACCCAAATTTTGACATTTGCATCACATGATCTCATGCCATTATGTCTGTGCGTCATTTTAACTCAAAAATGTTATAATGAAAACTCAGATCATGTGACATATTTCCTGTGCTGTGATTAGTACAGGTGCCATTGGATCACAATGAGGGTCTTAGAATATATATATATATAAAAAATCAGAGTTTGAGAATTTGGCAAATTTAGTGATCACAAGAGCTTTTATATTTATTTTGCATATGCTTTGTAATTCATGTAGAAATTCAAATGTAACACAGTAACATCAGAGGTAATAGTCGTACTTGCCAATAAATGGCTGCTGCATATTTTGTTAAAATATGCAGCAGCCCTTCCTATTTCTCAAATGTATCTTTGCATCATATACTCCCACATTTATCATATAAATAATCATATAAGAAATGCACTATCATTCTTTTTATATATTAATGAAAAGGGCCAGAGACAACTTGAACATGTCAGAGTTTGCATATTACCAAACGAGGGGACAAATCTTCACTTACAGACTCCACTCCTACAGTCAAATCCTGTTTTGGAAACATTTGGTCAATAAACCATGTCAGACTTGAATCATCATTTGAGAGTTATAGAACTTTCTTTGCCTTATTTTATGTATTAATGGGCCAGATTTTGCTGTGAGCAGTGAATAGGCTTTTGCACTTGCCCATAGACTTTCTATGAGCTTTTGCATGGGAAGTTCCTCTAAATTAGAGAGCCAAAAAGCACTGCACCCTCTACAGGGAATCTGGGACTTGTGTGAACAGGGCAAGGAGCTGTGTATCTCCTTAAGCAATCAGATTGAAGCATCGTTAATAAAAGCACAGTCAGAACCAGGAAGTGTAAGTTAGAATAGTGAACTCAATGTCAAATCAGGTACAGAAAGCAAAATAAAGAGAGGGTAAGAAATATTGAATTAAGGGACAGAGATAAAAGAGTCAGAAATAATTTTTTTTTAAATAATTTGAATTATATTTTAACTGCTCAACAAACAATTAAAATCTGAAGGATTGAGACTCCACACTTGTAAAAGTTAATTTTCAGTGCCAGAAAAGTTGTTTGGCAGTAATTAAGACTTACCACGCCATTAAAAGGGTATACAGACTTGCAATGACTTAAATTTTATTGGTGAGTTTAGTCTGTATCTATCAGGTAAGTACAGGAACTTCATGTCATTCAATATATTTGAACGGGAGCCAGACAGCGAGATGCCGCGTTCGCACAGCTTTTGGAGGAGCATTGCATCTGGTACAGCAACTTCCAGATTTCCACATTTAACTGTGCATGTGCAGTTGCAGGAAGTTGCTGTCCGATTTGCATGTGAATAACGGTGAGTGCTGTAATTTTTACAGCAAAATCCAAGCCAACATTTTTTACAAGTTTGTCATTTAACAGCAGACGAAATTCAGTAGCAGGTCTGCAGTCAGCTTGATTAAAGGCTGACAGTAATACAGAAACCTTGAGCAATTAGGCAGTCATCAATTCTTTGAAACAAACATTGTTGATTAATATCTTCTCAGTACTTTTTGCTTGTTGATGCCAGTAAAGACAGAGTTTGCAATTAGAAAGGAAATAGAAAGGGCAAGTTGTGACAAAATAAAGGGAAGGGAATTTTAACAGCAAATTGGAAGAAAATGTTCATGGAATATTTTAATGTGGCTTTACTGTTTTGATAGTATTGAGGGATACTTCAAAAAAAAGTTTTTATTAAAAATGGAAATGTGATTGTAAGGAGCCCAGAAAAGCTAATCTCTTGTTAGGATCACATACCTCTGGATGCACAGCTATATGCCTATGGACAGCAATGAATGCCTTTGAAAAATCTTAACACTTGCGAATAACAGTCAACTTGCCTTTTGATCTCGGCAAATGTCATTCAAATTGTTTGGCCAGTCTGGTCTAATTACCTGATCAAATGGAAACTGACAAGCACCAACATTTCTGTTCTCTTCAAATGGACTGAAAATGAACAGGGAGCTTTGCTTATTTTTTCAACAGATAGAGAACGGTGCTTCCTTTTAAATCACTAAGCGTAATCCTTTTTTTCTTTTTCAAATTGACTTTCAAAATGTTTATTTATTTAGGTCAAAGCACTTTGCAGGGGAGAAAAATTTATCTATAGGTCATCTGGCAGGCTTCGATTCAAAGGCTTTTGAAATTCAGCATGAAATTGGGCAGCTGTTGGAGAAAGTAACCATTAAGTTACAATGGCCATTCCTTAGCCCTGAAATGCCTGCCCTGGGAAACAGGAGCCTGAAAATCATCAAGTTCACCAACTTGTCAGCTGTCTGACTGCTCTGTGCATCATGCAAGAGGATGAACAACAAAGAAGGCATGCCAGGGAAGCGGAATGGCACCCGAGGTGCCAAGATCACCACTGCCCTCAACCCTAATGCCTCCACCTCCTTCCAGGAGACCTTAGGTGACTGATGCATTGCTCTGCTAGGCCAATACTCTCATTTGTTTTGCCACTGGACATCAGCACCAATATGGCAGGGCTGTCCAATTTCACTGGACTGCAGATTTCCCAAAATACAAGGGTCAGTGATGGCACTACGTGACAATCTGGGTTCCTGGGCACAATGACACAGTCTACAACAACAGAAAGGGATTTATTTCCATCAATGCACAACTGGCTAATGACTACCAACACCATAGCAGGATGTTCAATGCATGCTTCCCATGCAGCCACTATTTTATTCAGTTATCTGTGCCAAGGCTATAGTAAACTGATTGTGTTGGAAATATGAAGTAAAAACAGAAAATTCTTGAAATATACAGCACATCAGTCAGTGTGTGTAAAGGGAAAAGCCTTTTCTTTTTACAGGTGCTGACTGACCAGCTGTATATTTCCAGCATTTTCTGGTTTTGTTCCATTACTTACATAGTGATAAGCACAAGCCCAAAATCTGAGCTCACTTACTCAATGGAAACCAATTTGAACTTTACCCAGTTTAACTCAAAGTTGTCTCATTTTATCTCAAGAACACAAATGAGCAGCACCTATGCAAATTTCAGTATGCACTGCCAGCAGACACACATCCCTACTGGAAGCACGGGCTTGGAAAATTATCCCCAATTTCTGCAGGCACAAAAAGTCAGTTTTTATATGTATGCTGATGACACTCAGCTCTATCTCTCCACAACCTCCCTCGATTCCTCAACCACCTCTATGTAGTCAGACTACTATCTGACAACATAATGGATGACCCAGAACTTTCTTTAGGTGAACATCAACAAAACCGATGCCATTTTATTCAGCTTCCACAAACGCCTCTGTACCCTTGCTTCCGACTCCATTCCCCTCTCATCTTTCCACATTCAGGTCAAACCAGACAGTGTGAAACCTGAGTGTCCTATTTGA
Source organism: Heptranchias perlo (assembly GCF_035084215.1). Lineage (NCBI taxonomy): Eukaryota > Metazoa > Chordata > Chondrichthyes > Hexanchiformes > Hexanchidae > Heptranchias > Heptranchias perlo. The sequence continues at coordinate 18,104,362 of NC_090351.1, forward strand.
TTCGGAGTTAGGATTCAACTCCCATTTCCTGTCCATCAATAATACTGTATGCTTCTACCTCCACAACATTGCTTCCTCTCTAACCCCCTGAGCTCCTCTCTGCAGAAAGTTCAAATTATCCAAAAATATGCCAACTGCAACCTGTTCTGCATCAAAATCCTTGTCCTCAATTACACATCCTTCTATGGCTGTGGAATTCATTTCTAGGGTTAAAGGTTGAGGCAGAAACTATGTCAAACATCCAAGATTAGATTGGATAGGTGAATGAAGGATAAGAAGTGGAAGGAATACGGGAACAGGGTGTGTAAATGTGATTAGCACTATTTGCTCACATGGAGGGTAAACACCAACACAGACTGTTTCTGTGTTGTAACTTCTATGTATTTCTATATTAGTCCCAATTGCATGTCCTTGCTGACCTCCATTGGCTTCCCCTCGCCCAAGACACTGAATTCAAATTAATTGTTCTCAATTACAAATCCTTCTATGGTCTAGCCCCACCCTATCTCTACAACCGCCTCCATCCCTATGTCCCAGCCTGCATCCTGTGCTGTTCTGTCTCAGGCCTCCTTGTCCCAGTGTTCCTCATTTGGTGGCAGAGTTTTCAGTTATCTGGATTCCATCCTCTGGAACTCCCTCCTTAAGCTACTTTGCCATGCCATTTCCTTTCCACCATTAAAACGTCCTCAAAACGTAACTTTTGCTGCATGTTTTTGGTCAACCCGCCTCATTCTCCAACCTTTGTTTGGTACATTCTCTAATGTATGAAGCACCTTGGGTACTTTATCATACTAAAGATGTTATACAAATGCAAGGAGTTGTTATATTCAATGTGGCTAGGAGTGTTGGCACTCTCAACATTTAAGTAAGTTCTGGGCAAGTTTAAAAAATGAGTTCCAAGTGTCCCCTAAGGACTTTGTAAACCTGACATCACTTGGAGTCAAACCAAAGCAGTGTGAGATGCAGTGATGCGAAAGCAATTGTTTGCCAGCAACCTTAGAGGTATTATTCAAACTGAAGTGAATGCCTTTGTTTGAGTTTGGCTGGATGGAAGGTGTCACAATGAGCTGAACATTCAAACCTGGCCCAGCCACCGCTACTCCAGAATGTGCTATAAATAACAATTTGGACCAGTCTACTGTTATGCCAAAGTTTCACAATTCAGCAGAAAAACAAACTCTCAAAGCAATTTAAAAAGAACCTAACATAGATGCATTTTTTTTAGAAATCTGTGTGAAGGGCCAAGGTCCTTATTGGAGGATATTGCCAAGTGGGAAAAAAATGAGTTAAATCAAGAAGTCGTAGTTAGGTGACACCAAGCTTGTTTTTTAAAAGCCTGTAAATATTAGAAGAAAGGGAAGTAAGGAGTGCCACCATTTTGGTCCTGGGATAAAATGAGTTAAAGTAGGAAGTAGTGGAATTAGTCTCCTGTACAACCCATTGACATCCCAGTGAAAGTATGTAGGATGGTTTCTGAAGCTTAGAAGGGAGAAGAAAGGAAGGTTCAGAGGAGCACTGGCCATTGTGGTATTAATAAAATGAGTACATAAGAACATTTGGAGTGAGAAAAGGCCAGTTAGCCTATCGAGCCCATTCTACCCAGAATCCATGTTTTATTATTCTATTATAAACTACTCTTTGATCCCCCCACCCACCTCTGTTGACCCCTACTTTAAAGAATACTTAATTCCTTTCTCTACCTGCCCTGGAAAGAAAATCAAACAGTGCTATTAATATCTCTCTAATCCTCAATCTCCCTTCCTCATATATATCAATCAAGCTCCATTTCTTAAGTGCCAATTGACCTGGAAGCAACTACCTTTATCAGGAGTCTGTTCCACACATCCACTCTCCTGTGAGGAAAGAATGTTTTTCTCACCTCTAACCTTGCACAAATCTTGTGAACTTTGCAATGCTATTCTCCAATCTTTTGATCATTGCCCAAATTAAATTGCTTGGTTACTTTGATTTGATGTGCGCCTTTCATTATTTTGAAGATCTATATCACACATGTCTCCCCTCAACTCTTTTTTTTCTTCTCCACTGTAAATACATTTAGTTGCTTGAGCCATTCTTCATAATTTAGTTGCCTGAGGCCTGGAATCATCCTGATCGCTCTTCTCCGAAACCTTTCTGATGCATCTATGTATCCTTCTTGAGACTGGGTAACCAAAACTACGCACAATGCTTCAGAATTGACCTCGCCATTGAAATGCACAGTGCTAGTATAACTTAGGGCAGCTTCTGTGCAGCTCCATCAGTAACACGAAACCTCGATGGTGGTGGGCACTGGGTGTGACCCCTAACCCTTATTTAAATTAATGGTGGAAAAATCAAGTGGGCACCTGAATTTTCAGTATCAACTTCTGGCAGGCAAAGTTCCCCGCTGAGAGTGCAGTCAGATAATTGTCCCTTTATTCAAAAACCTATTTTTGTGTCTTTTCACTAAAGCAAGCAAGTTTTCCTTCAGTGATCTAAGCCTGCCTTTCTTGCATTAAATAAATCAAGTATTTACTCATTGGTTTTGCTCCATTTGGTGTATAAACTTGAATCAAATGATAGACGTTATAAAGTGTCAGGTTCCTAATAATGTTTTTGCCAGAATCCCCATGTGATTTTAGATCCCTCGCTGCTGCTTTTCATAGTCCAAAGTTACATTTACAAAAAAGCCAATTGATTTTATGTTCTAGATCTGGCACAAATTGTAGCACTGTAATGTCAACATAAAAAAATAAATCACTATATTTTTATTGCATTGCCATTTTTTTCATTTAGATCAAAGGTAAGCAAATATTTGGATATGTTTCAGTTGTTGACATGGCAACGATTACAATGGCATATATTATATAGTCCAAAAATGTGGAAAATTACTTGTGGAACAATAAAAGATGAATATTAACATTTCAGAAATACTCAATACACTAAATACTTAGAGTGATTGGCTGGACAGGTGAATTATTTATAAGTGTATCTAGCGTTTGTCCTTTAAATGATGAGATCGACAGAAACAAAAAGGCTACAATAGGCATTTTTTTGTCCAGAGACAAAAGTAGTGGTAAGAAAAGAAGAAAATATAAACAGCACTGCATGAAAAAAAACTTGTGTCTTCTTGTTGAGGGGAAGTGGGATTCTGGCACAAGAATCTGGAATCATCGCGCGTAATTAAAAGCAACTGACAACCTTTCACAGAATACTTGATTACAATTCCGTGATAGGGCTAAGACAAAGTGGAGACAATCTACAGGAACACTGAAGAATTGCTGGTACTCAAGATTAAAAAAAAAGACTGCCAGGACTGCGAGGGAAGCATCAGTGTGTAAAAAGATTGGAAGCAATTTAGTTATTAAGGGTTTTGGTGATCATGAGATTTGGTGAAGTGGATTACAAGGGTTCCTCTATGCATGGTTTTCTGGCTATCATCCTAGCAGCTACTAAATAATGATGCTGTCATGAAAAATTCAAGCCTATTAAAAGCTGCTGATATAATAAGGCAGTCTGTTGTAGTAAAGATACCAGATGAGGCTGCTATGTGTAGAGTACAATATGCTCCTAGCAGGTCTGAGTTATACCGCTGGGGCACCTTGGTGTGAATCATATAGTGATGAAGGAGCACAATGAATGTGTACTTGGTTACATTTGCAGAGCTCTGCTTCATGGCAGATTCATCTTTAATCTTGTGAGGTTGCATCTTGGAGTGTTACTTATCTCTCAAAATTAAATAAAATATTCCATGCTAAGTTTTAAAAAGTTTCCAAGAAGTCCACTATACCACTTTTAAATGCGACTTTGTACCGAGCTGGAGTTATCCTGCACTTAGTGCGAAGCTCAAGAGGTGTCAGACGAGTTTTGTGAGAAGGGGCCTCACACCTATTGGTTTCAGAATGTGTTGGAGTCAAATCAAAGACCTGACTCTCCAGTTATACTACCACTCTCGCATCAATGCGCAGGCAAAACCAATTGACATTAGCATAAAAGTAATAGCATAACTGCAGCCAAAGTATCTTTAATGATGGACAAACTCTTCACCATTTAGCCTAACATTTCCAAGTACATGTTGGCAGCGAGTTACCTTGCTTGGCACCAGGTGTGTTTAGATTTATTGATGTGCTCTGGCAGTGGGTGAGGTACATGAGGCCCTTGCTGCAACAAGGGCATTGATAGAGCATAATATTGGCATCCTCAAACTATGCTTCTGATGCCTGGTCCAATCGGAGAGGAACATGCAATACAGTCCCTCTTCGTTTCCACGCCCAGCCTGTGTAATGTTGGCACTTTCCTCTTATGTCACTTTGCATGTCACATCTAGCTCCTAACTTCCTACTGCTGCTTTCATTCCCTAATAAAATTAGCAGGTATGCTGGTTGGTTTTAGGGTATTGGTGTAAGCCTACTGGTATTCTGGTGCCATGACACCGCCAATAACTGTGCACATAAAGCAGCTTGCCAACAAAGCAGCCATGTCAGTAGCTGCTGTGCCTGCCACATCCTGAATGTTATCTGGCACTTCACCTGTCCTTGAGAAGAGATCAGTGATGATCTGAGGAGAACCAACTGTGTGATTCTTGAACTATGTATCCCTGCTCGTGAATACCCACTTGTGTGCGCACTCATCTGCCTGAGGTAGGAGAGTAGATATCCATGAAGTCGGCAAATCCTTGCCTCATTGTTGCCTGAAGCTTTTCTCCACGCATATTGAGGTCAGCTAAGAAGGCATTTTGCAGGTTAGCTGCCCATGGTTCCAAAGCAGTAGGTTGAGCATTGCTGAGAGATGCTCCCACTGTACCAAAATCCTGCACAGATGCTGCCACATGTGCCATGGAAGATTGCAACTTTTCTCTCATGACCACACAGATTTCTCCATACTTCTCCCAAGTCCTTGCAGTGTGTTTTGCCCAGAGACAAGGTTTTAGACCATCTTGCTCACATATCTTTTTCTGTTTATAAGCAGGCCTTGTGAGGTCTAGATCTTCAGATGCTACAGCGGGGTCAGGTTCTGTGCTGGACCTCTGCCTAGCGGGTGTCTAACCTTTGGCAGCCAACACTAATTTCTCTTCCTAATCCATGCATTTTGACTCGCTCTGTTCCCCAACTCAGTATATACAGTATGTGTCACTGTGCTTATATTATTAGGCTGAATTAGTGCTCGTTTTGCAGGGTGGGAAGCAACAGTAGGTGCTTCATTCTGCCTTGCAAGTTTCAGAATATTGAGTCATAGAAGCAGTCTGCAGTCTCAATTATATTGCAAAGTATTTACAGTGACATGTCTGAAAGTCACTATGTCACTATGATTCATTTGTGTTGCATTGCTTGAAATGAGCATTATGCAAGAGGGTAGTAGCCAACAGTTCCGTGATGGCCTCCAATTTTGCAATCACTCACCCTCTCAGGATCCTCCCATAGTTTGGAAGGATCCAGTGGTGTAGAAATGTAATGCTGTGGCCACCTTCACAACCATAGAGTGGAAATTGTTTGGAGGTCAGGCTTTAGGAGGCAATATGACGCAGTTATGGCGCCTCTCATAAAGTGTTTCAGTAGGTGTCTACTGACTTACTCAGATTGGTGTGTAGATCTAAATCCACAAATCCTGGGATGAGAGGGAATGAGTGCCAAATCTTTCAGATGCAATAGCACCTGCCTTTCTTCACACCACAATAACTCCTCTGCAGCCTAGAACTGCCATAGGAATGGGCAAAGGAACTTCTGGTACTCGGCAAGTTACTTGCTGTCAGTGAAGAGCAAGTCGGAAGTCATATGGGGAAAAACAGTTTTGACTCATTGGGCTCAATTTTCAAATGCAAGTCCGGATGCATTGGGGGCGGGAGGGCAAAGAAAAACCCAAAAATCTGGAGCGGGGACAAATCCCAGCTCGAACCTGCCAACTTCCGCGTTTCACGCAGACGCATCTGGGTGCGCACGCCGTTCCTGAACCCAGAAGTGCCGGCGGGACGATATTTAAACAAGCAATTGAGGTACTTAATGTACTTTATTTCTTACATATTGGCCGCTTTAAACGATTTTGAACTTACCTGGGCGGCTTTCCCATGGCTTCTGATTCACGCCTAGTGAAACCAGGCATGAAGGGCTGGATCAGTGAAAAGTAAAGTAAATAAATGAAATAAAATAATATTTCACAATGTAAAAAAAATAAACCTACCTTTCAAACAATGTCACCTGCACCCCCCCGCTCTGATGTTTCCCCCCTACCGATGTCTCTCGGATGTTTCCACCCCTCCCTCCCGATATCTCTCCTATGTCCTCCCCCCACTCTCTCTTGCAACGGCCGACGAGGTCTCTCTCTCTCTTTTTCTCCCCATCCCCCACCCCCGGAGTTGCAGCTCCTGTCTGCAGCCAACCTGTCAATCAGGCTGGCTGCCGGATGCGAAACCTGGAAGAGGCCTTCAATTGGGGTTGCGATCAGACCCGCCTACTTGCCTTCCATGTTTGGTGCCCACAAATCACCCCCACCACCCCCCCCCCCCTCCCCCAGCTGCTGCCATCCTGCCGCCCTTTGAAAATTGAATTTAGCACCTCAGAAAGACAACCCTCCAGCCTGCACACCCAATTCAGTGAGGCACTTTCTGAAATTGTGCGGGCATACTTATAGAACACATCCTTGCTGAATCTTCCATAATGTCCCTGGGAAGGAGCAAAAAAACCAGACAAGATTTCTTCCTTCTCTTTGCTATCCAGTGACCGCTGTTGGAAAGTGTGTCTGCGTGGACATTGGGTGATGACAAAATCAGGCTGAGCTGTAATGTCCCTCTTCAGACAATTAGCCTGCGTGAGGTCACTATTCAGATTCCTACCTGAAGAATGACCACATCAGGAGAGGTATTGGAGGGCCGCAGTGTCCTCTGATCCATTCAATGTGTGAAAAAGAAGAAATAATTTAAAAAGATGACGTTAACATTAATCCTAATTCTTAACAGCTATTGAATTGTCTTAAGCAGTACCAGGGCTGGTTTTAACCCTGGGCGTTGGCAGTTGGTGTGATTGTACGGGTGGTCTGATGTTTTCACCAAAAGGCCCAAGTCATTTTAATGGTCAGACCTTGTTTTAATATGCACGGCTTGTTGGGGGAGCTGAACCCTTGCTCATAGACAGCTCACAGTTCGGGGGGGTTGGGGGGGAGGTGAGGGGAGGGTGGTCACAAAATCCGGCAGCTCCTATGCGGGGCTGACTCAGAAGTAAAGACTTAAGGGAGGGCATGCAATCACAGGAAGGGGGCACAGAGAGGCTGTCAGCAAGTGGGAAGATTTTTGTGGGGCCAGGAGGCACATAAATGCATGAATGCTCCTCCTGGCTCGACAAAAACCTATCAAAAAAATGTACATCAACTGGTTAAGCTGCTGTACTAGTATCAATGGGCAGAGCGTGCACAGCACATGCTCTCACGCATTGCCATCTAGAAATTGCATTGGGGTCTTATATATATCATAGGACCCTGATTTGAATATGAGGACTGGGCCGGCTCTATGAAGGCCTCAAACAAAATGGTGGCAAGCAGATTGAGAACGGGAATGTGGTGGTAAGTTCAGCCTTGCAATTTTCGGAGTGCTACCACCCTCTTCCCATCTGGCAAGCGCAGTGAAAACCGGTCCCTCCATCTTTTATGAATTAGCTTTATTGGCTTAAATACACACATAGCCGTGTGAAGTACTTATCAGGTCACCTCTGATAAGAGAAACTTCCCTTAACATCAATTCACCATTTGTTTTGTCTATTATCTTTCACATAGTTACATTTCTTTTAAGTTCAATTATATCAGAGTTGACTATGGTTTTGATGAATAGCAAGCTACGCCCAGCAGTTTTTGGACATGGCTCTATAAATTAACATATAAATCACATCTTACTCTTTGTATGACCAGAGTGACTAAGTTTGTACAATAAAGAATTCAAAGCAACTGGCAGTAGTTTTCAAATCTGACTCACCTCTGTTGCAATAGGTTTGCAGTACTAACAGTACATTTGGCAGGCACTACAAAAAGTTATTAAAAGCATCCATTGTCTATTGTGTACAGGAGTCTATCTATGACAAATACTGCAACCAACTGTAAGACGTAAAAATATGTAGAATACCTATTTTTAAATAAAAGCTTTGATGTTTCTATGATTGTGACCAATAATTAAGAATTGTGAATGAACAGGATTTAAAACAGTGAAATAAAGGATTCTCTGAATACAATGCACCAGTGTAGTGCTTGCATTGTAATTTTCAGTTTTGTAAGCCTTGGCTAATTCACCCACAAAAGTAAATTATCCTACCAACATTTTTACCCAAAGAGGAAGCTAGCAATTAAAACCTATTGTAGATAAATGTCAACATGTATAGCCCGAGGGTAGCGATCAATTTTTTTCTCTCTCATGATAGCCAGAAAGGCTACTTATTCATTAAATTTGATAGTCCAGGGAAAGTGTGTGTAACTTGAGACACAACATTATGTAAGTACACTCCACCTTCATTATAACATGGTCCTTGAGAGTCAAGCAATTTGCATCTGATAATGAGGTGTTTTCAATGGTGCCACACAGCATCAAATAAACTGCAACAAGGAGTCAAGGTCTTGTAAGAAAAACTGAGTCTCGTACAGGGTGGACGGAATGTAATTATTGGCGTTATATATTAGATCTAAAACCATCAACAACCTAAGCATGATATGAAAATGATGAATTGCACCACATTTTTAGCAAATGCAGATCGGAGTGGAAATCCAATTTTACTGTGGAACTCCATGTGATAGACATATGCAGTGAGGTCTCTAATATTTGAAATGTAGTAATTCCACCATATGTTGATATCTTTAAGCACTGGATGAAATCTCTTTAAAGGTATGTATGTAGTTGTGATAGTGTATGATGTGACTTAAGTTTCATCTATTATTGCACTTTCTGCACACCCTCAGGAAGATGAAGCCCTTCTTCTTCCCACCCACCACATATCCAGAGTTCCCAGATGCCATAGAGGCAGAACTAGCTTATTGGAATTTTCTGGAGGACCCTGTTGTACGAACAACATGTCCCTGGATCCATTGCAAGCTCCCACCTATGTTATTGGAGCATCCGGAACTCTGCTGCCTGTTTCCTATCTGGCACGAAGTTCTGCTCACCCATTTTTGCTGACCTACATTGGCTCCCAGTCCCCCAGTGCCTTAAATTTAAAATTCTCATCCTTGTGTTTAAATCCCTTAATGGCCTTGCCACTCTCTTTCTCTCTCTAATCCCTTCCAGCCCTACAACTCCCTCCCCGAACTCTGTTCCTCTGACTGTAGCCTCTTGCGTATACCCTACTCCCTTTGCCCCACCATTGGAGGCCGTGCCTTCAGCCGCCTAAGCCCCAAACTCTGTAATTGCCTCTCTAAATTGCCTCCCTTTTCTCCTTTAAGATCCTCAGTAAAATCCATCTCTTTGACCAATCTTTTGTTTAGCCCTTTTAATTTCTTTCTTTGGCTCATCATCCATTTTCTGGATTACAGCACCTTGGGACTTTTTTATCATTAAAGGCACCAAATGCATGCAATAGACTGGATGGAAATCTTGAGTGGAGTCCTGCAGTGGTCAATGCTTGGGCTACTGTTTGATGTTGCACTTTTAAAATAAAATGTTATAAATTACTTAAGTATTATGTGGTGATGCATAAATTGCAGGAGTCTATTAGTATAAGGAAAGTCAGACATATATTGCACTTAAGGAAAAAGATAACTCAACCTATTCATTTTATATGGTCTTATGCAAGATTATTTCAAAAATAAGTTACAACCCCATCTCTCTCCATCACTCTGTCTTTATACCAGATATAAGATTGCAAGCATAAAAACTTGTAATTGTAATTGAAATAATTGTGCCTGACTTGGTGGGTCCTGACTGTCAGTTTCTATTGATGAAGGTTTGTCGCTATATTTTTGACGTTTTGAGAGTCAATGATGATGTTTTTACAGTTTTTCTTCATATGAAAACAAAGCTAATTGTGTGGCCATTTTTGATTAGTTGGTTAATATAAATCTCTAAATGAATAACTGGTAGAAATTTGAAATGAATCAGTTAGAAAATGTTTAGACGACGTAAGATTTTTCTGGTGTAAAACTGTTTTTGTAGACATTGAAAATCTATCATTTCCCCCAAATAACAACATAAGACTACTAACCTTTTTCTAATCTTTAATGAGGTACAATTAAATGATACATTTGTTCACCGGTTTGAAAATCATTATTTTCCCACTATTTTTGTTTCCCGTACCAAATACATCTTCACTATGTCTTTAGACAAATGGCAGCAGAGGGGTGTGGTTTTATGTAAAGAAAATTGAGAAGATAGCACCACTCAGGTGCCGGAGACTCCAATGTTAAAGAACTTTAAGTAACTGAGTAAATATCTTATCGCATATCCTGTTCAACATGCTTATCATTCCCTCTGGTAAATTTTTGGAACGCATCCTATAAGATTTCGTACAATCAATTGCAAGTCCTTAGTTCATAATAATAGCCATTAAGAGCCTATGTTTGAAGATTGTTTAAAATGGGTGGAAAAGCCCCCACAATTGATCAGCGGGCTTATCCATTAAGTAACAAAACCATACAGACCGGCAGGTTCCGTGTTTGACTCCTTGGGCATTGGAAGTGAACTACAATTCACATCTGTGGCCTTTGATTATGGAGGAGAAAATCAACCAGAGATACTGCTTCAGACTGCTATTTGGCAACCCCTGATGGAAGTGCCTCGGTGGAGATACCAGATAGGGACAGGATCGGGCTTGGCAATGATACCCCACCAGGGTGTGACTGTGGAGCCCTACTCCAGAAAATAGTCGGTGCCTTCAGGAGAGGAGAGGAGAAAATTGTTGAGGAAAGAAAAATGGAATGATAACTATTTAACCTAAATTTGCATACATTTAATCAAATTACATTTAATGCGCTGTTTGCTATATTTAAAATAACTAAACTATTAGTTATATATCTGAATAATATGTGTTCTTAAAAAGTACTTATGCAGTGCTTTTTAAATAATCTATTTTACTTACGTAATCTCTAACCTTACCAGGGCTGACATCTTATAATCTGGTCTCCAAACAGCAAGATGCTTTTGAGTAACAAAGGGGAAAGGTCCAGGTCTATAGTGCAGGGCACCACCAAGGGTAAAAAGAGTAAAGGGGTAATTCTGTGATCTGGCATTCCCACCAAGGAGCGAAACGTAAAGGGAACACAACTCAGGGAATCGCGTGCATGCAGCCCAGTTTTTTTTGTCCATTGATTTACTGCTACCTGCTGGAAATGCCAGAATGTGGAATAGCACCTTAAGGAGACGATGGTGATAAATCAAGAAGTACTGATATAGTTACACCAAGAGGGCAAATTTCTGTTTGTGTCATGTGTAAAAATAAAATTTGTGGACATTGTGCACAGAGACTTCCAGAGACCAAACTTCTCCCCGGGGTTTGGTTTTAAAAGGAAGAATGAAAGGTTGAGGACGATGGAGAATTCCACAGCCTTGAGGTCCAGGGAAGGAATGAATTAGAGTAGGATAAATGCAATAAGTCTGAGATGCATTTGAAAAACTTCCACAAATTGCAGGGGGGCTCACAAGTAAGCCACAAGTGTTGGCAAGATTGTGTTGCTGGAAAGTTCGTATGTGCGAATAATGAGTGAGAACAGAACTGGGCTCTGGTCAAATTGTCTGCTGACACACAGTGTCAAGGCTTGCACATGAAAAATGGCCATTGGGATGAGATACTGGGGAGTGCAGGGCATCCATGGAGTGATATCCTAGCATGAGTTAGCCACTTCAGGAGAGGAGGGGAGAATAGGAGGTGGGGGGAGGGGTGGTGGTACAGAAAAACATTTAAACAGTTGCACAACAAAACATAAGCAATTGCTGTTTTATTTCTACAGTTTATAAAAATCTTGATCTAATATAAGTCTATAATAGTTCTCGGCAAACTAATTGTTTGTTTATCAGGATTTAATTCCAATAAAATCTTACGGTAGCCATTAAATTGCTTTCAAAGGTTAGCTTTTTCCCCTAAAAATTAAGTGTATTTATGATATTGTTTTGTTGCATGATGGAAACTATTGAAGGGTTTCAGTGAAATCCAGCCATCTTCTTACTTAAAACCCCATATTTTCTAAGGAGTGTCCAAGTGTCAAACCTTTTCACAGATAACATAAACATTTAGCTAGCTTTGTGCATTGAGCTCTAGTGACATGAGTGAAACTTATAATTATCTTGATTAAGTAAGCTTTCACTATTGAAGTTGTTTCCTGTTGGATCGCGTTGGGACAATGTAAGAAGACTTTGAGCAGCTTATGGAATTGTTTAACCCCAGCATTTATTAATAACTTGCTGATGGACAACTTTTCATTGTGACAGGTCATTTCTTCATTCATTGTAGCTCACCACAATGTGAAAAAATTGGATGAGTATGTGGTAACAGGGAAGAGAGCTGTTGAACAGGGAATCATAAGTTCAAAGATTCAGACCACTGATTAAATTAAAATTCCAACCTCTTAAATCTAATTTAACAAACCTCAATTCGTAAAGAACTTTGGTTCATAACTATTATTATTCCCCAATTACATTTAATAATGACTTTGTGAAATTCTAAACAATGGGTTAAAACTGTACTATCCAATATTAGTAAAAATGCATTTGTAAAGCTTGTTTCTCTACTATTTTAACTAAGATGTTAACCCATTTATTTTAAATGTGTTAATGCTTTTGTTAAAATAGTAGAGGGAGGAATTTTGCACAAAAGGATTAATGTGTTTGTTGGTAGTACTGCACCATGTAATTTCAACCCATAAATTTGTTTTCAGAAGATATCATAGCAAAGGAAACCCATGAGTTATATGAGGTCTGGGTAAAGAATTATGGAATATGCTTAATTGATTTTTTTCTCAATCAGACTGATTTAAAAAAAGGGGACCAACCCAGACTTGCATCTTAAAAGTAATGTATTGTTTACATAAATTCATATTCCATATCACTGCTGATCAAATATAGAAACTGAGATAATTGACGATTTTGTAGGTGTGTTTAGATGCTTTAATGGCAATGTATGCTACCTGCTTTATCATCTTGTCACACAATGTGATTTCTGTTTGTACACTAACAGGACCTGCCATATTACTGGATTGGCTGTACAGTATTCAAAAGTACACAACATAGCTGTTCCTATATGTCAGTTCAAAAGTATCCATGAGATGTAATGATGGCACCTAATGAAATGTCATCAATAAGGGGTTTTCTTGTGTTTTTCTTTACCAGAGACTTGAATTATAATGACCTGGCTGAATTTCCTGTAGCAATCAGAACGCTTAGCAAGCTTCAAGAACTGTGAGTATTATTTTATCAATTATAGTGAAAAAGTTACAAATGGAATTTCACTGAAAAATCATCAATAATTGGATCACAGAAGAGAGCATATGTAATGTTCCTGAAAACAGCTTGTACATTTCAAAAAAAGTGGTTCGAAAGCACGAAAGTTCAAATTCCATACACGAGATCCATCCATTATATAAAGTAGCAGGGAACACCAACTGAGTTCGAGGCTGTTACCTAAGAGAGGTTCAGATGGCTTTCGAAAACCATTCACTCTTTAATCATACACAATGTGATGGCAATTAGGTTGCAGCCGTGGAACTGACTGCCGAATAACCATTATCATTGTGTTGTAATATGACTGCAGTTAGTTCACAGGAGCATTTCAAAAGATCCTTCTCGTACTTGCTGTCACAACAACAAACAGCCCTTAGCTCTTTATGCCACTTACCATTGCAGTATTTAATGTCCAGTGACAGGAAAACAATGTTTTTTAATCCTGATTTATACTGATCAATCAAAAATGTATGATAGTAATTTAAGAGGAAGATTCCATCAGTAGGCTACATGTAACTAAACTGTAAATCCGTTTATAAATAACAGGTTTTTGATTTTGTTACACATGGAAGACAGAACATTTCTTTAATGCTGTGAACTACAGAGTGTGTATGTTAATATAAGTTAAGAATTTGACTACAAAGTGTATCACATAAAAATGCAAGTGCCAGCTTGGTAGCGATTTTCTTCAGAGTCAAAAAGTTGTGTGTTCAATCCTGGCACCAGAAATTTGAGTTCCAGTATTTTAGGCAGGCATTCCAATACAAGTACTGAGGGAGTGCGGAACTATTGAAGGTGCCATCCTTTGGCATCAGATATTAAACAAGACCCTGCTTTCCTATTCCAGTGGTTCAGTGGTTAAATTTCCCAAGGCATGATTCAGAGTGGGGAGTTCTCTTGATACCCTGGCCAACATTCCTCCTTCAACCAGCACCATCAAAAAGAGATTAACTGATAATTCATCTCACGGCTGTTTGTGAGGTCTTGCTGTAAACAACAACAGTCAAGGCACTCCAAAGTAATTAATTGTATGTGCTGTGCTTTGAGACATGTTTGAGTGATATGGTAAGGTACTATATAAATCCAAGTTTTTCTTTGTAGGAAATGAATTGGACTCTCTTGGGGAAAAAAATTGCAACTGCAGAAAGATATGACAAAAATTAAGTGTCTTTTAAAGAGGGAATAATAATTGGAATCTGATGTAATAACTTTCACTTTGAATTCACTGTTTTAACTAATTAGATGCATTTTTGATGTGTATTATAGGGGTTTCCATAACAACAATATCAAAGCAATCCCAGAAAAGGCTTTTGTTGGAAATCCACTCCTTCAAACAATGTAAGTTTAATTACAACCATCTCCTACATTCATTGTTATTTATTCTGTTTCAGTGTGTTTGTGTTTAGTAGATTTCTGACAATGCTAAATAATAAAGTTTATCCTTGATTGTTACTCTTCATGGACAAAATTCAAATGCCCCTAATATTGCTGACAGGATTCTTTAAATTTCGTGAGGACAAAAAATATATTTAGCAGCACTAAAAAAAATTTAAGGAGAAGTGAAGTATTTACTATTTAAAATACTCCCCGGTGTCTATAGGGAGAAGTGAAATTATAAATGTACCTGTACATTTTTTAAAAATTCAATGGCTCAGAAAGTTTATCCATTGAGTAGGTAAACCATACAACTCAGGAAAGCCTAGGTTCAGTTCCCACTGTGTGCTGAGTTAGCTGAGACATTGGCAGGGATGCCACAAATCAAGCTCAGTTAGGAAGGCAATAACTGGGCAGGTTCCCACTGCTGATCACTGGTCTAGTGACTAGTAGAAGTGATTGGGGACAGCCTTTGGGTGAGGATAGGATCTGGTTTGACAGGGATGGTCACTGTGGTCAAATAGCCTGCCATCACTTGCTGACAAGGTTCATATCTGTCATTTGAGTGAGGTACCAGATGGGAATCAGTGCCCGTGGAACTTTATCCCATAAAGAAATCGATGCCTTTAGGAAGGAATTAAAGATTGATAAGAAAATTATATGAAAAAATCCAATTTACGCTCCAATGGAGACCCACTATTTAAGTTTATCTGCCTCCAGTCTCTCTGCTGACGGGGAACAGCCCCCGTGTCCCAGAGTGGCTGTATTCATTTTGATGGGGGCTTCAAATTTAGACTTGCCTGAGAGCTGATCTGGAGCTGCGAGATTCAGCAGAGTATGAAATATACCTAGTGACAGAAAGTACTACTCCTCCTTTACTTTTCTTTTGATATACATATGTAAATATATAAAGCATGCTGTAGTCGCAAAAAGTAATTTATTTGGGTTATATATTTATTATGCGATTGTTTAGAACTGCATATGGAGCATTGAATCTGCTACTTACATTAGAGGCGAGTACTTGGATCAACAATTAACAGATTAATATTTGCAATAGTAAGAATGGGGATGTGGACTTAACTACACACTTCAAAGGAATATTTTTTATTTATTTTTCTTGGCAGAAACAGGGCCTCAGGGAAGTGAATAAGGAGATATTTTGGATTAAAAATTACACACCTAACAATTATGCTCTTATGTGAGCCAGACAATGCTATTTGGTTAGTTATTTAATATAAATATATTCTATTTGACTACAATACATATATACTATTCTGCCATTGTAAGTGGGTCAAGTACCTTTCATAGTTAACTCTTTACTATTTTATCCCGATAACTCTAGACTTCAATGGAATTTTCCCTCATTCTGGTAACAGGAAAGAGTTAACAGATAGTTAGCTAATCACTGGCATATTGTTTCTTAGACCTATTCACAGATGTTAGTATTAGTTAATGAAAACTCTTCCCCATCATCTGTTCAAACAGCTATAATAAAACATATGGGTTTCATGTCTGATTGTCTGACTGGTTTCAGTTAATTCTGCAGGCGTCTCTAGTACATTTTGTTTTTCAAACTGATTTTACACTATGCACACATAAGCAAAGCAGATGTGAGCTTTGACACTGATGGATGTAGTATGAAAACTTATCTAAACAATTTACTTCCTTTTTAGTCATTTTTATGATAATCCGATCCAGTTTGTGGGGAAATCAGCCTTTCAGTATCTGCCAAAGCTTCACACCTTGTAAGTATGAGCTGAGCCACGTGTTCAATTTCAAAAGTTCACAAAGCTAGCCCAGTAGCTTAAGTAATCGAATGCTTGATTCCCAATCAGAAGGTAATGAATCAGTGTCCTCGGGGTGTTTGCCGCTGGAACCTGTTTGCCTTAGATGTTGAGCGTTTTTTTTGCTCAAGCCTCAATTGAGGAACTATGCAGTATGAAGGCAAGAGGAAGGAAATACAAACGATCCATCTCAGTGCACCTAAACTCTACCTCCTTCTGGCCAGTCACGTAGTGATTTTGACATTGAGAGAAATCCACAGTGTAACTGTTCTGTGGTCCTGACTGTAGATTTTATATGGCAGGGAATGTTGTCAGAAGCAAAAAAAGCATGATAGAATGGTCTTAAAAAATAGGTCTTAAAGTTCCAAATGTTTGGTGTACTTCCTGAGTCTGTTTTGTATTTGATACAAGCCTGTAGTGTTCATGATATTGGTAAAGATGTAGAGACTACAACTGCCATTTAAGAGCTGCTTATCACCTAGTATAAAAATACCTGCACTTTCTTGTATTGACGTATTGACATGCAGCAATAGTCCCTGGACTATTTAAACTGGTCAGGCTGATAGGAAGTTGGGCTTGTGAAGCATTTTGATGCAAAGTCTATAAAGCAGTGATCTTTACAAGATGGTTTTTAAAATTATTTCCAGATATGTACGATGTGCTATTTGAATAATAACCAGTGAAGAGTAAATGAACTATAAGCTTGCTAAATACGTTTATATCCAAATTACATTAGTGTCACTTCCAGGGGGCACTCTGCCTTCAGATGCAGTGCTATAATATAAATATGATAGCAGATGGGAATTTTCACATCATTGGCCTGTAAAGAAAGAAAGAAGGAAGAACTGGCATTTATATAATTGGCCTTTCATGATCTCAGGGCATCCCAAAGCGCTCTACAGCCAATGAAGTACTTTTGAAATGTAGTCGCTGTTGTAATGTCGGGAAACATGGCAGTCAAATTGCACACAACAAGGTTCCACAAACAGCAATGAGATAAATGACCAAATAATCTGTTTTAGTGGTGTTGGTTGAGGGATATATATTGGCCAGAACACTGAGAGAACTCTCCTGCTCTTCTTCGAGTAGTGCCATGAGATCTTTTACATCCACCTGAGAGAGCAGCTTGAACCTTCTCCCAACACTGGGGAAGGTCAATTCCCAGAACTTTAAAGTTGCAAGCATGACACTTGCGCAATTGCGTGTACGCAATCATATGCAAAGTTACTTCTTCTGGTTTCTGAATTCAGCACACAGTATAAATGGCGTGAATTCGAAACACCGTGAGCTGCATCATATAGAGCAGTACAAATAGAATACAAAATACTCATTAAACTTGGGAGAGCAGATGGCCCCTGAAAAAAGTTGCAAGATTGTGGCCAAAGAGAACCGAATTAAGAAATCAAAACAGGAAATGTTGAAAATGTAAATTACAAGAAATAATTTTGCGAGAAATAAATTGATTTGGTATCTTCTGTTTAAAGCAATTAAAATTGGGAAAATAAATTAAGCTTATTCAAACACACAAAAAGGATAGTATAATTACCTATTCTAAATGTTATGTGGCAATAATTGCAAACTGTAATGTTATGTCAGATTTTTTTTTTCTTTTAAGTAATGCATGAAGAAAGTAATGGATTTTTGCTGTCAATTCCAGGTCACTAAATGGAGCAACTGAAATAAAGGAATTCCCAGACCTTAAAGGAACAACCAGCCTGGAAATACTGTGGGTAGCAAATTTATGTTTATCAAACTTAGATTCTGAATGAACAGCAGGCACCATTTTGCTGCAATTATTACTCTTTTCTTTTGATGGCATTCATTCATCACAAATTATCCATTACATTGTCAGTTCTGTCAGTAAAAATAAAGGTCATGTACTGAGGAACTTCTCGCATGCCTAGCTCCAAATAATGGCATAAATTTTCTGCTTCTGGACAGGACTCTGACTCGAGCTGGAATAACCTCACTTCCCAGGGGTCTCTGCCAACAACTCCCAAATCTACGAGTACTGTGAGTATGGTATAGTTCCTGGTTATAAATGCATTCCATCATTAATCCTCTGTGAAGCACTGCAGTAGTTCTTCACTGTGTGGAAGTAAAGCAGTAGCTGAACTGTTTAGCTCCATAGGATGACAGAAATTTGATTTCAAGAAACATAGAACAGCTTCTGTTTTTTTATGAGAAATCATAGATATATATCTCATCCAAGTACTATATCTCGTACAATATATCCAAACGAGCCAGGCTGGCCTGATAAATTCTATTCTTCATCCCCATTAAGAGGATTTTCATAATGGTATCCACTGACTTACGGAGAGGGAAGAATATTACTCACAAAACCCACTGAATAGTATGAAAGCGTGCTTGTTTTTCACTATTTTTTAAGATTAAATGTATTTTGCTAAATATACACTTATGGTGAATTATGATATAATTCCACTCACTCTGTCATTCAAGAGTTAATAGGTCTTTCCTCACTTCTGGAACAAATTATGTATAAAAGAACTCCCCATTGGTTATCTTTTGGAAATATATACCTGCCATACAATTTCAACTTGATAAACTTGTAATGGTTGCCTTGAAATTACACTGTGGGAAGGTTACCATAGCAGGCCTTAATCTGCTATGCTGACAGAGGCATTAACCCATTTATTTTAAATGTGAATATCATCATAACTCAATGGCACTGACAGTTGTTACCAGCATAACAGCAGATACAAAATTGAATAATACTATCCCATAAAATTAATAATATACAAAAAAATACACCTTCGAGCAATTTTAAGACTGTAATTTAATCTTTGGAGGAAGGTGACAGTTATAAACAATTCATGCCTTGCTGTGATGGTTTATGATGTCATGTAAAGATTTTGATTAAATTACTGCCCTGTAATTATTTCCATTATTTACTTTTATGTTTGAGTAAGGACATAATTTTCAGAAAAATTGTGATATTTTCCACTAAAAATTAAAAGTTCTTTAGTATGGCTTATCATTTTAGCAGATAGTGCCAATGCTCTTAGCGTACCTAGATTTGATCAAAAATGAAAACTCAACATAGCCTGGGATGAACTAGATGACTTGTAATCAATCTGAAAGCACTTCAAACACACTAACATCAATGGTAGGAAATGAACGTGCTCCATGAGGAAACCCTTGGCTGATGATATCAGGATGGGCCCTTGTCATTATTTCAGTGAAAAGATGAAGGACTCAATTCTGCCCAATCTGTTGCTGGAGGAACTCTTAAATTTTAGACTAATGTTTTACAGAAAGACATGGGGTATCTAATAGTAAGTCAGTAATTACCTTTCTAGTTACTTCTCTTAGGGGGCTTGCTGAGTTTCTTTGTAGCGTGAAGTAATTTCTTATATTTTTAAGGCAGCTTTATCTGGGATTTTATTTTCTCAGTATGATTTTATTTGTGCATCTGAAATATTTTCTTAGTGTCTGATGTACACTTTCAACTGTTTTAAAAAATCAACAAATTTACATGGCAATGCTAGGCATTGACCTCTGGGATGTCAACATGTACATCGTAGTGGAGAGCTCCACTGATGATTTGAACTGAACAGGCTCAAGCAAATATGTCAGATGTCCATCTATCAAAACATAATATATCACAAATTCAAAGTAAGAAGCATGTCTGGTGTTCACCCCTCAGTAGAGTTGAGGTGATGAGGGTCGATTTTAATGGAGAAGTATTTATTACAGTGGTGATAAACAAAAGGTATAAATGTTTCTGTTTGTTTCAAACCCCTCTCCAATTTTCTGCTTCTTTTCCTAATGATGATTCATCCTAGATTATGGTCCTACAAGCACCAGCTGGCCTTATTTCTTCGTGGTAGCCTAGACACTGAATACCAACAGGCTATTCAGCTGTGAAGGTGTATCATAATTGAGCCATCAATTATGATACACCTTCACACCTTCACACCATCCACAGGATGCACTGCAGCAACTCGCCAAGGCTTCTTCGACAGCACCTCCCAAACCCGCGACCTCTACCACCTAGAAGGACAAGAGCAGCAGGCGCATGGGAACAACACCACCTGCACGTTCCCCTCCAAGTCACACACCATCCCGACTTGGAAATATATCGCCGTTCCTTCATTGTCGCTGGGTCAAAATCCTGGAGCTCCCTTCCTAACAGCACTGTGGGAGAACCGTCACCACACGGACTGCAGCGGTTCAAGAAGGCGGCTCACCACCACCTTCTCGAGGGCAATTAGGGATGGGCAATAAATGCTGGCCTCGCCAGCGACGCCCACATCCCGTGAACGAATAAAAAAAAAAGCCCAATGCTATCCTACCCTCAAGTCAACACAAGCACATTTTTGAGCAGGGGTCAGTGGAGAGCAATCAAGAGCGGGAACTCTTGTTTCATTTTTTTCCCCCATCCCAGCCCAGGGACACTTAGACCAATTGTAGCAGCACTGCTGCTGCCCCACCTGAGATCAGCTAACAGTGTAGACAGGATGGAACTGGAATTTTCCTGGTTCTGCGTCCTTCAGTTCCAGACTGAGCAGTGCACTTGCCAATTGAGCTATTAAGGCAGCTGCAAGAAAATATTTTCATGCCACTTAACTGCTTGAAAATGCAGAGCCAATGGTCAACAAGCTCAAATAATCAAATGATTGAAATATTTGACATTCAGTTAACAGGCAGGGACTGTATGATTAGATTATGTTAGTATATCAGTGATTTTCTTTTAAATCCTGAGGCAGGAAGTAAACAGTACTCCCATACTTGGTATATTTTGTTAATACATTGATATGAACTTCGACAAAGGGAAATATTAGGTAAGTTCACATGATACTGATGTACTTTAATGTGTCCTAAAGGCAATGCTGCTTTAGTTTTGCCAGTGTTAGAAAGCACATTTTCCTCATGTATCAATTGGCATTCAGTTGTACAACAGCTTTACATCAGTAACCACAAGTAGTAATCACCCAGTCATTAGAATGTGATGAAAATTTCAGCCGTTTTATACATTATACATAAGATTATTCTTACTGTGAAGAAATATTACAGCAACTTGTAATTATATAGTGCCTTTTAACGAGGAAAAATGTATCAAGGTGCTTCACAGCAGTGGAATCGGACAAAAATCAACATTGAGCCAAAGAAGGAGATATTAAGAAGTGTTGCAGTCAGTGGAAAAGGGTATGAAGTTTGTGATGGTGGCCAGAGATGATGGCTTCAATCTTCACTATGGGCCAGTATGTAGATGGTGAATAGAAGGGTTCCAAGGATAGATCCTTTGGAGAATCCAGACATAATGGTGAGAGGGAGGAAGCCATTGCTGAAGATGCTCTGGCTGCAGCTAGCTAGGTAAGAATGGAACCAAGAAAGGGCAGTCCCACTGAACTGGACAATGGAGTAGAGGCGCTGGAGGAGGATTATGTGGTTGTCTGTGTTAAAGGCTGCAGAGACGTCAAGAAGGACGAGGAGGAACAGTCCACCATGGTCACAGTTGCAGAAGATGTAATTTGTGACTTCGTTTAGGGCTCCTTCATTGCTGTGGCAGGGTCGGAAACTTGATTGGAGAGATTCAAACATGGAATTGTGGGAAAGATGGGCACAGATTTAGGAAGTGACAACAAGTTCAAGGACTTTGGAGAGGAAAGGGAAGTTGGAGATGGGCAGTAGTTTGCAAGGCCACTTGAGTCGAAGGTGTTTTTTTTGAGGAAGAGGGTGATTTTGGCGATTTTGAAAGGGAGGGGGACACTACCTGAGGAGAGGGAACCATTCTCAATGTTAGCGAGCTTGCGACTGGTACACGTTATGCATGATAGTAATATATATAGGGGGTAACTTTTAACTTTGGCAGAGGTGTAAAACTAGCAGCATTGGATCAGCCGCCCGTTATACACCATCCCCCCGCCCCCGATTTTCCTTTTCATTGGGTGGCAGTTTTACACTCCCGTCAAAGTTGAAAGTTACCCCCATTCTCTCTTACATTGACCATAACTTGATTGGGATATTGATACTTGGCTGGTCAAGTGGCTTGCGCAGAAATTGAATACATCTTACTACTGTCGATGAAATACCTTGACTTTATTAAATAGGCATTTTAGTTCAATAAGATTTGTTTTGTGTGTTTCTTTGCAGAACAATGCTTTAGATTGGATTCCATATTGTAGTTATTACTTCCTCCTTACTGGCTAGAAAGCTGTAACTGACAATACCACCAATCCCGGTATAGGAATAACCCCGAGTCTATAATACTGATGGCTACTATGAGCATGTCACAAGATCATTACAGATGAGAAAAGTCTTTTGGTCCATCTTAATGCATCCATCCAGAGATATCCTAATGTCCCCCCATTGTAGCATCCAATTGTTTCTTGAACAGTTCCAGGGTTTTTTCTTCCACTACATATACAAAGTCTCCTAGGTTTCTTTCAGCATCATCCTTAGCTATTCCATAGAAACGTCGAAACATAGAAAATAGGAGCAAGAGTAGGCCATTCGGCCCTTTGGGCCTGCTTCGCCATTCAAAATGATCATGGCTGATCGTCTAACTCAGTACCTGTTCCCGCTTTTTTCCCATATCCCTTGCTCCCTTTAGCATTAAGAAATATATCTATCTCCTTCTTGAACACATCTAATGACTTCCACTGCCTTCTGTGGTAGAGAATTCCACAGGTTCACCACACTCTGAGTGAAGAAATTTCTCCTCATCTCGGTTCTAAATGGCATACCCCGTATCCTGAGATTGTGAACCCTGATTCTGGACTCCCCAGCCATCGGGAACATTCCCCCTGCATCTAGTCTGTCTAGTCCTGTTAGAATTTTATATGTTTCGATGAGATCACTTCTCATTCTTCTAAACTCTATTGAATATAGGCCTAGTCGACTCAATCTCTCCACCATTCATTTCAACACCATTCATGGAGTATGTGTGATATATTTCTCTGTTCTATGTGTAGAACTTTACACTTGCTTGCAATAACTTTCATCTACCAATGTTCTGCCTGCTTACATGTTTTGTTCAACTTATTCTGTAATTTTTGAGCTGCCTCTTCTGATTCCATTACCTCATCTCCCACTAGTTTGGCATCATCTGTAAGTTTGACCACTTTGCATTGAGTTTCTGGATCCAGGTCATTTATGTAAATTAGAAACAGTAGTGGTCGCAGCCAATGAACCCAGAGGTACTCCACTCAGTACTTCCACCCCCTCTCCCACTCTGACATGACTCCTCTAACCAGAACTCATATATGGGTAGATTTTCGACTTGCCCCCAGGGCATAAAACTGGCATTGCAGATCAGCCACCCTTTATAGAAACCACCTGATTTTCATTTCCATTCACTTTTATTCCATTGACTTCCACTGATAGAAATGTAGTGTTAACAAATTGAATTATCAGACAATTTGAATTAAGCAACTTTGAATTAAGTGGAGTAGCCTATAATGGAGGCTTCCAATAGACTGGGAAATGTACTAATTCCCAAGAGAGTCCTGCAATTCAAGGATCAAATTTAAATTTCAAATTTGTCCACACACAATCTTAGATAAGTCGCTACCTGCAAAGCTAGACCAGGTATTCCACCTAGTTGTTAACTCTGGTCCTGGAAATTACCCCTCCACTTCTTCTATACAAATTTATATGACCATCTGGTTGCAAAGTCAATCTTTTTATTGCTAGTTTTTAAGCATACCAAGATCAACACAATTTTGAAATTCACTGTAAACTAAACTTTCAGCATCCATTGAAAATCATGACTAAATAAACAATAATGTTTTTATGCTTACAGGGAATTATCATACAATCAAATTCATGTATTACCAAGTTTCCACAATTGCCAGAAGCTTGAAGAAATGTAAGTTCTTATTTTGTGTGAATACAATTTCCTGCAATACTCTAGCCTGAAATCTCTGTACTTTGTATATGCTGTATTCCACAATGCAACATTATTTATCTGTTATTCACAATTAGCTGTCTTTGCACTTCTACCTGTCTTGCAATTTATCATTTTAAAAAGTGTTTCTTCAGTTTATTCCCTTCCTCTGCACTCAGGAATGCTTGGCCACTCATATCCTGTGGCTGGGTGCAGCTGAGAATGGATGGACAATGACTGTCTGGAAGTAGCCAAGTCTTAATGTTGGCCTTCTCTATCAGCTTATGGCCTAAGCAGGATCAAGGAAGAAGCACTCCAACCATTTATTTTTAACCAGGAAATGACAGACCTGTTAATCTAACATCTGTTGTGGGGAAGTTATTGGAATCTATAATTAAGGACAAAGTGACTGAGCACTTAGAGAAATTTGAGCTGATTAGAGAGAGCCAACATAGATTTATAAAGGGTAGATTACATCTAAAGAATCTAATTGAATTTTTTGAGGAAGTAACTAAAGTAGTAGAAACGGGAATGTCTATGGATATAGTTTATATGGACTTCCAGAAGGCATTTAATAAGGTTCCATGTAACAGACTGTTACCTAAAATTAATGCTCATGGAATTGAAAGCAAATTATTGACCTGGTTTGGAGATTGGTTAGGCGGTAGAAGACAGAGTGTAGGGATAATGGGTATGTACTCGAATTGGAAGAAAGTGACTAGTGGCGTCCCACAAGGATCTGTGCTGGGGCCGCAACTATTCACTATATTTATTAAAGACTTCAGTAACACAATAGAGAGTAATATATCCAAGTTTGCCAATAACACAAAAAATTGGTGGCATAGTAAGTAGTGTAGATGGGAGCATAAAATTACAAAGAGACATTGATAGATTAAGTGAGTGGACAAAACTGTGGCAGATGGATTTCAACGCAGGTAAGTGTGAGGTCATCCATTTTGGACCAAAAAAGCATAGATAAATATTTTTGAAATGGTGAAAAGCTCGGAACAACAGAGGTCCAATGATATTTAGAGGTCCATGTACACAGATTGCTAAAATGTAGTGGTCACGTACAAAAAGTAATCAAAAAGGCTAATGGAATGTTAGCCTTTATATATAGAGGACTGGAATATAAAGGGGAGGAAGTTTTGTCACAGCTATACCAAGCACTGGTTAGACCACATCTGGAGTACTGTGTACAATTCTGGGCACTGCATCTTAGAAAGGATATATTGGCCTTGGAAGGAGCACAGCGCAGTTTCACCAAAATGTTACCAGGGCTCCTAGGGTTAAATTATGAGGAGCAATTACATAAACTTAGGCTTGTATTCCCTAGAATATAGAAGGATAAGTGGTGAGTTTATTGAGATTTTTAGGATTTTGAAAGGAATTGATAGGGTAGATAGAGAGAAACTTTTTCTGCTGGTGGGGGAGTCTAGTACAAGGGGACATAATTTTAAAATCAGAGCCAGGCCGTTCAGGAGAGAAGTTAGGAAATACTTCTGCACACAAAGGGTGGTAGAAGTGTGAAACTCTCTCCTACAAAAAGCAGTAGATGCTAGCTTAATTGATAATTTAAAATCTGAGATCGATAGATTTTTTTTGTCATGGGTATGGAGCCAAGACGGGTAAATGGAGTTAGGATACAGATCAGCCATGATCTCATTGAATGGCGGAACAGGCTCGAGGGGCTGAATGGCCGACTCCTGTTCCTATGTTCCATGATCCAACACCTATATTTCTTCTGTAGGTCTTTCACATTTTTTACAATTTTAAGTGACTAATAATCCAAGACAATATAATACTTTACGTTTCCTTTTATGTAGATTTAAATAAATATCAGATAATGGCACTAAGCAGAAACAGAAGGTTCAACCCCTCTCAGGCAGTGCAGTAGTGAGGGTAACACAAATGGCCTCAGTGCTGTTGGTCTAGAGAAGAGGGAGTCAGGCTGTTTTGCCCCTCCTGATCATAATCCAGTGACCCCGGCTGGAAAGGGCATGTGTTGGATATTAGATGAGGACAGGATCAGGTAGGACTTTGATGCCTCCCACAGTAAAATAGCCTGGGGACTATCACAGGCTTACATATAAAGATCTGCCTTTTGGGCAAGATACCAGAAGGTGGTTGGTACCCATGGAGCCATACTCCCAACATGAGTCTGTGCCCTCAGGAGGAAATCGGAGGGGAAAGACTTAATTTAAAAATCAGATATTGGCAGATTATGTTCTGTTTAACGTTAAGCCACTTCTTTAACATTTGATACAAACCACTTCCGTTATGTTTTGTCTTTTCTCATGCCAAAATGATTGATTTTTTTTCTGTCCCCTGAAACAAGAATGATGTCTTGAAACCTTGATGTCATTGTACTGTTTGTCTTTTCAGTGGCCTACAGCACAATAGAATCACTGAAATCAGAGCTGACACGTTTCAACAGCTAATGGCTCTGCGATCTCTGTGAGTAGGTTTTCACATTCTTTCCTGAAGCAGTCTTCCTAAATGAAGTTTTACTGCTCTGCTGATAAGACAGAAACCCGATTCCAGGCACCAGGCTGGAACTCAATCACACAGGCAGCCTTATAAAATAAGATGCCTGTGAATGCTCTTTGTAGGTGTAGCATCAGTTGCTGTTACAGCGGATGTTTTAAATGATTGGGGAATGGTTAAATAGACAAGAAATTGCTTCCTCTTCGTGCCTTTAGTTCTGAGTTTTGTCCAGGCTATAGCTTACCTTACCTATATTCTGTCATAAATGGCCATAAACAATTGGAAAAGACAAAAAAAAATCAGCCCCCAGCATGAAATACCATAACTTGCAGCAGTAAATAAACTTTGTTCGTAGTCACTTGCTCCTTTTGTATTCATTGTCCTGATTCAACAAGCTGTGTGGGAAAGTGACTTTTTCTCACAGATGTAACCCTCAGTTACAAAACATTAACCCTTGGCAAACAATAGCTCATCTGCATTTTATGTTACACTCGAAGACCCCTATTAAACCGTTTAACTGAGTTTCCATAACTGTTCCTATATATCCCAAGGAGTTCATGTTAGTCCAAAGACTATTTAGAAAACAAAATATAGCTTATACTGATGACATTATGACAGGATGATTTTTTTCTTTGAATAGAAGAAGAGAGAATGTGCTTTTTTTCTCTGCAATAGGCATCCCATGAACAAAATCGTATTCTCAGAAATCACGTATTTCTAGCTTACACCTTCCTACAATTTCATCCATGGGTTCTTAGTTTTGAAGAAAAACAGGAATTCTCCTAATTTTTTAATTTAGAGAGGAATTTCACACCATTTATATTCTTAAATTAGCTAAAATACCTTCAGTGGCTAACAAAATGTTAAATTGTTGACTTACAAGTAGTAAATTCAAATTTTCCTCTGCCTTTGATTTAATTATGCATTCTGTGTAAGGACTGCAAACAGAATGGGAATAATTTTGGTTTTTAAGATCCGCAAATGAGTAGAGTGTGCCCTTGCCATACGTGTACCTAGTACAGATACCTGAGCACTGCATCATGGAGGGAGGTCAAACAGCCAGAAAGAACTTAAACTTCATGGTCGTGCACAGTTGTTGATGTTTTGCCATTACAGAGCAGCAAACTTGCGAGATGAGACATGTTTCCCTGCTGCCTTCACTACAGGACATTGCTACTTTCTTTGCGCAATCTTGATTGAACAGTATTACTTTTGTTTACAAATCAAGACAGAGAAAAGATATTGTGGCAGCTCCAGGGTGCCTTAATTCTGCCTGCAGCCATGTTTCAAGTCCTGCCTAATGGGGCTTTAGAACTGCTTACTAGGAGGTTGGCAGTCCAGGCTGATTTATCCTTTTATTTTTTTTTCTCCTATTTGCATGGGGACTTGGCCTCCACCCAACACCTTTTCCGAATGATACAATTTAGATCGGGAGCCTATCAATTGAGGAAATACAATATGACTCACAGCTTATCATTCTGCTGCTTCAACGGTTATTGCAGCATGGATATAGGTCACAAGTACAAATCAATATTAAGACCAAAGTGAATAGAAGAAGTCACTGGGGCCAATTTTCACTTGGGAAAATTGGTGTTAACGGAGCAGTTAGGGTAGGGCCTAAAAATAAGGTTGGTAGCTTTATTGCCTCGTTAACCTCGACAATTAGCCGGCTGACATTTTAAAAGGGGCCTACTGTCTAAAACAGGTGGGTGCTCCACCACCCAGTGGTAGGCCCTTTTTAATATGCAAATTGGGGTGCTATGACATACATCTAGGAAGCCGGTGCTTCAGTTTCAGCTCACCGGAGCTGTCTGGAGCGGGGCCCGAATCTAACCCTCCGGGCTCAAAGGTGGGACTACTACTAGTAGTGAGCCAGTGGTCACTCTGTCCAAAGACACGAGTACTTCACTAGATATCAGCTCAATATTTAGAGACTATATTCTAGTCTCCACTCGCCGGGACTGTTTGGAGTGGGGCTTGACCCCTTCACCTTCACACTCAGAGGCGGGAATGCTACCACTAAGCCAAAGGCATGTTGGTAGAAAAACTGGTAGGTAACATAAAACCCACTGATAAAGTAAAGTATTAGTTAAAGTAAGGGTAGGACGGATCAAAGATAAAAAAGGAAATCTTATGAATGATGAAGGAATGGCAGAAGTATTTGTGTTACAAGTTTGGGTCTGCTATTTGGGCCTTCTTGGGCTCAGTGGTAATAAGTCACTCCTGTAATCAGTTGTGCATCTTACATTTTTGGGAGCTGACTCACACTGCCCTTGTATGATAACAGGACTTGGGGAGATGGGGTTATAAAAATGAAGCTCCCTTGTGATCTGGACCCGATCTTCATAGGGGTCATTTTAACTTTGTGCGACGATGTAAAACGGTAGATATCGAATCAACCGTCTATTATACACCACGCCCGATTTTCCTTTCCACTGAAATCAATGGAGGGGAAAATCACGGAGTGTACAATGGATGGCCAACATTTCCTGTTTCTGAATTACATTTCCAGCACCTGCAGTATTTTGCTTTTGATGAGAAGTTTTAGTTGTGAGGCAAGACCAGAAAAACTGGGGCTCCTTTCATTAGAACAAAGAAGGTTATGAAGAGATCTAGTAAAAGTCGTCAAACTCTCAGGGATTTTGATTAAATTGGAAAGAAACTATTTCTGCTGGTCAGTGAGTCAATAGCGAGACGGCATAAATTTGAGATTATCACTAAAAGGACAAAGAGAAAGGTTAGAAAATGTGTTTTATGCAGAGAGTTGTTGGGATATGGAATGCCCTACCAGAAACAGTCGTGGAAGTAGAATCCATAATAGTCTTTAAAAGGAAGGTATAAAAAGATGCAGGGGAATGGGGCTGTGGATGTGGCACAGGTGCTGAGTGGCCTTCTTGTTTTCTATAACAGTCTATGATCCTCGGTACAGGTATTATCTACTTGTCTATAATTATCCAAATATAAAATTATTAGTGTTCTCAAGAGATTTGTAAAAAATATTTCAGTTCATCACAGCTTCTTATCTGAGATCAACTGTAGAATACAGTTTAGGGATTCTATGGCAGACTTAAAACAGACTGTGAGAGAAAAATCATGTTCAAGTTGAGATCAATTAAAGAGGGTCAGGCCTGTTCTTACATGCTACATAAAAGTTATGTTTTCAGTATGTGCAATGATGGGCAATTTCACTGTAATACTTAATGGCTTACAGCTGAATTTCCGCTTGTTACACCCATGCGGGAGCACAAGCTTTTTTCTCATCCACCGATCCTCATATTCTCTGGCCTCCACTGTGTAGAATTTTGCTTAAGGCCACCTCAGGACTGGGTGATGATCAAACTTACCTTTTAATGGTAAAATTCAGCCAACTCTTGATGCTGGAATGTAAAAGTTTGATTTTGTACAGTCGACTCCTTCCTTATTATTCTGCATGAAAATGTTATTTATTTCATGCTTTGTGTAATGTGACTAGTGTTGAAAATATAGCATTGTAAATTGGATATTTATCTAATGACATTATTTTTTTTCACTCCAGAGACCTTAGTTGGAATAAAATAGCATTCATTCACCTTGATGCCTTTGCCTCATTACGTTCTTTAACAAAATTGTAAGTATTTTCATTTACTATTGCTTTATAAAGTAAGCAGTTACACTTCTAGTAACAAGGTATATTTACTGTACTAACAATCATAAGATAACTGTTTAAAATTTAACATTATTTCATTTTAAATGGACATGGACACCATTTACCTATGATGAAACAGCTATGTGGTGAAACATTTGTAATTATGTTGTTAATGTAATATAACATGTGATGCTTCATTATTATAATTTCTTGTCCAGCTTCGGTCTAAGGCCACCACATCTGATGCCTGACGATAGACTTTCACCATTTATCTCTCACTTGTACAGACTTGAGTCTCAAGTGCCTTCCATCCATTGTTTCTTTGATAGAATCAATACATTGGTTGCACTATCCTCTTTGGCTTCTGGTTTCATTGATTGAAGTGCTCATTACATATATAATGCTTATATCAGTGACACTGGAAGACAGGGCAAGCGATGATTTGAGAAGAACCAGATGGAATCATTTCAAGATCATCAAAAACTTTTTGTTTTGTAACAGAGTCAGAAGAAAAGCTCCCAAAATTTAGAAAAAGCAACCACACTTTTACACATTTCAGAGTGTAATTCATACAGTTAGTGTATATTTTAAATGGGAGGTGTGAGTGAGAATTATTTCAATCAAAAGCCAAAGATCTGTAGGCAATCAGAAATATTGATTACATTTTATCAAAACCATAGTAACTGTAAATATACAGTTCACTTGATGACTACGTACTCTACATGTATAATCACTGCGAACACTGGTGTAGGCACTAGAAATATTTCTATTATTTGACCACAATGTATAAACTCAATTTTAGAAT
Source organism: Heptranchias perlo (assembly GCF_035084215.1). NCBI lineage: Eukaryota > Metazoa > Chordata > Chondrichthyes > Hexanchiformes > Hexanchidae > Heptranchias > Heptranchias perlo. The sequence continues at coordinate 18,135,658 of NC_090351.1, forward strand.
TATACAACCTGCGTTCAGTTAGAAGTAATAACAAGTAGTTAATAATTTACAGGCCTCGTTCTCATAAAACATTAACATCTAGGCCACATGCAGCATGTTCCCACATTTTAATCTATTCAGATATTCACATATTTAAAAGATTTAATTTTAAAGATAATTTATTTCTAATCAGATTGATATTGTTCAGAGGGTACATGGATTGTTCTCGTGGTCTCATGTGACATGCCCCAGGGTAACTAGGACTTCACTGTTGCTTGCACTGCATACTGCAGTAGCTGTATGCTTCTTACACTGTTGATATCATCCACATGTGGAGGTATAAAAAATGCATAAGAGACAATGGGGGCGATTTTGAGTTCAGGTAGACTTTGGGCAAGCGGTGGGTAGAGCAATCACACTGTACGCCTGAAAGCCTTGGCGAGAGGCCCAAGCTATTTTGAGGGCCAGGCCTCATTTGTTTAATGACGGCAAGCTAAACCAATGTTCACAGGCAACTCACCGGTTGGCAGGGGCAAGGAATATGGCAGCTCCTCCGCAGAGGAGTGACTTTAAGTCTAATATTAAAGGGGGGAGAGGCAATTGCAGGGGGAGTGCACAGATGAACCGGTGGCTGGTTAGAAGATTTTGTGGGGCCAGGAGTAACATTCACGGCCCCGTATTTTAACAGTTAAAATGAAGTGGTGGAATTACCCACTCCTTTCCCGCCCTGAGCTGACCATCTGCAATTTTAAATTGCAGGCAGCAAGGACACCCATTCCAAGCCGGCAGGGTTCTCTTTAAATATGCAGACCGGGCCCCGATGATATCATTGGAGCCCCATCTGCTATTTTAACTGGAGGCCTGAGCGGGGAAGTAGTGACTGCTTCCTTGCCAGGCCAAACCTGCTGGAATCTGGATTGTGGGGCAGAGGAGGCCCAGTCAGGTAAGTTTTTAAAAACATTGTTTGGCTTTCTTTGTGAGCCTGGAGTTCTCCTCCGGGCTCCACAATGAAATCTTGGGCCTCCCATGCCCCGAGCTTCCCCCTCCCTCCCCCAATCGTGATCGCCCCCCCAATCCCTGTCCCATCACCACTTACCTGACTGAAGAGCTGTTGATTACTGCCTTTTATACATGTGGGTAAACGGAACAATCAGCCCCACCCACAGCAACAAACAGCAGTGGCTGATGGTACCAGGAGTACTTTGACTCCAGAAGCGCTGAGATAAATTTCTAATTTAGGCAGATCCGAGCAGCAGAGCCAGCAGTCAGGGGTACCACCAACAGCATCTCTGCGATGAAATGAGGTTTTAAGTATCTACAATCCAAAAATATGTGAGCCTCTGTGAATAAGTAAGGACCCTGTGCTATTTGAATACTCGTTCATTGCAAATGTATCCTCAACTGCAAATCTTTAACATATCCAATATTCGACAGGGACCTGACATTCAACCAACTTTCTTCCCTCCCTCTGGCTGGTCTTAGTGGATTGACACATCTAAAGCTGAAAGGCAACCTGGCTTTATCAGAGTCCTATTCCGAAGAAAACTTTCCCAAACTAAGGTAAGGATAAAGGATTTATTGAAACTCAACCATTTTATTCAGAAAGCTGCATTTCTAGAGCTTTAAATATACTTTGCTCCGGAATAAAATACTAATCATCTTCCCTTTGTCTGTGTGGAAGTTTATATTGTGTATAATCCATCCGCAGACGTGGCATAAATTTAAAGAGACACCATTTTGCAACAACGGATTAAATCACAACGAGGAAAAATTGCTAATCAATCTAATCAATCCCTTAGGCTAATATACATCTCACCAAAGCACATGGCATGCAAATAACAGTCTTGTTAAATGCTGCAGGTCAGCCCATGGGAAATTGTTGTGGGAGAATCAGTTCCCACTAAATCCCAATAAAATGGGCATCTTGCTTAAGTGGCATGTGCCGTAATACATATTTGCTCAGATAGTTGAATTAAAGATTACTTTATGACATTGTGAGGAAGACTGTGTTCCTAGCAAAATATTTTAATCCTATGCCATATCACTAATGCTATTTGGAAACACACAACAAACTGTGGTCCTTAAGTTACACTCTAGGATACAACTATGCAAACATGAGGGGGTGATTTTAAACCCCAAGAACAGGTGGGTTGGGGGCGGGCGGGAGTTGAAAATAATTGTTTTTCTGGGTCGCAACCGCAAAATATTCGGACTTTGCATTCCCAGTGGGAAGCCTGTACTTTTACGCGCCAATGTTAAACCCGGAAATAAAGCCAGGTTGCGGTCGCGACCCAAAAAACAACTATTTTCAACTCCCATCTGCCCCCAACCCACCCATTCTTGGGGTTTAAAATCACCCCTGAGATATCTGTTTTCATTACAGTGCCTTCCTCATGCTGCTGTTATGGCACCTATTAGACAAAAATATGCCAATGATATTTCAAAACAAATTGTTCTGTACAGGCACCTGACCAGTGCTGCTTCATGGTAGCTCAGCAGTGGCATGATAAAGCTACTTGAAACATTTGCTGATAAAAATAAGTGTCAGAACAGTACAAGCACCCTGTCCCAACTGATGAGGAGTTCCAATCTGCCTCTGTGTTCTCAGACATTTTTGCCCATTGCATTTATGACATTCAGGGGATAAAATTGTCCTGTTAACTCTGTTATATGGCCATTCCTCTGTGGTACCTGCACCTAACATGAGTGTCCCAAAACCTTACACGAAAAATCATTCACAAAGCAATTTAAACATGCAACAGCACCTTTGCCTGTTGGAAAACAGGACAACATGAACAGAGTTCCCATTTTTACATCATACAAGCAAACGCATGTAGTATCCCACTGCTATCCCTGAAAGAATTCTGAACAGTTTCACTGACCTCTGATACTGTTCATGTACAGTAATATTGTGTGCATTTAGACTTGATGGTGCTTAGCGCTTGTAAATTAATTGCAAAGTTTCTATCTTGCATGCAGAGTCTTAGAAATGCCATATGCCTATCAGTGCTGTGCATATGGATCCTGTAAAAATAATTACAAATCATCCAGCCTGTGGGATGCAGAGGCTACTGTCAATGATGATGAGGATGTCCAGAAAAGAGCCATGGGAGTGTTTCCTGTCCAGCCAGATAGCAACTGTAAGTATACTATTAACATTCTAGTATATGGAAAACATTCAGGAGCTGAAATTCTGATTTTTTTTTTTGGCGCAAAACTAGTGTGGATCTAGTGTCGAGGACCCCAATTTGGGTGTAAGTCAGAGTTGCACCCGCTCTAAAATACACCTTTCAAGTGGTTGATGACAGAAGATATGCTTGCCCCAAATTGATGCATATATGTAAATTACAGGGTAATAATGAGGGCAAAAGCTGCAGTCCTTTAAACCAAAATTGCACCTGACTTAAGTTAAGCCTGTAGAAAAGAAAGGTAAATTACCTGCATGGCTTGTCCAATCAGAAGACCCACCACTGCCACCTTCTCAGGGCAACTAAGGATGGGCACTAAATGCTGGCCTTGCCAGCCATGCACATGTCCCAAGATTGAATTTTAAAAAATCAGGAAGTGCTTGAGTTCACAGGTTTTGAATATTCACAGACTTTGTCGGAGCCATCAGTCTTGACCGAGCAATTAGAAAAATCTTTTCTCAGCTGTGTAACCAAGAAAGGATTCTGCAAGCTGCCTTTCAGCAGTTTCAGAAATCTTTCTCCCCACTCTTCTGTCATGGAGTCCTTACCATGGGACGTACAACAGGCATTCTTGTATATGTTCTTATGACAGAGGCAGAACAGGACCAGGAAGAAGAGGAAATGAAAGAGGCAAGTAGGATAAGGCTAAACCAAAGAAGACCAACTAAGAGTTGCCCTGCCTGCAGAGCCTACAGATCATGCCACAACCTGGATGATGTCTCAGAAGAGGTCTGCTTAAGGAGGCAACTGTTCAATAAAAATGCATAAGGGGAATTCTGTCTCCCAATGCAAACTGACCCCCAAACAACTTCTCAAACACAAAAAACAAATAAAAACATTCCTTCTTCATAACACTGGACTTCGTATCACAAAGTGGTTTTAATGTGCATTTGTATACTTATAATAAGTGCTTCTTCTTACCGAAATATCCACTTCTGATGCTTCCCTTTGTTGTTCTTAAACCTATTCTGGTCCTTCGCGAGGTGCTACCTGAGTGTCAAGGAGACTAGTGGTGATTGGTTGCACTATGGTATCATGAGCCTCCTGGGACCAAGGTAGCCCTCATCTCAAGGCTCCTGAGTCCCTGGAGGATTCTGCAGTAGCCTGTGTTACAACTACAGGTGAATGGACAGCCAGGTCTGTATCCTGCCACCACCAAGAGCAGGTATCTGAAAAGGCTGACTGAAAAAGTAACATGCACTGTCATCAGGAGATAGGACAGCATCATGAAGGTGGATTCTAGCCATGCACTTGTGCTGGGTCATGGTGCTGAGTACCCACTAATCAGCAGGAGAGCAGATCTAATGGTATCAATTAGATCCTGCAGCCTGAGAGATGTCATGCCCAATCTCTCAGAAGCCAGTTGCCATTGCCCTCCAAACTGTCCCCCAAGGCCTGACAGCCAGTAGTCAAAGCATCTTTATGGGATGCAATGATAAATCTGGAGGCCTCGTTACTGGGGTGATGGAGCCAGATGGTGCCACCACTCGCTCCAGATAATGCTAGAACATGGCGAATTCTTCTCTGATATTGGCATTGAGGATGGTATTGAACTCTGCCGTGACCCCTGCACGGAAAGGTCAGGGGAACCAAGTAGCCTTCGCATCAAGGCGGTGAAACTTACTGTCACAGTCACCTCCTTGTACAATGTAGCACATTTTTGGCCCAAATCCCATCCCTCCTGCTTTGTACCTCCATTAGGAAAACATGCAGGCCCAACACCCTGAAGTTTGCCTCTCGTTTCTTCTATCTGGCTGCTATCATTCTTGCTCAAATTGACTCATTGCTCCAATGCTGCCATTTCCCCCTTTTAAGCAGTATCAGGGTTTATATCCTGCCGCTGCACCAGGTCTCTGACTCTTTTTCCAGCTATTTCCCAGCCTTCACTCCCCCACCCCCCACACTCCTTCCCCCTCCCAACCTCCATAGCTGCACTCCCATCATTTCTTGAGCAATGGCCCCTGAGAGCTCTACTCCCTGCTGGCAGGTCCTAATCATAGATTCATCCTTTCTGATCAAAAACCACAGTAATAATAAGGGGCTTATACATCAAAAGAAAGCTTAATTTTTTGGGAAAGAGTTTGGAAGTGCCCAATATATTTGAGTTCTGAAGATATTGTACTCAAACAAAGCAATGCGCTGTTCACAAAATGAATGATGTGTTCATGTTTTTGAAGGCATCGCTGAAAGTCTCACAGAAACTCACATGCCAGTACTATCTTTGTTGTTAAAATATACAGATTACTTGGATATGGATGATTTCCAGTTAGATGTGGAAGATCCCAAGCTGCATCCCAGTATTCAGTGTACTCCTGCCCCAGGTGAGTCATCAAAATGCTCCGTAGACATCAGAAGTAAATGTAATAAATGTATCTTATTCACAAAACTTTCAAAACTAAACATTTGTTCTAGTTTCTAGTAGAAAATATCAAATATTCATAACTTTATGCTATAAATGTAATTTGAAAAGCAGGTACAAAATGTCAGCCAAAATGATGCAAAAGTAAAATGAATTACAGATATGTTTGCATACATATTACAGTATTTTTAACGTGACATTGTTAAAATCATTGCAGGTCCATTTAATCCATGTGAATATCTTTTTGAAAGTTGGATAATACGCCTTGGAGTTTGGGGCATTGTTCTTATCTCTGTGGTATGCAACGGACTAGTCATCGCAACTATATTTGCATCACCCAGCTATCTTTCTCCAGTGAAATTTGTGATTGGTCTGATAGCAGGAGCCAATCTGTTGACAGGGTTGTACAGCGGCACCTTAGCAATTGTTGATGCAATGACTTTTGGGCAATTTGCAAAGCATGGTGCAAAATGGGAAACTGGCTTGGGCTGCAAAATCACTGGATTTGTATCTGTATTTGCCTCGGAAGCATCCATACTGTTCCTGACTCTTGCTGCTGTCCAATGCAGTATTTCTGTGTCATGTGTCCGAGCATATGGGAAATCTCCATCTTTCAGTAGTGTGAAAATAGCTGCCTTTTGCTGCATGGTACTATCATTCAGTGCAGCTGCACTGCCTTTGTGCTCAGTTGGAGAATTTGGGACTTCACCGCTTTGCCTCCCATCTCCTATCCCTGATGGAAAACCTTCTACTCTAGGCTTCATGGTGGCTCTAATCATGATGAATACCCTTTGCTTCCTTGTTATAACTGGGACCTACACCAAACTTTATTGTGATCTAATGAAAGGAGAATTTGATAGCATCTGGGATTGTGCCATGATTAAGCATGTAGCTTGGCTGATCTTCACCAACTGCATCCTATATTGTCCCGTGGCCTTTCTTACATTTTCTTCCCTGCTCAATCTTTTCTTAATCAGTCCAGAAGTAATCAAATCAATCCTGCTGGTGGTTCTCCCATTGCCTGCTTGCCTAAACCCTTTGCTTTATCTGTTATTCAACCCACATTTCAAAGAGGATCTTCGCATGCTCCGCGAGTACAAGTGGCAGAAAAGATGCCGATCAAAACAAGCCAGCATAGATTCCCTCACTTCAGAAGACATAGATAAACAATCATGTGATTCCACCCTAGCATTGATGACCTTTGCAGATAATGAAATCATTCTTGATTCGACTGATAGCCTTGGAGTTCTGTCAAGTCATCGTCAGATGATGGAGGCCTATCCATTTCCTCCTGTAACTCTAATTCCATGCCAACAGAGGAAAGGCAATGGCAAGGAAGAAAGCTACTCAACAGGACATTCCTGCCTCACTGATGAGGAACTCTTGATTACTTCAGAGATCACAGAGCAAGCTCATAACAACATTCAAATCAGCTTCTATCCAACCAAAGGACCTTCCTTCACATCTCATGTATAAATGTCTGAACTGTGTATTTCCCAGAGAGGCGCACTCCCCTGGGAATCACCTAATGATACGAAGAACTGGATGAGATAACACCAGATGGCTAAATGGGATTACAATATTGGGAACACATATGAGAAGCTGTTCAATCAGTCAGCAAAGAGCACTGCCATAAATTTAAGTAAAATAATGGATGGTCAGGGGTAAGTTACAGATATGAACTGGTCTTCAGCTGGTTTTTGGCCAGTATGTGTGTGAATGGCAAAGCTACACGTGCACATATGAGCCCAAAACCAATGAACCATTTATTTTATAGGCTTATAAAAGTCACTGTACAATGTTAAGAAATTGTTTCTTTCACAGTGTTGATTTCATTAAAGGGAAAATCCATTAGCACTTGAATCATGGGACTCCTAATGATCCAATGTAAATGTATACTGTGTTGAAAACATGGATGGAATTTGTTGGCAGCTTGCTGAGTTATATGACAATATAATGCCATATATACTCTTCACTATATTTTTACAATATTAAGTCTTTTGGTAGATGTGAGAAATTACCCCAGCAGAGGGGAAATAGTTGAATTGTTCATCTCACATATTATCATATTCAGATAGGAAAGCATGAATACATGATGGCTTTAAAATGCTGATTTTTTTTTTATATTTTGATATCTTTGTAGAAGTGAATGTTAAATGAACAATAGAAATATATTTATTACAATAGAATCTTTCTGCATAGAGACCCTACAAATCCTACTTTTTTTATACAATTGGACAACAGAACAGATGATGTATAGTAAAACTACCTCTTACTAGTATACTATATATCCCTTTACTGACAAAAATGTTACTTTTTATAAGAACTGTTTAAACTGCTTAGTTGTAAAAATATAGGAAGTTATTTGGATGTACATATTTTATGTACTGTACTCTGTTTTTAAGAGACTAAACTTAGCAAATTTATGTCAAAGTAAATCATTCTTTTCATATACCTGCTTTGTCACGCATTAATGTATTCAGAGATCTCCGTTCCATTTTTATTCTTGATTTCCATTTTTATTCTTAATTTTTTGTTTAATTCTAGGGATTATTAAGGCAAGCAACAACAAGGCTAAATGGAACAGCATGCTATCTACCTAGAAAGCACTTGTAGTTAAAATAAAGTTCAAACGAACAGCAATGCTGGTCTCTTAATACCATGATTGATTTTATGTTAGTATTCTGTTACTCAGGATCTTTCCTGTTATCTGGTCAAATCCATTGCTACATTAAGAGAAACTGTTAATATTCTTTTGTCACCAGATAATGCTTGTTGTTGCTAGCTGAAATACAAAAAAATAAAGTCTCAACAAATGATCAATTTGATCGATTCTTGATACTAATTAAAAGCAACCAAAAGGCATATTACTAAAACCTGCCGTGACCCTTGCCATCTGTCTCATATGCATATAAAGAAACTGAACGGAAAAGTCAGAGTGAACAAATAGCTTGGCTGCTCTGGTGAGATTGTTAAACTCTGTCCTGCACTGCGAAGGAGTCCTGGGGTTTAAGGCGATGACACCTACTGCCACCTTTTACCTTGACTTTAAGTAATAATGCACCAGTGTTTTACTAATATAAATGTTCCTTGCCCTCCGCTCATTGATACGATGCAAATAGTAGGCCAGGGGAGTCATATTGCCAAACCCACTCAGAAATCTAGTTTCAAAACAACATACATTTTGTTATCATCCACCATAGTTTTTATCTGCAAGAGAAATGTAATGTTAGTGAGTTAATAATGTCAGAAATTATGGGCTTCATTTTAGCACCCGCTATCGGGTGCGTTCCTGGCGGGGGGGCTCCGAAAATCGGGGAATCCCGGAGCAGGTCCAGAGCCAGGCTCCAAACCGCCCACTTCCGGGTTGCCCACAGATGCGCCGAAATGCGCCCGCAGCCCCCGCATGTGGGACTCCCGCAGGCAATTAAAGCCGGCGGGGTGCCACTTAACAGTATTTACTTAGCTATTTCAGGTCATTAACTGACCTGATTAAGGGAATATGTGAGGAGGGGTTGGATTTTACAGATAACTGGGACTGTTTCCCATACTGGGGAAAACACTCCCAGTTGAAATGGACGTGTTGCAGCTGTCAGCCTGTGGCAGCTGCAAAGGTCCATTTGACAGGTGGTGGGGGGAGACCCTCACTCATTGCAGGAGGCCACTCTGTCACTTGGGACAAAGTTTGGCCTCCACCACCCTCCTCCTGACAAGAAAATTCAACAACTTGCACACTTACCCCGGGGTCCAGAGACATGTACCTACCTTGCAGACCCCCTCAGATGTACATCTTCCGGATGGGGGTCGCCGTAGCTGCAGTCATGACCTCCTCGGAGGGCGAACAGCATCACCAGCCTCACCGGCCACGCCGTCCACCTCTGACACGTGGAGCTCCACAACAGAGTGCTGTGACACATCCACCTGCACAGCAGGAGGGAGGGCAACCGCAGAGAGATATGCATCGCAGAGGGCACTACCCTCACCACAGGGTCCACAGACTGAGGCTCAGCTTCCTGGACCTCCTCTGAGCAGCAGTGCACACGGAGGCTCAGAGTCACTCGACATGTAGTCATGGACATCTGCAGCCTCCTTCATGCCGAGCTGCTCCCGGTTGGCCCGAGCACCATCTTCTTACCTGTCGCTGTCAAAATCACCACTGCCCTCAACAACTTCTCCTCCGCATCCTTCCAGGGTGCAACCGGGGCCATCGCCGATGTCTCTCAGTCGTCTGCACAAAAGAGCCCTGCAAATACACCGACACCACTCTGCAGTGACACAATGGGTGTCATCAGTTGTGGGTCTTCATTGTGATCCTCAGGAAAGGGCATTATTGCACAAGCCAGACAAGATTCGCAAAGACATGGCAGTAGTGGTGCCAATATAGTATGTAATGTGAGTTGGTCAGAAATTAAATAGAAGTAAAAATCATGACAAACCCTCAAACACCCTTGTACATCCCCTTCATGCTCACGACACGTTTGCTTTACGCTTCCTACTGCACATATGTGATGCATGCCCTGTGGCTGCAGCACAGGTAGTGGCAGGTTGAGTGAGGCTGACTGTGAAAGAGATGCATGAGAGGGTGAGTATGAGATAGAGCCATGAGATTGTATGAGGATTGGGTTGAGTGGTAGTGGCGGGATGAGTACTGGCGAGGTGAGTAAGTGCAGGTAAGATGAGGATGAGGTTTGAGTGGGTATGAGGGGTGATGTGACAGAGTAGTGTTGGCAGTGCAGAAGGAGATGTGGGGTGGGGGCGGTGATGTGGCAGACGGAGTGTAGGGGAATGAGTAAGTGTACTCACTTTGGCTGACCTACTTAGGTCACTGCAGCGCCTCCTGCACTGTATGCAGGTGGGCGATATTTTAGTGGTGCAGGTGACCTCCTCTGCCACCTCGAGCCAGGCCTTCCTGGTGGCAGAGGCAGGCCGCTTCCTCCCGCCCGCCGGGGGGAAGATCTCTGTCCTCCCCCCTCCTCCTCACCCCATCTAATGATACCTGGAGTGAGGCATCATTAAACTGGGAGCAGCCTTCCCCCTGGGCTGCTCCATGCTGTAATTTTTGCTGTTTGTTGCAGCATCTGTCAGTGGAGGACTGCCCATTTAAATAGAGCGGCTCCAGCTGACAGACCTTCCTGCGCATGCGCAGCCCACCCGACGCGCAGATCAGCAGTGGGGAACCCGGAAGACCAGGTAAGTGGATCCAATTAGGCTGCGATCACGCGGGGGGCAGACTGATTTCACCGGGCGCGTTACCCACGCACCCAATAGCCCCCCCGCTGCGAACCCGCAGCCCTGGTAACATCGAGCCCTATATATTAATAAAATGACTGGTTTCCCCTTTAAAAAGGGACATGTCAATGGCCATTCTGTGGAAAGAGAAAAGCATGCAGAGTTCCTTAATATCTGCGTACAATGAAACTCACTTAAAGTACATTTGCTATAAAGACATCCTAGGAGCTACGTGTCCCAGTATTTTCTGCCAAGCTACATATTAATCTCATTAAGCCCTTTTATAAGTAGACCCATCTCACAAAAACATTTTAAAAATGAATTATTAGTAGATATCAGAGAAGTATCATATCAAATATAAGCAAATTAGTGTCTGGAGTTTTTAAATAGCTTGCACTTACTCACTGAGCAATTGTATAGCACATTTATGGGTAAATTCACTGGTCACATGCTTCCAGCAGGGAGCCACACCCTAAGAGAACTTGGATCAGACAATCTGTGGCGTTATAGACCAAGCTGTGACCCGCCTCCCTTTGAGTGTGGTTGTCCGCTGGGAGCGTGAGATTGGTTTCAGAGGCTCCTTTGATTTCATTATCATGACATTTGAGAGGGAATGAAGTAAACAATTGAAGGTCAAAATATTAACAGATTTGGATAATGGAATTATGGTAGATCGCTACGATGCAAAGCTAGCATTGTATCCTGAATAGCTAACTTCTGTGCTGAAATTTCTGATACTATAAACTGTTCAAAGATCTCTCTCCCTGCACTGGTATAATAAGTAGCAACTGTAACCTTGAACTGTTAACTGTCTAGGTCAGTTTTTTTTTATTCGTTCATGGGATGTGGACACCGCTGGCAAGGCCAGCATTTATTGTCCATCCCTAATTGCCCTTGAGAAGATGGTGGTGAGCCGCCTTCTTGAACCGCTGCAGTCCGTGTGGTGAAGGTTCTCCCACAGTGCTGTTAGGTAGGGAGTTCCAGGATTTTGACCCAATGACGATGAAGGAACGACGATATATTTCCAAGTCGGAATGGTGTGTGACTTGGGTGGAGGGGAACATGCAGGTGGTGTTGTTCCCCTGTGCCTGCTGCCCTTGTCCTTCTAGTTGGGAGGTGCTGTCGAAGAAGCCTTGTCGAGTTGCTGCAGTGCATCCTGTGGATGGTACATACTGCAGCCACAGTGTGTCGGTGGTGAAGGGAGTGAATGTTTAGGGTGGTGGATGGGGTACCAATCAAGTGGGCTGCCTTGTCCTGGATGGTGTCGAGCTTCTTGAGTGTTGTTGGAGCTGCACTCATCCAGGAAAGTGGAGAGTATTCCATCACACTCCTGACTTGTGCCTTGTAGATGGTGGAAAGGCTTTGGGGAGTCAGGAGGTGAGTCACTCGTCACAGAATACCCAGCCTCTGACCTGCTCTTGTAGCCACAGTATTTATGTGGCTGGTCCAGTTAAGGTTCTGGTCAATGGTGACCCCCAGGATGTTGATGGTGGGGGATTCGGCGATGGTAATGCCGTTGAATGCCATGGGGAGGTGGTTAGACTCTCTCTGGTTGGAGATGGTCATTGCCTGGCACCTGTCTGGCGTGAATGTTACTTGCCACTTATGAGCCCAAGCCTGGATGTTGTCCAGCTCTTGCTGCATGCGAGCACAAACTGCATCTCACATAATGACTTGCTTTCTGCCTCTCTGGTGATGATTTTGACTCCCATCGCTGCCTAACACTGGAATCCATCAGATCCAGTTGTGATGAGATTGTCAGTACTCAGCTATGTTGCTAAGCGAGATGCCTAGTTACAGTGAAGCATCTCACCTTGGCACGGGAACAGAAGATGTAATCTGTCTCATCTCACAGCAAAAGCATCCCTTGTATGAAGCTAACACTGGTATTAATGGCTATTGGCACAATTCCAACTGTGTGAAAATGGGAACATGTGGGCAGGACAAAATAGGGAAAATAAAAAATATAAATTTGAATATTTTGGGCTCCACTAGTGGCTCAGCAAATTTCTCCAATGAGTAGCTGAGCCGTACAAACTAGGAAGGATCCAGGTTTGTGTTAACTTCACTCATTTCAATGGTAGGGACTCTTTAATTGGCCTTAAGGGAGGTAAGTCAGGGTTCTGGCTCCTGATTACTATCCAGGGATCCCTGCTGCAAGTGCCTGTGTGTAGATGTCAGATGAGGACAGAATCGGGTTCAATTGCAGTACCTGTCATAGTCAAATAGCCTATTGCCATTCACAGTCCAGGCTCACACTTGAATAACAGTCACTTGGGGAAGGTAGCAGAAGGTAACTAGTGTCCATGGAACCGTAAGCCAATAAGCTGTCAATACGTTCAGCAGAAAATTAGTAAGGAAAAGAATAATTCAGAGAAACAGTGGTTGAATTTTTAGCTTGACGGTTAGTCCCCATTGTGGGTAGGAGACTCCCTTGATTTGACCCTAACTAAGCATCTCTGAAATGGCCAGAAAAAGACACATGCGGTTTGGAATGTCTCTTGTATTTTTTCCAAATGACAGATCAGAGTTCCAGATTTTATGCAAGGGCTGAGCCAATATATCCATCGGAAACATACTGCAAATTAGTGTACAGCATGCCAAAACATGTATTCTTGATGAAGAAGGTTAATGGAGGGTTCACTCACTACTTCACCAATGTGGTTTTGCTTTCCAAAAACTTCTTTACACATGTGCAACATCTATTGCACAGAGTTTCAGCACTTCTGTCAGCTGTTGTCTCGCTGGACCAGACATTTCCACAAAGGTCAACTGCACAACATGCATACTTTATAATTACTGACAGTCCAGCGCCACATCTTCCACAGGAAGTGAGTAATGTGGGTGTGATATTTGAATTTTTTTTCTTGACAGCATGACTGAAGATAAGCGGGTGGGTGAACAATTTGCTTACAAGTTTCCATTCATTTCATTTTGAGCTGGCTGTAAATAGGCCTACGAAAACAACCTAATAATGATCCATTTCAGATTCCCTTGTTCTTCTCCCTTCACGGTGGGAAGGTGCCCTTGATAGAAACATATGTCCTATACTAATCGATAAGTATGTTTGCTGTTCATTCCAATACAGTATCTTCAAGATAAGATTCCATTATTTTTTTCCCATTCTTTTTTCCTCTCCTTGTCTGCTGGGGGAGCCAATGACTGGCTACAAAAATCAAATGGGCATCCTAATCCCTGGTCTCTACGATGCTACTTTGAACTATTCACTCTCAAGCACTTGGGACTTTCCCAGGGCTGAGTGTCCTTCCATAATGGAAGAACATGGTCTCTACTCAGTGCCAACCTACCACGATATGTTTAAAGTTTGGGAACCGAATAGCCTGCATCTTCATTCCATCAATCATGTTGCCTACTTCAACTTATTTCATTTTTTTGGAAGCAAGGGAGCAACATCAGCACTGGGAAATGGAACCCTCTCCCACTTCTGGCATCCAGTGTCAGGAACAAGCCTTTTAAGATCAGGTAAGCATTGGTGCAAAATCATGCCCGTAATATGTGTTGCCAAGAGGCAAGGCTCACGGTCAACAGCGTGTACTCGAAAAATTACTCCCCCATGAAACAAAGCTCCCAATAATGCACGTAATACAAATTTTAGTGCCCTGCCTATTGTACCAATATTACATTTGCTGCATCCCTCACCTGCCATTATTGTAGCCTCTGAGTAAGGATGACAATTTGGTGTCAAACTAAGACCAGTTTTTTGTTGCAGACCCGTGCCCAATGATAACTGGGTTGAGATTGCCAAAATATTTCATGTAGAACCTTTATAGTGAGCAAAGGGAGAAGAGCCTTCATCTATTGGTTTGGGGATGGATTTGATTCTCGATCCCAGACGTGAAATGATTGTGTCCTAACCCACTGTGCCAATCCAGTCCTGGAGAGTGAAGTGAGGGAATTACATCTTTGTATTGGTTGAGCTGGAGCAAGTTAATGATTTGGAAAAATAAAGGACATCAGAGCAGCCAAACGAATCATTGTTTCTTTTTTATTTGTAACCAGTGTTTACATCGAACACTCCTATGTCAGTTATTACAAGGATTAAATGCAAAGTAAACTTTCTTTGCCTGTTTTTCAAAAATGTCCCATCAACTCAACTTCACAAGGACATCCTCTACTGCCCCACCATGACATTTTTACTTTAGGCATCAGCCATTCTTGTTGCCTATCGGACGATACGACCAACTTAATGCCGATTATTTTCACAATATGAACTGCTAGTCCTGTGGGGTTGATATTATATAGTGCCCTCAGGTAGAAGAATGTCTTACAGCACTTTGCATGGGGGAAAGAGAAAGACACAGAGGAGAAGACAGGAAATTAAGGGAGTGTCAAAGGAATGGATTTTTAAGGAACTTTTGCAGCAAGGAAGACAGTTATTAAGGAGAAATAGTTTTGCAAGAGTTTCAAACAGCAGGGAAGTTAATGACTAAAAAATAAGCCTGTAACAATGTAGCAGAGAGAATGGGGAATGAGTAATAATCCAAACTCAGCAGAATGGAAAGTATGGGCTGAAACATAAAACTGGAGAAGGTGGAGTGAGGCCATTGAGGAATTTTGAAAATGAGAACAAGGTCCTTGAAGGTGATATGGTGTGGCACTTGGAGCCCACAGAGTTTGGCAAGGAGGGGGCTGCTGGATGTGCAGAGGTCTGGAATCAGTAAAGTTTGTGAAGGGTAGAAGAGTTTGAGATGTGACTTCCTAAACTTATTTCCTACAGGATCCTTTTATCCCACCAGTCTGAAATAGGCCCAAACCCAAGTCTCAAAGATGAAAATAGTGTTCCGACACACTCTGCTGCTACATCCTCACTTCCATTTCTAATGAGTGTGTCGTTGCATATTATATACATCAGTTAATAGAGAATGTAAGCCACCTTTTAATGTTGGAGGGGGCCTATGGTGCTGTTCATTAATTAGTTATACTAAAAGCAAGGTTACCATTCTACCAATACTGATTCGCAGAACCTTGAGAGGAGACTTCATACAAAACATGTTGAGGGAAATAAAAGATAAACTTTCTCCTTTCCCTTTCTGTCTCTGGGCAGTTATACAAGGAGTCTTTGCCTGTTCTGAGAATGTGTATCAATATCCTGTTAAACCATCTGTTGCATTGTAAAAAGGGCTGACCGCTAACAGAGCAAATACGATGTTATATTAGAAAAGAAAAGTAAATTTACCTGCTAGGCCATGTGCTGTCTGATAATAAACCACTTTGGTTTCCACAACTGTGTCCTGCACTTCATCTGAACCTGGGATTGGATTACATTAACACAAATCGCAAATGTGTAACACAACCTATCTAATTGCAAAACAGCACACACTCTGGATTAATCCACAGTTTGTGTTTGAAATGTTACCCCCACTTATATTCAATGTGCAAAGTTCTGCCCTGTATATTTATGGGAAATAAAACAAGAAACTAAAAAAGGGAAGCAACAGGGGGAAATCTTTTTTCAATAAAAGCTGTAGGTTAATCTAATCATTATTGGTATTGTAACTGAACCATGTAATTATTACACCACTATAAGTTCTACTCTTCGGATTTAAGACAACAAAAAACTTCCAGCTTGTTTTAATTGAGTTTTATCCAGTTTTGTTTACTAGCAAAGTTTCCTGTCTGAATGGTTTCTCCCAGAAGGATACCACTGGTATTCAAATAGTGTGTGGTCTCCATACTTTTGTCCCACCAGTAGACAGATTCAATTTGTGGCGCTACCATCTAAGCCTTACATATGAACTGTTTGGTGATGTGTCTAATGTTTCATGTGTGTGGCATTCGGATGGAAGTAATTTATACATGGCAGTCATAGCTTTATCCAGTCTCCAGTTTAATGGTCTGCACATCACTCTTGCTATCATTTTGTGACTTCCTGCTTTCATACATTGGTACACTACTTCCTCTGAGAGGAATCACCATCTGGTCCCAGTCAATGAAAGAAAAGCAGTTTTTCAACAATAGATGGCAAACATCATACACAATTAATGACTTCTAAAACTCACTGGAGCTCATTGTTGTGTACAGGTATATTTAGATATGCTAATAGCACTCAATTTATATGAGTTTGTCTATTTGCATAATTATTCAGAATTCCAGATGTACATTTGTATTTCTGCAAGGAACATACTAGTTGCGGAAGCAGAAAACTGCATGTAAGTGAAATTTAAAAGGAGGTGGACAACTAAAGAGAAGTAATATAATAGGCAGATAAAATTTTGTACAGCCTTCAGAACGACTCTAAAAGCATCCCAACCTAATGGGCTTTGCTAAGGCTGCAGGGGGAAAGAGCAAAGAAGTCGCAGGCAAAACTGAAGGGAAAGGAAACCTCAAATGGAATTTTAACTCTCTCCACTCAGCGGAATGGGAGCTAAAAGCCAAGTGGTACAGTTATCGTTCTTTTACTGCACCGTGGCAATTTTAACGCTGCTGTTTTCTTGGGTGGTTGAGGTGCAGGAGTAAATGTAAATCAGCGTCCTATGATGTCATTAGGACCATGATTCAATTTTAATGACCGTCGGCTGTGGTCACTCCCATTGAACCTTCCAGGCAGGCATCATGCCAGCTTTCCACCTGGGAGTTAAAATTCCCTCTTCTATATGCAGGAATGAGTTTATAAACATGTAATGGAGCAAAGCAGCACCTAACCCCCTGTTTGATGGTTGATGAAAATAGAAGTGGTGTTGCACGAAGTGAAGTGATTATGAGGTAGGTGATTCTGTTTGCCACGGCACCATCCTCATACGTTAACATTGCTGCATGCCTAGCTGGATGTGCAAGCAGGCTTAGGGCCATAGCTCAGCAGGTGTGTCCCAACTCTATGCTGCATATTAGCAGCAGGTATCTTTGCAGCAGAATAGCACAGGTCTACACCTGGCTTTTTGATGACCCAGAGCCTGTGAGGCCAGCTCCCCAAGCTTGTGGCGATAATATGTGTTCATATGGTTGGTGGCATCCTGGGTAGTTTGGCCAATCAGAGTATGTTGACTGTTGATCACATTGGCATGGCTTGTTTCATGCAGATAGCACTTAAAACATGACAAAATGTCATTGGGGTGTTTCCAAAGAACCATGCAGCATAACAATTTGTCAGGAATTCACATTTCATACTTGTGCCATTGGTCTGTCATAGCCTCTGGATGCACTGATTGTCTGACAGAGCAAAGTATATGCACCTCTTTGTCTTCAGATGTTCGGGGCATCCATACCAGCGAATGGGCACAGAAAGTACTGGTGGCAGAGGAAATAATAACCCACTGAACAATTGGGATGCAGACTCATGAGAATCCAAGTGCCAGTAGAAAAAAAATACAAAACAAAATGACAAAACAAATGTCCAGAAATTGCCCCAAAAAACAATTGCTTTTATTTTACTGCAACCTTTAAATAAACTTCTGTATGAACTCCCAGTCCTAAGCAACTCTGGTGCCGGTTTGAGATGAGTATGTTTACACTGAGCGTCCTGCACACACACATGCGGTGAAATTGTAGCCAGGTCATCCACCCCCACATTTCAATATTTAAATTAAGCTCTGCCTGTTTCAGATGGGTGCATCCTACACTGTTCACTGATTCTCCCAAAAATAGATGACTGATGCAAAAAACCCAGAGACATGGGTCTTCACATATTTTTAAGTCCATTATGTCCATGAACTACCACTCATGGGGTGTAAGAGACATGAACATTATCCCCATTTATCTCCTTATCTTGAGCCCTCAATATGTTATGGCCTTCAACATGCATCAGACTTTATGTTAACTGATATAAACAGAAGCTATGTTCTGGTTGCTATGTGTTAGTGACAGTGGGAGTGATTGCACCTCCTGGAATGGGACTAAGTCATACAGACCAGGAAAGTGCCAGGTTTAATCCCTTGTCCCTGATGAGTAATCTGATCTCAATTGGGTCAGCTATGGGAGAGCTACAATTGTCCCTAGACTTAAAAAAACCCAATGTGCAGTCATTGACGCCAGGAATTTCCTTGGAGGTTCTCCCGATCGGCCGCGGACCTTCAGTGATGACTGATAGAAAGAAAGAAAGACTTGCATTTATATAGCGCCTTTCACAACTTCAGGCTGTCCTAAAGCACTTTATAGAGCCAATGAAGTACTTTTTAAGTGTAGTCACTGTTTTAATGTTGGAAATGCAGCAGCCAATTTGCGCACAGCAAGGTTCCACAAACAGCAATGAGATAATGACCAGATCATCTGTTCTTAAATGTTGGTTGAGGGATAAATATTGGCCAGGACATCGGGAAGAACTCTCCTGCTCTTCTTCAAAATAGTGCCATGGAATCTTTTATATCCACCTGAGAGGGCAGAAGGGACCTTGGTTTAATGTCTCATCTGAAAGATGCACCCCTGACAATGCAGTACTCCCTCAATACTGCACAGGAGTGTCAGCCTAGATTTTGTGCTCAAGTCTCTGTGGTGGGACTTGAACCCATGATGGCCTGACTCGGAGGTGAGAGTGCTACCACTGAGCCACAGAAACCCCAGATTGATGTGTAAACAGGATTTCTGACAATCGTCTGCCGAAGTTACAGCAGCCGATTCGGAAGAAGCCCCAAGGAAGTTCTCGTCGTGAGTGTGAGCAGAATCGGGAGTGGCTGTAAAGCTCTCTGCAGCCAAATACTGTGCCAACATAACCTGTCTGGCTCACACGTGAGTAATGGTCATTTAAGTGAAGTGCCAAAAGAATGCAAACACCACGGAACCATATCCGAGAATGAGTCAGTTCCATTTGTCACATTAGCTGAACTTGTAGTCTCTTGTAGTGAATTTCCCATTTTATGCCAATTTGTAGCAGGGTTTGAGGTAAGTTTTAGGCACCATTGATTGATCAGCTACATTCTAGTTGGCACAGAGCACTCACAGGATTAAATGCTGCTATGGGGAATTCCTATAAACCTGATCAGGCCACTGGTAACAGCCAGGCATTTATGATTTCTTTCCCTAAGTTCTGATGTGGTGTTAAGGCCAAACCAAAGTTACTTTTATTAATCAGAGCAATTACTTTTAATTACTATAACTAATTGCCTTGATTAATAAAGGTAACTTTGGCTTGGCCTTGACCACAGGTCTCATGGGTTTTTTTAGTCCCACATTTGGGAGTAACATTTTATTTTGAAACTATCCAGCCTAAACCAGCTCTTGTTAGTTGTCTCCTCTCACCTGCAGCAACCATAGGCTAGAAATTTGTTGGCGCTGCCTTGCAATCCAGAATGAGTAGGCCCGAGGCTCACCCGATATTGAGTCTTGTGCCTCATTAACATCAGACTGGCGAACTGCAGACACTTGCGTGTCACAGGCAGCTCGCTGCTGAAGACCTCTGCAATCTTGGCCCGTAGTAGTGGCCCACAGGTAGGTATTAAAGGGGTTGGGGCGGGGTGGGGGTGTGTGGAAGCAATCGATGGGGACGGGAGGCGATCGGGGGTTGGGGAGGGGGGAACTGGGAGAGGGTCTATTAGGCGACCGGGAGGAGGATTGATTGGGTCATCGGGGTGGTGTCGATCGGGAAAGTGGCCGGAAGCGGCCCCTGGTTTTAATGTGGAGTGCGAGGAGCACTCTTGCACCTCATGGCTCCACATTGAGGTAAGTATTTATAACAAACTTACCTTTTTGGTGGCGGTCTGTAGTGATCCCTTTAAGGGCCGTTGGTTAGGCCACATGTAGATCTGATTTTCCTGAACGTTCAGGGACACCCAATTTTGTACAGGGGGTTTCAAACAGGTGTTGGGCCCCTTATTTGCCTATGCAAAGGGGCTGTTTCAGGTGCAGGCTCTGGATGCCCATTTTTTTGCCTATAACAATATGGCCAGCAGCTTGTACTGAGGCACGCACCTCCTGCCGCCATATGAGAAGTTTAGGTGCCTGATTAATGCCAGAAAAACAGGCATGGCACCATCAAATTTCTAGGCCAGAGACTTCAGGTACAAAATGCCTGATTTTCATTGGCAGTGAATTTAAATGTAAGTACTTGGTTCCTACAACCCAAGGGTTGGACAGAAATCCAGATATCTTTTTGCCATATGGCAAATCTTTTGCACCTACCTAACAAGAAATAGGCCCCAAAATGCTTACAAATGTTTCCAAAAAAGCAAAAATTACAACCTAGTATACGACAGCTAATACTTCAGCAATTATCACAATTCCCACTATTGCTTTAATAACCTGATAATTTTTATTTGCCCTTGTCTTTTCCCCTTATTTTATCCATCCTATTTTCATACTTATTCGCATTTACATCTTCTAAAGTAAATGCTATTTGCGTCAGAGTTCAGGAAAAAAGAGATATACTTTGCAGAAGCAAGGCAGATTTTTGATATGGTACACTGCACCCCCTTGTGTTTCAGCCAAGAGTTGACATAATACTTGAAGAATTGAGCATATTCGGAGTATCATTTGCTGCAGTGACTCGTGCCTGTGACTGACATCATGATAAAGGCATTTTAATGAAAATTTCCAATATTTGCAATCATACCTATTAGTAGTTGAATGTTGATTGGCTCTGGAGTGACCATCAAGAAAGAACTTACAATTATATAGTGCCTTTCATATCTGCAGGATGTCCCAAAGT
This sequence comes from Heptranchias perlo, assembly GCF_035084215.1. NCBI lineage: Eukaryota > Metazoa > Chordata > Chondrichthyes > Hexanchiformes > Hexanchidae > Heptranchias > Heptranchias perlo. Next base: position 18,157,007 of record NC_090351.1, read on the forward strand.
GCTTTACAGCCAATTAATTACTTTTTGAATTGTAGTCAGTGTTGCTATGTAGACAAACATGACAACCAATTTGTGCATAGGATCTGTGTTGGGACCTCAAAATATTCACTGTATTTATTAATGACTTCGATAACACAATAGAGAGCCATATATTCAAGTTTGCCGATGACACAAAGATTGGAGGCATAGTAAGTAATGCAGATGGGAGCATAAAATTACAAAGAGACATTGACAGATGAAGTGAATGGGCAAAACTGTTGCAGATGGATTTCAACACAGGTAAGTGTGAGGTCATCCATTTTGGATCAAAAACGGATGGATCTGAGTATTTTTTAAATGTTGAAAAGCTTGGAACAGCAGAGGTCCAAAGAGATTTAGGGGTCTATGTACACAATCACTAAAATGTAATAGTCAGGTACAAAAAATAATCAAAAAGGTTAATGGAATGTAAGTCTTTATAACTAGAGGGCTAGAATATAAAGGGAAGGAAGTTTTGCTACAGCTATGCAAAGCCCTGGTTAGACCACATCTGGAATACTGTGTACAGTTCTGGGCACCGCATCTTAGAAAGGATAAATTTGCCTTGGAAGGAGAGCAGCCCAGATTCACCAGAATGTTATTAGGGCTCCAAGGGTTAAATTATGAGGAGAGATTACATAAACTAGAATATAAAAGGTTAAGGGGTGTTTTGATTGCGATTTTTAGGATTTTGAAAGGAATTGATAGGGTCGATAGAGAGAAACTTTTTCTGCTGGTGGGGGAGTCTAGGACAAGGGGACATAACCTTAAAATCAGAGCCAGGCCATTCAGAAGAGATGTTGGGAAACATTCCTTCACACAAAGAGTGGTAGAAGTGTGGAACTCTCTCCCACAAAAAGCTTTAGATGCTAGTTCAAGTAATCATTTTAAATCTGAGATCGATAGATTTTTGCTAGCTAAGGGTATTAAGGGATATGGAGCCAAGGTGGGTAGATGGAGTTAGGATACAGATCAGCCATGATCTCATTGAATGGTGAAACGGGCTCGGGGTGCTGAATGGCCTACTCTTGTTCCTATGTTCCTATGTCCCACAAACAGCAATGAGATAATAACCAGTTTATCTGTTCTTTTTTTGTATTGATGTGGAGTTGCCAGTGATGGACTGGGGTGGACAAATGTAAGTAATCTTACAACACCAGGTTATAGTCCAACAGTTTTATTTGAAAATCACAAGCTTTCGGAGGCTTTCTCCTTTGTCAGGTGAGTGTGGAATTCCTTGAAGGTTACCGCATATATAAGTCAGAGAACAATGCCTGGCATTCAAATAAAACTGTTGGACTATGACCTGGTGTTGTAAGATTACTTACTTTTTTTGTATTGGTAGAGGGATGAACATTAGCCATGAGAGTGCTAACTTTTGGAAGTCAATTCAAGATGCTCCAATCATGTTGTAATATAATGAGATTACAATCGATTTAAACACGTAAAACAATTCAGACTTAAGTAAACAAGCTAAAATAATAAAAAAATAACAATTAAGACTAAATAGCAATAACGGACTTTGGAAATACGTTCAGTTCTGTTCTATGTTAGCATGTTTTTGTTGTGCACCTTATTTCAACAATTAGGTCAGAAATTACTGTTTACAATATTCGTGCCCAAATACTAAAAAAAATTGAGTACAATCCTCTGCCTATTATTTTAGCTGAGGTGTTAGCCAATTTATTTTGAATGGGTTAACCTGTCCATTAAAATAGCAGACAGGGGAATGTCTTACGCACTTATTAAGTACTCAGACACTATGATCGCAATCATTAATTTCTAGACTTTCATACTTTATATCCTGTGTACGTCTATAAATGAACCACTTTGCCATATTATACACCAAAGCTACAATTCTATCTGTTAATTATAAGGCAAATGGTTCCAGTTTTCAGTGCCACTGTTTACCTGGATGGAAGTTGAGTAAAGAACAAATCCAGTGATGGTGAAGGAGAGCACAAAACTCACCTTATACTTACAATCACCTTTCAGATCCTCACTGCAGTAACTGTGGGTATCAGTCTGCCAGCAATGTCCAAAGGGCACCTCACACCTGCTCTGAAATAGCACAGCTAGCTTAACAGGAAAGGCTTCCCTTTTATTAATGTACTGGAAGAATTTGATTCCAGTAATCTCAGTGACCCCAAATCCAATCACAACTTTGTTACAAAATTAGGACTGGGTGGGAGGTTTCTGAAAGGACAACTCCTGGTCTGGTTTAGATAGTACCCTGGGGATGTGTGTGTCAGTGTCTGTGTTCTGTTATTCTGTCATTCTTTCTCAGCTGACAGAAGCTATGGTCTGAGGTTATGTATCATAAGTTATATCAAATTTCCATTTTGATAATGAAAGAGACATTATGGGACATACAGATAAGGATAATTAAAAGTTAAAAGGGTGTGGGGAAGGAGATCACAATATGACACTGAGAACTATTCTTGCTGATCTTTAGGACTGCAAAGATGATAGATATTTAGTGAAGATCGATGACCCAGGTGGTGTCCTGCAACATGATCATATGCCATCATATGTATTGACTTTTGATAAGGGCTGCTGTACTCAACTGTCAACTTGTTTCTCCCCATAATTAATGGCTTGCTAATGAAAGTGCATTCTCAGAATTGACACGTTTCAAACTTGCATGTTCCTGCAATATCAGCAGGTTGTTAGGGCGAAAATAAAGGCATTCTCCAGTTTTGAAAGAGAAATTTAGGACTGCCAGAATCTTATAGCAGATGAGGGTGATGCGTACACCTGGACTCAGTCTCACTTTGCTACAGTCCCTGAAAGAACAAGAGCTTACCACATTTACAAAAATCTCAGTCTCGTCCTAAGAAAGGTGCCATAATCTACAAGAACCATTGCAAAGAAAGGTTACAAACTGGATTTAAGATGTTTACTTCACAAGAAATTGTAAGGCATTTTTATTTTGCTCTTATTAGAAACATCCAAAACATTAATTGGAAATAAAGATGTTTGCATGGAACAGAAAGTGTAAAACAGTTCATCAAGCTTCATTTGCAATATGTCAAAAAGTTAATTTAAAAAAATGTTTCTTCATTGTTATAAATTTTGGTAAGTGAAGCTGTGGCTAGATTTCAGATAAACGGCTGTAGTTTGTAATGGTCTTTTTCTTGAATGGTTGTGCCTTGAAGGCATGTTAACTGTACGAAAAGAAACCACAAAGGAAACCGAGTTCCTGCACAACTCTCAACATTAGATCTGTAAGAAACAATGTTAAAGCCTGTGACATGATCCAACTTGTAGTCATTAACTTCAAATTTGGTTCTGGAGCTGAGTATTAGGATTTATTTCTTAAATCACGTTGAAATGCAAACACATCACTTTCTTGAGGTGTAGTTACAATCCTTGACTCTAGTGTTCACATGGACATGCATAATTTAGCTTGACCCGAGGTTTAGTAGCAGAAAGATTTTGATTCAAACAATGAAACATCTTTATCAATCCAGTCTCTGCAATCAGAGATTATTCTAGGTTAAAAAAACACAAATTGAGAGCACTCAGTTTGGTGGAGATCTCTGGCTTCTCAGCTCATTAGTAGCTTTTCATTATTTCCTGGACCATTGCTGCTGCAAAATCGATAGGGAATATAAATATCATGGATACTAAAGGTGCTGAGTGGTATGAGTGGATTAATGCCTTAATTGTTCTATACCTCTGGGACCTGGGTTTGAAGCCGATGGAAATTTCCACACTCTCTGCTGACTGTAAGGATCACAAGCGAAATAATTTTGCATAGTTTCAGTGCAGTTTCTACTCCACAATGCAAAACTACCCACATTGCGACATAAATTGTTGCAAAACTGGTAATTTCATTCAATGTGGCCAAAGGGATAACTAATATAAGAGAAAGAAATGTCACACTGGTGAAGTAATGGGAGCTTTTCTGAGGTTGACATTAAGGCGTATCGTTGGGAATGGAATCAAGGGAACTTTACTCTGCATCTAACACATGCTGGCTTGTGTGGAGCATAAACACCGGCACAGACCAGTTTGGCCGAATCTCGTGCTGTAAAAATTGAAAGGTGTTACATTCTACTAAAGGAAAATTATGTATGGACATTACAACATAAATTTTATACCAAATCCTTAAGGAGAAAACACCAATACTATCTGCTCCTCCTCAGGTGGAAGGTAAACAAGGACTATGGGCCCTCTTACCAGCTCACAACAGATGCCGATCAATTTGCTACCTTTCCCCTAAATATATCTTAATACTCTCCTCAGGGGAGCATCCATTGTGTTTTTTGAAAATGATTAGAACATTTTTTGAAGAAATTCTGGTCTTCGGTCTCTAACAGCTATACTTTGCTCTTTTGATGAATCAAGGGTTGACATAGAAACAGGCTCGAGGGACTGAATGGCCTACTCCCATTCCCAAGTTTCTATCAAACTAATGAATCAAAATCAAGGTGGCAGGTGGTATTGATTTTGCATATGATCTTTCTGTGAATTCCAAATGCCTTAGTATTAACAAATACTAATTGGTGAATTAAGACTTATTTGTAATGATGTTGCATTCACACTTTTCAAAGACATAAACTAGCATTCAACCAGGAAAATTGCTGAACAATTCTTTAGTCAAGCCTTGGAGTGTGGAAAGCTCAGTCAGAGTGATAGTGGTAGTGGAAGTGAAGTTGGTCAAGGCTAGCACAGGGAGTCTAGGTCGGTCATCGGTCGAGTTGTGGTTGGGAAGGGGATTTTCCCCTCCCAAAGGATACCCCCTTCCAAATGTGCTACTGCTTCTTTCAGTGCTAAGTTTAAACTTTGACGTCTTTCCCTTCCTTGACAAAACAAACTCACAGGTCTTACTGTCTGCAATTGAATTCAGGGATGAAATGCTAGCTTTCAATAATTTTAGCAAAAATGTAGGCCTGGGTACAAAACAGGAAACCAGTTTTTTCACTAAAATTATCAACAGCAGGTATTTCACCCACTCAGTCTCCCCTAGACAAAACTGCAAGATGTCCCCTTACCTGCCTAGTAACAAGGATTCAATAGGCATTTTGTTTTATTTTGGGTGGGCAAATTTTCACATACACATTTTGGCATGGAAGACTCATCCATAGAGAAAATACAAAGTGAAACTACATAGTGTTACCGGGTGTGTTCACTTGTCTATTCATTCGGACACGGCCATTTTTGGGCATGCGGGGGACGCATGGAGCGATCCCTCCTGAATGGTGAGGCACGCAGCGCATCCAATATTGGGCCTTGGACCTCATTACTGGTGAGTTGTGGACGGTGACAGGTGGCTCACCAGCAAAGGGGAATTAAAGATTGGGCCCCTGCAATGCCAGCAGAGGCCCACAGGCAAGTGATGAATGGAATGTAACCGGAAAAGGAGGCAATCGGGAAGAAGGGGCGCGGGCGAGGCGATCGGGTCGGGAGGTAGTGGTACCCTGGGGGGAGTTAGCAGTGTCCAGGGGGACAGGAGTTAGTAGCGGCGATCGGGGGGGAGTGCGGGCCAGCAGCGGCCCTCATTCTTTGAATGTACATATGCAAAGGACCTAACGTCTGTTTAAGGAAAGGGCACGGCACGGCAATTTTTGGACCCTTACCAATATGGCGGGCTGCGCACTTCCAGCTCATAACGAGCGTGCGCTTTCAGCCCGACATATTAGAGACTTAGGAGGTTGTTTAGCGCTTGAAAAAAGGCGCTGCATGGCCAAATTAATAGGCCCTTTTGTAAACTATTGAAAAAGTGGACTACATTTTACAAATTAGCACTCCCAGTATGGTGCCTCACTCAAAGAGCCAGCATGGCATAGAGGTCAGCACAGCTGACTCCTAGCCTTCCCATCTTCTGATTATTAATATTAACTGGAAATTTGGGAAGGACATGGTTGGGGTGCGCTGACCTCAGTGTCCTTTTGTTCAGTGAAGCTCTATGCTGGGAGTGCTAACTTGTAAATTTTATCCATATAATCTTAGTTACTTCCAAAGTAAAGCTTCTTTCAAATTTGAGAAATTCTACAACAATTATTCCTTTAAATCTGAACTGGTTTTATCTGTCCATTCTGGGATGTCTCAATTTACAGCTGGAGACAGACGTTTTTATTTGCATTGTGGCCTTCTAAAGTGATTGATTTCCCTTGTTAGTGCACTGCTTAGCACACTTCCCTGAAAATCCTTTGTGTGCTATTTAAAATAAACAGGTTAAATCGCGACTATGTTGAAATAGCAAAATAATTTTATGCAAACGCACTGCCAAAGAAAATTCAGCTTCTAAATCTGCTCATTTGCTCACAATATGCATAATTTGCTTTCATTATTCCATCATTATTGCCATTTTTCATCTCATATAACACTGGCTAATGAACAGACCTGTTAGAATATGCACAAAACCATAACATGTTGGTACATAAATATGTGCCACGCCGTGGATAGGTGCCACTTCACAGAAAAAAAAATTGAATTTAGCTCTTTGTTGCTTTGCCAGACGCAAGCTAAACAAAAGATTAAAGATACGATCTTCAGCCCCACCCCATAGTTAATAGCTGATCCGCAGTTTGGCTAAATAGTTTGATTAAAACTAGCACATTGCATAAATATTTTACGACCATTGTGTCTATTAGACTATAACTGCAACAATGTAATGCATTTAACATAAAGAAACACCCCTAACCACTTTCACACATAGGTGCAAGGAAATGGTTGCTGAGCCAGGAAGGGAGAGCTAACTGCACAATTATTTTACTGCTACTATCTATCTATTTTTACATCAAAGTTGGGGGCAAAGATTTTTTAAAACACAATCAAATTTCATAACTTTGAAATGCTGGAGACTTGTTTAAGAAGTATGAATTCTAAAATGTCAGCTATTGCATTGATACTAATGGGAAGAACAATACTGCTTTCAAATCATTTTTTCTTCCTTAAATTAAATTAGAATGTTACTCTTTAACCGGCCAGCTGCATAAATATTAATGCAAATTACACAAAGTATTACAAATTGATTAGGTTAAAGCCAATCCCAATGGTTTTCCTACAGTCATCCTTCATGTAGATGACCTACATTTCAGACATATCACAACAGGAAAGTATTTTCCAAAGGAATTTTATTTTTGTGTGGTCTATTCCCCAAGCAAAATCTAAGTAAATGACCTGGTCACACACGGTTCATTGACTGTCCAAGCTGTGTGTGGTACTAGTTTTATTTGTTGTTATGCCTTTTTATTTCAAGGAATTCTCCATATTCACAAATAGAATCTGGAAAATGTTGTGTCAGGAAGTCACAGTTAATTGGAGGCAATTAAAGCAGATGTTTTCCATGCTGCATCATCAGTGGCAACACTGAATTCATTCTCTAATTAGAATGTATGACTTGTGTACAAAAAATGAAAAAAAAACTGCAATGGTTTAGGCAACAAAAACATAACTTTTCAAGGATGCACTATAATCTCTTGATTCTACATTACATCCTCTTTATCAGCATTGTGGTGTTCCCATCTTTTTAAAAATAAATTCTACAGATCGTTCAAGTTTTCAATGTTTCCCTGTACCTTATTCGCATACATCTACATGGTATAAAATAAAACATTTTAGGTGTAGCAAATGGTGTATGGCATGTAGACTTTGTTTATACATATATATGGCAACAGTATGTCTCAAAAGATGTTGGTTTAAAAGCCAAAGTAGTTAAGTTACTTTGCCGTGCTGCAAAGTCATGAGCAGCTGAAGGGTCCAATTCCCAAGCACCGGCCCTTTCCACAAATGACGCAGGTGTAATTGACAGGGAAAGATGATAATGCCCTCGCAATATTAACTCTTGAAGCCCGATGCACTTTTCTCTTTGGTCTCTATCGGCCATATCTCTTCAGGCTCTTTGGCACCCCGATGAAGCCAAGGCTTACAGTGTGGCCTGCTGTTGGCCACATCTTCCCAGTTTGCCAATGTTAAAAGTTTTCAAGTCCCTCTTGCAAACGCCTTTAAATCTGAGCCTAGGTCGTCTGAGCGGCCTTGAAGCATCTGCAAGTTCTCCATACAAAAGATCTTTGGAATACGCACAGCTTCCATCGCACATAGATGACCAAGCCACCGGAAGCATCTGTGTTTGTAAAAGGTTATTAGACTTAGCAACTTAGCTTCCTCAAGTACTTTGGTGTTAGGAACTTTGTCTTCCCACTTGATATTTAGAATATGGGGGAGACAGCAGATATGGAAAGAGTTCAGTCTCTCATTCCTGCTGTAGGAGGTCCAGTGAAAATATAGACATTTAGTGGCCATCATTCAATCTGGTATTAGTCTTATGACTTAAGACAATACCTCAGCTATTGTGAAAACCCAGCTCTACATAAGCAGAGTTAGAACTGCTAACATAGCAATTTTAGTAAACTAAACAAAAACAAGATGCAATTTATAACCAGTTCTAGATGCACACATTGCACACTTCTGGTAGCATTTTATTATTTGTTACAAGATTGGTAGTATTTGATAACATCCTTGTTGAATACCTCACACAATAAAATCCTCTCCTTTGAATATTAGCTTAATTCCTTTGCCCAGTATTTTTATGGGATGCTAACCCATTTATTTTAAACAAGTTAAAATAGTGGTCAAAGGAATTCCATTTTAATTTCTTAAGCATCATATGCTGATATTTGAACAAATCAATTTTGTGCAATTCAGGTGTCTGTTTTCAAATAAACTCTGATCCTTATTTGTGTCCATGCTCGATTCAGTTTGGCAGGACAGCCAATAACAAAGTGAGTTTAATGAACCATGGAAATCAAGATTTGCTTTTTCTATTCTCTGACTAACATCGATATTGGCCAAAAACAATGGCCAAGAAATCCAATGCCGCCAATATGGCAAGCAGGAAGCGCATGCACATTTCTGGCCAAAAGTGCGCCATCTGTCATATCGGATAAAGTGGTTATGCTGGCATCAGGAGCGAACGTTGGGAACATTCATAGGTGGAAATCATTTAAATTGGGGTCCTGCACTTTTTGCAGGACCGGTTCTCAATCTTCGAACGCCTCAGCACTTCACTTGCCATGTGCTGAACACGCACAGCTCAACGTGGTGCTAACCAGCAGGAAGGACCCCCATGCTCATCTGAATGTTTAGCTGGGAGGAACTAGAGTGCTCCTCCCGACCCACATTAAAAGAACATGGGCCGCTCCCCACCCTTAGCAAACCTCCACCCCCCACCAGCTACCGATCACCCTGACATGGCTGCTGATCTTCCTGACCTAGGCATCGACCCCATCCCCAGCCGTTGATCACTTCCGCCCCTCAACCCCACCCTGGCTAGTGACCCCTCCGCCCCCCCCCCACCAAGCTAGCGATACTTCCTTCCGGGTCGGAGTTCTCTCCCCGGTCATCCCCCTTCCTCGATCTTCAACTACGCTTTGCCAGGCAAGCTGCTTCTTACTCTTTGCAGCTCGCCACTTTGTGTAAATGAAGCCTGAGTCTCAATATTGGGAGCCCTCAGTCCTCACCATTCAGGCACAGAGCTCATATCCTGGGCCCGCCAGAATTTCGAGTCAAGAAACTCTTTTTTTCCGGTACCAAGAAGTTATCTTCAAACCATCCAAGTGTTCACTGGTATTAAGTAACCAGAGAAGCAAAGAAAAATAATTACTCCTAAAAGCAATCTGCTTCCCAGGATGTAAAACTTCCACATTTTTGTCTCAAAAATCTGCAAGAAACAAATTTTTTCAAAATTGTTGATAAGATCCAGCACAGAACTTCTTCATCAAAAGCACAGAGCTATAAACTATATTTTCTTTTCCGTAAAACAAAAAGCAAAATACTGCAGATGCTGGATATCTGAAATTAAAACAGAAAATGCTGGGAACGCTCAGCAGGTCAGGTAGCATCTGTGGAAAGAGGAAATAGGATTAACATTTCAGGTTGATAATCTTTTGTCAGAACAGTCTTTTCCATATTTGTTTAGGTACAAACCATATCCTTTCAAGCTGTTCCCCATCAATTGCAATGTTATGAGGAGAAAGGATGCCAGTGTCCTCATTTTAATTTATTTCCTCTCTCAGAGATGCTTCTTGAATGGGCTTAGACAACATTAATTTCGACAGAGAGTTTCTAAACAGGAGTCATGCTTTTCTTGTAGAATACGGAGATTAGGATTTTCCTGATGGAACAACAAATTAAATTTAAAGGAAGGCCAGTACCCAGGTATTAAAAAAATGCACAGAAAATTGTCGACCTCAAAGCAGTTTAAATATTCCTGAATGCTGCCTCTTGTTCACTTGTGTTCCCAAAGTTTCTCTGTAAGACAGGCCACTGTTTGGTCAATCTCTAGAATTTGATGAAAATGCAGTCACCTGTCTGAAAGTGTTGCTTGTGTCAGTAAATTCCTGAAGGGTGGTGTCCATTTGTATTTATTTATCACTCTTTTAAAGGAGTACAGCATAGCAACAGACAAAAACCGGATGTCATCACTGACAGCAATTTAAGCATGATTTGCTACAAGATGTGGTATGTGGCAGAAAGAGGAAATTTAACAGGTGTGGGAGTTCAGCCATAAGGTACATTATGGTTCCCAGATGTGGTCCGTGAAGGACTCATTGTGACTGCCATTTCACTTTTTTTTTGCTTAGTCTGTGCCACGGTTTCCAGCACATTCGCCCTGTGAGGGCAGAGAAGAGTGGAGAACCCTAAGGGATGCTAATGGGCCAAAACTGAGGATGATAATAAAATAGTTAAAATACTGAGCAATTACTTCCTATTGTATTCACTAGGCAAGACACAAGCAACTTTCCTTTCATAATCAATGATATTCCATTAGATTGATAACCTTGATATGAGTAAAATGGAGGTCCAAGACAGACTAAAATGGCTGAAAATAAATATATTCAAGAGCTGAATGGTATTAGCCTGGGGTATGGTAGCATAGTGGTTATGTTACTGGACTAGTAATCCAGAGGCCTGGACTAACAATCCAGAGTCAAGAGTTCAAATCTCTGCTACAGCAGCTGGGGAATTTAAATTAAATAAAATCTGGTGGCCATAAAACTACCGGATTATCGTAAAAACCCATCTGATTCATCAATATCCTTTAGAGAAGGAAACCTGCTGTCCTTACCCGGTCTGGCCTACATGTGACTCCAGACCCACAGCAATGTGGTTGATTCTTAATTGCCCTCTGAAATGGCCTAGCAAACTACTCAGTTATACAATCTCGCGACAGAAAGTCACAATAAGAATAAAACCGGAAAGACCACCTGATATCGGATCACTAGGCACTGGACATGACAAAGGTAAACCAATCCCAGTCGACCCTGCAAAGTTCTCCTCACTAACATCTGGGGACTTGTGCCAAAATTGGGAGAGCTGTCTCAAAGACTGGTCAAGCAACAGCCTGACATAGCCATACTCACAGAATCATACCTTTCAGCCAATGTCCCAGACTTCACCATCCCTGGGTAAGTCCTGTCCCACCAGCAGGACAGACCCACCAGAGGTGGTGGTACAGTGATATAGTTAGGAGGGAGTAGCCTTGGGAGTCCTCAACATTGACTCCGGACCCCATGAAATCTCATGACATCAAACATGGGCAAGGAAATCTCTTGCTGATTAACACCTACTGCCCTCCGTCAGCTGATGAATCAGTCCTCCTCCATGTTGAGCACCACTTGGAGGTAGCAAGGGCACAGAATGTCCTCTGGATGGGGGACTTCAATGTCCATCACCAAGAGTGGCTTGGTAGTACCACTACTGACCGAGCTAGCGAAGTTCTGAAGGACATAGCTGCCAGACTGGGCCTGCAGCAGGTGGTGAGGGAAAAATGTACTTGACCTCATCCTCACCAATCTACCTGTTGCTGATTCATCTGTCCATGACAGTATTGGTAGGAGTGACCACCGCACAGTCCTTGTGGAGACAAAGTCCCGTCTTTACACCGAGGACTCCATCCAACGTGTTGTGTGGCACTACTACTGTGCTAAATGGGATAGATTCAGAACAGATCTAGCAGCTCAAAACTGGGCATCCATGAGGCGCTGTGGGCTATCAGCAACAGCAGAATTGTATTCCAGCACAATCTGTAACCTCATGGCCTGGCATATTCCTCACTCTACCATTAGCAACAAGCCAGGGGATCAATGAGGAGTGTAGAACAGCATGCCAGGAGCAGCACCAGGCGTACCTAAAAATGAGGTGCCAACTTGGTGAAGCTACAACTCAGGACTACATGCATGCTAAACAAGGGGAGGTGGTTAAACTCTCTCTTGTTGGAGATGGTCATTGCCTGGCACTTGAGTGGCGTGAATGTTACTTTCCACTTATCAGCCCAAGCCTGGATGTTATCCAGATCTTGCTGCATGCGGGCACGGGCTGCTTCATTATCTGAGGGGTTGCGAATGGAACTGAACACTGTGCAATCATCAGCGGACATTTCTGACCTTATGATGGAGAGAAGGTCATTGATGAAACAGCTGAAGATGGTTGGGACTCGGACACTGCCCTGAGGAACTCCAGCAGCAATGTCCTGGGGCTGAGATAATTGGCCTCCAGCAATCACTACCATCTTCCTTTGTTCTATGTATGACTCCAGCCACTAGAGAGTTTTCCCTCTGATTCCCATTGATTTCAATTTTACTAGGGCTCCTTGGTGCCACACTCGGTCAAATGCTGCCTTGATGTCAAGGGCAGTCACTCTCATCTCACCTCTGGAATTCAGCTCTTTTGTCCATGTTTGGACCAAGGCTGTAATAAGGCTTGGCAGAAACCAAACTGAGCCTCGGTGGACAGAACTAAGCGATTCCACAACCAACAGATCAGATCAAAGCTCTGCAGTCCTGCCACATCCAGTCGTGAATGGTGGTGGACAATTAAACAACTAACTGGAGGAGGAGGCTCCATGAATATCCCCATCCTCAATGATGGCGGAGTCCAGCACATGAGCACAAAAGACAAGGCTGAAGCATTTGCAACCATCTTCAGCCAGAAGTGCCGAGTGGGTGATTCATCTCAGCCTCCTCCCGATATCCTCACTATGATCATAGAATCCAGTCTTCAGCCAATTTGATTCACTCCACGTGATATCAAGGAACAGCTGAGTGCACTGGATATAGCAAAGGCTATGGGCCCCAAAAACATCCTGGCTGTAGTGCTCCAGAACTAGCTGTGCCCCTAGCCAAGCTGTTCCAGTACAGCTACAACATTGGCATCTAACCAACAATGTGGAAAATTGCCCAGGTATGTCCTGTCCACAAAAAGCAGGACAAATCCAATCCTGCCAATTACCGCCCCATCAGTCTAATCTCAATTATCAGCAAAGTGATGGATGGTGTTGTCAACAGTGCTACCAAGCGGCACTTACTCACCAATAACCTGCTCACCGATGCCCAGTTTGGGTTCCGCCAGGACCACTCGGCTCCAGACCTCATTACAACCTTGGTCCAAACATGGACAAAAGAGCTGAATTCCAGAGGTGAGATGAGAGTGACTGCCCTTGACATCAAGGCAGCATTTGATCGAGTATAGCACCAAGCAGCCCTAGTAAAATTGAAGTCAATGGGAATCAGAGGGAAAACTCTCGAGTGGCAGGAGTCATACATAGCACAAAGGAAGATGGTAATGATTGTTGGAGACCAATTATCTCAGCCCCAGGACATTGCTGCAGGAGTTCCTCAGGGCATTGTCCGAGTCCCAACCAGCTTCAGCTTTTTTTTTTCGTTCATGGGATGTGGGCGTCGCTGGCGAGGCCGGCATTATTGCCCATCCCTAATTGCCCTTGAGAAGGTGGTGGTGAGCCACCTTCTTGAACCGCTGCAGTCCGTGTGGTGAAGGTTCTCCCACAGTGCTGTTAGGAAGGGAGTTCCAGCATTTTGGCCCAGCGACGATGTTTCATCAATGACCTTCCCTCCATCATAAGGTCAGAAATGGGGATGTTCGCCGATGATTGCACAGTGTTCAGTTCCATTCACAACCCCTCAGATAATGAAGCAGCCCATGCCCTCATGCAGCAAGATCTGGATAACATCCAGGCTTGGGCTGATAAGTGGGAAGTAACATTCGCACCACACAAGTGCCAGGCAATGACCATCTCCAACAAGAGAGAGTTTAACCACCTCCCTTTGATATTCAACGGCATTACCTTCGCCCAAATCCCCCACCATCAACATCCTGATAGTCAGCATTAACCAGAAGCTTAACTGGACCAGCCACATAAATACTGTGGCTACAAGAGCAGGTCAGAGGCTGGGTATCCTGCGGCAAGTGACTTACCACCTGACTACCCAAAGCCTTTCCACCATCTACAAGGCACAAGTCAGGAGTGTGATGGAATACTCTCCACTTGCCTGGATGAGTGCAGCTCCAACAACTCTCAAGAAGCTCAACACCATCCAGGACCCCGAAAGCAGCCCGCTTGATTGACACCCCATCCACCACCCTAAACATTCACTCCCTTCACCACCGGCGCACCATGGCTGCCGTGTGTACCATCTACAGGATGCACTGCAGCAACTCGCCAAAGCTTCTTCGACAGCACCTCCCAAACCCGTGACCTCTACCACCTAGAAGGTCAAGGACAGCAGGGACATGGGAACAACACAACCTGCACATTCCCCTCCAAGTTACTCACCATCCCGACTTGGAAATATATCGCTGTTCCTTCATCGTCGCTGGGTCAAAATCCTGGAACTGCCTACCTAACAGCACTGTGGGAGAACCTTCACCACACGGACTGCAGTGGTTCAAGAAGGTGGCTCACCACCACCTTCTCAAGGGCAATTAGGGATGGGCAATAAATGCTGGCCTCGCCCTCAACTAATAAAACAAAAAGTCACCCTGAGGACATAAAAGGCACATTTAAGGCATAATATAAATATAAGTTCCATATTGTTTTTACTAATAGAGACAAATGATGAGATTTGTGAGGTGCTGACAGTCATTATGAAGGAGTGAACACAGAGAAAGTCCCTTAGATTGGAAACAGGCTAACATAGTACACATGTTCAAAAGAGATGAAGAATCAGACCCAGCCAACAACAGACTAATCAGCCTCTCATCAATACTGGGTAAAATAATGATATACTTGAGGGTTTGCTTTATGATAATAACCCAAAAATAGCACCCAACATGGCTTCAGAAGGAAAAGATCCTGCCTGACTAACACCCTTGACATTTGAGGAAGTGACATCTCAAGTGGATTGTGGACAGCCCTATGACGTGGTTCACCTGGATATCCAAAAATCATATGATCAGTGTTGGGGCCCAACTGTTCCTAATTTACAATAACAACTTGGAATCAGAAGTCAAATCCAAACTGATTAAGATGATACTAAAATACAGAGGAAGCAGTGAGAATGAATCCAATAAAATATGTTGAAATTTAATAGGGACAACAGAGAGAGAGCAACCCAGAGAAAGCGCGGGAAACTCCCCCAGCCCTCCCAGGTATTAAGGAGAAGTGGAGAGAGAGCGCGAGCAACCCAGAGAAAGTGCAGGAATCCCCCAGAGACCTTGTATTAAGGAGTAGCGGAGAGAGAGAGAGAGAGAGCAACCCGGAGAAATAATCAAGGAGTGACGTCACAGGACTGGTTGGTGAGTATTACCCTTTTTTGTTGCTCTCTAAGCTAGGGCAGTAGTTTAAACTAAGAGCTGGGAAACTGTAATTATTACTTTATTAAATCAATAACTTAAACTAGACAAACTAATTTATTAATAAAATTAAAAATATTGAGTAAATAAAAACTTTAATTAATTAAACATATAAAACAAGGTTGGTTAGAGATGACAGTGCAGGTGGTGTGTCGTAACTGCAGCATGTGGGAGTTTGTGAAGGCCAGTGAGAGCCCGAGCAACCATATCTGCAATAAGTGTCAGCAACTCAAGGAACTTTGGCTCAGAGTTGTTGATCTGGAGTCTGAGGTGCAGACACTGCGATGCATCAGGGAGGGGGGGAATTATCTGGACATTTTGATGGCAGTCAAACCTCTTCGGTTAGACTTGGGCTCATAAGTGGCAAGTAACATTCGTGCCAGATAAGTGCCAGGCAATGACCATCTCCAACAAGAGAGAGTCGAACCACCTCCCCCTGACATTCAACGGCATTACCATCACCGAATCCCCCACCATCAACATCCTGGGGGTCACCATTGACCAGAAACTTAACTGGACCAGCCATATAAATACTGTGGCTACGAGAGCAGGTCAGAGGCTGGGTATTCTGCGGCGAGTGACTCACCTCTTGACTCCCCAAAGCCTTTCCACCATCTACAAGGCACAAGTCAGGAGTGTGATGGAATACTCTCCACTTGCTTGGATGAGTGCAGCTCCAACAACACTCAAGAAGCTCGACACCATCCAAGATAAAGCAGCCTGCTTGATTGGCACCCCATCCACCACACTAAACATTCACTCCCTTCACCACCGGCGCACTGTGGCTGCAGTGTGTACCATCCACAGGATGCACTGCAGCAACTCGCCAAAGCTTCTTCGACAGCACCTCCCAAACCTGCGACCTCTACCACCTAGAAGGACAAGAGCAGCAGGCACATGGGAACAACACCACCTGCACGTTCCCCTCCAAGTCACACACCATCCCGACTTGGAAATATATCGCCGTTCCTTCATTGTCGCTGGGTCAAAATCCTGGAACTCCCTTCCTAACAGCACTGTGGGAGCACCGTCACCACACGGACTGCAGCGGTTCAAGAAGGCGGCTCACCACCACCTTCTCGAGGGCAATTAGGGATGGGCAATAAATGCTGGCCTCGCCAGCGACGCCCACATCCCGTGAACGAATAAAAAAAATAAATAACGGTTTAGATTTGGTCAATGGTCAGGGACAGGAGGATGTGACAGTGAGTCAGGCAAGTATGAGGACCCAGGATACAGCGATGGACGAGCCTCGGCCTTTGACTTTGTCCAACAAGTATGAGGTACTTGCTATCTGTATTGATGAGAACAAAGACTGCAGTGAGGATGGACAAATTGACCACGGCACCATGGTACAGGAGGCCTTTCAAGTTGTGGGAGCAAAAAGAAATGTGGTAATGGTAGGGGAGACAGATACTGTTCTCAGCAGCCACGACCGGGAGTCCCGAAGGCTGTGTTGCCTGCCTGGTTCGAGGGTTAAGGATATCCGTTCATGGATGGAAACGAACTTGGAGCAGGAGGGGGAGGATCCAGTTATCTTGGTCCATGTAGGAACCAACAGCATAGGTAGGACTAGGAACGAGGTTCTGCTGGGGAGTTTGAGGAGCTAGGGTCCAAATTACTAAGCAGAACCTCAAAGGTAACAATCTCTGGATTAATACCTGAGCCGCGCGTAAATTCGCATAGGGTCAAACAGATCAGAGAGTTAAATTTGTGGCTGAAAGAGTGGTGTGGGAGACAGGGGTTTCAATTCATAGGGCATTGGCAACAGTACTGGGGAAAGAGGGAGCTGTTCCGTTGGGACGGACTCCACTTAAACCGGGCTGGGACCAGTGTCTTGGCGAATCGAATAACTAGGGCAGTAGATAGGGCTTTAAGCTAAAAAGTTGGGGGGGTTGGAGGTGGGGGGGGGGGGTTCAAGTGAGGGGAAATGTATCAATCTAAAAAGAAAAGTCAAGGCCATAGAGCAGTGTAGCAATTTGGGTAAAGACAGAGTGTGACAATTACATAGGCATAGTGGCTCACCACTACCTTCTCAAGGGCAATTGGGGATGGGCAATAAATGTTGGCCTCGCCAGCGTTGCCCACATCCCATGAATGAATAAAAAAAAGGGACAGAGAGTTTAATGGTAATAGTGCATCAGTGAATAAGGTCAAATCAGGGAAAAATAGTAAAAAGTTAAAATTAAAGGTGCTTTATCTGAATGCACGAAGCATTTATAACAAGATAGAAAAATTAACAAATAGAGATAAATGAGTTTGATCTAGTCGCCATTACTGAGATGTGGTTGCAGGGTGACCAAGGTTGGGAACTAAATATTCCAGGGTACTTGACTTTTCGTGAAGACAGATAAAATGGAAGTGGAGGGGTAGCCCTGATAATAAAGGATGACAAAAGGACAGTAGTGAGAAAGGATCTTGGCTCAAATGATCAGGAAGTAAAATCAGTATGGGTGGAGATAAGAAATGATAAGGGGCAGGAAACATTGGTGGGAGTAGTTTATAAGCCCCCTAACAGTAGTTATACTGTTAGACAGAGTATTAATCAAAAAATAAGAGGAGCTTGTAACAAAGGAAATGCAATAATCGTGGGGAACTTTAATCCTATATAGACTGGACAAATCAAATTGGCATAAGTAGTTTAGAGGATGAGTTCATGGAATGCATTTGAGACAGTTTCCTTGAACAATATGTCATGGAACCAACCAGGGAACAGGTTATTTTAGATCTTGTCTTGTGTAATGAGACAGGATTAATTAGTAACCTCATAGTAAGGGATCCTCTGGGGAAGAGTGATCATAATATGATAGAATTTCATATTGAGTTCGAGAGCGACATATATAAGTCCAAAACTAGAGTTTTAAACTTAAACAAAGCCAATTACATAGGCATGAGGGGCAAGTTGACTAAGGTAGATTGGGAAATTAAATTAAAAGATAATACGGTAGATAAGCAATGGTAAATATTTAAAGAAATATTCCATAATTCTCAATGAATTTCATTGAGAAATAAAAATTCCATGGGAAAATGACTATCTAAAAAAGTTAAATTTAGTTTTAGATTAAAAGAAGAGGCTTTTAATGTTCCCAAGAGGAGTAGCAAGCCTAAGGATTGGAAGAGTTTTAGAAACCAGCAAAAGGTGACCAAAAAATTGATACAGAGGGAGAAAATAGACTGAGAGTAAAGTAGCAAGAAATATAAAAACAGATTGTAAGAGCTTCTACAAGTATGTAAAACGGAGGAGAGTAGCGAAAGTAAATATGAGAGGCTGAGATAGGAGAAATTATAATGGGGAATAAGGAAATGGCAGAGACATTAAACAAATATTTTGTATCTGTCTTCATAGTTGAAGACACAAAAAACATACCAGAAATACTGGGGAACCAAAGATCTAATGAGAGTGAAGAACTTAAAGTAATTAAGATTAGTAAAAAAAAAGTACTGGAGAAATTAACGGGACTAAAAGCAGACAAATCCCCTGGACCTGACGGCCTACTTCCGAGGGTTCTAAAAGAGGTGGCTGCAGACATAGTGGATGCACTGGTTGTGATCTTCCAAAATTCCCTAGATTCTAGAACAATCTCAATGGATTGGAAGGTAGCAAATGTAACACTGCTATTCAAGAAAGGAGAGAGAGAGAAAACGGGGAACTACTTGCCAGTTAGCCTGACATTAATCGTCGGGAAAATGCTGGAATCCATTATTAAGGACGTGGTAACAGGGCACTTAGAAAATCATAATATGATTAGGCAGAGTCATCATGATTTTATGAAAGGGAAATCATCTTTGACAAATCTATTAGAATTTTTTGAGGATGTAACTAGCAGGGTAGATAAAGGGGAACCAATGGATGTAGTATATTTGGATTTTCAAAAGGCATTCGATAAGGTGCCACATAAAAGGTTGTTATGCAAGGTAAGGCTCATGGGGTTGGGGGTAATATATTAGCATGGAGAGAGGATTGGTTAACAGACAGAAAACAGATTGTAGGAATAAACGGGTCATTTTCGAGTTGGCGGGCTCTTACCAGTCAGGTGCCACAAGGATCAGTGCTGTGGCTTCAGCTATTTACAATCTATATTAATGTCTTAGATGAAGGGACTGAGTGTAATGTATCCAAATTTGTTGACGATCCAAAGCTAGGTGGGAAAGTAATCTGTGAGGAAGACACAAAGGGGCTGATTTTCGGATGGCGGAGGAGGTACGTTGGGGGCGGGGGGGGGGCTCCTAAAATGGTGGAATCCCGGAGTGGGTTTGGAGCCCGGCTCCAACCCACTGACTTCCGGGTTCCCCAGTGACGCGGTTGGGTGTGCGCGCAGCTCCCGCATGCGGGACTCCCACCGGCAATTAAAGCTGGCGGGATGCTACTTTACATAGTTATTTAGATACTTGAGGTACTTGACAGACCTCATCAACAGGAGATTTTGGCAGGGGTGCAATTTTGAAGGATCCTCAGCGTGTTTCCCGTGCTGTGGGAAACACTCCCTGTTGCAACATGCCCTGACCGATTAGATGCTTTGGGCCTACGACCTCTGGATTTCGGTACCTGTGAGGGCCCTTCCAAAGACTGCTCCACCTGCACCTGTGCAGGGGCAGACTCGACCACCTGGAGAGGAGGCAGCATTGCAGGCATTGGTTGAGAGGGGGGCAACGAGTGAGACGTGGGAGCACTTTGAATGGCGTCCCCACTTCCATGTCCCCTTCTGCCATCATCCCTCTCCTGGGCCAGGCCCACATCACTCCTACCAACCAGCTGGACGACAGTTTGGAGGACATGTGTGAAGCCTTGCAAGGCCAGGATTTGAGTACAGGAGCAGGGATATCTTACTGCAGTTATACAGGGCCTTGGTGAGACCACATCTGAAGTATTGTGTGCACTTTTGGTCTCCTTATCTGAGGAAGGATGTCCTTGCCATGGAGGGAGTGCAACGAAGGTTTACCAGACTGATTCCAGGGATGGCAGAACTAACGTATGAGGAGAGATTGGGTCGACTAGGCCTATATTCAATAGAGTTTAGAAGAATGAGAGGTGATCTCATCAAAACGTACAAAATTCTAACAGGACTAGACAGACTAGATGCAGGGAGAATGTTCCCGATGGCTGGGGAGTCCAGAACCAGGGGTCACAGTCTCAGGATATGGGGTATGCCATTTAGAACTGAGATGAGGAGAAATTTCTTCACTCAGAGGGTGGTGAACCTGTGGAATTCTCTTCCACAGGAGGCAGTGGAGGCCAAGTCATTAGATGTATTCAAGAAGGAGATAGATACATTTCTTAATGCTAAGGGGATCAAGGGATATGGGGAAAAAGCGGGAATAGGATACTGTGTTAGACGATCAGCCATGATCATTTTGAATGGTGGAGCAGGCCCAAAGGGATGAATAGCCTACTCTTGCTCCTATTTTCTATGTTTCTATGCTAGTGCTAGTTGGCTTGAGTGAGGGACAGTGACGTGGTCAACCGTTGAATGCATTGGTTTGGGTAAGGCTGACCATGAAAGAGATGCATCAGAGGGTGAGTATGAGACATAGCCATGACATTGTATGAGGATTGGGTTGAGTGGTAGTGGTGGGATGAGTACTGGGGAGGTGAGTAAGTGCAGGTAAGTTGAGGATGTGCTTTGAGTGGGTGTGAGGAGTGATGTGATAGAGTAGTGTTGGCATGTACAGAATGAGC
Organism: Heptranchias perlo; assembly: GCF_035084215.1. Lineage (NCBI taxonomy): Eukaryota > Metazoa > Chordata > Chondrichthyes > Hexanchiformes > Hexanchidae > Heptranchias > Heptranchias perlo. Next base: position 18,178,302 of record NC_090351.1, read on the forward strand.
TGGGGGGTGGGGGTGGTGATGTGGAAGACGGAGTGCAGGAGAATAAATGAGCGTACTCACTTTGGCTGACCTAGTTGGGTCATTGAAGCGCTTCCTGCACTGGATCCATGTGCGGGAGACGTTGCAGCTGCTGGTGACCTCCTCTGCCACCTCGAGCCAGGCCTTCTTAGTAGCAGAGACAGGCCACTTCCTCCTGTTCACCGGGTAGAAAATATCACTCCTCCTCCTCACCCCATCCAGTAAGACCTGGAGTGAGGCATAAGGAAATCTGGGAGCAGCCTTTCCCCTGGGCTGCTCCATTCTATAATTTTGGCTGTTTGCTGCAGGAGCAGCATTGGAGGACTGCCCCTTTAAATAGGGCTCCTCCAGCTGACAGCCTGTGATGCGGGTGCGCAGTCTGCCCGCTGCGCTGGTTTCCGACGGGACACCCGGAAGCTATGGTAAGTGGCTTCAATTTACCTGCGATCACATGGGGAACGGACGGATTTCACTGGGCAGCTTACCCACACACCCAGTGCCCCCCCCCCCCCCCCCCCCGCTGCCATCCCGCCTCCCTGGTAATATCGGGGCCAAAGAGTCTGCAAAGAGATATCGACAGGTTAAGTGAGTGGGAGCAAGAAGGTGGCAGATGGAGTATAATGTGGGGAAATGTGAGGTTATTCACTTTGGTAGGAAAAATAGAAAAACAGAATATTTTTTAAATGGTGAGAAACTATTAAATGTTGATGTTCAGAAGGATTTTGGTGGCCTTGTACATGAAATACAGAAAGTTAACATGCAGTTACATCAGGCAATTAGGAAGGCAAATGGTGTGTTGGCCTTTATTGCAAGGGGTTTGGAGTACAAGAGTAAAGAAGTCTTGCTTCAATTGTGCAGGGCTTTGGTGAGACCACATCTGGAGTACTGTGTACAGTTTTGATCTCCTTACCTAAGGAAGGATATACTTGCCTTAGAGGCGGTGCAACGAAGATTCATTAGATTGATTCCTGGGATGAGAGGTTTGTCCTATGAGGAAAGATTGAGTAGAATGGGCCTATACTCTCTGGAGTTGAGAAGAAAGAGAGGTGATCTCATTGAAACATATAAGATTCTGAGAGAGCTTGACAAGGTAGATGCTGAGGGGCTGTTTCCCCAGCTGAAGAGTCTAGAACTAGGGAACATAGTCTCAGGATAAGGGGTCAGCCATTTAGGACTGAGATGAGGAGAAATTTCTTCACTCAGTCTATTTGGAATTCTTTGGAATTCTCTACCTCAGAGGGCTGTGGATGATCAGTCGTTGAGTATATTCAAGGCTGAGATCGATAGATTTTTGGACTCTTAAGGGAATCAAGGGATATGGGGATAGGGCGAGAAAGTGGAGTTAAGGTTGAATATCAACCATGATCTTATTGACTGGCAGAGCAGGTTCGAGGGGCCGTATGGCCTACTCCTGCTTCTATTTCTTATGTTCTTATGTTCAATCATAAAGTATTGCACAAAAGGAAGTAACAAAAAATGGGGGTCATAAATACTCTATGAATGATTTCAAAATAACTAAGGATAAAGTTGAAAGAGATCTGAAGATCTCAATAGACTCATTACTCAATATGCTCAGTCACTGCAGAGCAATCATCAAAGCAAATAGAATGCTGAACTATATAGAAAGTATATGTATGAATAAAATATGAATACAAAATGATAGAGTGCAAGTCAGATGATGTACAGCACTCTGGGCCCAATTTTGGTCATTGAGACACAAAGGAATTATTATTATCCCAGGGGCAGTGCAGGGAAAAGCCACAAGACTGATCCCTAGTGTCCGAAGACTTGAAAGGAGTTGACTAAAAGGGCACTTCAAAGGAGGCATGTAACATCACAAACAGTATAGAAAAAGAACACCACTTCAGATTAAGCCATGAAAAATAGTCAAGAGATGTAAATTCAAACTAGTGAAAAACAAATGTAGAACTGATTTCAGGAAGTTCTTCATACAAAGAATGAGCAACACATGGAATGGACTCTAGGTAGGATATGAAGGCAAAGAAACCTGGAATCATTTAAGAAACAGTTGGATGCTGTGATTTGGAGGACTGTAATTTATTTTCTGGATGGTTGAAGTAAGATGGTCTTCCTCATCCAAAGCTATTTTGTGATCTTGTGATTTGAAGGTGACCTGTTTACTAAAGCTCTATAATTTTGAATGGAAATAGGAAATTTCCTTCAGATCAGAAATATCATAAAATTCATGATTCCCATTTGGATGAAAGCAGAAGTATTAATTATACTATTGGTTACCACAGAGTATTGCCACAAAAAAATCCACATTTTACTCTGATGTTAAATATACCACAAATTTTCTTTCTGCTCCCCATCATTGTTTCAAATGAAAAACCGTAACTGAATAGTTAAAACATGCTACCTGCAGAGCTAAAATAACTATAATTGTGTGTTTCTTAAGAGTTTGAGCATTGGAAAGTTGTGTGGGGCACAAAATATCGATATTTTAATGCAAGGTGATATGATATGATTTGTTTGAATATAGATTATGTTGCATTAATTTGACTGTCATCACGTTATGTAAAGTAATTGGCATCCATTTCAAAAACTTGATCTTCCCTTTCCTACGCTAATTTCGAAGTATGGAAAATGATACGTCATTTCATTAATACAATGTTATCCAGGTCCAGAATTGTGTCATATCATTTGGACTTTATTTAGATTTGTGCCAGAAAAATATGTTCACCTCAGTTTAGTTCCAATATTTTCATTTCAGATTTAGACATCGCAGCTCACATGTATATAATTGTAGATGTGATTGAGCTGATTATAATGATGTATAACATGCTATGTTGGCATGAAATTGAGCTTGAAAAGTTCTTTTGGATTGAAGAAAACATTGGGGTATTTGTGACTGATTAAAACATGAACCGTGTTTCCTACACAAACAACATTGAGGAATAGTTGTTGGAAACCTTTTATACAGAATGCAATCAAAGTTCTGCCATAAAACACATTTTCAAACTTTAATTAAAATGATTGCAAGCCTAGTCCACTGAAGAAAGTTTATGATTTTATTCACTGTTAATTTCAATTTCCATTTTTTCCCTTTATTTTCAAATTTCCAATTTTTCTTTCTTTCTTCTTCTAAACATGGTTACTCTCTTTCCTGGGACATGATACCATGAGTGCCAGCAGCCTTTGTGTACCGCACGCTACTGGCCATTCTTCATCTATGAACAATCAGTTTTGGCATAAAATTCAAATACAAAAGGCATCACAGCCTTTTGCTGGCTCGATCCGTCCTTACCCAATGTGCATGTACACATAAACACACACCCTTTCCAGCAGGGGTCACTGGACATCAATCAGGAGAGCCCTGGCTGAGTGTTTCCCTGTCTAGCCCAAGGGTGCTGAGGTCATTATAACACTCTATCTTCTGCCCTGGCTGAGATCAGCTAACTCAACAAAGACTGAATAACCACCCAAGGTTTGTGGACAGGTTGAAGAAGCAGTAGTGACAGCGCTGATTGACAGTAAAATCGAGTTGGAGTCTTAACTGTCATTTGACCCATATTTACATATATTCATTAGGCCTCCACCTGTTTCCAGCAGGAGGGCTGACTGCATAAACCAAGCTCCATCCAAAAATCACGGGCAGATCTCCAGTGATAAGTCAGCAATTTATTTATTTTTTTGTCCTGCTTCCGTCCATTTACGCCTAAAGACAGAGCAGCAGTGAGACAAAAATTGGACCACTTCCTCGACGGCAGTGTCTATAATGGTTAAAAACTGGTAATTTTAAGGTCTTTAGCTCAATGATAACATTACTGTATTCTAAGCTTAAAATCTAACACACACCTTGTATAACTATAGTTAGTTGGTGCTTACTGTTGTTGCATCTATAACTGCAAAACACTTGATAAATCTGTTTAGTATTGGACCATGAGTGTATGAGTGGTTGGGTTGTGTGGAAGTTGAAAGTGACACATTATTGTGTAAGAGACTGTGAGAACATGAAGTACATATACAAATGGCCAAAAATCACTCCCGAAATAAGGGAGGGGCTCAACAGCGCTCTCAGTTTTTAACGGTGAATTGAAGGAGCAAGTTCTCGCATTTGCACATGCGCAGTAAAATGCAGAAATCGTGAACTTGCTCCTAATGGTTTGCCAGCGATATGGCAGCTTCGAATTAAAGGGCCATCGCACGCTGCAATCGGAGAAATCATTGAAAAAGCGCAAACTTGCTTATCTGCCCAGCTGGAAAGTAACTAATTACACCACAAAACAGGTACACTTAAAATTACCAGGTCTAAACTAAGTTTTAAGTAGTTAGCTTTAACGACTGCCAAACAACTAAAAATTAACTTTTAAAAATGTAGAGTCTCATGTTACTCCTTATTTTAATAGTTTTGGTCATTAAAAAAAATTTAAAAATTATCAACAAACTCAGCGACACATTGGTCCAGAAATTGCACAGAGCGGCGAGGCAACACACACTGCAGCTCCTGCAAATTAAATTAATAGAAATACTTACTGCAGCTCTATCGTGTTCAAATGCTTGAATTTGAACTTTAAGCAAAATGTGCGCTATCAACCCAGCCTCTGAGCAGCGTGAGTTGCCACGCAGCTGGAAACACCTGTGAGGAGAAGTCGCCCACAAAATCTGACAGGAAAAGAAATCACGCTCACAGATTCAGATTGCATTGCTCAAGCAGGCAAACAGACTTCATTCATTTAAAGTTAGTATTCTGTATGTCATTGCAAATAAAAATTTTCATTTTTTTTTATAAAAGCCAAAGAAATAATTCTAATAAGAAATAAAGGGACAGAAGAGAAAAGTAAAAAAAAGGTTTAATTTTTAAATTTTAAATTTTTTTTAATGACCAAAAACTATTAAAATAAGGAGTAATATGAGTCTCCACATTTTTAAAAGTTAATTTTTAGTTGTCTGGCAGTCATTAAGACTAACCGTGCTGTTAAAACTTAGTTTAAATGTAAGGAATCTTACAACACCAGGTTATAGTCCAACAGTTTTATTTGAAAATCACAAGCTTTGAAGGCGAAAGCCTCCGAAAGCTTGTGATTTTCAAATAAAACTGTTGGACTATAACCTGGTGTTGTAAGATTCCTTACATTTGTACACCCCAGTCCATCACCGGCATCTCCACATCAAAACTTAGTTTAGGCATGGTATTTTTAAATATACCTGTATTGTGGCGTAATTAGTTGTTTTCCAGCTGGGCAGATAATCAAGTTGGCACTTTTTCAATGATTTCCCTGATTGCAGCGTGTGATGGCCCTTTCATTCAAGGCTGTCATATCACCGGCGAACCACTAGGAGCAAGTTCACGATTTCTGCATTTCACTGCACATGAGCAAACGCGGGAACTTGCTCCTTCAATTCGCCACTAAAAACTGGGAGCACTGTTGAGCTGCTCTGTTATTTCGGGAGCAATTTCTGGCCCAATGTAAAACATATCAGCCCAGATTTTGCTGTGAAAATAATGGTGAGGCTAACAATGCCCACCGTTATTTATGCGCAAATCGGTCAGCAATTAAGCAAGCGGAGATGAGCAGTTAAACGGCAATATCCGGAAGTTGCTGTCTGACATGTGCTGCTCCTCTGTGAGCTGCACAAAAACGGCATCTCTCTGTCTGGCTCCCCATTCAAATGCATTGAACGGCGTGAAGTTCTATGTTTCTATATATTTTTCTACGTTTCTATATATTCAAGAAGGGGATAGATAGATTTCTAGACACAGAAGGCATCAAGGAGTATGGGGAGAGAGCAGGAATATGGTATGGAGATAGAGAATCAGCCATGATCATATTGAAAGGTGGAGCAGGCTCGATGGGCCAAATGGCCTACTTCTGCTCCTATTTTCCATGTTTCTATGTTTCCTGTACTGACGTCATAGATATGCTCTAAACTCGCCACAAAAAGTTAGGGCTTCTCTATTCCAGTCTAAGCACTCTTTTAACAGCTTAATAAGTCTTAATTACTGCAAACAACCTCTCTGGCACTGAAAATTATCTTTTACAATTGTGGAGATTTTTTTTTAAATTTAAAGAATTTTTTTTCTTTTACTTTTTCTTTCATCCCTCTCTCTTAATCCAATATTTCTTCCCCTCTCTTTATTTTACTTTTTGTACCTGATTTAACATTGAATTCATTATTCTAACTTACAGTTCCTGGTTCAGACTCTGCGCTGATCATTAACGATTCTTCAATCTGATTGATTAAGGAGACACACAGTTACTTGCCCTGTTCACACAGGTTCCAGATGCCCTATAGAGGGCGTCGCACTGTTTGGATCTCCCGCTGACAGCAACTTACCACGCAAAACCTCACTGACAGTCTATGGACAAGTGCAAGTCTAATGAACGGCTGGCACCATTCATTCGCCGCTCACAGCAAAATCTGGCCCATTATAACATAATAATCAGGCCAGTATTTCAAGTGTTGAAATCTCACCTCATTTTCTACCTGTGTGGGGTTCAAAACCACTTTAACAAAAGACATTTAAAGGAAAGGGTTAACTGTGCCCCTTTTAAACAAAGACATTTAAAAACCTGCAAACACAGTAATGTAGTAAACTGTGTTCTCGCAAATCCTGTTTTCTCTCAATGACGCTGATGCCATTGGAGAAGTATGAGTTTCGGGATTGAAGATATTGAACTGTGGATAGATATCTAGATTATTAAATAAATAAGCTAGATGGATAATATTGAGCTTAAAGGGTTGTCAGGCTTTTAAAACACGTGAGCTTTTGGAAACACATGCTTTTCAACACAACGGGGGTAATGTAAGAAAAGGCAACAAGGGCATACATCAAAGGCTTCGGATCAGGAAAGCAATGATAGGTGTGAAAAGGCATGGGCCTCTCATTCCTGTCTGGTAATCTGTTCAAAGAACTGGGATTTGTAAAACATCAAATGGTATTGCATCCAGCACATGGTCAAATGGTATAAGAAATGGATTTGAGACCAGTGAAGCAATCAAAATTGGAGACATCAGGTCCATTAAGGATGTTTGTGTGTAGAAATGAAAGGGGCTACCTTTACATGAAAGGCCATAAGCAGAGATAGTAAAGGGGCCTTTTACATTCCATAGTTCGAGCACATGGGGGTCGATTTTAGGATGGCCAAGCGGTTGCGTTCGGTGTGGGGGAGGTCCTAAAATGGGGGAATCCTGGAGCGGGTCCAGAGCCCGGCTCCAACCCGCCCACTTCCAGGTTCCCCAATGATGCGTTTGGGTGCGCACGCAGCTCCCGTATGCGGGACTCCCACCAGCAATTAAAGCCGGCGGGATGACAATTTAAATACTTACTTACCTAGTTGAGGTACTTGACAGACCTCATTGACTGGAGATTTTGGCAGGGGTGCAATTTTCATGGATCCTCAGCGTGTTTCCCGTCCTGTGGGAAGCACTCCCTGTTGGAGCAGACGTGTTTCAGCCAGCAGCCAGTGGGAGATGCAAAGGATTTTTTGACAGTTGAGGGGAAAACCTCATTTATTGCAACAGGGCATTCTGTCACTTCAGATAAAGTTTTAGCTGCAACACCCTTGTCTTTCCACTCAAAATTATTAATTTATACCCTAAACTCTGCTGTGCAAACACATTTACCTACTTTGCGGACCCCCCTCAAACTCACACCATCAGAATGGGGGGGCGCCATGGCTGCATTCATCACTTCATCCGAGGACGAGCAACATCACCAGCCTCGCCAGGCACACCGTCCACCTCCGCCACATGGAGCTCCACAACACAGTGCTGCGCCACAGGCACCTGCACAAAATAGTCGTGCAACTATACATACACCCACTGTAGGGTGACCCAATGGGTGGCATCAAGTGTGGGTGTTCATGGAGAACCTCATGAAAGGGACTTATTGCACAAGCCAGTCAAGAATGGCTAAGACGTGGCAGTAGTGGTGACAATATAATATTTAATGTGAGTTGAACCAAAATCAAATATAAATAAAAAACATGACAAACCATCAAATACCCTTGTGCATCCCCTTCATGCTCAAGAAAACTTTGCCTTACGCTTCCTACTACTCATACATGATGCATCCCCTGTGGTTGCAGCAGAGATAGTGGCAGGTTGGGTGAGGATGACCGTGAAAGAGATGCATCAGAGGGTGAGTATGAGACAGAGCCATGCGATTGTATGAGGATTGGGTTGAGTGGTAGTGGTGGGATGAGTACTGGGGAGATGAGTAAGTGCAGGTGAGTTGAGGATGAGTATTGAGTGCGTGTGAGGAGTGATGTGATAGAGTAGTGTTGGCAGTGCAGAAGGAGTTGTAGGGTGGGGCCGGTGATGTGGAAGACGGAGTAAGTGTGCTCACTTTGGCTGACCTAGTTAGGTCATTGAAGCGCTTCCTGCACTGTATCCAGGTGCGGGATATGTTGCTGGTGCTGCTGACCTCCTCTGCCACCTCGAGCCAGGCCTTCTTGGTGGCAGAGGCAGGCCACTTCCTCCAGTCTGCTGGGTCGAAGATCTCTCTCCTCCTCCTCACCCCATCCAGCAAGACCTGGAGTGAGGCATCATTAAACCTGGGAGCAGCCTTTCCCCTGGGCTGCTCCATTCTATAATTTTGGCTGTTTGCTGCAGGAGCAGCATTGGAGGACTGCCCCTTTAAATAGGGCTCCCCCAGCTGACAGCCTGTGATGTGGGTGCGCAGTCCACCTGCTGCGCAGGTTTCCAATGGGAATCCCGGAAGCCAAGATAAGTGGCTTCAATTTACCCGCGATCGCGTGGGGAAGGGACCGATTTGACTGGGCGGGTTACCCACCCGCCCAGTCGCCCCCCCGCTGCCGACCCACCTCCCTGGTAATATCGGGGCCATGGTCTTTTCTGCATCAAAGGGTCTCCAGTCACATGATCAAAGCCTAAACTGTCAATCATTGAAGTATGTTAATGATTGAGGATCAGCAACAGGGAGCGATTGGACAAAAAGAATGACCCTTCTCAATCCTATGTCCTATTGGTAAAAATATAAAAGAAGCCTTTGAGACAAGTACAGTCTCTTCACCACAAGGCAGTCTCAAAGAATGCACACTGCAGTCGAATATCATGCAAGAAGAAGAGGACCTTGTGGACTGAAGAGCTGATCAACCTTTAGGCCTCGATGAGAAAAATCCTTGATTTAAAGGCTGCATATGTATTAATGATTTTCCTGATGTGTGTATGAATTGTTAATTGTTAACGTTGCAAATTGTTAAATGTATAATGGGATTTTGTAGAGAAAAGTCATATGTATGGTTTGATTTTACTTCATGAATGCTCGTATGAATTATAACATCATTAAATAATTACCTTTGATTAACGAAACTGTGAGTGAGGGTGAATTTCTTTGCGTGACTATTCGTCCAGTTCCAAGAATCACAGGAAATAAGGAATACCCTACATCTGGCCATCACACCTCATTTCTTTCATTACAATGTGGTACCTCTTTATATTGCTAATAAAATAGAAAAATGTCAACACATTTTGCAGTAGAAAAATGTTGTGGCATTGAACTCCCACACAATAATCATACAGGATATTTCAGAGCAACTTTTAAAACCTCTATAAAACGTAAGATATATAAACTCGCATCACAATCTCTGGGTGCCTAAGGCTTTATAAAATCCTCATGATTTATGATATTATCCTTGTAACATACTGTCCAGCAGATGCTATTCAAAAATTTCACCTTCAGTAAGCCCAACACTTGAAGCCTTGTGCCAGGGCACGAAAGATGAAGAGTTACTGCTATATCTGAAATAGTGCTCGTAAATCCCATAATAACAGAAAATGTAAACCATATTTAGCTTGCCTTTCTGGAAGGAAGCTTTTCAAATCTGCTCACTACCTCCCCTTGATGGCTTGGCCAAGGTTGGGAGCACACCAAGAGTAGGACAAGTGACTTGGCATGAAGCAACATTCCACAACACTAATTGTATGCAATTGGATTTGCTGCCTAAGTATCACAATCTTGCATTTAAAAAATCCCAGAGGCAGTGAAATTGCAGATTGCATTTGACTAATAACAAATCATTTGCTGGAACAAATTATTTGCCCTAATCATCAGTATGTCCTTTTTGTCACCAAGTTGCTTGCAATGTTGTTAAAAGCTAAAATCATAAGAAAAAAATGTTTTGTTTAAAAGCTACAGAAGAATACAAAAAGAAACAAACTTAAAAAATGATTCTTCAGTTTTCCACTTTGCACATTTTAACAATAACTGAAATAGAATCTATTAAATATGAGTTTATATGAGTATATTTTTACATGTGGCATCAAAGGAACATCTCATTGCCAATCATGAAATATTGTTCATAGTATGAGGATAGTGTCATACTAAAACTGCACAGTAGCCCAGTCACACCACATGTATTGTTTAGTATTTATAGGAAGGCCTTCAAGTCATGAAGTGGTGCATTGAGGAACCATGAGGCTGATTTCTGACGTCAAAGACTTATAAGAAAAGACTGGAGAAACGGGGGTCTTTAGGCTTCAAAGGAGGCAACTGAGAGGGAATAAGATATTAAACAGTATAGATGAGATAAATCCAGAATACTACTTCAAGGTAAGCCACAACACTGAAACAAACTGGTGAAAGGATCATTTAAGACCAGGAGGAACTTCTTCATGCAGAGTGATCAAAACTGGATTGATCTGCTGGGTAGGATAATGGAGGTGAAACTCTTAAATTCATTCAAGATACAGTTAGATGAATGATGGGAGAATATTGGACAGTAAGTTTTTTTTGGATGGATGAGTTGAAGTGAGCCGAATGGCTTCCCTCATCGGTATTTATCCTATGATATTATAACTCATTTGTAATTTAATCATGCAAAGAGATAAAGTTATTCTTACTCATAAAATATAGAATACATTCTGTGATTCATCATGAAAATGCAGATTTCATTGCAATTTTTAAAATTTCACTTTATTTTATTTCAACTAGTGACGGACCATAAAGGGATTAATTTATGTTTTAGTCCACTAGCAGAAAGTACCTAATGCTGTATGAAGCCCATATCAGAAAATTAGATTTGTGCTAACAGCATATAAAATTACTTTTACACCATATCTGCTATTTCTTTGAATGGTGTTAAGTTAGCTTAAAATTTATGATGCATTAAATAGCTATCATAAATCTTAAACTTTAAACAAATGTTTGAAAGACTTTCATGGGATCAGTACATGACCTGTACCAATAGGTTCTGATTTGGATTTCACTAATAGTTTGATACACAAACATCTTTAATTTTAATTACCCAACTGTGGTTTATTACTATTAGAATTAACCACAGTCAGGTTAATTTAAAAGTCATTTTTGCCTTTCAAGAATTTTCATTCATTACATTGAACTCTTAGTTAAGGTTTTCCTCAATCCTAAAGTTGGGGAAAAATATGATAGCATTTATCAGTTAGCTGTGTAAAAATGAGAGTTCTTTCAATCTGCTAAAGGGGTTAAAAAGGGTTCACTGATGAAAGACAGTGGGTTTCATGCCAGGGTTCTCTTTAATAGTTCAAAGCAGCTGGAGAGAGTTGCTCTGGTTATGATGGCAATTAACAGCTCACATTAGTTCTTATGAGCAGTGACTGCTGATCAAAGGACTGACTGGTACTCGGCTTTATATGTTCATTGACCGCATCCAATTTTTGCTTTAGTTAAATAATTTTTAATCTTCAGCACTAAGAATGTGTCTCCACATCCATTACTCATCACCGTTCAAAAAGTCAAAACCATAATGTTTCACCTCAAAGCATTGACTGTTGATATTCCATTCAGAAGTTGTCATGTGAAAATGTACAATTTCCAGCATAACCAGTAACTGATTGCTCAAATAATAAATGGGGGAAGAAAAAAACATTTAAGGTTGTAGTCGTACTACATTAGCATTCTGAGACTGGTAGCTGTACAGTGCAAAGTACAGCCAGCAAGACTGAAGTTATACTGCAGGCTTCACCTGCAGGCTTCAGCTTTACACTGGTGTAGTACAATACGTTGTGAATTGGCCAAATTAATTAACAATTTTGATGTTTCTGATCCTTTATCACATTTAGATCCTATTTAAATAAGCTTAGCTGGACCAGCCATGTCAACACTGTGGCTATAACAGCAGGGCAGAGAATGACTACTCTGCATTGAGCGACTTATCTCCTGACCTCTCAATGACTCTCCACCATCTACAAGGCTCAAATTATGAGTGTGATGGAATACTCACCATTTGACTGGATGGGTGCAGCTGCAACACTCAAGAAGTGCAACACAATGCAAGACAAAGTAGTCTGCTTGATTGACACCCCTGCCAACCCCTCAGCCACTGATGCACTGTGGCTGTAGAATGTATTGTCTACAGGATGGACTGCAGGAACTCACCAAGGTTACTTTGACAGTACTTTCCAGCCCCACGACCGCTACCACCAAGAAAGATGAGAGCAGCAGCGTCATGGGAACACCATCACCTGAAAATTCCTTTCCAAATCACACACCATCCTGACTTGGACATATACCATCATTCCTTCACCGTTGCCAGGTCAAAATCCTGCAATTCCCTACCAACACTATTGTGGGAGCATCACCACCTTAAGGAATGCAGGAGTTCAAAGAGAAGGCCCATCATCACTTTCTCAGGGCAACAAGGGATGGGTAATGAATAAAGCTTTGCTAGCGTTACCCACATCCCAAGAACAAATAAAAAACAAACTAATAAATTAACTAGTGACAAGATAATAAGGAACGGTATAGGAGATTAAGTACAGATTTGGTACATTTTGCTCTATTGTTTATAGCAAATTAGGCATTCCATAATAGATTTAATGTGAAAAAGTCTTGTACTTATATTATAAAATATATTTACGTTAATTTCAGATACACGGGTAACAGTTGCAAGGCTATAATTCAATCAAAGAATTCTGATTAAGAACATAGGAAAGCATGAAACAAGAAAAGCCTAGATGACCCATCAAGCCAAATTCTTTGACAGACCAAATACAGTCAACCTAACATTCTGACAAAAGATCATTGACTTGAAACGTTCTCTGTTTCTCCACAAATGCTGCCTGACCTGCTGAGTACTTCCAAAATTTTCTGATTTTTTTTTCCGATTTCCAGCATCTGCAGTATTTTGCTTTTGCTGCAGTCTAAATAATATACACATGGACACCCAGCCCACTTATTTAATCTCTTGCAGAAAGGTTCTGCATAATTTCTCCCTGAGGTAAATCAGTGAAACTCATAAATCTATTTATCCTTACATCTCCAGCATTTAACATTAGCTGGTTGCTTTCCACAAATGATATTTCCCTGGTCCCAGCAGCATAGGAATTATTGTTTCTGAAGAATATTTCATCATCTCTATCTGTAATTATCCCTATAACCTATCATTGCTAAACAGCCAGCTGTACAGCTCTTTTTTGAAGGAGTTAACTACTTTTTTTGGGAGTGTAACAATATTTATTTCTAGTACAAGAAAATAAACCTTTTGGACAGGTTAAAATGAGCAACACAGGCTAGAAATTACTGTTACAGCAATAGTGCATGAATGCTCAACATAATCATTTGACATTTCTCCATCCACTATTTTAATGGAGGGTGTTAACCCATAGAACAAGAGAACCATAGAAAAGATACAGCACAGAAGGGAGCCATTCTGCCCATCGTGTCCGCGCCGGCTCGAAGAACAACCAGGTGTTCATTCTAAGCACCCGGTCTGTAGCCCTGCAGCTTACAGCACTTTAAGTGCAGGTCCAGGTACTTTTTAAAAGAGTTAAGGGTCCCTCCCTCTACCACCAATTTGGGCAGCGAATTCCATACACCCACCACCCTCTGGGTAAAAAAGCTTTTCCTCATGTCCCCTCTAATCCTTCCGCCAATCAGCTTAAATCTATATCCTCTAGTTCTTGAACTCTCCATTAGAGGAAACAGGTACTTCCTGTCTACTCTATCTGGGCCCCTCATAATTTTGTACACCTCAATCAAGTCACCCCTCAGCCTCCTCTGCTCCAAGGAAAACAACCCCGTCCTATCCAATCTCTCCTCATAGCTGCAATTTTCAAGCCCTGGCAACATTCTTGTAAATCTTTCCTGCACTCTTTCCAGAGCAATTACGTCCTTCCTGTAACGTGGTGACCAGAACTGCGCACAATACTCCAGCTGTGGCCTTACCAGCATTTTATACAGTTCCATCATTACATCCCTGCTTTTGTATTCTATACCTTGGCTAATAATGGAGAGCATTCCGTATGCCTTCTTCACAACCTTATCTACCTGTACTGCCACCTTCAGGGACCTGTGTACATGCACTCCAAGGTCTCTCACTTCCTCTACCTCTCTCAATATATTCCCGTTTACTGCGTATTCCCTTTTATTGTTTGCCCTCCCTAAGTGCATTACCTCACACTTCTCCGGGTTGAACTGTATTTGCCACTTTTCCGCCCACTCCACCAACCCATTGATATCTTCTTGGAGTCTACAGCTATCCTCTTCTCTATCAACTACACGGCCAATTTTTGTGTCGTCTGCAAATTTGCCAAACATGCCCCCTACATTCAAGTCCAACTCATTAATATATACCACAAACAACAAGGAACCCAACACTGAGCCCTGTGGCACATCACTGGAAACGGATTTCCATTCGCAAAGACATCCATCGACTTTTACCTTTTGTTTCCTGTTACTGAGCCAATTTTGGATCCAATTCATCACATTTGCCTGTATCCCATAGGCTTTTACCTTTCTGACCAGTCTGCCATGTGGGACCTTGTCAAATGCCTTACCAAAATCCATGTAGACAACATCCACTGCACTACCCTCGTCAATCCTTCTTATCACTTCCTCAAAGAATTTAATCAGATTTGAAAGGCATGACCTTCCCTGAACAAATCCATGCTGACTATCCCTGATTAAACCATGCCTTTCCAAGTGACAGTTTATCCTATCTCTCAGTATTGATTCTAATAGTTTGCCCACCACCGAGGTAAGACTGACCGGCCTATAATTTTGTTCGGCTTTTCCCTTGTATCCTTTTTAAACAATGGTACTACGTTTGGAGTCTTCCAGTCCTCCGGTACCTCCCCTGTATCTAGTGAGGATTGGAAAATGATCCTCCGAGCATCCATTATTTCCTCCCTGGCTTCCTTCAATAGCCTAGGAAACAATCCATCCAGCCCTGGTGACTTATCAATTTTCAAGGATTCCAGTCCCTCTAGTACTTCCTCTCTCGTAATGTTTACCTGATCCAATATTTCACACCACTCCTCTTTAACTACTATGTCTGGATCGTCCCTTTCCTTTGTGAATACGGAGACAAAATATTCATTTAAAACCCTACCCACATCCACTGCTTCTACACACAAGTTACCCTTATCATCCCTGATAGGTCCCATCTTTTCCTTAGCTATCCTTTTGTTCTTAATGTACTAATAAAACATCTTTGGGTTTTCTTTAATCTTACTAGCTAATATTTTTTCATGCCCTCTCTTTGCTTTCCTTATTTCCTTGTTTACGTCATCCCTGTACTTTCTATACTCCTCTAACCCATTTAATTTAATTTCATTCTGTAAAATTGTCTGCTATGTTGATTTTCATGGTTAAAATTTTCGGGGTAGAGTTTCCGCTAGGCTGCATTGGTTTTATGGTGTCCATATTATAAAAAGGATATGGGGTACTGGAGAAGATGCAAAAAAGGTTTAGCAGGATGATCCCACGTAGAGAAGATGTAACCACTTGCAGGGAACACCAGAACTAGGGGCCATAAATTACGTCCAGGGTTTTGAGCTGGTTCAAAAATCGTTGCGCTGAAGCCGACCCCACCCACAAAACTGGTCGTGCCCCCAATCGAAATAACGAGGATGGCGAGTTTCCGCTGATTGTGCCCATTTGTGGCCATTTGAGGGGGGTCTTCAAATTAAGCTAGTTTTCTTAGGCATACATGCTCTAGTAGGCATGTTTTAAGTGTTTTTACATATTAAAAAATGTTTCATTTACTAAGAAATTTCCAGGCTGATTTGGAACTTATCCACCTCTCCCCATATCACTAATTTCCATCAACAAAACGTATCTTTCATTTTTAGCCTTGATTTTTACCTGGATTGTTATTCCAGGATGAGTGCTGGGACCACTGTTGTTCACTATTTACATAAACAATTTGGACTCGGGAATTGGAAGTACAATTTTAAAATTTGCATCAACACCAAATTGGGGGTATAGTCAATACCGAGGAGGACTGTGACAAAATACCGGAAGACATTAATAAACTTGCAGAATGGGTGTGTAATTGGCAAATTAATTTCAAAATAGATAAGTATGAGGGATCACATTTTGGAAGGACAAATTAGGGGGCCACATACTGCTTGGATAATAAGAGTCCAAGTGGGGTAGAAGAGCAGAGGGATCTGGAGGTACAGATACACAAATCACTAAAAGTAGTGATGCAGGTTAATAAGGCGATAAAAAAGCAAAAAGCCCTGGCGTTCATTTCTAGAGGGATAGAATTGAAAAGCAGAGAGGTTATGTTAAATTTGTATAGATCCTTGGTTAGACCACACTTGGAATACTGTGAACAGTTCTGGTCTCCACATTATAAAAAGGATATAGAAGCACTGGAGAAGATGCAAATAAGGTTTAGCAGGATGATCCCAGAAATAAGAGGTTTTACCTATCAGGAAAGATTGAGCAGGCTGGGGCTCTTTTCTCTAGAAAAGAGAAGACTGAGGAGTGACCTGATAGAGGTCTTTAAGATTATGAAAGGGTTTGATAGGATAGACGTAGAGAAGACATTTCCACTTGCGGGGGAGACCAGAACTAGGGGCCATAAATATTAGATAGTCCCTAATAAATCCAATAGGGAGCTCAGGAGAAACTTCTTTACCCAGAGCATGGTTAGAATGTGGAACTCGCTACCATAAGGAGTAGTTGAGGCGACTAGCATAGATACATTTAAGGGGAAGCTAGAGAAGCACATGAGGGAGAAAGGAATAGCAGGAGATGCTGATAGGGTTAGATGAAGCAGGGAGGGAGGAGGATCGTGCGGAGCATAAACAACAGGCATGGACCCGATGGGCTGAATGGCCTGTTTCTGTGCTGTACATTCTATGTAATTTTATATAAGTGAAACGTTTTTGAGAATTTTTTTTAAAATACTGTAAATGAAGAGCCCTTCATAGTCTATAAAACTCTCAAGGCATTGCACACTATAAGTCAAAGAATATGATCTCTGTCTTACCTGTCTCTGTTGTCTTTATGTTGCTGTTTCTGTCCCTCTCTTTCTCTTCTATTCTCCGTCTCTCCCCATAATTCCTCATTTGGCTTCTCTCTCTGTCTTTTACTTCTTTCAAGTGAGAGGTGGTATGGTAGGGAAAGAAGTCGCCATTGGCTGCAGGCTGCATTTCTCAGTGGAGGTTGTGGGGAAAATGTGGCCCTCGGTGGCTGCATTTCCATCTCCGCCCCCTAACCCATGCTTTTCCCATGCCTTTGCTCCCATTGAGTCTGCTGTCCCTTCCAACCAACCCCACCCCTTTCTCCCACCCCCTCACTCCCACTTTTACCACTACTCACTCCCATTGCTACCTCCACCCCTTCCCTTTTGAACTGCCTGCACAACTTCTGTATCCTCCCCTTTTCTTCACTCACTTACAGTGCTACCTAACTTGGTATCATCAGCAAACTTAGATATACGGCTCTCTATTCCTTCAGCCAAGTCATTTATAAACATAGTGAAAAGTTGTGGCCCAAGTACAGATCCCTGGGGAACACCATCTTGCCGATTTGAGTACATACCCACTATCTGTACTCTCTGACTCCTACCTCCTAATCAATTCCCTATCCAAGCCAATAGGTTGCCTTCAATTCCATGCACTCCCATTTTTGTGCATTATCTCTTATGTCGAACATCCATAGACACTCCCTTATCTACCACGTTAGTAACCTCCTCAAAAAATTCAACTAGGTTTGTTAGACATGACTTACCCTTTACAAATCCATGCTGGCTCTCTGATCAGCTCATATTTGTCCAAATGCGCAGTCACTCTGTCCCTAGTAACAGATTTTAGTAACTTCCTCACAACTGACGTTAGATTAATAGGCATATAAATTTCTAGCTTATCTCTCTTACCCTTTTTGAATAGTGGAGTGACATTGGCAATTTTCCAATCCAAGGAGACAATTCCTGAATCGAGAGAGTTTTGGAGTATTATGAGTAACGCATCAACAATTTCCTCACCTACTTCTTTTAATAGCCTGGGGTGGAAACCATCGGGTCGTAGAGATTTGTCTATCTTTAATAACATTAGTTTCTCCATCGCCGTGTTTTTACTTATAGTGAATCTAGTTAGTTCCTCCCCTTGATTTATTTTTATTTTTCCTTGTATCTCTGGTTATCCTCATCCTCTATTGTGAAGACCGATACAAAGTAACTGTTTAGTAGTCTGCCATTTCCTGCTTTCCAATTACGACATCACCTGTGTCTGTCATTAAGGGGCCCACATTACTCTTAGCCACCCTCTTTCTCCTAATATATTTGTAAAAATCTTTAGTGTTGTCCTTGATAGCCCTCGCAAGCTTTTTCTCGTATTCCTTTTTGCGGCTCTTACCACTTTCTTTGTATCCCTTTGCTTATCTTTATATCTCTCCCAGTCTGCGAATCTCTGCAGTTCTTTGCCTTCATCTAAGCCCTTTCTTTTAGGTTTATACTATCTCTCACTTCCTTTGTTGACCAAGGTTGTTTAATTACGCAAGTAGAGCTCCTGCCCTGTAGGGGTATGTACCGGTCTTGTATTCTACCAAATACTTTTTTGAACATCTCCCACTGTTCAGCCATAGTTATCAGTTAGTAGTTCTGCCCAGTCTATTGTGGTCAATTTCTGCCTCATCCCTCCAAAGTCAGCCTTACCTAAATTTAAAACCTTGGTTCGCGACTCACCGTTTTCCCTCTCAAATCTAATATCAAATTCTATATCATCGTCACTGTTAGCTAATGTTCCCTTACTATTAGACTATTGGCTAATTCAGGCTCAATACTCATTATTAAATCTTAGATGGCCTAGGAATGCGGGTTTTGCCCATATTCCCTCACGCAGCAAATCCTCAATTTCCACAGGGTCGTTAGAGGGAGGGAAGTCAAGCAGAAGACAGGCACTTCTACACAGGGAAGTGAAATTGGAGATTCCAACACCAGGGTCGCTATAAAATGGCACTGCAAGTTGGCAACAAGACCAATTTTAAAAGGCAAAAAAGAAAACTTAAATGCAGTAATAATGTGGATTTTTTGCCCTAGGAAAGTTAAGCACTGCTGTATCTTGATTCCAGTCAACCGCTAGTATTTTCTCCTTTCATTGGTGTTTTCTGAGAGCCTGTAGAAGTTGTAGTTGTGGAGCCTTAGTGTGAATACAGTGCAGAGAATTGGATGGAGAAAATTATAGTTTGCCTAATAAATGTTAAATGTAAAATAAATGCAGATAGTTCTTTAAGTAAAGTGTTTCTTTATTCAAACAAATTATTTTCCAGTAAGTGATATGTAGCTTGTTGCTGATGATAATTAGAGCAGATATCCTTCATAGAGAAATAGTGTGCAAGAAGCTACAAAGCATGCAACTTCCCATTTGGGGCATTCTTGTTGTCTGTAGAATAGCTCACGCTGTTTCCATAGTGACGTTTTCTTTTTGGCCATTTTCAATATCTCCTCTACTTCAAGTATGCTCTTTCCAAGCACAATGCAAGTAAATTCCTCCTCAATTTTATGTGATGATTCTGAATACATTTAGAGGTATATCATGAATGCGTTTTTCTGACACTGCACTAAATTTGATAGCAAAACAATAATCTTTTCATAAATCTGATCTGTAGCAAGCAATCTGGAATAATCTGGTAGTGCATCATTCGTGAGAAAGCTTATAAATATGACTGCATTTTCTTTCATCTCAAGTTGTGCAATGCTGAAGGCAACACAGCTTGTTATATAGAAGATGATCCAGTTGGTCAAATCTCTGCTAATGTGGATGGAGATTTTGCTCAAATATTTTTCATAATGTGGTGCCCTCCAATGGAAGCTCTTGAAACATCTTGCATATGTGTTTGACACTGTTACTAGACCAATCAAATTCACCACTCTTTTGTGGATCTTTATTACCTCAATACTTTAATTATTAGGCTGGATCTTGCTGGAATGAGGCATCTCATGGCACGTACCGTTAGACTTTTTCCTGCATCCTTCAGTTCAAAAACCTTTTGTGTCATAACTTGCTGGAAGTGTGAGTTTATAACATTGTGGCAAAGGCAACGGGGAATCTGGAACCTTAATGAATGGAGGGACCAACAGTATATCTCCTTAACCAATGACATTAAAGGATTGAGAAAGAAGCAAAGGAAAGATGGAGAAGGAAATAGAGTGAATTAGATTCAAAGTAGGTACAGAAAGAGAAATAAAGAGAGGGAAAGAAAGATTGAATTAAGAGAGAGGAAAAAGACAGAAAGGAAAAGTAAGAAAAAAAATTTAAAATATATTTTTTTAAATCTCTAAGAAGTTATTACATGCAGCAATGAAATTGAACTCTTTAAATTGTTCCATTTCTGGGCCAGAAAGGTTGATTGGCATTGCATTAACAATTATAATGTGGTTAAAAAGGTACTTACGCTGTTAATTACCAGAGTTAACTTTCTGTGGCCAGTTTAATGGGCAATTAACGTGCAAATCCAGCAAGTTCTTAAAAATAATGGGGAGGCTAAGATGCCATTTGTGCGAAGCAAATGGCGGAGCGGCGTAAATCGACAAGCAAATTCTGGAGATTCACAATTCATGGCATATCTCTCAATCTCCTGAACTTGCTGGCCAATTTACACATTAATAACAGTGTGCGTCATTAACATGCCATTATTTTTCCAGCAAGATGAGGCCCAATGAGATACAGCAGCAAGCTGATCAACGTGGAATAAATTTTCTATAAGTGCAGGGTTTCATTGGATATTTCCAAATCCGATTAGTTTCCCAAGTACATTAAAGCTACAGCTCTCACTTTGTCATGTTCATTTTCAAAGAAAGGCTTAATTGCAAGTGCTACATAAGAATGGAATTTGCATAAGTCTCTTACAGCTCATCTAAGACCTTTGATATGCTTGACGTTGCCTCGATTGCTATGAGCTTGTTGGGTTTAGACTTCTCTTCTATCACAGAAATCATTGCAGACAATAACTTTATGGAGTACTTTTCTGTCCAATTGCAGCATTTCCGAAACCTTCCATCATGATCCACTGAACAATAGGAAAAGCAATGATCAAGCATTGAAGCCAGTTTCCTACAAGAGTACCCATGAGCAACAATTCCAACACCACTCGGTGATTTAAAAACTCTCCAAAGAAGGCAATTATAGTAATTCTCTGATTCTTTTCTATATTAACAAGGACAGGGAATGAGTAACTCAACAATGCTGATCAGATGATGAACAACACATACAGTCATTGTGCTTGCCAGCAGCATAACATCATGGTACATTTCTTCATTCTTGATCAGATCCCAACATCCTTTTTCTTTTATGTGCCCATCATTGGCCTCTCCCTGTTACGACAGCTTGAAGTATCCCAGCAGAGTAATTACAAGCATCAATGTTGCCTTAAGAAAAATCCCTAGGCTACCAAACTTGGACATTAGAGCTGAGATAAATCAGAAGGGTGCTGAATAATTGGGAGTAAAATCCAAAACTTGCTCCCCTTGGTTTGCAGGCGATATGACAACTTCGAATTAAAGAGATATCGCCGGTTGCAATCAGTAAAATCATTGACCCAGTGTCAACTTTCTCATCTGCCCAGCTGGAAAGTAACTAATATCACCACAAAACTGGTATGCTTAAAAATACCAGGTCTAAACTAAGTTTTAATAGCATGGTAAGTCTTAATGACTGCCAAACTACTAAAAATTAACTTTTAAAAATGTGGAGTCGCATTACTCCTTATTTTAATAGTTTTTGGTCATTAAAATAATTTTTTTATAAAAAAGTTAAAAATTTTAATTTTTTTAAAATTAAAAAGTTGTAATTTTTTAAAACTTTTCCCTCTGTCTCTTTTATTTAATTTGATTATTTCTTACCCTTTCTTTTTTTGCTGACTGTAACTATTTTTTACAAATGATTTTAGTGTTGTACCTTTCACTTCCGGGATTTCATGTTCCAAGCTTGCAGAAAATGTTCACAACTTGTCAAAAATGCAGCAATCTGTTTGGCCGAGGGGAGAGCGACCCTCTCGATTCTCCCAAGGTTCCTAGCTTTGCTGGAACTAATGCTGGGCTTGTCTCTGCTTCCTATTGGAGGAAGTGTACCCAGTAAAGACTGCAGTAAGTTAGTGGGTTAGTATAAATCTATAGAGCAGCGAGCATTGTTGGTTCGCTGCTCCAAGCAATTTCTGGGCCAATGTATCACTGTGTCACTTGCGACTGAGTAATTAATTGTATAATATGGAGGTTCTAGACGACAGCAAGCGGGAGAGTCTGGATCACCCGCTAACTCTGGACGAACTGACAAAGGCAGTCCGTTCCTTCGAGAAGAGTAAGACTCCCGGAAGCGACGGAGTTGTATTCGGCTCTGTGGGACTGGATAGGCCCAGACCTGCTGGAAGTGTACGGGGGTATGCTCCTGGCAGGCAGCATG
Source organism: Heptranchias perlo (assembly GCF_035084215.1). Lineage (NCBI taxonomy): Eukaryota > Metazoa > Chordata > Chondrichthyes > Hexanchiformes > Hexanchidae > Heptranchias > Heptranchias perlo. The sequence continues at coordinate 18,200,916 of NC_090351.1, forward strand.
TCAGACTCCATGAGGAAAGGCATCATCACCCTCATCTACAAGCGGAAGGGGGAGAGGGAAGAAATCAAAAATTGGCGACCCATCTCACTACTTAACGTGGACTACAAAATTCTGTCCAAGGTCATCGCCAATCGGGTCAAGTCAGCCCTGGAGGTGGTGATCCACCCCGATCAGACCTGCGCCGTACCCGGCAGGAAGATCTCTGATAGCCTGGCGCTACTCAGGGATACGATTGCCTACGTACAGGACAGGGGGGTGAACACCTGCCTGATCAGCCTGGACCAGGAGAAGGCCTTTGACAGAATATCCCACACGTACATGATGGACGTGCTCTCCAAAATGGGGTTTGGGGAGGGAATCCGCAATTGGATCCAACTGCTCTACTCAAACATCAGTAGCGCAGTTTCAATCAATGGGTGGGAATCAGAAAGCTTTCCAATCAAATCTGGAGTCAGGCAGGGATGTCCTCTCTCCTCCGTCTTGTTCGTGTGTTGCATCGAACCCTTTGCCGAGTCCATCAGGAGGGATGCGGGCATAAGAGGGGTGACGATCCCAGGCAGCGGAGGTACTCAGGTCAAGGCCTCCCTGTACATGGATGACGTCGCCGTCTTTTGCTCGGATCAGCTCTCGGTCCGCAGATTGATGAGCATCTGCGACCAGTTCGAACTGGCCTCGGGGGCCAGGGTAAATCGTAGCAAGAGCGAGGCCATGTTCTTTGGGAACTGGCCCGACCGATCCTTTGTCCCCTTCACTGTCAGGTCGGATTACCTGAAGGTGCTGGGGATCTGGTTCGGGGGGGCCCGGGGCATGCACCAAAAACTGGGAGGAGCGTATTTCCAAGGTTAAGCAGAAACTGGGACTGTGGGATCGACGATCTCTCTCGATCATGGGCAAGAGCCTGGTCATCAGGTGCGAGGTGCTCTCGGTGTTGCTGTACGTGGCGCAGGTCTGGCCCATACCTCGCTCCTGCGCCACGACAGTCACCCGAGCCATCTTCCGCTTTGTCTGGAGATCAAAATTGGACTGTGTCCGCAGGGTCACGATGTACAAATCTCCAGAGAAAGGGGGGAAAGGCGTGCCCAACGTGGCCCTCATCCTGATGGCCACCTTTGTGTGCGGCTGCATCAAGCTGTGCATAGACCCTCGGTACGCAAACACAAAGTGTCACTACGTGCTGAGGTTCTACCTGTCCCCAGTGTTGAGAAGGATGGGTCTGGCCACGCTGCCACGGAACGCTCCGTCCAGTTGGACCGTTCCGCCCCACCTGTCCTTCATGGAAAAGTTTGTGCAGAAAAACACCTTTGACCACAAGGCGATCAGCAAGTGGTCCGCACGTAACGTCCTCGAGACCCTGCGGGAAAAGGAGATGGTGGATCCTGTCGGTTGGTTCCCCGAGCAGACTGTCAATGTCATTTGGCAGAACGCCTCATCGCCAGAGCTTTCAAACAAGCACCAAGACCTAGCTTGGCTGGTGGTGAGAAGGGCCCTTCCCGTCAGATCCTTCATGTACTCCCGGACTCTCAGCGCCACCGCGCGCTGTCCCAGAGGAGGCTGCGGTGGAGACGAGACCGTCACCCATCTCCTTCTGGAGTGTGCCTTTGCAAAGAAGGTCTGGAGAGAGATGCAGTGGTATCTGTCCAGGTTTGTCCCGAGCAGTTCCATAATACAGGATTCTGTGCTCTACGGGCTGTTCCCGGGGACGCACACTGAGACGGACATCAGCTGCTGCTGGAAGACCATCAACTCGGTGAAAGACGCCCTTTGGTCTGCCCGAAACTTGCTGGTCTTCCAGTACAAGGAGCTGTCCTCGACCGAGTGTTGCAGACTGGCACATTCCAAGGTCCAGGACTACGTGCTGAGGGACGCACTGAGGATGGGTGCGGCCGCCGCAAAGGCTCTGTGGGGAAAGGCAACCGTTTAGAGCCTTCCCGCCATTGTATACCGAGGGGCTGCAATCAGGGAAAAACCCCCTCGGGCAGAATGTAAAATTCTAACTGATGTAATGTAACTGTAATGAATCTGTAATGAACCTGTAAAGAATCTGTAAGGTACCTGTTATCAAAAATGTGTATTGAGTGTATTGCAATGAGGCACCCGAGAGTGTCATGAACTGTAATTATGTCCAATGTGTTCATTGAACTGTCCTTGATGTAACCTGCAAATTGTATAATCTGTATTGTGCACGTTTGGAATGTGATAATGACAGCTGTATTGTATGTATTGCTGCAAATTTTATGAATAAAGTATATTTTTTGAAAAAAAAATTAATTGTATAATACTTTGATTATTCCAGGGACAACTGCAAGGCTAGTCCTTTAAAAATCGTGAAGAGTAGTGGTCAACTGGTCATGAGCTATGCATTTTGACAACTTTACATCTCCTGAACATTCCTTTTTATTATTTCTTGGTTGTGGGTCAGCTGCAACGCTATACCTAAACAGATATACAGAAACCACAATCACCAGCAGAGTCGGAGCTGGAGGACACTATCGGGCATAACCACCCATGGAAATTCAGGGCCATTGTTTTTTTCAGGCAGTATCTCCTACACAAGTGTTGATATTAGTTTTGATCATGTTTCTGATATAGATTAGTTTCCTACACCCTAACACAATAATCCAGGACAAAATTAAGAGTCACTTGACAAGTGTGGATTAATTAAGGAAAGCCAGCACGGATTTGTTAAAGGCAAATCGTATTTAACTAACTTGATTTGAGTTTTTTGATGAGGTAATGGAGAGGGTTGATAAGGGCAATGCGGTTGATGTAGTGTATATGGATTTACAAAAGGCGTTTGATAAAGTGCCACCTAATAGGCTTGACATCAAAGTTGAAGCCCATGGAATGAAAGGGGCGGTGGCGGCATGGATATGAAATTGGCTAGGTGACAGGAAACAGAGAGCAATGGTGAACGGTTGTTTTTCAGACTGGAGGAAGGTATACACTGGTGTTCCCCAGGGGTCAGTACTAGGACTACTGCTTTTCTTGATATATATTAATGACTTGGACTTGGGTGACAGGGCACAATTTCAAAATTTGCAGATGACACAAAACTTGGAAGTGTTGCGAACAATTAGGATAGTGATAAGACTTCAAGAGGACAGACAGGCTGGTGGACACGTGGCAGATGAAATTTAACACAGAGAAGTGCAAAGTGGTACATTTTGGTAGGAAGAACGAGGAGAGGCAATATAAAATAAAGTGTATAATTCTAAAAGGGGTGCAGGAACAGAGAGATCTGGGGGTATATGTGCACAAATCGTTGAAGGTGGCAGGGCAGGTTGAGAAAGCAGTTAAAAAAGCATATGGGATGCTAGGCTTTATAAATAGAGGCATAAAGTACAAAAGCAAGGAAGTTATGAAGAACTTTTTATAAAACACTGGTTTGGCCACAACTGGAGTATCGTGTCCAATTCTGGGCACCACACTTTAGGAAGGATGTGAAGGTCTTAGAAAGGGTGCAGAAGAGATGTACTAGAATGGTTCCAGGGATGAAGATCTTTCATTACGTGGATAGACTGGAGAAGCTAGGGTTCTCCTTAAAACAAAGAAGGTTAAGAGGAGATTTGATAGAGGTGTTCAAAATCATGAGGGGTCGAGACAGAGTAGATAGAGAGAAACTGTTCCAATTGGCGGAAAGGTCAAGAACTAGAGGACTTAGATTTAAGGTGATTGGCAAAAGAACGAAAGGCGACATGAGGAAAAACTTTTTTTTTTAAACACAGCGAGTGGTTATGATCCGGAATGCACTGCCTGAGGGGGTTGTGGAGGCAGATTCAGTCATGGCTTTCAAAAGGGAATTGGATAACTACTTGAAGGGGAAAAATTTGCAGGGCTACAGAGAAAAGGCAGGGGAATGGGACTAGCTGGATTGCGCTTGCAGAGAGCCAGAATGGCCTCCTTCTATGAACAGAAAGTTTAACTGCTATATATTCTAGCAGCCTGCAACTTTATTTGAAAAGGCCACTGTGTTAATATTTCTTGTTTTATTGCAGTCATGATTTTCATGATGTCCTGTGGCTCAAACTGTCACATGACTACCAGGTGGTGACCTCACATGTAAGGATGACCGTTTAATTGAGTCACACATTTTAAAATCATTTTACAGAAAGCCAATCAAAAGCAATGGAAGAGTAGATTTTAATGAATTTATTAAAATCCTCCTCTGTCTCTTCTACCATGATTCTTTCCTGAAGTCCCTTCAATCCAGTTTTTGCTCTGTTTTCTAGTTTTATTCATTTTCTACATTGCCAGTGGTGCAGTTAGATTATCAGGTCATTTCACTAGCACAGGCAAAAGGATCAGCAGAGTAAAAACAGCATATGAAGTAGTTTATTTTGCTAAGTACATTGTTAGATTGACATGCATTCTATTATGCCACATGTGGCTTTAATTTTTTTGCCAGATTTGTTTTATTTGTAAAATAATTTAATGAGGCTTTCACTGATTTCATGAATGTTTTGTTCTGCTGGATGGATAGCAAGTTAATTCTTGTGGGATTGTGAAGCTCTGGCTGCTGCAAAATTAGGTTTGTTGACCCATTCTACACTATAGGAGAACAATTTCAACTGAAGGTATCAAATTTTTGTTAACTGAGGAAAACTACTAAAAACACAACTGAGAGAAATAGGGCATTATGAAGGCTCGAGTTAATACTATATATTTGAATATATAGCTACATTGTTCCTGAATGCAGTTGGCACTGTTAATCCTTTCCAGAGTCTGTTTTTGAACCTTGACAAAGTTGTAGATAAAGTTTTATTGACTTAGTTCTTCCTTTCATTATCTCCCTCACCACTCAGTTCCTGCTGCCTCTGTGAGCTTTGGGCCTTTCCTCTTGCCCTCACTGACTTCCCTGGGCCAGCTGCCAGTCACCACCAACCTGCAACAAAACCCACTGCTGCTTCGCTCTTTGTGCTGGTTCCGTCCCCATCATCTCAGGCTGGTGACGTCTTACGGTGGGCCAACCCTCTCCCTTTGCCCCTGCCTCTGATCTTTGTATTATGTTCATCATGTTAGGCATTGGACTTCTAGCCTTGGGCCACATGCCAACTTCCCCATCCCATCTGATGACTTTTAGGTCCTCTTTTGATAGTTTCCCAAGGGGAAAAAAAAAATCAGCATTTCTGCTCTTAAAATTCACATACTCTTCAAATTACAGTATAACTACTTTAAAGAAAAGGCTAAGGCTGGCAAACCTCTCCTCACTGCCACCCCCCAACTCCCTCACCTAGTCATACATTCTGTATCTCTTAAATGTTTTAAGTTAATTTTATTATACTTCCTCCAATCATCTCGTGTTAATATCACTTCCACCATTTATCCATCTCCTGTTTAAGCACTTTACAGGATGTGTGTGGTGCCCGTATGTATCCTTCTTCTGTTCCTTTCTAAATGCTTGCTTTCGGAGATTATCCCCTTCGTCAGATGAATGAGTGAAAAGGCTCTCAAATCGCATATCTTATACAATGCTGGGACATATCTTATACAATGTGTCCCAGCATTGTATAAGATATGCGATTTGAGAACCTTTTCACTCATTCATCTGACGAAGGGGATAATCTCCGAAAGCTTGTGATTTTAAAATAAATTTGTTGGACTATAACCTGGTGTTGTAAGATTCCTTACATTTGTCCACCCCAGTCCATCACTGGCATCTCCACATCATTTCTAAATGCTGTTCATGTGCAGTTCTTTCCAGTTCTGATGAAGGGTTTTATACCCAAAGCATTAATTTATCTGTTCTCTCCACATACGCTGTTCATGTACCTGCTGGGTGTTTCCAACATTCCCTGTTTAAATTTCATTACCTGCAGTTTTTTTGCTTTTTATTACTATATAAATTGTACAAGGTCTCATCTTTTCTCTTTCTCTTTGGGTCAACATCAGTTACAGCAATATCTTTTTCTTTCATTGATATGTTGTAAAGATAGCAAACCACTGGACTGCTTCTAAATGATACAAAAGAAAAACCTATTTGACAAAATGGAACCAGTCAAAATCTATTACATCACGTAAAATTCCAAGATGGTGGTTCACTGCCATAGTTAACAGCTAAGATTAAACTAACTAATTTTATTGAAGCATAGTGACAACTTTGCAGGATAGTTACAAAAACATTAAAAATTAACAGTCAAGTACGAAAATACCACAAACTATTTACAAACAGAACTTTTTGGCACTTTCAGAATCACAGGCAGACCTTTTTCTCGATACTAGTGTATCCTTAGTCACAGCTGGTTCCACCTGGCTCCAATTCTCTTTAAGGCAGCTGGATATCTAAAACAAGGAAGAGGTTTCAAGTCAACCACGAACAAAAAAAGTTACACTTCTGACTTAGTCTCGTATACTTGGGCACAGCCATAAATTGAGACGTTAAAACAATGCTACTTTGCATATAGCAGAATAGGTTATATTGTCCTGACAGTAGTATTCTGGTTTCTTACAAAGGTCCAGACATCCTCTGCACATATGCATGTGTCATATGATGTACAACCAGCTTACATTCATGTAGTGATGCTTTAATGTTCAGAAAAACTGGACAGCCTAACATGTACAGGCAATTTCACCTGGCTTAATGTTTATTAGCATGAGTCTGCTGTTTTTTTTGTTGGGGGCAGGGGGCGGGAGGGGGACAGTAGACATGGTCATGCAAATTTATACCAGTGACTAGGGCAGGTTCAGAGCCATCACACATGGGTTTGAGATACTGTTGAAACCAGCAGAATTACTTTAACTGCATAGATCTTGGCAGTGGTCTTGCAAGGATACCATTATTAGATTCATCAGATATGCAGCTGCATAAATTCAGCACAAATGTGGAAGTTTTGTGATTATATAAGATCATGGAGCATTCCTTTAATGATCTTATTGTAGTTTTTCTAGGTTATAACATTGAACCATAAGAACTTTATAAAAATGTGCTTCTTCGACTGCACTCTTCTTTCCAACTCAACATTTTCTCCTTCAGTTCTGATGAAAGTGTTAAGTGAACAGGTCGATAACCTGTTTCGCTCTCCACAGATGCTACCTGACCTCCTGAGTGCTTTCCAACATTTTCTGTTTTTAATTTCAGATTTCCAGCACGTGCAGTATTTTGCTTTTGTTTCAACATTTTCTCTCCTGCTCCCTGAAGGTAGTGACAATTCTACAGGCACCAGCATTTATTGCTATTCATTTGCTCTTTATGTAGACACTCTTCAGGTGTGCAACTAACAGTCAAATATCAGGCTATTCAACTACGGGAGACATTTAAGCTTAGCCTGATCACGTCCTTGCCCATCACCTGCACACTATCGCTTTTCGGCCAAGGTCAATGGTTACAAATCAGGAATAGGAACTTAGGCCAATTCCTCCCTCACCCCACAAACCCAGGAACACTTGTCAAACATGTAGCCCCACCTGTACTTTGACTTTGTTCACTTTTCTTATGTAAACTGGAAACCATAGCTGTACAACTAATTCCCCCCCACACCAAGTTACTAATCTCAGGCACTGCGTAGTCTACTACTCAACAGGAAAGAAAGAGCAGCCATCCAGGAATGTTTTTGTGCAGTTAGCATGCAGTTACAAAGCAGTATTGGCACAGCCTAGGAATACAAAGTTATACATCCTCCCTAATTCACTGCAAAATTTGCATAAGTTAAACATACCTCTTCCTTTTTTGTTTGTGTTGCATGCCTTAACGTCCATTGCTTTGCATTTTCCACAAAAGACTGCCTGTTATATTTGAATTCTGATGACTAAAACAAATGAAACTATGTTAAGTGGTTAATTCTATCTTCAGAATTCATTTTATTAGTTAACTGAAAGGAGTACAACAAACATGCTCAATCCAAACAGGGGTCTGTGTGTACTGGTGAGTACTTGGTTCCTTTCACCAAAACATAAAAGCATAGGAGGGAGGAAGAGGAAATAACCAAATAAGACTGTTTACATCAATTAGAATAAGTAACTCCACACAATTTACATTGTAAATACAACCTTAAATTTCCAATTACAGTATAAAGATAAGTTTATATACAATAAATTGAAAATTTGAGCAATGGAAATGCTTCCACAGATACTAACTGGATTTTAAAATGCCAGGACATAGTACAGATCAATGAAAACAGCTTTACAATTTCTGGCAATAACCAAAGTTGCATAGCTCTGAAAGAGGAAAAGTTTAACAATTTATGCAGTCTCCCAAAACATTTTATCAACTCAAAAATTTATTTCAAACAATAAAATGCTTCTGTAGACAATGTCAGATTTTAGTGTGATCAAAGGAAAAAAAAACATTAAGGGACCCTGAAATCTTAGAGGAGTGTTGATTAAATTCAATAAAGTAACGACAGGGCTCAAAATATCTACCCCTCAATAGCTGCTATTTCAAGTTATCTGATAATTCACTTTTTAAACACTAAATTCCCACAAATTAATTTCTTAGCACTAAATTCCCACTGTCATTTATGTTGCTTAATTTGAATTATCAGATAAACATTTTTAGCACAAAAATAATTTTGAATTATCATCAGAAGTAAATTGTGGTTAGCTGTTCTCTGACAATCAGTGCAGGGTGCAATTATTTTGAGGCACACACTGTTGTAGGACATAGCACCAAAACCTTCAGGGACTTCCAATTTTGTACGGGTCTGTGTAATACCAGTTTGTAACACTAGAGGTCCTCAGAGCTATGAAAATGGACAAACACCCTCCTGCAGAGCAAAAAATATATTTCTACTCATGTTAGCCAGCAACTTTAAAATTAAGAACTGCAAACAAACATTTTAAAATGATTAAGCTAATCAAAATGCATAAACTGCTTATCACCCTTTTTGGAGCAACCATTTTCCAATGGGATAAAAAATTTTTATGAATGTTGGGTTTCATAATTTAAATGTGTTCAATGAGTACACCCAGGGATATGGACTGATGATTTTGAAAATGAGCTTCTTTTCAAAAAGGAACCCAGACTCAAAATGTCATGTTTCCTGAAAATCTAATATAGTGAAATTATTTCATATGTATCAGTATTTGCAGATGCAGTCAGTTCTCTGCATGTGTTTTCAAAAGAAACCCAATGAGTTAATTATGCAAAGCTGATGATTCTGATGCAACAACGTTGCAGGTACTGTTACAACAGCATTCTACTCAAGCATAACTGTCCAATAGCTGACCAATCTATGTACCTTTCCTGACAATTTAAAAAGATTTTCTCAGCTAGAATGAAAAGGATAGCTAGTTTAGAAAGCCTAAACTATTTTTAATTTATATGATGGAATATGAAAGGAGGTAGAACATTTGCATTCCATTTTCAGTGATCAACCACAATTAATAAATTTATGTATACATTGTACATTTTTCACTCATTATCACAATACTTTTATTTTGAGGTGGGTTCTGTCAACATCTATTGCATACCTAAACAATTACAAGTTTTAAAAAAATTAACTTACAATATCAGCCATGAGAGGATCATCTGGATTAGGTTCAGACATCAATATGTGAATGGAGGTTAACACAGTAGAAATATTAAGAGATGGCTTCCAGGCTCCCTAGTTAACAAAGTTAACATCTTAACACATGGTTTATTTCAGCATTAAGCATTTGAAACAATTTCTGCACAAGTATTTTGAGATTAGTATGTAAAACCCAAGTGCATATTTAGAGTACATTATTTGACATCTATTACCCAGGAGTTGTTGAGGTGTTTTGTCAGTCACCAAATTAACAAAGTGAATATCTGTGCAAATAATCATTTAGATACCATGGTGCAGTTGGGTCACCTTGAGGTCAAAGAAACACTGACATGCCTAAGGGAGAGAAAGCTAGTCTATTGTAAGCGTTCCTTCCTCAGTTGAAAAATTGATTGAGAGAAATGTTCTTTAGGAACTGCACTGGGGTCCAGTGGCACAGCACTATTCAATCTTTAATTACATTTTTATCCAATTTTTTCAATGTTATAATTTGACTGAAAAGGCACTGCTCACTCTATTAACAACTGGAAATCCAAGTTGGTAAAGTAGCAACTTAAAATTCAAATTTACTTCCACGATCTAAGGATATTAAAACTTTGCGATGTCTTTGTCATTAAGATAAGCCAGCAGTATCGTTACATCCTACAGACATCACAGAATGTCATATTTTAGTACCAAAGACTGAAACACTTTCTCCATTTATTCAATGGCAAGCTTTTCCATCATGGTCTTAACTGGCAGTGAAGGCAAAAACTGAGGTAAATGGATTTCAATGTAGGCAAATGTGAGGTCATCCACTTTGGACCTAAAAAGGATAGATCAGAGTACTTTCCAAATGGTGAAGCGCTCAAAACAGTGGAGGTGCAAAGAGACTTAGGAGATCAATGTACATAAATCATTAAAATGTCATGGACGGGTACAGAAAATAATCAAAAAGGCTAATGGAATGTTGGCCTTTACATCTAGAGGGCTAGAATGCAAGGGGGTAGAAGTTATGCTGCAGCTATACAAAGCCCTGGTTAGACCACACCTGGAGTACTGTGTTCAGTTCTGGGCACTGCTCCTTAGGAAGGGTATATTGGCCTTGGAGGGAGTACAGCGTAGATTTACTTGAATGATACCTGGACTCCAAGCATTAAATTATGAGATTACACAAACTAGGGTTGTATTCCCTGGAAGTTAGAAGATTAAGGGGTGATTTGATCAAAGTTTTCAAGATGTTAAGGGGAAGGAATAGGGTAGCTAGAGAGAAACTCTTTTTGTTGGTTGGGGAGTCTAGGACTAGGGGACATAGCCTAAAAATTAGAGCCAGGACTTTCAGGAGTGAAGTTAGGAAACACTTCTACATGCAAAGGGTGGTAGAAGTTTGGAAGTCTTTTCTGCAAATGGCAGTTGATGCTAGCTCAACTGTTAATTTTAATTCTGAGATTGATAGATTTTTGTTAACCAAAGATATTAAGGGATATGGGGCTAAGGCAGGTGTATGGAGTTAGGTCACAGATCAGTCACGATCTCAATAAATGATGGAACAGGCTTGAGGGACTAAATGGTCTACTCCTTTTTCTATGCTCCTATGATAACTGTAAGCTGACCTTCACCCTAGAGCAGTTCAAGTTATTCCATTTTATGTTGAATGCCACAGACAACAAGCTCTTCCATTGTCTGTCCAGTTAAAAACTGGTGGATAACCTGACTGCATCAAGAGACCCACATTTTCATGGGTGGCACAAGGTGGTGATAATGGCAAGATCCTCCCCTCCCACTCCCTGTCCCCAAACAGCAGAAGTACCATTAAACAAAATGGAGGAGAAATGAAAGCAAAATTATTCAAATACAAAAGATTGGATCAGGGCAGTAAACTCACCTGGTAGTAGTCATATCAGAGGCAGACATTCACTGAATGTGTTGCACATAATAAAAAATGACCTCATGAACTATAAAATCTTTTATCTCATCACTATGTTAGATGTTCAAGGTTATTAAAATGCAATTTGGAGGGTCTTAGTATTTTTATTCTGAGGATGTGGTGGCATTTTTGCACCCAGGAGTTCTAAATGCCAGGTGTAGCACAGGATGGACCCACAGCAAAACTCCTCTACTCTGTCCCACCTCAAATACTGCTTTCCAAAAAAGTGCTCCTAGTGCATCAATGTGATATTTCCTACAGCAATCATCGTGCCCCCATGTGAGACTTATAATTTGGTAAATTTGTACAGTTGCACAAGGAGCTTCTTGCTGAGGATCTTCCCCATTACAGACTGGGCTGTCAGACATGCAAATTAAATCCCAGGCGTGCAGGCTGGATTCCAATTTAGGATCCAGGAGATAAAAAAAAATGCAATATTCCAATCTACTGAATCACCCACATTTCAATTCTGAACATAATGCTATTAAGGGATTAATGTAAAGGAGGATATCCTGAGCAGGCAAGAATTTGTCCTCAATGTTGGTACTAATACATGAACATCTGGTTTCCCCAACTCAGTATATGGGGTTGAGAGGGGAACAAACAGGCATTTTAAGTAGTTGGTAGATAGAGGACATGGCTCTATCCAAGTAATGTTTTCAGTGAAAATATTGCCAGTTAAAATTAAATGTTTGCCTGCAGTGTGACCATTACAAATCAAAAAATGTAGGTTGATCATGTCAATTGTTAGAAATAATACATACAGGAGAAGTTGTTCCAAAAAAGTAGTAGCAATTCTAAGATGTCACATCACTTTGCAGGTTAGTAGTATTTATTTTTTTCAAAGCCAATGAAGAAAAATTGCACCGTTTAAATTATAATGAATGCTCTAAAAGTGGTGAAGCTGCTGAAAGAGTCACTTTCAATCAAAATATCAATAGCATTTATATCCTGAAAAACAATTCTGTCTACCTTTGGAGGCAGCTTCAAGATGTCCAGGCAGATCCTCCCTGCTGTGTCAATGTTAGGATGATAGATCGGAGTAAGAAACCGTATTTTTGGAGGTTCAAATGGATATCTAAGTCAGGACATTTAAAAAGCATTAATTGAAAATCAGATTATTCAAGCCATCTTAAGAACCATCCTGGCATGGTTTTTAAAAAGCAGGATATTTATTATTACAGGTTAGCTGCATCAAAAAAACTGAATTATATCCACTTATAGCTTATCATTCTAGAAATATTTAAATGTTTACATTAAAAGCTTACAAAAATACTAGAAAGTAATGCTTTTTTTTTTAACACCCACTCTAACTGAACTACACTCGTGTGGGTATGCAACAAGCCTGAACAGGAAACATCAGATTATTTGATCATGACAGGGCACCACAGTCCTACCCAATCCTATCCACACAAGTACACTTTCCAGCAAGGGTCACTAGCAATCAAACTTAGAACACTGGCAGATCTTCCCATTCTCTCTCAAGCTAGAAGACAAAAGTTCAAACACAAATTACCTTAGATAAGAATAGATAACTCTGGAGCGACCAGGAATTTATTGGTCCAAATAACTCTGGACATTTATCCACAAAGTTATCAGGGTCCCCACTTTTAAAATGAGTGGAACAGCAGTAAAGTAAGCTAGCCACTCTATAATTCCTTTAGGTATGATATATTCTTAAATAAAACCTGGTGCAGTTGTGAGAAGGTTTGGAATGTACCTAATCATCATATGGTGTGACAGCATTATTGTGGAAATATAATTTTTTTTTCCTCCAAGGGGAAGAGGTAATCGGTCAGCTAGTTGAGTGCTTTCCTAGTTAGGCAGCTCTGGATCGGGTGCTAGACAGATCCAAAATTCGTATTCCCATTGAAATGAATGAAACTAATCCAGGACTCAAGAAGCCCCACTGTAAAAGGCAGCACCAGATCAGCTGAGGGAAGGAGACAAAATTATAGATCTTTGGAAGGACACTACATTTATATATTTGTGGCTATATTTTGAAAAGGAAGTACTTCAGCTAGGCTTTCTGCCCCTTTAAGTATGACGATTGCACATCACAGCATATAACCAAAACTCAAATTACTATTTTCCTATTAATGTATTACAACTGTAGTGAGACAGTAACATATTTCATCAAATTATATCGAAACTACAGCATAGAAACAGGCCATTCGGCCCAACAGATCCATGTCGGTTTTTATGCTCCACACGAACCTCCTCCCTCCCTACTTCATCTAACCCGATCAGCATATCCTTCTATTCCTTTCTCTCTCATGTGTTTATCTAGCTTCCCCTTAAATGCATCTGTGCTAGTCTGGTATGGTATGAATAGAAGGTTAACAATATATTACAATATAGTGTTGTGGTAGCCACGTTTATATTTAGTGCAGATATAGGAAAGGCCACAATTCAACTGCAGTTGTAATTAGTTTTATCAAACCAGGGAAGGTGCTAGAAGAGTTACACTATGCAGATGAACTTAGATAGGAAAATCAAAACATGCATGAGCTATTAAACGCTAATTGTACCTTTCAGGAACAACAATTTCAAGATTAAATATTCCACCTTCATATGGTGAATTGACGCTTCCCAAAATTTCTAAAGAAAAGAGAGTTAGTATACATCATAATCAGAAGGCCTAATTGTTGTTTCCTGAATTGGAGTCAACAGAAACATCGATGACAGCTGTGACCCTATGGATATCTCAGGTCAAAAATGAAACAATGTCAAATCGGAAAACTGGGTTCCATTTACAATTTAACTTTGAAAGGAACAAATACTTAAAGCAGTAAAAGTTTACAATGTATAATGAAGGGTTATTAATACACTCATTAGCTGCATCTTCAGCACCTCCTTCCCCATGTTACTTTGTCCAGCTGTCCAGTGCAACACAGGCAACTGCAGGTGTACTATATTGTTGTTATTCATTTGTACGGAGAGAAGATTAACACTCCTTGTGCTAAACAAGGAAAGTGATTGAACGCACCACACCAGAAAAGCAGAATGTTGATGTTAACATTTTTGGGTTTTACTTGGCTGAATTCCAAAATACAGGTTCACTTTTAACTATTAGATTTATATCAGTTTAACCCCAAAAATCACAAGGTTTACATATTATGAATAACCAAGAACCACAAGTACATCTATGCAGTTAAATTAAATCTTACTGTGACTATATTTAAGAGTTTAATACAAGACAAATATCAAGTTACACAATCTGGCAATAGTATTTAAAAATAAGGATCAGAGTAGGAATGTAATACTTGAAAGTTATCTTAATTCAAGTAAAAATAAATTGAAATCATGTTACAATACTAAGGAATCATGTCCTTTTATTCACTAAGTTAGGTAACTAATAAACAGCTCACTTTTTTCTGACTTCACCACTTCTATGTTTTAACAAAAATATAACAATTTTAAACAAAAAAAATTGCAATTATCCACAAATAAGGTATATAAAAAAGACTAAATTTAAAAGGTTGATCCTTGTAATTTATACAAGGCATACACACATTCCAGTGAAAGGATTCACAAAATTTCACATGTCTTCCCCCCCCCCACCCACCCCAAAGATTTATTGGAGTTATTAAAGAAACCCTGGTGTGACTGTGTTTTTAAAAATCCAGGGTCTTTCAAAATGGCTGCGGTCAGACACATGGCCGAGGGCCTGCAGCATTTGAAATTGGATTCTCCGACAGCTTGGCAGGCTCCGTATTTCAGACAGGGCTCTTTGAACAATGCAGTTGCATTCACGCCCTGAGGCAAGCCATCAACGTTGCCTGCCTACACACTCAAAATTCGAACAGGAATAATCCCAGGACTCAGGTGACCCATTAAGGAACATTCAGAACAATGGAAAGCAGTTATGGAACAGATCAGTACAGGTACCGGCCATTAATGTAAACAGGCCAAGATCGGGGCCCTATTGTCTTACGTTTTTGCGCCCAAATCAGACAATGGAGCAAACTGATGATGCGCGAAAATAACCCATTACCGGGAGGATATAACTGGGGCGTCCCAGAACCTCTCTCTCTCTCTCTCTCTTTGCCTCGGTCCAGCGTCCTGCTTGCCAGCTAGCAACCAAGAAGGAAGGCCGTCCAGTAAACATCGCAACCACGTGTCGACGGCAGCAGCAGGACACAAGGGCCAGGCCTTTTCATCGGTGAGCATTATTTTTTTCTGACTGTGACAAGACAACCTAGCTGGGTGTAAGGGTGGGAGTTAAAGGGGTATTGCTAAAATTGTGATTTTAGAATTTTCCCTCGGTGTGTCCGTTTCTTCCACCCAGTTAAGTGTAAGACTGTATTGCATCCATAGCGATTCCTTTTTATCTTCTGTATAATACTGTTTACCTTGTAGTTTTAGTTTTCTTATTAATAAACATTGGTTTTCCTTGCACCAATCCACTGGTCTGTTTGTCTGTCCTTATTACCGCTCGATAAGTCCTGAGCTCAGAATCAGGAAGGGGAAAGCGATTCAAAACCGCACAGCGGGCAGGGCAGCTCAGGAAAACATAACTGGCTGACCTACAATAAGCCCCGGGAACAAAACCCCTTACACCAGTATAGCCAGGTGTGGCTAATTAGCATCCTTGTGCCAGCTTGTACTAAGGGTCTGTCAAAATTTAAAGAGACAAACTGATATGTGACAGTACACAAACACTTCCAGCTTATGACCATTTAGATTTTCATTGATATTAAGGGTGAATTTACTTTTACTATAAATCACTAGTATTTAACCTTGTTATATATTAATATTTGCAGATGGAGTTAAATAAAGTCCTGCTAGTTAATACATCTCTATGCTCGACTCATAACTTTTACTTGCCAGAACATCAAAGATAAGATGCACTTTACTCACTGTTATATTGCGAGCCTGTTGGCAACTGCTCTATTTGATCAACAATCAATATCTTTTGAACTGGCTTATGTAGGACTATAAATCACAACCAATTTTCCTATGTGCATATGTTTGGGGAGGAAGAAGGGCACAAAGAGAAAGATTGATCAGATACCCTTCAAATGGTATAGGTTATATATTAAAGGTTTTCCAATACAATTTTGATTTTACACATTGTGGGTATTATGCAAGATTTAATATTCATATTTCCTACACAGACAGAATTATTTATCCTAGGGAAAAAAAACTATAGCATTTAAAAAGAAAAAATTCCTTTCCTCTGAATATTTAGATTAAAATGTAAAATAATTTGGTTTATAAACCAAAATTTAGAGTTAAAGCACATTATTGAGGCAGGTTCTTCATCATGCTTCTAACCCAAGCTGTATCTGACCCATAACCCTTCACCACCATCAATGTATGTAAAAGGTGAAAACCTTTCATTTTCCCCAAACACTTGTGTTTAAGTAAAATGAAAAAACTGCAAATGGTGAAATTAACCAAAAAATGGTGGAAATACTGTAGGTCATTAGCAGCAAGTTAACATTTCAGGTATAACCCTTTGCTTTGTGGGCTCTAAGAACCAGGACTGAGTTCCCTGAGTTATTTCAGTTACAGTTCTTACAGCCATCATACAGTGCTGCTCCAGAGTCAGGTCAACAAAAAGTGGTTTGGAATGTAAATGTACATGAAAATGGCAATGTAACTCAGGAGTTAAGTTCCAGTTGCAATCCAGAGCACATTGAATCACAGCAAATGGATCTTCAGGGCAATTTGTAAATATTGCTTTCTAACATGAAAAATAAATGGCTCTACAATGCACAGCCAGGCAAAAGAAAATTGTGCAGCGGGCAACTTTGTCACTCAGTTTGGTGCAATGCAAGGCTAGCATTGTAATTCAGGTTACAATATGAGTAGTAGTCAGCAAGTAGTATCTGTCATATAACAAGACCTACAGAAAGAAGAGTTCCATCCAGTCAGTCTAGCCTGGATTCAAGGCCAGCTAAGGGTGAAAGAATAATGTACTAATCCAATATTTCACCATGTCCTTCTAGTCTACTGTGGAAATGCATAAAGAGATACCTGACCATATGAACTCTCTAATACACCTAACCCACGAATGTAGAAATGCATGATGGATATTTGGCCATATTAACTGACCAGCTAATTCAATTTAAAGCTCACATAATAGTTTCTCATGAAAACACACAGAGAAGCACAATTGTGTAATTACGTTTAAGCCTTGGTATGTTGATAATTAAGTTAGCTGAGCAGGTGCTTAGTACCGTCTGGCCTCCCCTAGCAGATAAGGGTATTGCTGACTACAAAAATATGAGAATACAGTTTCTTGAAAGGCCATGTGGCCTTGAGACTGACTTCAGCCCTACTGATAACCAGGACAGAAACGTGGGAAGGATGAGAATGCTCAGGCCTACGTGCCAAGATAAAAAAGGGCTATGGACGTTCGGAGGGGACAGGCTCACTACTTGATTGACCAACTACCTGAGCCAATAAAGAATGTGTGTGCACGCCCATATTCTGTAGCAGATGGGCATCGTTACTGAACTGTATAAACATGAGCTGTTTCTTGAACGCAGCGAAGACGTAGCCCCAACCATTGTTTGGGGTACACTTCCACTTGTACAAGTTTCTTAATAAATTCTTGCTTGTCTGAATTAAGTGTTTGGGAGTTAATGCATTGTATAGAAGTAATATTAAGTTTAAGTTGTCAACACTACTTTCTATATTCAATTTATATTTTGGCAAAACCACAGTATAAAGCTGGGTAGTCACTTTGCATGCAATTGTAGTGTGTACATTCAGTATCAGGATAAAAAGTTTCCAAATTTTAACTTGGTAAACACAAATGTACAGGCACAAACTCTAGCTTTTAAGTTTTGCAGACATCTTGTGTTTTCACTAAGAGGAGGCAAAAAACAGAGATCATGTTTTTCCAGTAAGGAGTTAGAAACATACGTGCTCGTAAATCATCCATTTGATCGTTGTTCTGCCAGCAAGAAATTCCAGGTGGAGGCTGATTCGCCAACAGCTGCATTTCTTTTTTTAACCTTGAAACTCTTTGCATTGTCTTGCAATTAACCTGCAGTGCACATAAATATGTAGACAGATGAGAAAATTACAGCTGCAACAATGTGCATTTATATAGCACCTTTAATGTAGTAAAATATTAAAAGGCATTTCACAAGAGCATTATCAAACAAAATTTGACACCAAGCCACATAAAAAGATGTTAGGATAGGTGACCTAAAGCTTGGTCAAAGAGGAAGGTTTTAAGGAGCGTCTGAGAGAGAGGCAGATGGAGGGAATTCTAGAGATTAGGGCCTAAGCAGCTGAAGGCACAGCCGCCAACAGTGGAGCAACAAAAAATGAGGATGCGCCAGAGGCCACAATTGGAGGAATGCAGAGATCTCAGAGGGTTGTAGGGCTGGAGAAGGTTGCAGATATAGGGAGGGGCGAGGCCATGGAACGATTTGAAAACAAGGATGCATTCAAAGCGGTTATAAACATCCACAGATCAGAGTATTTTAAAAGTTTATCTGTATTACATTGGGATCTAGAAAGATTTATCCAGTATTCAACTTTCTGCAATTCATTCTGAATTGAAATTAATGCATTAAAAAGATTACACATACAGTGGCCATAAAGGTGAGTCGAAATAGGTTGCCACTGATTTCAAATAGGCCACGAGACCCAGCTGTTGTAACGCTGACCAGAAAATTAACTGGACCAGCCACATAAATACTGTGGCAGGTCAGAGACTGGGTATTCTGTGGCGAGTGACTCACCTCCTGACTCCCCAAAGCCTTTCCACCATTTACAAAGGCATAAGTCAGGAGTGTGATGGAGTACTCTCCATTTGCCTGGATAAGTGCAGCTCCAACAACACTCAAGAAGGACAAAGCAGCCCGCTTGATTGGCACACCATCCACCACCCTAAACATTCACTCCCTTCACCACCGGCGCACTGTGGCTAATGTGTACCATCCACAGGATATACTGCAGCAACTCGCCAAAGTTTCTTCGACAGCATCTTTCAAACCCGTGACCTCTACCACCTAGAAGGACAACAGCAGCAGGCACATGGGAACACCACCACCTGCACGTTCCCCTCCAAGTCACACACCATCCCGACTTGGAAATATATCGCCGTTCCTTCATCGTCGCTGGGTCAAAATCGTGGAACGCCCTACCTAATAGCACTGTGGGAGAACCTTCACCACACAGACTTCAGCGGTTCAAGGCGGCGGCTCACCACCACCTTCTCAAGGGCAATTAGGGATGGGCAATAAATGCTGGCCTCGCCAGCAACGCCCACATCCCATGAACGAATAAAAAAAAAATGTTGCAGTCAGTTATACTGCTCCTATCCGCATCCATACAAGGAAGTTTTGAGCGGACACCAATACGAAGTGGCATCATTAGGCAGGACGAGATCTCACGCCGGCCGCAGTTGGCACCGAGGGCGGATTCTGACGTAAAATCTGGCGGGGTGGGGCGAGCAGGTCGGTGAACGTTCCCGTGGGCCTGTCCAAGGTGGCTATCCACAGGTCCGGGTTAGACGTGGCCCATGGGGGCGGTCGCTCCGACTGTCTGCCTCTCTTCCGCGGAATTCTCCGTGCCCGGGTAGCCCTGGAGATGGAGCACGCGGTGTCTGCCGGAACGCTTGAGGCTTTTCGCGACCGGTGGGCACTGCAGGGGCTGGAGTGCATCCTTGACAGATATAATAAAATCTTAATTTGACACTTGGTCTTCTTTGGTTGCACACCCTAAACCACCCCCCCCCTTCCTATAAAAGGGGGGCCCTAAAAAGAAAAAGAAAAAAAAAGATTGTGGAAAAAAAAAAGAGACCTTGTGATAAAAGAAAAAAACAGAAAATCTGCGATGCCAGTCAAAGTGGGCGAGAGGTACAACACCGTCGCCACCCTAAGTAAGTAAACCCTCTCAGCATTGCTGACACTTTCCGTGGCGTCAATTCTAAGAAGGAAAAATAACACAACCTCCCCACCCTCGGTCTCACGCCGATGCTTCTCCCCCTGAAGAACAACCCCGCGCTCCGCTCACGAGACGGTCGCCGCTGATTTCAAATAGGCCGCGAGAGCCAGCTGTTGTAACGTCTCTTTCCGCTTCCCGCAACGCCGCGCGGGGAGGAGGCAAAACCCGGCGAGGAGCAATCAGCTGTAGGACTGGAGCAGGTGAGTAGACTGCTCCCCGGGGCTTGCACAACAAACACACACCTTCAACCAGCACCAAACCCAGGAAGGGGGAGGTGTGGGGGTGGGGGGGGTGGGGGGGGTGGGGGGGGGTGTGGGGGGGGTGTGTGGGGGGGGTGGGGGGGGTGTGGGGGGTGGGGGGGGGGGGGGTGGGGGGGGTGTGGGGGGTGGGGGGGGGGGTGGGGGGGGGCAGGCGGGAAGGGGGCAGGAGGGGGGTTGACCCAGTATCATCAACAGTGAAACAAATTTGCGTGTGCCCTTAGGCACACCTAATAAAAGAATTGAAACATAAAGTCCGATTTCAACAGAACAGAAGGGAAACTTACAAAATAAAATCATCATGTCATTTCGTGTCTCTATCAAACATTCTATTCCCTGCAGTTCCCACCAGTCGTGGAAAAGAAATGAGTGTGTCACCCCCAAAATGAGGCTCATTTGGAAAGTCTGCTGGTGAGGAGGAAATGGAATAATGGCCTCAATTCCTCGTTTGCTGCTGATGAAAGTTCATTGAAATGTTTATGACTAAACCACATTATAAGACACAGAAGTGAGCTGGAAAAAATTGATTCTTGTTGAAAAAACAAACTTTGTGTCCAGGTTATATGTTGGAAATACCTGAACAAGCCACTCAAAATCAAACTGGTCTGAAAGCTAACTGGTGGCAACACTATTTGTTACATTGATTCAAGACTAGAAGCCAAATACTTGTCAGAAAAAAATATATATACAGACGCACACTTTCACCTCCATCATTTAAATGATGGGCTATAAATTCAAAGGCACTGCACCCATTTTACAGGCATAAAACAGGTGCCTAAGCTTCTTATGGTGGACACTGCCCGCCATATTGGATTGGGCTCCTCCATTGGCATCCTAGGCGTGTGCTGAAATGATTCAGGAAGCTCACAATAATATTTAAATAAGGATCCTAAGGTGGTTGTCGGACCCTTTCATGAAATTGGGCTATCCCAAGCACCTGATTTGCCACACGATAAACTCGTTCAGCAACTCATAACGCTAATGGGCAGTAAGGACCATTCAGTAGTGCTATTTAAAGGGCTCATCTCCTCAATACAGATTCGTTTTTTTGTTTGCCTTTTAGTCTGCTGGTTAACTTCAGGGTGTTTTTTGGCCTATTTTATGACTTCTGCAACTTAATTTTGACTTCTGATAAGTTTTTGCTGGTGCTGGACTGTATTTGGTTGCCTTCAAAACAGTTTTACTGCAGTCATGGGTGGTCTTATAGGGCTGCCTTTGGGGATGGAAGACAATGGGCAGAGTGGTCTCCGTGTTCTGTGCGTTGATCTGATACAAGTTGGAGCTGGACTCCTCTGTGCTCTGAGCCGTTGCATTCAAGCTCGCTGGCAGGCTACCCAGTGCACTTAGCATTTCCTGGTGTATGCCCATCAACCTTCTTCAGTATTCTTGCTCCTCGAAGACTGCATCTGAGTCCTCTGCAGCAGATTGAGTATGTGATGTCGCCCTTCAGCGAGCTGGCACCCCACAGGTGTACTATCCCCCTGTCCTAGCTCCTGCACACTTGTGGCCAGTGATTCACCATGTGACTACCCCTCCTCTAGCAGTACACGTGGTGCCTGTCTCTGAGCTGGTGCTTGCTAGGGTCAGATTGAGTGATGGTGCATCTCCAGGAAGATGTTCCTGCAGTGGCAGAGGGGTGTTCACATTTACATCACCTATAATGAAAAGGGTTAGCTTTTAGTGTGAAGATATAGCAGAGGAAAAAGTTGCTGGAGAAAGCAGCTGCAGTTCGTTGTGCAAAGTGTGTAGGGTGAGGTAGAAGTAAGAATGGAAAAAGAGGATAAGGGTGTGAAGAAACCCTGCGTGAAATCTCCTCCAGCATTGCCACTCACCATGGTCACAACTCTCCCCATGCTAGTGACGGCCAGTACGTTTTCTTCCACAGGGGAGAGGATGTGCAGGTGAGCTCGGCCTCTTCCAGTGGCAGCCTCCCGGCACAACTTGGATGCAACCTTCTCCTGCAAGAAAGAGTGTGTCAGTGTCGTCCTTGTGAGGTGCTAAGAGAATGTGCCTTTCATAGTCAAATAGTTTGTATGTGATGTGCAAGATGTGGGGAAGTGAGGGTTGCAATAGTATGAGGAGAAGGAGGTGGAGTGAAGTGTGATGCAGTGGTTGTCGGACAACAAGGGGAAGCGAGGGAGGGGAGAACAGTTCCCACCACTTGAAACGTCCATGTTTAAAATGGGCAGTCGCTTATATCGGCCAAAAAGCGATAACCATTATCTATTTGCATTAACATCAATTTCACAGTTGCCAGTTATAACGTCTTAAGTGCTCTGTTTATTTCGGGCAGAAACAGCTGTGCTTATTCACTAGGAATCCTTGATCATATAGGCTGAGCTTATCAAGAAAGAAAAGAATGCTTCAGCTTTAATCCCAAACAGGATTTTTTTTAAGTTATGATATAAAAACTGCTGGGTTTTCTTTGCTGGTCTAAATGAATGTTTTATTCAATCTGATACCATCAAAGAAAAGCAAAAAGCAATTCTTTCACCAATTAAGCCCAAGCACTTAACAGCAACTTTCGAGTCAAAGTAGAAAGCTTTGGCAGCTGACTTTAAATGTCTACCCAGTATCCTGGAATCGTAGAACGGTTACAGCATGGAAGGAGGCCATTCGAGCCATTGAGTCTGCGCTGGCTCAATGCAAGAGCAATCCAGCTAGTCCCACTCCCCCACCCTATCCCCTTAGCCCTGCAAATATTTTACTTTCAAGTACTTATTCAGCTCCATTTTGAAGGCCATGAATCTGCCACCACCACCCCCGTGGGCAGTGCATTCCAGATCCTAACCACTTGCTACGTAAAAAAGTTTTCCCTCATGTCATCTTTGGTTCTTTTACCAATCACCTTAAATATTTGCCCTCTGGTTCTTGACCCTTCCGCCAATGGGAACAGTTTCTCTCTATCTACTCTGTCTAGACTCTTCATGATTTTGAATACCTCTATTAAATCTCCTCGCAACCGTCTCTGTTTCGAGGAGAACAACCCCAGCTTCTCCAGTCTATCCACGTACCTAAAGTCTCTCAGCTCTGGAATCATTCCTGTAAATCTCTTCTGCACCCTCTCTAAGGCCGTCACATCTTTCCTAAAGTGCGGTGCCCAGAACTGGACACAATACTCCAGTTGTGGCGGAACCAGTGTTTTATAAAGATTCATCATGATTTCCATACTTTTGTACTCTATGTCTCTATTTAGGAAGCCCAGGATCCAGTATGCTTTTTTAACTGCTTTCTCAACCTGCCCTGCCACCTTCAACGATTTGTGCACATATACCCCCAGATCTCTCTGTTCCTGTACCACTTTTAGAGTTGTGCCCTCTAGTTTATATTGCCTCTCCTCGTTCTTCCTACCGAAATGTATCACTTTGCATTTTTCTGCGTTAAATTTCATCTGCCACGTGTCTGCCCATGCCACCAACCTGGCTATATCCTCTTGAAGTCTATCACTATCCTCCTCACTGTTCATCTGCAAATTTTGAAATTGTGCCCTGTACACCCAAGTCCAAGTCATTAATATATATCAAGAAAAGCAGTGGTCCCAGCACCAACCCCTAGGGAACACCACTGTACACCTCCCTCCAGTCCGAAAAACAACTGTTCACCACTACTCTCTGTTTCCTGCCACTTAGTCAATTCTGTATCCATGTTCCTACTGCCTCCTTTATTCCACGGGCTGCAATCTTGATGACAAGCCCACCATGCAGTACTTTATCAAATGCTTTTTGAAAGTCCATATACACCACTTCAACTGCATTGCCTTCATCTACCCTCTCTGTTACCTCATCAAAAAGCTCTATCAGGTCAGTTAAACACGATTTGCTTTTAACAAATCCGTGCTGGCTTTCCCTAATCAATCCACACTCGTCGAAGTGACTGTTAATTCTGTCCCGGATTATCATTTCTAAAAGTTTCTCCACCACTGAGGTTAAACTGACTGGCCTATAGTTGCTGGATTTATCCTTATACCATTTTTTGAACAAGGGTGTAACATTTGCAATTCTCCAGTCCTCTGGCACCACCCCCGTATCTAAGGATGTTTGGAAGATTATGGCCAGTACATCCGCAATTTCCACCCTTACTTCCCTCAGCAACCTAGGATGCATCCCATCCGGTCCGGGTGACTTATCTACTTTAAGTACAGCTAGCCTTTCTAGTACTCTTCTTTATCAATTTTTAGCCTATCCAGTATCTCATCTATATCTTCCTTAACTGAAACTCTGGCAGCATCTTCTTCCTTGGTAAAGACAGATGCAAAGTACTCATTTAGTACCTCGGCTATGCCCTCTGCCTCCATGAGTAGATCTCGTTTATGATCCCTAATCAGCCCCACCCCTCTTCTTACTATCCATTTACTATTTATATGCCTGTAGAAGACTTTTGGATTCCCTTTTATGTTGGCCGCCAGTCTGTTTTCATACTCTCTCTTTGCCCCTCTTATTTCCTTTTTCACTTCCCCTCTGAACTTTCTATATTCTCCCTGGTTCTCATTTGTGTTATCAACCTGACATCTGTCATATGCTCCTTTTTTCCACTTCATCTTACTCTTTATCTCTTTTGTCATCCAAGGAACTCTGGCTTTAGTTGCCCTACCTTTCTCCCTCGTGGAAATGTATCTAGACTGTATCCGAACCATCTCCTCTTTAAAGGCCACCCACTGTTCAATTACAGTTTTGCCTGCCAATCTTTCATCCCAATTTACCCAGACCAGATCTGTTCCCATCCCATTGAAATTGGCCCTCCTCCAATTGAGGTCCTAAATCTAAACAAAGGAAACTACGAACGTATGAGGAGTGAGTTGGCTATGATAGATTGGGGAGCTTCATTAAAAGGCATGATGGTGGATAGGCAATGGCTAACATTTAAGGAACGAATGCATGAATTGCAACAGTTATACATTCCTTTCTGGTGCAAAAACACAAAAGGAAAAGTGGCCCAACACGGCTAACAAAAGAAATTAAGGATAGTATTAGATCCAAAGAGGAATCATACAAAGTTGCCAGAAAAAATAGCAAGCCTGAGGTTTGGGAGCAGTTTAGAATTCAGCAAAAAAGGACCAAGAGATTGATTAAGAGGAGAGAAATAGAGTCTGAGGGTAAACTTGCAAGGAACATAAAAGCAGACTGTAAAAGCTTCTACAAGTGTGTAAAAGGATAAAGATTAGGTCCCTTACAGTCTCAAATGGGAGAATTTATAATGGGGAACAAGGAAATGGCAGAGCAATTAAACAAATACTTTGGTTCTGTCTTCACGGAAGAGGACACAAATAACATCCCAGAAATGCTAGGGAACCATGGGTCTAGTGAGAAGGAGGAATTAAAGGAAATTAGCATTAGTAAAAAAAGTGCTGGAGAAATTAATGGGACTGAAAGCCAATAAATCCACAGGGCCTGATAATCTGCATCCCAGAGCACTAAAAGAGGTAGCCATGGAAATAGTGGATACATTGGTTGTCATCTTCCAAAATTCTATAGATTATAGAACAGTTCCTGCAGATTGGAGGGTGGCAAATGTAACCCCACTATTTAAAAAAGGAGGGAGAGAGAAAACAGGGAACATCAGACCGGTTAGCCTAACGTCAGTAGTAGGGAAAATGCTAGAATCTATTATAAAGGATGTGAACACTTAGAAAATATCAACAGGATTAGATAAAATCAACATGGATTTATGAAAGGGAAATCGTGTTTGACAAACCTACTGGAGTTTTTTGAGGATGGAGTCAGTAGAATAGATAAGGGCGAACCAGTGGATGTAGTGTATTTGGATTTTCAGAAGGCCTTTGATAAATTCCCACATAAGAGGTTAGTGTGCAAAATTAAAGCACATAGGATTGGGGGTAATATATTGGCATGGATTGAAAATTGATTAACAGACAGGAAACAGAGTAAAAATAAATGGGTCTTTTTCGGGGTGGCAGGCGGTGACTAGTGGGGTACCTCAGGGATCAGTGCTTGGGCCCCAGCTGTTCACAATATATACCAATGATTTGGATAAGGGAACCAAATGCAATATTTCCAAGTTTGCGGACGACACAAAACTAGGTGGGATTGTGAGTTGTGAGGAGGACGCAAAGAGGCTTCAAGGCGATTTAGACAAGTTGAATGAGTGGGCAAATACATGGCAGAAGCAGTATAAGGTGGATAAATGTAAAAAACAGAAAGGCAGAGTATTATTTAAATGGTGATAGATTGGGAAATGTTGATGTACAAAGGGACCTGAAAGCAAACATGCGGGTGCAGCAAGCAATTAGGAAGGCAAATGGTATGTTGGCCTTCATTGCAAGAGGATTTGAGTACAGGATCAGGGATGTTTTACTGCAGTTATACAGGGCCTTGGTGAGACCACACCTGTAGTATTGTGTGCAGTTTTGGTCTCCTTACCTAAGAAAGGATATACTTGCCATAGAGGGAGTGCAGCGAAGGGTCACCAGACTGATCCCTTGGATGGCAGGACTGTCATATGAGGAGAGATTGGGTCGACTAGGCCTGTATTCACTTGAGTTTAGAAGAATGAGAGGGGATCTCATTGAAATGTATAAAATTCTGACAGGGCTAGACAGACTGGATGCTGGGAGGATGTTTCCCCTGGCTGGGGAGTCTAAGACGAAGGGTCATAGTCTCAGGATACGGGATAGAACATTTAGGACTGAGATGAGGAGAAATTTCTTCACTCAGAGGGTGGTGAACCTGTGGAATTCTCTACCACAGAAGGTTGTGGAGGCCAAGTCACTGAATATATTTAAGGAGATTGATAGATTTCGAGACACAGAGCGGAAAAATGGTATTGAGATAGAGGATCAGCCGTGATCATATTGAATGGTGGAGCAGGCTCGAAGGGCCAAATGGCCTACTCCTGCTCCTATTTTTCTATGAGTATTTTTATTTAGAGTGGTCCATGTCCTTTTCCATAGCTATTCTAAACCTTAAGATACAATTATCGTTGCTCCCTGAATGCTCCGCCACTGACACTTGCTGCACTTGGCCCGCCTCATTCCCTCGAACCAAGTCCAGCAATGCCTCCTACCTTGTTGGGCCAGAAACGTTCTGGTCAAGAAAGTTATCCTGAACAAATTTCAAAAATTCCTCCCTCTCTTTGCCCCTTATATTATTATTATCCAAATCTATATTAGGATAGTTGAAGTCCCTCATTATCACAACTCTATAGCTTTTGCACCTCTCTGTAATTTCCCTGCAAATTTGTTCCTCTATATCCTTCCCACTAGTTGGTATCCTGATTTCACATTGCTTACACACATCATGATACTCTCTGCTGTATTAATGCTGTAATGAGTGAAATACTCTAAGAAACATCCAATATTTCCCACAAGAAAATGTCTCGTTTCCTTGACAGAGCACATTGGATGGAAATAGACTCGTTAGTAGAGGTGACAGAAATAAGATTTTAGTCTGGATGTAGCGGTAAATACAGCTTTTGGTGCACTGCATCTTGCATATATAACTATACACATTTTAACTGATCTTTTATGTCTCCTAAAGTCTGTCAAACCTTATACCGGCCATTGTGTATAGCGGGCAAATCGTGTTCGCACGAACGCACCCGTTATAACCGATGGGGGCTGAATTGTGAGCAGTGAATCTGGAGGTGTGAGTAGAGAGTAAGAGAAAGTTTTCTTAACTTGACAACTCTGGTGAGGTCATTGAACTTCTTTCCACATTGCAGCCATGTCCTGGGACCTAAGCTCCTGGCATTGACCTCCTCTGCAACTCTTCGCACTGACAGCGGAGGCATTGCCTGGACAACTTTCTGCCCCTTGGGGGAAAAAAGATCTCCCTTCTCCAATCCACCGACTGGACCGCGGCCTCCAACGTGGCATCAGAGAATCTGGATGCTTCTCTGGACCTCTTCCAGCCATTTTTAAAAATCTCGAACGTTTCCCTGTTGTCTGCAACCAGAGTGCACCTCCCTTTTAAGAGATGCAAGCGGTCTTTAAGTGGCATCAGCGATGCCCAATTTTGCACTCTTCCGAACAGATGTGCAGCCATTGAATAGAGAGTAGTGCTGGCTGCACGCCTGAACCATTATGAGCTGCTAGCCCATTTTCGGGTGCGATCAAAATTTCTAGGCCGTTATGTTTTCGGTATGTACAATTACATAGACTTACAAAGAATTTGCAGCACGGAAACAGGCCATTTGGCCCAACATGTCCATGCCGCTGTTTATGCTCCACATGAGCCTCCTTCCTCCCTACTTCATCTAACCCTGTCAGCATATCCTTCTACTTCCTTTCTCCCTCATGTGTTTACCTAGCTTCCCCTTAAATGCTTCTATGTTAGTCACCTCAACTACTCTTTGTGGTAGCAAGTTCCACATTCTAACAATTTCACTGTAATACTCAGCGAAATGACTTACAGCTGAATTTCTGCTTGTTATACCCATGCAGGAGCACAAGCTTATTTCTCACCCACCAATCATCATATTCTCTGGCCTCCATTGTGTAGAATTTTGCTTAAGGCCACCTCAGGTGTAGGTGATGATCAAACTTATCTTTAAGGGTAAAATTCAGCAAATTCTTGAGACTGGAGTGTGAAAGTTTGATTTTGTACAATCTACACATTATTCTGTATGACAATGTTATTTATTTCAATGCTTTGTTTAATGCGACTGGTGTTGAAAATATAGCATTTCAAATTATAAACTGGATGTTTTAAAGGAGTATATACATCAAGAATCAACACATTGGATAAATCCATATGGTTAGAAGCGGGGGGGATCATTGGACCAGGGCCTGTAGATGTAATTCAGTCCCAATATTAAAGGCATACATTGTGCCTTAACTTTTATATTCCATTATAAATTTGTAAGTCCACATTTATAATGGAAACTGCCTGTATGAACTTATCATGCAGTAATTACACCTAACTACCAGCTACTGATGAAAAAAATGGCAGACATACATTTTGAGAGAATTGTGGGAATCTAGTGGTCAGATTGTGCAATTGGAGTGAGATTTATAGAATGATACAGCACAGAAGGAAGCCATTCGGCCCATCGTGCCTGTGCCACATTTGGCTTTGTCCATTATAAATGTGGACATAGAAGTTTAGAATGGAAAAAGTTCACACAAAATTTGCGACAAAAATATAACAGGAAATCAAGTGGTACAGACATGATCGGCATACAGAATTAAGATTTTTAACATTCTACAGAAAGCTATATATAACTATTACTAGTCAATCTCCCTTGGCTTTGCACACAATCAAAACCAAGCATAATCTTCAGATGAAAGCAGGTGATAATTTGACCAAAGTGCACATATGTAATTCAGTCCCTGTTTTACACTGATACATCCTGTCTTTATTTGATATTTCCATTATAAATTTCTGTGTCCACATTTATAATGGAAACTGTTTATGTAAATATGTTGCGTTGTAATTACACCCACCTGCTAGTTGTGGCACTGCAATGTCTCCATTGGTAGGAGGGTGTACAGTGGGATACATTTACATTGGTAGGTTCCATATAAATGTGAAGATAGGAATATATAATGGAAAAGTTGACAAGAAGTGCATGCAGATGTAAGAATTTTAATATGTTACAGATAGATGTTGGAGATTTGCAGAAATTATAAATCATTTTGCATCTTTTATATAAAGGGCTCAGGTCCATGAATTTAGTAAACTTTCATGGTTCAAATATTTTTTATGGGGTGATTTTAAAAAAGAGGTGTGTAACAGAAAAGAAAGGGGTGGAATGGGTAGGGGACTCATGACTGACCTCACTGGGAGCCCCAAAATCTTACGGTTGGTTCTGCTACTAAATAGAATATATGATGGCCAGGCATGGTCATGGTAAATATCTCTACTCATAAGGTTGACCATTACCTATTTGTGAATTACCTGGTCAGCCTCAGTTGCGTAGATACTTGACATTTTAGATGGTTGGCGATGTCATCTCCATATTGTAAAACTGTTCTAATAATAACTGGAAATAAATGCTTATGCTACCAAACTTTTAATATATAACAATCACGCTGTCATTTGTAATTGTTTACTAATAACCGTTTATATCAGTATTGACCAATACGTTAGCCACTAGCCATATGTGGCCAATTGGGAATCCAGATGTTGCTAATTGCATGTTTGATCAGTAAATAAAAAATGAGTAATAGATATCGTCGTTAGGCATGTAATCTCAATACTCATATTTGCACGATGAATGCATGCGCACTTTAACCTTTTTGTGTGTTTGTTGATAAAATGGTAAGACGAAAAGCAGAGCATGCAACTATTATTTGATTGCTGTGTGTGCTTTACTTCCCTTGGTTACTGCTTATTGATTATCTGCTAAAATGGCATGTAACACTGGTAAAAACGCTGGACTTCAGCACCATGGTAACACCAGCAACATTGCATGGAGAGGAGAGCTGGCATCGTGGTCACCTCGACCAATCAGAATAACCACTCCAAGCAGCAGAAAAAAATGAAGCCCAACCAATAACAAGCAACTCCAACAGGATACATCATTGCAAAGGTCAAGTAGCATTCAACCGCGTTCTGGATGGACAGCAGGGGCAGGTCTCCTTGTGCGAGTCAACATTCTCAGCAGTCATTCTGATGAAGTCAAAGTAACGCTCGCAACTGCTGGACAAAATCCTAGAAGGTGGACTAAGATCTGCTGTGTCTGATAAATTCATGTCAGAATTCCAAACTTTGGTGAAAGAGAAAGACTGCAAAGTTTTGCACAGAATTCTGGCAGATGTTTGTTAAGTAAATATACATGTAAAGTACATTTACATTTATCGTGTGTAAGACATTTTCTACTAAAATTAGTGCTTGTGGCTAAAATGGTGTCACTGTAGCTACGCCTGTGGCTAGTCAGTGATTTTTAATGGACAATACAGATTTACAGATTGTTCTTATCCTGCAATATTTTACCATATTGGCCTGCAATTTCTGGCTACCCCAAGCTACAGGTATGGTGGCCTAGTGCTTATTAGAAATACAGAGATTCTGAGTCCACAATCCCACCATGGCAAACTGTGAAACTGAATTCAATAATCTGGTAATTGATGGGCTACCACCAGAAAATGACCTTGAAAACTACCAGATTGTTGTAAAAACCCAATGGTTCACTAATGCCTTTCAGGAAAAGGAACTCCTAACTGGTCTGGTCCGGTCCTGATGAAAGGTCTTCGACCTGAAACGTTAACTCTGTTTCTTTCTCCACAGATGCTACCTCACTCGCTGAGCTTTTCCAGCATTTTATGTTTTTATTTCAGATTTCCAGCATCCGCAGTATTTTGCTTTTGGTCTGGTCTACATGTCACGTCAGTCCCACATTATGTGGTTGATTCTTAATGCCCTCAGGGTAACTAGGTTGGGCAATAAATACTTACTTGGCAGTGTTGCCCACATCCCAAGAAAAAAATGAAAAAACACTTCTGTTATTGGCAGAGGGGTGGATGGGATTTTAAAAAAACAGGGCAAGTTCCATTTGGCGAGTATGCCAAAGTTAAAGTAACAAGATAAAAAAAAACTTGAGTGTTTGTTTAATCCTATCTGTACCTTCAACAGTTCTTTACCAATATATGATATGAATCATATCATTGGCTTATGCTTTCTGACTCATTGCTTCACAGTATAAAATGTATTCATTTCAAAAGGTTTTCATCCAGCTGCAAACTTAAATTAGGCCAGGCTGCTTTCTAACTAAAATTAATGTTGGTAAATAAATCATAGCTGTCCAATTAGTATTACATCCTCACAGTAGAGTAACTTTAATCAGAGATAATGTGGTTGAACATGCTTGTTTCCCTCTTTTACGGGCAGGATGCCAACTAGGTAGCCTCATTCTACTGATGTCATCTTGTTCATACTGGTGTTGCTAAGCAATGGTATCAAACACACATAAGCTACTTTGGCAGCAGTTTACTTTGCCCTGGCTCCACAGTCACATTAGAATCAGTACCTCCTCAGGGGACACTGGCTTTTTTGTTGGTGCAACATCTGAATTTCTACTCTGAGTTAAATCTACACTGCAATGATCTTGAAGGGAAAATTTTAGTGAGAAATGATGTATTAGTCACATGACACCTTGTCCGTTTTTATGGCTTTATTTACCTGCACTCACACTTTCAAGGAATTATGTATTTGCACTCCTTTGCCTCTTCTTGGTGTGCATACTCCCATTTCTTGTTCCCCCCCCAAAAATGCATTACCTCACACTTCCCCATATTAAGTTAACTCTGCCACCTGTCTGTCTGTTCTGCCAAATGTTTCTATGTTCCCCTAAAGTCTTCTGACTCAAGAGGCAAGTGCTATCACTAAGCCAAGCTGAGACTTGCAGCTGAGTTCTGCAATCCTCCTCACTGTTTGCCAAGCTCCCTGATTTTATGTCAATAAATTTCAATATTGTGCCCCCTATGCCCAAGTCCAAATCATCTATATACATCAAGTACAAAATGCATCCAGTACTGATCCCTGGAGTACACCACTTTCAATCCTTCTCCAATTCGACAATACCCATTAACCCTAACCCTTTGTTTCCCATCTGTCAACCAATTTTTAATCTATGCTGTTACATTTCTTCCTATACCATACTCCTGAATTTTTGTAACAAGACTCTTGTGAGACACCTTAGTACAGCCTTCGGAAAATCCTTATATACATCTACTGCAGTCCCTTTATCTATACAATCATTCACTTTTTCGAAAAAAAACACATTGTATTTGTCAAACACAGCTTACCTTTATCAAATCCATTCTGTCTGTCCTTGAATTTCTTCGTCCATTTCTAAGTATTCACTAATTTAATTTTGAATTATGGATTCTAAGAGTTTGCCTACAAGTGACACAAGAATAACTGGTTTATCGTTAATTAGTTTGTATTTCTTTCCTTTTTTGAACAGAGGTGCTACATAGGCAGCCTCCAGTTCGTTGGCATAATTTGCATATTTAAGAAGGATTAAAAATTGTGTTCAGAGCCTCTATCTCCTCTGACTTCTTTGAAAAGCCTAAAGTACATGTCGTCAGGACCCTATGACTTATAAGGGTACATTTTCGTCTTCACTGCATAAGTGGTAATCTGGCAGGGAGGATCAGCCCCCTGTAATAGAACCCATCCAATTTTTATTCCATTAAAATCAATGCAGTGAAAATCAGTGCATTCTATAAAGGGCAGGCAATTACCACCCGTGCAATGAAGATGAAAATTTATCCCATCCACTTTGAGTTCTGCTAATTTTTCAAAACTATTTCCTTTTCTACAGTTCTCTCTAAAATTTACACCACATCATTCTTTAGTACATCTACATTCTCATTTTCACCATTATTTGTAAAATCTGAAGCAAAGTATTTATTTAATACATAAGTCTGCAATATCTTCAGCCTCTGCAACTAGATCCCCTCATTCATCCTTTAGCGTTCTTACACTCTCTTTAATTAATCCTTTTACTTTTAATATAAAACTCTTACTCTTATATTATCTGCTAACTTTTTTCATATTCCCTTTTAGCCTTCTAAGTTCCTTTTTCATCTTGCCACTACACTTTTTATATTACTTGTATTTATATAGTATTGTTAGCCCTGATTTTATCATATGCCTCCTTTTTAAGTTTCAGTTTAGATTTCATCTCTGTCTTTAACAAAACTATTTTTTCCTTTCTCCATCTCATATTCCCCATTGCTGATTTGTCATCCTGTTTGCTAACCTTTCTGCCCATTTAATTTGGGCCAGATCCCTTCTTATCTCACTGAACTTTGTATTTTTCAGGCCCAGTACTTTTATCTTTGACTCTTCATTATACTTTTCTGTTCTTACATTGAACCTAACTATGCTCTGGTCATTATTTCCCAATTGTTCTCCTACTCTCATTAGTTATTTGTCCCACTTTCTTTCCCAAAACTAAATCAAACCATGCTTCTTTCCTTGTTGGACTAGAAACATATTGATCTAGGAAACAGTCTTGGATGCATCTTAAAGACCGCATACATTCTTTACCATATTTTATTATGGGTTAAAATCACCCAGTGTTACTGCCCTATTGTTCTTGCATATCTCCCTCAATTGTCTTCTCCTCCACCAAGAGAACATATGGCACAGCTAGCCTAGAAAGGCCTTTTACCTTGTGGGACTCACACAATTCTAGAACCAGAGTGTCTGCGCACTTTATTTCTCTTGAAGCCATTCCAGAAGATGGCATTTTTATTAAGCAACATTTGAGCTAGGCTAAGATTTGAATTAACTAACGAGATTTATTTGTAGAAATGGGATAAGACACTTACGGAATAGTATATGCTTATGTAGAGTGATAGCAGAAAACTACTACATCTTTTAAATCTACAAACTGCTCCACCAGCAGTTAATGCAGAATGACTGTTTACCGACAATCTGTAACATGCTGCACGCTCACTTTCAGTTCCGTTTCATCCAGGCCCATCCTAGTTTCCATGCTTTGGGTTCAGTTTTTTTCTCTCCTGTCTCTCAGGCCAGAGGTTTAAATGTTCCATTAGCTGCGATGTTAACTGCTTAATGTTTCCTCTGACACTTCTTTTTCTGGTTTGAATAAACCACAGCTGGCTGTCCTCCATGCCTCCACATAACACCTTCCTGGCTCAGTTAATGTATTAATACTGTTTGGAAATCAAAGACAAAGGCTGCCTTCTAGAAGTGAACATGCTGGAGTCAGGTGGCCACTTTAGACCTAACCGAGTGCTAGCTTTTAAATTTAGATTGAGTACAATATATTAATTTATATTTGTATACAAAGGAAATAAAATGCTGGTACGAGTAAAAGTGACAGTGGATTGTCGTAGAAACCTTTTAGGGAACCAAACCTGCCGTCCTTACCCAGTCTGGCCTATAAGTGACTCCAGTCCTCACCAATGTGGTTGACTCTTACCTGCTCCCTGAAGTGGCCTAGCAAGCCACTCAGTTGTATCAGACCGCTATAAATAGTAACTCCTTATGTAACAGCACTGCGGGAGTACCTTCACCGCAGGGGCTGCAGTGGTTCAAGAAGACCCATCACCTCCTTCTCAGGGCAACTGGGGATGGGCAATAAATGCCGACCTCGCCAGCAATGCCAACATCCCAAGAATTAATTTTTAAAAAAAAGTCAGGTTGTATATTCCAAACAACATTTTATTTACAACTTCATTGCTTGCTGGCTCATTGGTTTCCCACTGTTTCACAAAGGTTGGTGCTATATACATAGATACTGTTCAATCTCCCATTACATTGCACACTGCAAGTTGGGAAATTTGTCTCTGCCATACCTGAGCTGCTGTTTCTCCCTCTTCTGCTACTGTCTCTCTCTTTCTCATCTTTTCTCTACTGATTCTCTCTCGCTAACTCTTTGTTTCTCTCTTGGTCTTTTTCTGGCTTCTCTGTCTCTCTGTTTTTTTTTCTTTTCTTTTGGTTGGGGGGGGGGGGAAGAAGCAGTGGGTGGCATAGCATGATATGGCAAAGAAAGGAGCCACCAATGGCAGCAGGTGGCATTTGGAGTGGAGGCTGTGTGGGGAAAAGGTGGCCCTCAGCAGCTCCCTTCCCATCACTGCCCCCCACATTCAAGCTTCCCCCACCCACTCGCTCCCAACATGTCCCCAACCCCTTCACCTCCCCAGTACCCCCGCCCCATTACTCTCGTCGCTAGCTTTACTTTTTCCCCATTTAACTATGCACTCCACTATCATTTACCTCACCATTAACTCTTCATTCATTCTCTCACTATTCCCACTTGCTTCCCTATGGTGGATGGTGAGAGGCCAGATGCCACCCTCATCCTGTTTCATTCATCTCTTCCTTCCTATCTGTTGCCCTCAAAAAGGTTCTTCTTATGTTCAAAATTTAAATTATGTTTTTAAAAAAAAAGTAAAATTAGAATGAGGAAAGTACTCTATCTGCTTCTGTGTCTCTCGTTCTCTGTCTCAGTGTTAAAAATTAGAACCAATGTCTCACAGTTTTAGGTCATTAGAATATTTTATTGTTCTGTCAGAAAAACACACAAATGTTAGCTTTGTTTGTTTCTTTCTCCACAGATGCTGCCTGACTTGCTGAGTATTTCCAGCATTTTCTGTTTTTATTGCAGATGGGGGGCTGTTTGATTGACAGTTCAGAGTCATCCAATCAGGTAACAAAGAGTCTGTTCGCTTTCCAATTGGTGGGGGCACAAGGATGGGCATGTTGGGCGACCAATGATGAGAGTGCTTGAAGTTGGCTTCAAAATTCAATTTTAAAAAGAATTGAAAATGAGCATGAGCTAAGACTCTCTGCTTAATACATTTATAGAACACAAAACAAAACCTACAACAGGTAGGTAATCAGTACATTCATTTGTTGATTCTCACACAAACACAGATTTAAAATGAACACAAAATAAGTTTTACCTGAATGAAGTTTTTGAAATTTGTCCTTTAGGTTTTCTTCAAAAACATTTTGAAAAACAACTTAACAGAAGCTAGAAGCTAAAAAAAATTCAATAGTTCAACAAATGAATGATACCAATGCATGCTAGGCAAGCAGGTATGTTGCATGTGCTAAAACTGCACAATCTGAATTCAGCTAATAACATCGCAGCTTTGTTTTTGGGAGAGGCTGAAGTCAAACAGCATTTTTTTCCCCATCTCCAATATTTTTATTACCAATAAACAAAAGTGTTCAAAGAAAATGAAAAAAGCACACAATTTATTTTACTGTCCCTATGATTTTTCTCCCAGATTGCTCGCAGCAGTGTCCAGGAAATTAATCTTTAATTCCTGGAGACTCCAGAACAATCCTGGAGGTAGAGTTGCCAATTTATTCTAGGAGATTTCATCACATAACCTCCAACCACCCTGCCCCCACACTCTCCCATCCTTGAGCCCCCACCAATTGGAAAGCAAACAGACCCTTTGTTACCTGATTGACAGTCCAGAATCATCCAATCAAACAGCATCCCCATTTGCAATAAAAACAGAAAATGCTGGCGATACTCAGCAAGTCAGGTAGCATCTGTAGAGAAAGAAAGAGCTAATGTTTCAGGTTGAAGACATTTAATCAGAACTGGAAGAAGTTAAAGAGTTAACAGTTTTTAAACAAGTACAAAGCCAGAGAGAGAGGAGAGGAGGGGAAGGGAGAACAGAACAGAACAAAACAAAAAGGAAGGTCTGTGATAGGGTGGATGGCAAGAGTGATTAAGTGACAAAAGGGACCAGGGTGCAAGACAAGGAGGGTGGTAATGGGACAAGTTAAGAAACAAAAGATGGGTCTAGAAGAGCTGTAAATGGCAACAGCAGAACCATTACCAGCACCTGGAGTCCTACCAAAAAGGGAGTAGTGGTTGTGATCTCAAGTTATTGAAATCAATGTTGAGTCCACCCTGCCCCCCATCTGCATTACTTTGAACACTTTTGTTTATTAGTTATAAAAGAAAATGAAAAAAACACAATTTATTTAATGCCCCCATGATTGTTCATAACAGTGTCCTGAAGATTAATCTTTAATTCCCAGTTGGCAACCCTACCTGGAGGGTTGGTAACCCTAAGTGGCAGTCACTCATTATTGCTTACAAATCTGAATCTGTTTACATCTATATCACTTCTAAAAATGAACAGGGCTCCACATGTTCATTATGATTTACAAACTCTCAGTTTTTCGATCATAAATACCACTCCTAACAGTCCCTTGATGTTGTCATTTGTCTTGCCCACCTCACACTCTCAAAGCAGTCCATACCTCTTATTACCTAACCTGGCATGGGAAAAGGTAACATGAAGTTTTATAATGCAGCAGTCCTTGCTGCGTTGTCAAAAAAAGAATCTCAATTATTTTTGATTTATTACTTGCATTTTGAAAACTGGCATGAAAAAAAAATGATCACAACTTGTTTTCAGTTGCAGCTCTGCGCAGTTAGTCGCTTGTCCCACCCTGAAATCGTTGGGCTGCTATAACACCTCCAGGGCAGGGGGCGCGCCACTGATTAGCAGGAGGACCCAGGCGGTGTGTTTTTCGGAGTCCGGGTCTGAAAGCTAGGTTCCCTCTTGCCGGTTTGTGTGTGAGTGTGTTTGGGGCATTTTTTTTCTCTTCACCGGCTGACGCTCGAGCCTCTTGGTTAGCGCCGGGTTAAGGAAGCACCGAGAGCCGAAAACGGGGCCCTCCTGGCTGTGTAAAAACACCCTGCTTTCCAGCCGTCAAACAGTTTCCCCACCCTCACCCTCCCCCTTCCCCATTCCCCCCCCCCCCCACCTTAAAAAAAAACACAGAGCCGCGAAGATGCTGGCCCT
Organism: Heptranchias perlo; assembly: GCF_035084215.1. Taxonomy (NCBI): domain Eukaryota; kingdom Metazoa; phylum Chordata; class Chondrichthyes; order Hexanchiformes; family Hexanchidae; genus Heptranchias; species Heptranchias perlo. Next base: position 18,239,673 of record NC_090351.1, read on the forward strand.
TTTCAACAAGCTGCTGGACTGGTTCAAGTCGCTGTTCTGGAAGGAGGAGATGGAGCTGACGCTGGTCGGGCTGCAGTACTCGGGCAAGACGACGTTTGTCAATGTGATAGCGGTAGAGTATCAGCGAATAATGTACACAAAGGAGAGAGAGCCTTTCCAAATATCAAACCCGGCCGACAGAAATCATCCCAGCTTTAAATTGCGTTTCGTTTTAACAATTGCACTCATGGCGATTGATGCAGTTTATATAAAAACAAATCGTTAGACGTAAAAGTGGGTTTTCTAACAAGATTAGAGAATTCTGCAGTGTTTGTAATACTTGCTTATTTTATCGTCAGTGATTGAAAATGTTCATTTTTCATTTAGTTTTTTTGTTATAAAAAGATGGTGCTTTAATAAAAAAAAAACAGATAATTCTGCGCATGATCCACACCTCCAGCTTTAACTTCCTGACTAGTTTCTTAACCCTCTAAGGTCCGTCAGTATGTTCAGGAAATAATGTATTTTGTATGGCCTGTGTTTTGTTCCTTTCCATTCCGTGCGTGTATGTTATGAAGATGTTTGTGGGTTTGCACTGAACTATATTCAGTCAGTGCTTATAATTTCTTAAAACTGTCAATGCCGAAAATGGGGAACATTAAAATGTTTTTAAAATGCAAAGAAAATTTAGTACGGGCTTTTGAGGAAGAGATATGTCCTGAAGTGTTAACCAGGGTGTAACCCTAGAGGAGGAGTTTTGAGTATTCATGGAGTTGCCAGATCTGAGAGTGTGCTATACTCAAGCACGGAGGTTTGTTTTACTAAAATAACACATGCCCTACATACTGTAATTGTTGAGTGTATTTTAGTGCATATTTGATATATGTTGCATAAGTGACTGATTGCAGTAGCTTGGATTGCAATTTAGTTGCATCATATGGCCAGTCAATAAGGTTTTACAGGACCCTCGGCCTGCCTTATCTAAGTGTGTTTGTGCAACTCGTTGTGCTAACAAAACAATCCTGCGTATTTTATGCTGAAATAGAGATGGAGAGCGTGAGCTAACATTATTATAACACGATCTTTAATTTGCTTTAGGTTTCTCTTACTCTAGCAATAAAATTTAATAGAATGTTCATTATAAATATCTGGATTTCCTGTGACATTAACTGTAGTGAGTTGGAGAATACACTTTTTTAACCTGGGTTCACTAAGCCCTGATATCAACTGTCCCTCCCACTTCCAGAAGAGCCACAGATGCCCAAGAGTTTCTCTTTCTTTCTGTCTTGCTCCCTCCTTAAGTAGAGTTGTACTCTTCTGTCCCACCCCCACCCCCACCAATTGCATGTTGCTGTCTGCCACTTCTTTCCCCCCTTTGCACATTGTCTTTCTCCTCTCCCTGTTCCCCAGTCCATAGTGCTGTTGAAATGGTTTTGCAATATCTTGAGGATGTTTCTAGCCCATCACTTCTAAAACTATACTGAAAGTAAAAAAAAACTATAGTATATCAAAAGGAGAAAAACTCAGACTTAGCAAGATTTAACTACGTTAATAATTTCAAACTATAACAAATATCTTTGTATATACTTATACTAAATCCCAGTTTTCTTTTCAAATAAATCTTTAATAGAGGGATTTATCCTTTTTTAAAAAAATGAATTAAGTCCCTCCCCGTGAGCACTAGCTGCCTTTCAGTATCTCATCCAAGTTCCATGTCAGTCCAACCTGTGAACAGCTTGCTGACTTTCAATGAGGTTGGGTGGGGAAATTATAGTCTAGCCTAATTTTGATTTCACCCACTGTCTAGTTTTTTTTCCCCCATACTGCACTCTAGCTGAGATCAATTAACTCAGCACAGACTGGGGATGGAACCTAGGGTCTTCCTGCCTAATGGCTCAATTCCACACTGGTGCATCTGTCCATTTGAGCCTTCAGGAAAGCTAGTTGTGGGTCCTGTTGTCGAGTTGGGAGAGTATTTAAATCAAGAGGATTGAAGTGGGTGCCCTCTGCTAACAGAGCATGGGGATAATCAAATATGTTCACTTTCTGTCAGTGGTTTTATTTATATATTATAAAATATATAAAACACGCACTCTTATCAGAAGGTGGATGCCTCCACTAAGATTTTGATATGAACAGAGCAAAGGGCAGTGGGGGATTGCTGTTAAGACCATAAGAACTGGTTTGTAAAGAGAGCGATTATATTAAATTTGTTGATTCCTGTCAGATGTCAGTGGAGCAGATTATAATTACTTTCTCTCAATTGTAATATTACTCTTTGGAACCCTTCAGTAATGCTTTTACTTAAGAAGTTTTAAAATAAACTAATATGAAGATATGTTGAAAATACTTATCACCCACCCATAAGGCCCCCTTTCTCTTCTAATTGCTGCTTTGTTAATCAGTAAAATTGGTTGTTCATAATCTTATACTGATGAAACAGTTTTACTTTAATATCTGCTGTGGATGTGTAAATTACCTAATAGAATATGCTGCAATATACTAATTATGAAGGTGTAGCCACATTTTTAATTTAGTACAATGTAATAAACTTTCTATTGTGCATAGTTATTGTATAAATTGCTGCCAGCCGCAGTCATGTTGGTTTTTGTGCTTCTTCCAGAACTCGTATTTGATTGATTTTTAAAAGTGCTATTTCATAGTTTTTTGTGGAGGATAAGCCACATTTTACTAAGACAAATACTTTTACTGTTATATGATTATGAAGGTGTAGTTCTGAAATTAGAACTTTGTAATTTTATAGTTTTTGAAGTTGTTCTCACATTCAGATAGCCCTTTGGGTAAATATGATGCTGAATTATGTGGACCTGGAACGCTCTGGGTTTGATCCCTAGTCTGCTCTGAGGTTGTTGATCTCAGCTGGGGTGGTGGTGCTACAGTTGGCCTTGGTATCCGTGGGTAGGGATGGCGAGAACAATCAAACATTTCCACTGACCACAATCCAGTGAATCCTGCTGGAAAAAGCTATATATATGGACATCAGATGAGGATCAGATTTGGCTTTGATGCCTCCTGGCAGCCAACTAGCTGCTGATAATTACTGTCCAGGTTTGCGCACAGGATGGCAACTTGGGTGAAGCACCAGATGGCATCTGCTCCTATGAAACCATACCCTAATATGAGCCACTGCTTTCAGGAAGTGAGGAGAGGAGGTTAGAAAAGCGCAGCCATTTTATTATTTGTGGGCTGTTTCAAACCACTAGACTATACTGCTCTGTTATGCAGTGATATATTTTAGTTCTGTTGTATTAAATAGAGGAGCAAGAGTTCCTCTAAATTTATTATCTTTTGGATGCTGATATCCTGTGAGGTTTTGCCAGTTTTATACCATCAAACTCATTTTCTGTGACGGCTGTTATATTATACATGACTAACCAATGGCAGCTGTAGAAAACAGAATGTTACAGCACAAAAACAGGCCATTTTGGACCATTAAATTAGCACCAATATTTGTTTTCTCCCCCATGAGCCATATAATCTAAACTGACTATCTTCGCAATCTATACCCTTTTAATGTTCATTTTTTTCAGGCAGCTATCCAATTTTTAAAAAATGTTTGTGGTGGATAATTCCACATTCGGTCCACTGTGTAACAACGCTTTTTCTAATCTCCATTAATTCTTGTGATTTTGAATTTCTACCCTCTTACTGCCTCGCTGACCAATGGATACCCCATGATAACCATTCATAATGTTGAAGACCTGTGTCAGGTCACCTCAACTGTCTGAGCTTCTTGTAAATGTGAAAGATTAAAATATTGCCTATAATATATAAAATATTAGATAAGTGGCAGAGGCAGTTATATAGTGCCTTTCATATCCTTGGTACATTCCAAAGTGCGTCACAGACAATAATTTACTTTGGAAGTGTTGCCACTGTTGTTTTTATAAGTAAATGCAGCAGCCAGTTTGTGCACAGCAAGGTCCCACAAATAGCAATTAAGATAAAGGACCAGTTAATCTGTTTTTATGGTTTGGTTGAAGAACAAACGTCGGTCAAGACACCACGACAATTCCCTGCTCCTCTGAATGGTGCCATGGGATCTTTTGCACTGCTTGAACAGGCAAACGGTGCTTCTCATTCAAAAGATGGCACCTCCACCAATGCAGCATTTCCTCAGAACTGTACTGAAGAGTCTTCCTGGGTTATATGCTGAAGTCCTTGAGTGGGGCATGAGTCCATAATCTTCGACTTGCAGCCAAGTTCACACTTCAGTCTTGGGTTGCAGATAACTGACAAACTGCTTAAACTTTTATGATTTATGATGTCATCTGAACTAAATTGGATTGCCACCTTTTAATTCACTCTGACCTATCCAGCATCCTCTTAACTATAATCACAGAACATTTAATAGATAATCAGATTGGAGTCGGGTGCAAAATTACTTACGAAAATCAAAGCATCCATTCATTGGCACTTAGAACATGCAGTATCTTAATACTTAAACTAGACAATTAGTGTCTATTGCTGTGGTAACGTTTTTGTTGACTGAGAATCCCAGCTGAAAAGTCAAGGCTCATAGTGCAAGGTATCACCAAGGTCGAACAAAGGAAGAGAGAAGACGAGATTAAATCAACTAGATGTAATTAGATGACATCAAGCTTGATGTAGACTAACCGTTTGGTCGAACAGTGATTCAGATGATATTTTTCACAACCCACAGCGTGAGCAGTTTGCAAATGTCACTTGACCGTTCAGACAATCTCCAACTCATTGCTTCTATATAATGGTAGTTATTTTATCTTGGGGTTTAGCATTAGCTGTAATATCAGTCTATTTTTTTTGTAATGGTTGCCACAATGATTTTCTAAAAAAGTTAATTCACGTGACTGAAATGAAGCACTACACAGCCGTAATGACCAGACACAAGTCATGTGAAGTGATACAAAGCAGAAGTCGAAGCTCTTTTGCCAGCTGCTGTTAAGTTTATTATTGCACAATAAATTTCTAAAATATTAGAGGTGCTATATCTTTTCAAGTTGCATTTGATAGTTTAGTAATATTTGTCTCTCAGGCTTTGTGTTTCCTATTACACTTGTACAAACTGCTTAATTTTTTAGTTATGAGAATGGACACTTTCATTCCATCCATTGGACTTTGGACATATATGTGTGCGAGAAGGAATAAACTTCATCTCACGCATATCTCGTTCTTCCTTTCTCGTCCAGCTGTTTATTCTACATCGATGTGTGCTTTTGTTTTGAGTTTTTGGCCAACATTGCACAGGTAGGGAAGTCATTGTTAATAATTGGGTGATGTCATAGGTGCATCAGCACAATAGAGTCTGGGTTGTACAAAATAAAAGGAAAAATTACACGGGCTGACACAAGAAGGTGCAGTATCTGATTTGAATGCAATATGAACGTACAAAAATGACACAGGAAAAGACCAGCTGGACTATTGAGTCTGTCCCATACAATTATGTTGCAACTGAGCAGCATGATCCCTAATGCTCCCCACCCACCAATAGCCATGTAATCTCCTGAGAGAGGCAAAAATAAGAACAGATTTTAAAAGTAAAGTAAACCAATTCAGGGAATAGGAAAGAATTATGGGAAATTCCCCTCCAACCCCCTAAGACAATCAAAATGAATTCCAGGAGACCACAGTGACCATCATCGAGCATCCCGCCTACCTTTTTAAACGCAGTGATATCAACTGCAGCCAGGAACTCATCCAGCTTCCTTTTGAAAATTTACAGTGAATCTGTGCTTGCTGCACATGCTGGTATTTTGTTCGAAAGGTACGTGATCCTCTGCGAAAAGACCTCCTGACATCCAACCCAGTCCTACGCTTGTGTAACTCATACGCATGTCCCTTGTTTTCCCCTAATTTATCTAATTCAAATAGTCTATCCACATAGACACAGTCTAGTACCGTCATTATTTTAAACCTCAATCAAATCCCCCGGAACTCTGCTTTCCCAGAGTAAAAAGACCCAGCTTTTTAAGTCTATCATGGTAACTAGGCATCAACCAAGTGGCTGCCCTCTGGAGCTTTTCTAGAGTGTCTGCATCACCCACCATATGAGGGGAAGATAGATGGTTTCCACTCTGACCTGATGAAGTTTCATAATTATTGTGGTGCTATGCCGCTCATGTAGTGCTTGAGACCTATTGATTGTAGAAGTTAGCTTTCAGGACACACAAATAAATGATCCGGTATGATGGTGGAACTGGGTGACTCATTTTCCCTTCCCCTCCTAGCAGAGAAACACGTCATTCGAATGCAGCCTGGCTAAAGACAGGCCCTCGCCATGTAGGAAATCATAGACCAATAGCACCCCCATACTCTTATGGTTTTGAACCTGCTTGTTCTCGCTCAGTGCTGTGACATTGGACCTCTCTCAGATTAAGCTGTGTTATGCAGTAGTGCACTATAGACACTTGCCCTGTATAATTTTAATTTTGTCTGAAATTGGCACGTGGTAGTTAGGATGCTATCGTTGTGGGACATCTAGCAAAGGCTTCTATGTCGATTCCAAACATATACCCAATCAGTGAGGGGCCCTGTAGAATTGCAATACATTTTTTCCTGAAATGTGTGCAACCTTTTTTTTAAAAGGTAAATCTACTATTTTGCTACTTTTTTTTTGTAGGGTGAAAAATGTCCAGTATCTTATCAGGATAATTTGATTACAAAGGTCAGAAAGAGAGATCCTTTGTTAATGAAGAACAGCGGGTACGTGGCGTGCAAAAATCAATGTATTTGATTGGATTTTGCATCTTCAATCACAGTAATCTGCATGACCTGGCAGAACGTCCAGATTAAAGTATTATTTTGGGGGAAATACGGAGTGGTTAAGGCATGGTGTTTTTAAAAATATAGGCCCAGAATTTGCTGGGAAAATAAGGACGCGTTAAATGCGCATTCCGCTTTTAGTGTATGAATCGCCAGCCATTTGTGGCGAGGAAAAGATCTGCCGTGAGTTGCGAATTGCCACAATTTGCTGGATGATTTGAGTCCCTCCATCATTAGCCTCGCAAAAACCGGAGCTAGCCATCAACCTCAATGAGTTTCAAGAAATTGCTGCTAGGGCTTGTATATAACGACCAGATTTATGTTCTTGCAATGTCTTTCAACCTCAGAGCCCAGAAAGGGAAAAATTGAAACTGGAGTCTCACTCTCATTAAATTAATCCTAGAGATTTTTTAAATTTTAAATTTAAAAAAAAAATTATTTTCCTTTCTGCCTCTTTTTTTCTCTCAATCCAATCCTTCGTTTCCCTCCTTATTTCTCTTTCTGTACCTAATGTGACTAATTCAATTTATTTCCTTCTTTGTCGTTCCTGTTTCTATCTCCTTAAATTTCATTGGTTAAGGAGATAGACTGTTGGTCCCATCGTTCACCAAGGTCCCAGATGCCCTGTTGTCAGTTCGCACTTCCAGCAATTTGCGGCGCAAAAATTTTTCAAGCTGAAGGGTGAGGAAAAAAATCTAATGAATGGAGCACATTGCGTGATACCCTGCTCCAGCAAATTCTGGGCCGTACTGTATTTCTTGATTAAACACTTAGTTTGCTAAAAAAAAATTGCTGCTGTATTTAATTACAGTATGTAACTCCGGGATACTGTGCTGTTGCTACGGTTTCCCTTGATGACGAAGTTCAGCACGTGGCGACAAAGATTATTCCAGCTGGAAGTAATTTGCCTTATGCAGAAATTATCGGTTGGGTTTGGTCTTGGAGTCACCATATAATTAAGATTTCTGATATCAAAATCAACATGTACACAATTCAAAAATTTTGACACTGTTCATGGACACTTGGAGGCATGAGAAACACTAATGCAATTGTATACTATAAAATATATGGCTGAGTATAGTTAACTTGTGTGCAGTCTTATCCACTATTTCCATTGGCAGCAGGAAAACTCAACATTCTAAGACCTGTAATTCTCCAAACTCCATAAATCCTGATTCTGCTTTTTTTTTGTCCATTGAGGATCTTTTGCCTCACTGTTTTGTACTTGACCTTCTCATCCCACTCCACCCTTCTCTTCCCCCCCCCCACCCCCCTTTGCTTAATTGCAAAAGGGTTAATCCCAAAAGGCATATAAAAGTCTTAAATTGCTATGTATCTGTTTTAATGAAATATCCTAATGTAAAGCTGCTGGAAGCTGATGTTATAATGTAGGCCCACAATCTCTAACGTGCATTATTTTTCTCAATGCAGCAACGTTATAATCTTTATTGGTTAGGTGTTGTGGAAAAAAAACTTATTTTGTTTGGGTAGTCATATAAATTGAAAAATTGTAGTGATTGCTATCTGAGAATACAAGGGGATAGAATTTATGCTACAAAGCCCTATTTAGACCACACCTGGAGTACTGTGTTCAGTTCTGGGCACTGCACCTTAGAAAGGATATATTGGCCTTGGAGGGAGTGCAGCATAGATTTACTAGAATGATACCTGGAATCCAAGGGTTAAATTTCGAGGTGAGATTACACAAACTAGGGTTGTATTCCCTGGAATTTAGATGATTAAGGGGTGATTTGGTTGAAGTTTTCAGATATTAAGGGGAACTGATCAGGTAGATCGAGAGAAACTATTTCCGCTGGCTGGGGAGTCTAGGACTAGGGAACATAGCCTAAAAATTAGAGCCCGGACTTTCAGGAATGAAGTTAGGAAACACTTCTACATGCAAAGGGTGATAGAAGCTTGGAACTCTCTTCCGCAAATGGCAGTTGATGCTAGCTCAATTGTTAATTTTAAATCTGAGATTGATAGATTTTTGTTAGCCCCATATCCCTTAATACCTATAGTTAAGACGGGTTTATGGAGTTAGGTCACAGATCAGCCATGATCTCGTTGAATGGCGGAACAGGCTCGAGCAGCTAAATAGCCTACTCCTGTTCCTATGGGAGTTCTGTTAATACCTAAATAAACAGTAGCACTGCAGTGTTGTCACTTGACTTATTGAGTATGTGGCTACCAAAATACTACAGCAAAAATGTCACTTGAGCCAGTGTGCTTTAATGTTGTGCAATAAGTTTTTTGAAAGCTGCTCTTAATTCATCATCATCTTAAATTGCTTCCACCACTGACAGATCCATAACTGCCAGTACCTTACCCTAGTATTATACAGCTCAGAAAGCTCTCTGCAGACACCAGTTCTGAAGGACAAAATCTATACTAGTACTGCTGAGTATCTTTATCAATTTAAGTGGATTGGGTGTAAAAATTTCACATGCCCATCATTATGCTTTACTAAATTCCGAATGACAGCAGTGAAAGGGATTAGAATGTTGACTGGAGAAAGTGCTAGAATGTTGGATTGTACCTAAATCTGTCCTCTGGTAGAGATAACCAAATATTTTTTGAATATAATTTATCTATTTGAGTTGAGCAGTGAAAGACAAAATATTTAGTTTTGTGTTTTTTTTTGAGATTATCAAGAACGCAATGTTAGCATCAAGCGCTTGCAGGTGTCTGTATGACTTTTTCATTTGCCACACCAGCCATCTCCAGATGAGGTTGCCAAATAGTGTCAAATTAAGCAATTAGGGATGGTTTTCTGCTATAGGCCCATGCCCACTAGGAACTGGATTGAGACTGCAGCAAACTCTTGCAGGCTGTAGACAGAGGAGAATTTCATCCAATCAGGTCTGAGCTGGATTTGAACCCAGCCCTAGAAGTAAAAGGCCAGTATCTTCCCCTCTGCACCACTCTGTTCCCTGTTTTGTACTCTAAATTGTGTAATATTTCGATAACCTGATTGTGATTTTAGTAAAGAAGGTATTAAAGATAGCGGAGCTGAGTGATGGGCTCCTTGAATGTGTAATTTGTTTATATATTAACATTACATGTTAAAACAGCCTAGTTTAGTGCAACTTTTCCAATTCTCTGTCCACTGGAAGTGGGAGAGTATAATGTATCCCGTTTTCTTTACAATGCTAAATAAATGGTTTAGACAGTTTATAAAAGCAGATGGTTTATGAAACTTAATAACAAGGCAATGTACATATTGTGAATTTGAATGTAATAGTGTTTACTGAGAAGAAATTCCAGTGTCTGAATTAATTGCCACGGCATTTGTAATGACATTTCTGCTGGAACTAATTGTTGAGCTAAATTTTTAAATAGATGTCAAGGCCACAGGCACACTACACTCCCTGCCCCCAAAGCTTGTACCTCCATAAATTTGTCTCTGCATTTGCACCATGAGTTTGCACGTCCTTCCATCTAGATTGATCATGAGATGAATGCATATCCATCCCAGTCCTTCACGTATTTAATCCTCAGACCACTAGAGATAGGACAGATGGATTTATCACCGAATTAAACAACTATATCTTCGTCCCCCCACCCTCTTAGATGGATGTATGCCCATCCAAGGAATGCATACACTTTCTTTTTCCCCCCCCACCGGACAGTCTCTTCCCCTTCCCCACCATTGCCAAGGATCAGACGTATAAAATGAAACTTGTAACTGATGTTTGATGTAGTAGCTAGCAGTCACAATGGAGTGGAAAGCTAGGCCACCAAATGTGTGTGATAATGGATTTTTCTCCTTAGAGAGACCAGCTCATGCAAATTGGACTAACTGGACTTTTTTGAAGCGATGCAAGCAACCCAATTCAGTTGAGTTTTGGGTCTGACCTTTTCCATAATCACGATCTACTTTGTAATTAAAGTCTGTGCAGTGATCTTCTATCATTAGTTCCATAGGAAATTGTGGACAGTGTCTAAGAATGTAAGATAGTAATAAAAGACCATTGTGCTTATCCAGTTGGCCAGGTTGTGTATCTCAACAGCTTGCATTTAAATAGGACCTTTTAATGTTGAAAATGTGCTTTGCAATGGGGAGAGGGAGAAAAAAATATAGAAGCAACAAAAGAATGGACAGCGAACCACAGTGTGAAAACTAGGAGAGGTAATCGTTTTGAGAAGGTTTTTATAGGTGTGGAGAGGAGTAGAAAAGCAAAGGAGATTAACGAGAGAATTCCAGAGAGTACAGCTAGAGCTGAAGACTCTGCCTCCAAAGGTGGGGGGTCGAGGGAAACATACAAAATGACAACTGTTGGAAGATTAAAGGGTGTGGAGTTGACACAAGGCTGCAGGCGATTGCTTATATAGGTTTGAATGAGGCTATTGAGACTGGAGATGAGAAAAGTATGGATTAGGGTTTTAGTGGCATAAGTGTGAGGTAAGGGTAGAGGCTGGTTTATACTGGGCCAGAATTTGCTGCCAAAATAACAGTGAGTTTAATGCGCGTGCCATTATTAATGTGTAAATCATCCAGCAACTTGTGGAGACGAAGCCGTACCCCGTGAATTGCGAATCGCTACAAATTTACGCCACTCCGCCGTTAGCCTCGCAAAAACGGCAGCTTACCCTCAACCTCCCCGTGAGTTTCAAGAAATTGCTGCATTTGCACATTAATTGCCAATTAAAATTCACAGCAGAAAGTTAGGGCTGCTACTTAGCAGATTTATATTCCTGCAATGCCGATCAACCTCTCTGACCCAGAAAGGGAACACTTGAAACTGTGGAGTCTCATTCCTGTAGATAGTAAATTGTTGGTGATTTTTAAAATGTAACTTTTTTTTCTTGCTGTCCTTTCTGTCTCCTTATATCTCTCTTAATCCAATCTTTCTTTCCCTCTCTTTATTTCTCTTCTTGTACCTGATTTGACTCTAATTCACCCCACTTCCTTCTCTGCTGTTCCTCTGTTTCTGTCTCAATCTCATTGGTTAAGGAGATCGACTGTGGGTCCCGTCGTACACCAATGTCCCAGATGCCCCGTTGTCCTTGCCATACTGCTATCAACTCGCACTTCCAGCAATTTTCAGGTCAAAAACTTTGAGCTGAAGGGTGAGGGAAAAAGTCTAACTGACTGGGCACGCTGCAAGATGCCCTGCTCCAGCAAATTCTGGGCTATTTTCTTGACAAACCGGTACCTTCAGTTATTAAGCACCTTTATGGTACTCCCAAGTACAACAGATTTAACATCTAAAGGTAAACCATTTTATTTTGAAAAGACTCATTTCGCATTAGATCATTGCTAAAATTGCATTTTACCTGATCTGTGTTAGTAGAACCCATTGTTCTCAAAGTTTTTTTAAAGCGATTTCAGGTTATGGTGTATTTTTACTTGTTCAAAAAGTACATTTCCGTACTTGAATTGGTTTGATTTCTGACAATTACAGTTTGTTTTATTAAGCATCTTGAAAATCACTGACATTGCTTTATAGGAACAGGAGTAGGCCATTCAGCCCCTCGAGCTTGTTCTGCCATTCAATTAGATCATGGCTGATCTGTACCTCAGCTCCATGTACCTACTTTTTGATCCCTATCCCTAACAAATCTATTGATCTCAGTCTTGAAAATTTCAGTTGACTCAGCATCAGAGTTTTTTGTGGAGGTTTGGGAGGATGGAGAATTCCAGATATTCACTACCCTTTGTGTTGAAAAAGTGTTTCCTGATTTTGCTCCTGAATAGCCTAGCTCTAATTTTAAGATTGTGCCCTCTTGTTCTGGATTCCCTACCAGAGGAAATAGCTTCTCCATGTCTACCCTAACACCTCAATTACATCACCACTCAACCTTCTAACCTTAAGGGAATACAAGACAAATTTATGCAATCTGTCCTCACAATTTATCCCTTTACGCCCTGCTATCATTCCAGTGAATCGTGCGGCACCCCCTCCAAGGCCAATATATCCTTCCTGAGGTGCGGTGCCCAAAACTGAATGCAGTACTCCAGAAGGGGCCTGACCAAGGCTCTGTATAACTGAAGAATAACATCCTTTCTTTTGTCTCTCTTTTTCCCCCCCCCACCGAGATAAAGGCCAACATTGTTAGCCTTTTTGATTACTTTTTTATACCTGCACACTAGCTTTTAGTGATCTGTCAAAGGGCTTCTGATGCGACAGTTTTTAAAACAAACAAATTTCACTACAGAAGTGTCCTGCGCAATTGTTATGCACATTGTGTTTAAAACCAAGCTAAGCAAATAATTAGTATGTAGATGGCTGCTATTCTAGTCCAAGGAATATTGAGCGCCCTAATCTATATGTCATTATTTATTAATACTTCACCTTGCTGTGCAAAGGCGCTTCTATTATTTATTTGATCCAGTTGGTCTCCATTTCCATATGCAGGATTTGAGATTGTCCTGTTTTTTGTTTTGTATACTGACAGGTACAAGTTAATTTCATCAGATTTTTTTCCAATGGGAGAAACAGCGAATGCGCCTAGTGTAAATGCTGCTAATGGAGCTACAGTGCCGCACTCATCTCTAACTTCTAAATGTCAGTGAAAAGTGGCCTCCAGGAAGTAGAATTCACTACGATAAATCTATTAACAAAAAGTTCATAAGTAATGTACATCTTTCTACTATGTAGTCATTTTTTACTAGCGTTGTCTTATTCAGTACTTCATGTATTGTTTCTCAAAGTTTGAGAGTAGAGGGGCTGCATTGGCAGAGCATCATGTACTAATTTCTCCATTCTTGTGTTGCCAAGAGGAGCTGCTAAGTGATGGCCGAGTGCTCTCCCACAGGGAGAGGGAGAAAGAAAGACAGACAAAGGGGCAATTGGCCTGAGCTGTGCTTGCAGCCCCAGTGGCTGATATCAGAGTATTTTTAATGGCGGCAGAGGACCTTCCTCCTTGGCATAGAGAGACAAAAAAGATGGAAGGGAAGAAGATATTAAATACCATAAAGAAGGCAATACATTGGGGACCTTAGAAACTTGTAGAACTCTGCAACCTGACAAATTTGCAGCAGTTGTGCTGTAAATAATTGATGTATGAACTGTGTGTGTAATTATTTGTGTAATTTGAATGTTCTTGGTCAACATTGGTCTCTCTCTACTGCTGAAAGTCTGTGACATCTGGGTATTACATATTTTTCATGACTGCAAGTGGAATGGTGTGGTGGAATTCCACATTTTATGCCATTAGTAAATTCCCTTTAAATAACTTTTATTTCTTACCAAGCTTCCCTGAATTTTCTCCCCTCTTCCAGGAGGGCTCCAAATTTTCTCCCCTCTTCCAGGAGGGCCCCGAATTTTCTCCCCTCTTCTGAGAGGGCCCCGGAAAGAGGGGAGAAAATTTGAGGAAGGTTGGTAAGAAATAAAAAAAACTATTTAAAGGGAATTTACTAATGGCATACAATGTGGAATTCCACTTCACCATTCCAATTGCAGTCGTGAAAAATATGTAATACTCAGATGTCACAGACTTTTAGCAGTCAGTAGAAATAGCCAAATGTTGACCAAGGACATTTAACTTACACAAATAATTACACACACAGTTCCTGCATCGATTATTTACAGCCCAACTGCTGCAAATTTTCCAGGTTGCGGAGTTCTACAAATTTCCAAACTCCCCAATTTAATTTGATGCCAGGGGTGCCTTGTCCAGTTCCAGTTCCACTAATCAAGCGCCAGCCTTGATGACGAGTGTTAGCAGGCCACTGAGTCATGGCAAACAACAATATCACAGCTATACTCGACTCTCTTCATCCTACATCCAGATGTGCAATTCCAGCAGGAATCATTGGATAGCAATTCAGTGGGTCTTTTGGCTGGGTTTTTTTCTCTTCCCTCGGCCAGGAGTCAATCCCTGACACTGGGGCAAATTGTAGTGATTCTATAGCCATCCCTATGGAGGTCAGCAAACTCTGCACAAATCAGAGATCAAACCTGGGACCTTCATGACGCAGCTACATACTAGATAAGCTCAGTTGCCTGTCAGGAAAGCCCCCTTAATCCCTTTCATAATAGACTTGTTCAATGAAATCACTTAATTTGAATTATCTGATTCATTTTTTTTTGAGCGTTAAATTACCACTGTGTTATTTACATTGCTTAATTCAAATTGTATTGGCTAATTCATCTTCAGATTATCAGTAGATTTATGTCTCCTAATGAGTTCTAAGTTAACCATTCACAACGCAAAATGTATTTTTAAAATATTTAATCAATTCTACACTAAGTTGATTTAAAGTTTTAGTACATTTGACTCGTGACTTTTGAAATACATTTAAAGCAGTGATAATTTGCATCAACCCATTTGTGTATCATTTTTATTTTGTTTTTTAAATATTTGCAAGTGAGAAATTTTCTACACTCCATTCTCTTGGATATGTGAAATTGTGACCCCCCTCCTCTCTAGATACTATAGCAGCATTAAAACGGAACAGTGTCTTCCTGTCCAGTTTCCCCACACAGCAAGATCTCTGGCTTATCATGGTCAAAAAGTGATGCAGGGCAGAATGTGGTTGCTTCTTCACTGGGAGTGATCGAGAGAGACTTGAGGGTTGTACATCTAGTCTGCTTTCATTCACTAATGGAAATGATCAAGGGTGTTGGTAGAAGCTGAGAATAATTTGCCTGCTTCTCTTTTAATTAGGAGATAGTCTTTGTGCTACAGGATTCAATACCTTTTGAGAACAACGAACATGTAAATTGTAGTAAAGGAGAGGTGAAATATCAGTAATTTTTACTACTGACGCAAAGAAATCCTACAAATCTTTTCATTAGTATTGTAGGCCAGAATCTTTATTTTGTGGTATGTATTCATTATTCATTGCTTTTGCCAGTGTCTCTTGAAATATTAATTTTCTATGATAGAACTGTAAACAAAAAATTGTGTGCCTTGTACTTTATACAGCAATCTCTTTTATATTAACTTCAGGAGATGGTTTGGCAAGACACAGGTTGCCTAGTATTTTGTGTAGTACTTCTTTACACCGTACTCTTAAATAAATTGCATAGCCTTTTTAGTATTGCCCAACTCCCAGGGGAATGTTAAAATCTTTAGTATACTAATGACAGACTAGTGACCTTTTACCTGCATTGCCTCAATAAATATGTTTCCGGTAAAGTTAGCCACTGAACTTACACAGCATGATTTTGTTGCCCCTAGGACTGTAGTAATGCTCTCAGTCGACGGCTTCAGCTTTATAATGTCTTTTTGATCACTTTCATTTCCTAGGTGATCTTTTTGAGCATTTAAAGTTCTAAATTACATGGAGTGCCCCTGCAATATATACTTGTAAAACCTGTTATAAATTGTAATTTTTAATACTACCATGATCTTTGTGAACCAGGGTAATGAAGTAAAATGGTGAAGAGGGCACATGAGATCTAGAAGTGATATAAAGCTTCATTGAATTTGAGAGATCTATTACAAAAGAATCAAGCATAGTATTGACCGGGGAACATGGAAGAAAGTGTGGTTGCCAATTTGTTTAGAATCATGGAATGTTACAACATAGAAACAGGTCATTCAGCCCATTGCATTGCTGACCAGTGGAAACAATCTATTACTACTAACTCTTCATGACCTTGAAGACCTCTTACCAAGGTACCCTCTAACCAGCTCAGCTCTTGTGAAAAGCTTCAAGTCTCTTTATAGCTGTAACTCTATTTCTGATAACATCCTAATGAATCTGTACTGCACCTTTTCCGTTGCTTTTATATCCTTTCTATAGGGTAATGCCCAGAACTCTGCTTAGTACTCCATTTAAAATCTTCTAATTTAAGGTGTATTTCCTTTCCCTGTCATTATTTCCAGTTTGCATTTTCTACATTGAACTGCATCTGCTTGCTACCTGCCTGCCCACCAGGCTATCCTATCTATGTCCTCTTGAAGACTTTCACAATCCTCATCACTATTTGCTATCATCAGAAAATTTCAACGTTATTCCATCAGTTCCTAATACCCAAATCATTTATGTGCATAGTGAGTAAGAGTGACCTCAACATAAACTGCTGTGGAACACAACTTGCAGCAAGAGAAAAAATAGAAAACCAGTGAATTGAAAGTGCTTCACTGAAAATATTTTATCCTTCATGTCCATATATGTCTGGATGTCAGAATTCAGATAAATGCTGGTGTTGCAGGTTTCATATGGTGAATATTAAATGTGTGGATATATTCTCTCTCACTCTCACTCTCCCTTTTCTGGAAAATCTAGGAGTGTGAATAAAATGTTTGACACAGAACCAGGTCTCCCCACTGCTGGTGTCCTAGACATCTATGATTCACCAAATCCAGTGTCCTGCAACAATCTAATTTCTGCTCTTTAATAATCACTGCAAAGAGAGTTACCTTAAAAACTAGAAGCTCCTTCTACCCAGAAGGGTCCTTAATGTGATCTTTGCTTGTCTTGATTTTTCTTTGGAAGCTTTTTGATAGTTAAATATATTGAGCTTGCTATATGGCCTTTTATTTCTAATTTTTATCTTTTGACTATATCTGTGAGTCTGAAGTATGCACATACACATTTTGTATGCCCTCTATGATGTAATAAAATCTTTGTCACCTATTTTCTCAACTTTAAAAATCTTTTATTAAGAATACTGTTGAAAGTTATGACCTTTAATTTGGAAATTTGTTTCAAAGTGTTTTTTCAACTGCCACCTACCATGTTAATGAAAATGATACGGAAACTAAATAAATAGCAGTGTTGATGTTTGAATAGAACTGCAACATATTGTAATGCACTTGATTAATTCCATAATAAGACTTTTCTATTATACTACAGTCTCTTCTGTTTTCTTCATTAAGTATTTTTGTTTTTTTTATGCCAACAGTCTGGACAGTTCAGTGAAGACATGATACCAACAGTTGGATTCAACATGAGAAAAATCACCAAAGGAAATGTTACCATCAAGGTACTTAGTTGCTTCTGATTTTCCAATGTACTGTACTTGCAGTGGCCTAACTTTTAGATCAATTAAATTATACAATACAAAAACTATATATATATATATATATATACACATACATATACTGAATTTACCTCCATGTAATGTTCCAAACTGTTTAATGCACTTTTAAATTCTCAATGGTACTATTAGTTTAGGTATTGTTTTTTTTTTATGTAGGAACTAAAAACATTTCTCAGATTAGAGCTTTATTTTAAACTTGTTTCTAAAAAAAAAACTTGTGGTAAACGTTGACATTTTTGTATGGCAGATAATCTATTAAAATCATGTTGAAAATCAGTCTGGTAGATTTATCTAATAATATGTGTGCATGTACTCTACTGGGGAGTTGAGGGTGGGCAAGCTGGTTGAAGATCGTAACCTGCTATCCTTTTGCTTTGTGTCAATGGAGTATTCTCCCATTTCTTACTCCATCATCACCATGAGCATGATCTTGTTACTTAATCATAGGTTGTCAGTTTCAACGAAAATACCTGTAGATAAAACCACAAGATTTTTTAGTTTCCATTGTGACTGTTAGTTCAAGTTAGTAATGGTCTGGTGTAGACACATCCTGCCTGTGAAAGCTGTCCTCCGTCTAAATTGCAGTGATGGCTCCTGATTGGTTTGGAAGTAGATTAAATATACAGCAATACTGGGAAGTGTATGCACTCTCCTTTGCTGGAAAAGCATTTTTCCTGTTCCATGCAGCAGATCAGTTCTAATATGGATTACTGCTAGAATTGCTTTCTTTTTTAAATAACATACTTGGTGCAGTGAGTTATGATGACACAAATTAAATATTGCTTCAGAGTTGTATGCTCTAGCTTTTTCAAAAACTCAGACCCACTGCATGTGTGTATTGTGTTGAGTCATATTTGTGTCTACTTATGTGCAATGTTACTTTAAATTACGTCTGAAATTGCGGCACACAGTGAATACTGGCCGTGCTACTGTTTTTGAATAGTTCAGTTTGGCTCAGATATAAACAGCAGCTGTGGCATGTGTTGGGAAGCCATAACATGCATTGGATTATCTGATGTTTTAGTTGTAAGTATTCAAATGATAATGGCAGGTACTCTACTACCAGACCACCACATGTTGGTTGTGTCATACTTTGGACCATTTTGAATTCAGAGCACTATCCTGAAATCACAAAAACTTAGTAACTAAGATAGTAAGATTTGCACCCTGATTCTTTTGCAAAATGGACTGCCATTCAAATGCCTTAAATTTGAATTCCATATTCATCTGTCCTTCAATTTTGGCTAGTCTTTGGGAAATTGTATTTATTTTTGTTCTTTGTGCTTCAAGAAAGAACACCTCATAGTGGTAAATGTTCCATTAGAGAAGGAAGAATCAGTAGCCAATCTATTGCAGGGTACTCGGTGAGGTCAGGCCCATTCTGTCACTGCATAGTGACATAGAAAGCCATAGAAAATTATACAAAAGAACACATGGTAGGAAACACAAAAAGGGATAAAACAAAGGTTGAACAGAATAAAACTTGGAGTATATTCCTTCTTTATGTAAACTTAACATTATTTTAAAAGATACTTTATATATCCTCAATTGCCTGTCTTCATTTTAGCTTTGGGACATTGGTGGGCAGCCTCGATTTAGAAGCATGTGGGAACGATACTGCAGAGGAGTCAGTGCAATTGTGTAAGTACTTCAAATTAGTTTATTAATGGAGAAAATTGATTATAATACGTATTTCATTCGATGGCCTGTTCTGTAGCTTAAACTGTTTGGTGATATCACTACACAATTATGTCTAAATAGAAATCATCTTTTTCTTGTCTTTATATTTCTGGTCAGAAGTTTGCTATGTCATCTTTTTTGATCAATGTATCTTTCCACATGATGATGTGCATTTAAACAGTTTTCTTCTCTTTTCTCTCCTGTCCTATCCTCTACGTTCTCTTCCCAAGCATTGATTTGCTTATGGTTCTGTGGGTGTCAGACCTTGTCCCACTCATTGATCTATTGACGTGTGCCCTTTTATGCGTGTTGGCAGGCTATTTGCATGTGGAGGGCATGACAGCCAAACCCAGTCCTGTGCTTACCTGACATCTACATGCTCTCATCCAGCAATGGTTGCTGAACAGGAACAGAAACGCTGGCTAACTTTCCCCTTTCTAACCTAGGACACTGAAGCCAACTGTCGCACCCTTGCTATTCTGGTCAAAATTAGCTAGTTCAGCACAAACCAGGGATCAAACCTGGAACGCTCCTGGTCAGCTACACGGAGCCATTGTGGAATCCCAATCAAACAGAATTTTTAATAAGACTTGTGTTTTGCGTTCTTCAGGTACATGGTGGATGCTGCAGACCACGAGAAGACAGAAGCTTCAAAGAATGAATTGCATAATTTATTAGATAAACCACAGTTACAGGGCATCCCGGTATGTCTGTTCCTTTTGAATTTATAATGAGTCAAACCAAGCTATTCTGAATATTTAACAAAAAAAATCTAAAGTCTTATTAGAATTGGAAGTGATGGCTTTAGAATTGATTTGTTTAAGTCTGATTCGGTGATTTGGGGTTCTAACATTATGATGGTACAAAACTTATATTGTGCAATGGTTACATTTAAGGATTTTGAATTCTGAAAAAGGAATGAAACTGAATGCAAATTCTGGTATGTTCATTATACAACGTTTTCAGACTAAAAGAGGAATGGGTGTGTAATGGTTAACAAACATTTTAGCACACACACTTTAGTCCATAGACAAAAGACTAGTGTTACATATGCAGCCACTTGGTACTTAGTTGTTGCTAGAATAGTATCATCTTGTCCTCTTGAAAAGCACTTGCCCAGTGTGTGAGACAATGGTGCTGGTATAATTTCTGATCTATCGTTTATGTATGTATTGAAACTATCTTAGTAATTGAACAGAACACGTGGTTAACAGAGAGGCCCTAATAAAATGGCTAAAAACACAAAATCAAGATAATTTCACAGTATCCAGAGCAATGATATATAATGCACTAGGAAGCTACTGTCTGTGACTATTACACAGCAACAATGCTGAAGAGAATTGCCATTTCAATTATTAAAATTGTTGCTGCTAAAAACATTCGCACTATTAAAATGAACTATTCTAAGTTTTTTTTTAAAAAGAGGTTTACATTTTTTTACAGTTTTAATTTTGAACTGATTCACATTCAATAAGCAAATATGTTTGAGACATTTGAATATTATGTACAATCTTTTGACCTGTGTACTTGAATATTTTCCTCTTGTCAAACAAAAATCTTGAAAATGCTGAACTTCTGAAACTACTAAAAATCACGAGCACATGCATGATCTAAGTAGAAGATCCATTTAAAATTTATTGGTTCAAAAAAATATCAGTGTATGTGGTTGCTGAGCAAATATAAAGACTGTAGTTAAAAACATTTTGTGGTCCTGTTTTGACAGTGGAAGGACATAGATCAGAAGGTGGAATCTGTACTATATTGTCTGGCTCTGTTTATGCAGTCATTAAAAAGTAGTGACATGGTCTTCCATAAATTGCTTCCACTATTGTACTACTTGTACTAAATTTTTAATTGTAATACCATTAAGGGTAGTGCATTGTTTATGGTACTACTGAGATTGTTGTATGCATGTCAGTGGTGACAGACTTTTAGGACCCTGAGAAGATACAGATGGTTCTGCATGTGGCTATGGTTGAGCCTTTCAGAATCTTAGGAAATTGTATTATAACGTTGTTAAAACTGTAGATTAAAGGGATGCATTTCCAAATAGTGAAATCTGTTAACCTAGATTTCTGTCGAGGAAATTCGTATGTACAATAATAGTTATATCTTGCACTAATTTTTTTTCCTCGTGAAAAGAACTGCTTTCATTTTATTTGCTGCTTGAGTCTTAGGATTTTGCTGCTACACAATATTTAAATGACAGATGAGGATAACATCATTATTCAATTATCATGTCTTTTTCCTTAATAAATACCAAAACTTTTCAGCCAAAAATGTAGATGTTCACTCTTTTAAATGTGTGCATCTTTGATCATTTAAGATCTGTACAAAAACATAACATTTGATTGAGTGTTTTTAAAACTACACTACATTGCTAATAATGCTTTTATCCTCATTACATTAATGTTATATTGTTGGGAACAGTCTTCATTGGAAAGATCAAGAATAAAATTTTCTAAGCAAACCTTCCTGAAGAGGTTTACTACAATGGTATGTTAGCAAGGGGGCAGCATTAGATCTGGGATCTTAATTCCTTCAGTCGCACAATCCAATGTACAAACAACTGAATATCTCAGCAATAGTATTGGAACACAATAGGTAGCGGTTTGGAGTGTGTTAGAACAGACACAATTGATGGGTTCGGATGATATACTATGAGTTAAGTTTGTGCACTCATCTGATCATCCCTATCACAGCCTGGCTGAGATCAACTAACTTGGCAGAGGTGGGTGATTGAACCACAGAGCTTGGATTCACTCTTGGGCTGCAGCCTGAATCTTGTAGCTGGAGAGAATGAAATGCAGCAGACAAGGCTGGAGTTGTACTTTGAGCTGTGACATGTACTCTACCCACCAGGGGAGAGCTTTGCTTTTGTATGCTTATAGGTATGTGCAGAGCTGTACTCCTCTGATGAAAATTAATGTTTTTTTTTTAAAGTGATGCTAAATTTGAGGGATGAATGTTGGCTGAGGCACTGGGAGAACGCCCTGCTTTGTTTTTTTAAAAAAATGTCTCTTGGAAGAAACAGAGTTAATGTTTCAGGTTGATGACCATTCGTTAGAACCCGGGGGAAGAGACAAATCAACATCTTTGGGGGAGGAGACTGGGTCAAAGTTGGATCTTTTACATCTACCTGTAAGGGCAGAGAGCGCCACGCCTCATAGAAAGATGGCACCACTAACAGTGCAGCACGCCCTCAGTACTGCGTTGCAGCGTCAAACTAAATTATGTGATCGAGTCCTTGAGTGGACCTTGAATCCACAGCCTTCTGACTCAAATGAAGAATACTACTACTAAGTCAAGCTGACATCATTGTTTACAATATTTGCATCACTGAGTTGTACTTTGCAAAAAAAAAAGGTTTTATTCTGCTTTTTAAAATATTTATCTCGCCCTTTTATCAGCACCTCTAGTTTATGGTGACTTATTTGTACATTGAAAATCAATTCAGCAGCTCTGAACAGCTCAGCAAGTTGAATCCAGTGAGGAACTGAGCCACACAGATCCAGAAGGTCCTAGGTTTATTTCCCAGTCTGAGTTAGCTGATCTCAAACAAAACAGCAATAGGAATACTATAATGGGTCTGTGTTCCTTGGTCAGCAAGGTGAAAATCAACTAAGATTCCCATTCCTGATTGCTATCAGGTGCCTCAGCTGGTTGGGTGTGTTATATACACACACATAGTCAGGAGAGGGCAGGATTGTGTTCGCCTGCGTTGTCCCCAGCGATCAATTAATCTGGTGGCACTTGAGGCTCATGTATGAATAATGGCCACTTGGGTAAGGTACTGGTATCTGTGAAACTGTACCCCAACAACGAATCAATATCAAAAGCAAAATACTGTGGATGCTGGAAATCTGAAGTAAAAACAGAAAATGCTGGAAATACTCAGCAAGTCAGGTAGCGTCTGTGGAGAAAGAAACCGTTAACGTTTCAGGTCGATGACCGTTCATTAGAACCTGGGGGAGGAGACGAATCAACATCTTTGATGGGGGAGGAGACTGCAAGAAAATTGGGTCAACAATACTCTGGTTTTTATTATGAAAATTAGGATTGCAATTTTAATCCAAGACTGTCAACAGCTTCAGGGTATAGTGTGTGCCCTTCCTCCAGTTTGACAATTAAGACTTCAGTACATGCAGCTTGATCCTTAGAAGGAGCATTTTTCTGGAATAAAATGTATACCTCAATCAAATTCTAGTTTAAAAACATTTACTTCTACTTTGCCCTTCTCTCTTTCTTGATAAAATGATACCCTGGTCACTATGAAACTTGGTTTTTAGAAAGCCATTTAGGATGCAGAACACTGTATTGTAACATGCTAGCAATTGCACTTTGCGTTTTGATTTCCAAACCTGTCATCTAATCACAACAGAAAGTTATAAAAGTCGTTGGAAATGTGAGCATTAAATCCCACCGAATACCCTCAGTATATACTGCATTGGAAAATTCCTTAATGTAATTTATATTAGTTGAAGGTTATTAGACAAATTACTCTCTGCTTTCACCAATGGATATACATTGGAAAATTAGATTAGGGTTTGCAGCTTGTCTACAGTTTTATGATACCTAAATTAGCTCACATGGAACTTCTCTATGGAACCCTGTCTTAAAGATTGCTAACCAAGCCAGATATGTAAACAGTAGGACAATAATAGCTCACTGAGTGAAGAACATCTTAACTCTTGCATCCCAGAGGCATCATAGACTAAGTTGGACAGAAATGCATTAACTAATAAGACTTGGTTAACAACACCTGCACTAAAGGAAGATGGTAGTGGTTGTTGGAGGCCAATCATCTCAGCCCCAGGACATTGCTGCAGGAGTTCCTCAGGGCAGTGTCCTAGGCCTAACCATCTTCAGCTGCTTCATCATCAATGACCTTCCCTCCATCATAAGATCAGAAACGGGGATGTTCGCTGATGATTGCACAGTGTTCAGTTCCATTCGCAACCCCTCAGATAATGAAGCAGTCCATGCCCGCAAGCAGCAAGACCTGGACAACATCCAGGCTTGGGCTGATAAGTGGCAAGTAACGTTAGCGCCAGACAAGTGCCAGGCAATGACTATCTCCAACAAGAGAGAGTCTAACCACCTCCCCTTGACATTCAACGGCATTACCATCGCCGAATTCCCCACCATCAACATCCTGGAGGTCACCATTGACCAGAAACTTAACTGGACCAGCCATATAAATACTGTGGCTACAAGAGCAGGTCAGAGGCAGGGTATTCTGCGGCGAGTGACTCACCTCCTGACTCCCCAAAGCCTTTCCGCTGTCTACAAGGCACAAGTCAGGAGTGTGATGGAATACTCTCCGCTTGCCTGGATGAGTGCAGCTCCAACAACACTCAAGAAGCTTGACACCATCCAGGACAAAGCAGCCCGCTTGATTGGCACCCCATCCATCACCCTAAACATTCACTCCCTTCACCGACGCACTGTAGCTGCAGTGTGTACCATCCACAGGATGCACTGCAGCAAATCGCCAAGGCTCCTTCGACAGCACCTCCCAAACCCTCTACCACCTAAAAGGACAAGGGCAGCAGGCACATGGGAACAACACCACCTGCATGTTCCCCTCCAAGTCTCACACCATCCCGACTTGGAAATATATCACCGTTCTTTCATTGTCGCTGGGTCAAAATCCTGGAACTCCCTTCCTAACAGCACTGTGGGAGAACCTTCACCACACGGACTGCAGCGGTTCAAGAAGGCGGCTCACCACCACCTTCTCAAGGGCAATTAGGGATGGGCAATAAATGCTGGCCTCGCCAGTGACGCCCACATCCCATGAACGAATTTAAAAAAAGACAAAGATTGTCCACTGTTCATATCCTATTCAATATTTTTGTCAATTATGTGTTGTAAGGGGTGACCTCTGAGTGTCTGTTCTCGACACTTCTGAAAGGTTCTTGTTTTCACAGTTGACATTGAGCTGTTGCCTGATTCACCTGGGATCACGTGCACTTTACTCCCCATAATATTTAATTCCAAAAAAAAATTGCAGTCGACTTCAAAATGCTGGAAAATGTATCATACAAGCATCAAAGTCAAAATTGATCAGACTGCCCTAGGAAATAATCTTGCGCATCAAAGCTCATTTTGAAGACTGGGAATACCTGCAATGTAAGTCCTGTCCCATTGCACACTTATAACTCATTTTGATCTCATGTCATAGGCAAGGCTGTTTAGGTTTCAGTTTTCACAGAAAAGCAAACTGAATTGTGGAATGTGAACCCCAAATCATTGGTAAAAATCCTGAAATCTGTAGCAATAGAAAAATAATTTTACTTATTTATTTGAAAACAGTGGTCTCAATCTTAGGCCTATATAGAGGGTTGTTTGAGTTGGTTGTTTTGAGCTGTCGGCTTTTTTGAAGCCGTTGCCTAGCTTTTGTGAGTTTACTAGATTGGCATGTATGTACTTTGAAGTGCAGTCACTGATGTAGGTGAATTCAGCAGCCATTTTGCTGTCCCACAAATAGCAGAGGTAAATGACCAGCTAATCCCATTTTTTGGTGTCGTTGCTGCCTCTACTGAAAACTAAAGCTATAGTAAAAAGCAGAACAAAACTGCCTCAATGAATTCCATCATTATATATTATAATTAATAAAACAGGTTAGATGTATTTCAACATAATTTTGGGTTTGGAGGACATTTTAAAAACTGCTGGATCTATGCTTTAAGCTCTTCGATGTCTGGCTTTCAATATTTTGTTGCTTTTTAACATTCTTCAGGCTACGTGCTATCCTATCTATCTACTGGTGTATTTTGGAACACCATCCCACGATGGGACTGTGTGTGTGTGTGTGTAACAACTTATTTTAAAATTACTGTTCTTGAAAATTGTTTTCATTTTTAATTAATGCTGAAATGGATAGTGCATGTTTTAAACCATCCTTCTGTCTGTTCTGCACCAAGAATAATGAAGTTCACCATCACACCTGTTGTACCACATGTCTGGCAAATCAAGTTTAAAATCTTGAGTTTTCAGTCTTGGCTCAATGGTAGCATTTTTGCCTCTGGGTCAGAAGGCTGTGGGTTCAAGCCCCGCTTCTGAGATTTGAGCGCACAATCTATGCTGACACTGCAGTGCAGTACTGAGGGACCATTGCACTGTCGGAGGTGCCGCCTTTCGAATGAAGTTAAACCCTGTTTTCTCCCTCGGTGGATGTAAAATGTCACATGGCACTTTTTGAAGAAAAGCAGGGGAGTTCTCCTGGTGTCGTTATAGAATTATACAGCACAGAAGGAGGCCATTCGGCCCATCGTGCCTGTGCTGGCTGTTTGAATAAGCTATCCAATTAGTTCCACTCTCCCACTCTTTCCCCATACCTCTGCAAATTGTTCCCTCTTCCCTTTTGAAAGTTACTATTGAATCTGCTTCCACCTTTCAGACAGTGCATTCCAGATCATAACTTGCTGTTTAAAAAAATTTCTCATCTCTCCCCTGGATTTTTTGCCAATCATCTTAAATCTGGGTCCTCTGGTTACTGACCCTACTGCTAGTGGAAACAGTTTTTCCCTATCTACTCTATCTAAACCCCTCACAATTTTGCACACCTCTATTAAATCTTCTCTTAACCTTTTTTGCTCCAAGGAGAACAATCCCAGCTTCTCTCCACATAACTGAATTCTCTCATCCCCGTTACTATTTTGGTAAATCTCCTCTATTCTCTACAAGGCCTTGACAACCTTTTCTAAAGTGTGGTACCCAAAATTGGACACAATACTGTAGCTGTGTCTAACCAGTGATTCACTTCCTTGCTTTTGTACTCTGTGCCTCTATTTATAAAGCCCAGGATCCCGTATGCTTTTTTAACAGCCTTATCAACTTGTCCTGCCACCTTCAAAGATTTGTGTTTGTGAACCCCCAGGTCTTTCTCTTCCTGCACCCCCTTTAAAATTGTGCCATTTAGTTTATACTGCCTTCTCATTTTTCCTTCCAAAATGCATCACTTCACACTTAACTGCATTAAATTTCATCTGCACGTGTCTGCTCATTTCACCAGTCTGCTACTATCCTCCTCACTACTTTCTACATTTCCAAGCTTTGTGTCATTGCAAACTTAGAAATTATGCCCTCTATACCCAAGTCCAGGTCATTAGTATATATCAAAAAGAGCAGTGGTTCTAATTCTGACCGTGGGGTACACCGTTGTCTACTTCCCGCCAGTCTGAAAAACAACCGTTCACTACTACTCTCTGCTTTCTGTCTCTCAGCCAATTTCATATTCACACTGCACTGACCCTTTTTTAATCCCATGGTCTTCAGTTTTGCTAACAAGTCTATTTTGTGGCACTTTATCAGTTGCCTTTTGAAAGTCCATATACACATCATCAACTGCAGGACCTTCAACCCTCTTCGTTATTTCATCAAAGAACTCAACCAGGTTAATCAGACCTTTAACAAATCTGAATTGGCTGTCATTTATGAACTCCTGCTCTTCCAAGTAACAATTAATTTTGTCTCGGATCATTGTCTCTAGAAGTTTCCCCACCTGTTAGGCTGACTGGCTGGTAGTTACCTGGTTTATCTCCCTCGCACCGTTACCTGTGGAGCTCCGTAATGATCTGCTAGTCTGACATTCAGTCTCGAGTAAGCCACAGTTGGAAGTTGGCCCCCATCACAAACTCTGTACCCTTGCCACCAATTCCATCCCCCTCCCCAACCACACTCTCGGGTTGAACCAGATTATTTGCATCCTAGGTGCCCTATTCAACCCTGACCTGAGTTTCTGCTCCCACATACTCCCCATCACAAAGACTGGCTACTGCCATCTCCACTTCATCATCCACCTCCACTTCTGCTTCAGCCCATCTGCTACTGAAACTCTTGTCCATGCCTTTATCACTTCTAGATTTGACTCTTCCAATGCTCTTCTGGCTGGCCTTACAATCTCTTCGCTCTGTAAACTTCAGCTAATCCAAAGCTCTGCAGTCCATGTTCTATCTTGCACCAAGGCCCGCTCACACATCACTCCATCAATGTGGTCTACATTGGTTATGCAATGCCCACCACCCCCACCCTAACCATTGTAAGCCATGCCATCTACTGTCTAGGCCCCACACTTTGCAATCCCCTTCCTAAACTCAACCATCGCCCTCCCCTTTAAAACCAGCTTCTTTGACCAAGCTTTTGGTTACCTCCCATCTCCATGTTTTTTTTTAATTACGTGGAGAAGTGCCTTGGAATTTTTTTTCTACATTAAAGGTGCGATATGAATGCAAGTTATTTTTGTTGTAATAGGAGTGCTCATCCATACAGTATGCATGCATACTGCTGCTGTAAGCTGGGGAAGCTACAAAATTTTGATCCATAAAATATTCAATTTCTTTTTAGTGATTACATTTGTAATTATCTGAGCTGGTGTACTGATTTAGTACTGGAACTATTTTCAAACCAGAATTGCTTTGGATGCTTCTTTACAGTAGCACCAACTCTTCAGTTTGCCACTGTAATCATTGGGAAAGATGGAAAAACCAATATAATAAACCTAGAATCATAGGTTACAGCACGGAAGGAGGCCATTTGGCCCATTGAGTCTGTGCCGGCTCTATGCAAGAGCAATCCAGCTAGTCCCACTCCCCCCGCTCTATCCCCCGTAGCCCTGTAATTTCTTTTTCCTTTGAAGTACTTATCCAGCTCCCTTTTGAAGGCCATGATTGAATCTGCCTCCACCACCCCCCTCTGGCAGTGCATTCCAGACCCTAACACTTGCTGTGTTTTTAAAAAAAAAGTTTTTCCTTATATCACCTTTTGGATTCTTTTGCCAATCACTTTAAATCTATGTCCTCTGGTTCTTGATCCTTCCGCCAATAGGAACAGTTTCTCTCTACTCTGTCTAGACCCTTCATGTTTTTAGGAACATAGGAACAGGAGTAGGCCATTCAGCCCCTCGTGCCTGCTCTGCCATTTGATAAGATCATGGCTGATCTGTGATCTAACTCCATATACCTGCCTTTGGCCAATATCCCTTAATACCTTTGGTTGCCAAAAAGCTATCTATCTCACATTTAAATTTAGCAATTGAGCTAGTATCAATTGCCGTTTGCGGAAGAGAGTTCCAAACTTCTACCACCCTTTGTGTGTAGAAATGTTTTCTAATCTCGCTCCTGAAAGGTCTGGCTCTAATTTTTAGACTGTGCCCCCTACTCCTAAAATCCCCAACCAGCGGAAATAGTTTCTATCCACCCTATCTGTTCCCCTTAATATCTTATAAACTTTGATCAGATCACCCCTTAACCTTTGAAACTCCAGAGAATACAACCCCAATTTGTGTAATCTCTCCTCGTAACTTAACCCTTGAAGTCGGGGTATCATTCTAGTAAACCTACGCTGCACTCCCTCCAAGGCCAATATGTCCTTCCGAAGGTGCGGTGCCCAGAACTGCTCACAATACTCCAGGTGCGGTCTAACCAGGGTTTTGTATAGCTGCAGCATAACTTCTGCCCCCTTGTACTCTAGTCCTCTAGATATAAAGGCCAGCATTCCATTTGCCTTCTTGATTATTTTCTGCACCTGTTCATGACACTTCAATGATCTATGTACCTGAACTCCTAAGTCCCTTTGGACATCCACTGTTTTTAGCTTTTTACCATTTAGAAAGTACCCTGTTCTATCCTTTTTTGATCCAAAGTGGATGACCTCACATTTGTCTACATTGAATTTCATTTGCCACAGTTTTGCCCATTCACCTAATCTATCAATATCGCTTTGTAATTTTATGTTTTCATCTCCACTGCTTACACTGCCACCAATCTTTGTGTCATCGGCAAACTTAGATATGAGACTTTCTAAGCCTTCATCTAAGTCGTTAATAAATATTGTGAATAATTGAGGCCCCAAGGCACATCCCTGCGGGACTCCACTAGTAACATCCTGCCAATGTGAGTACCTTCCCATTATCCCTACTCTGTCGCCTTTCGCTCAGCCAGCTTCCTAACCAAGTCCGTACTTTTCCCTCGATTCCATGGGCTTCTATGAATACCTCTATCAAATCTCCTCACAACCTTCTCTATTCCAAGGAGAACAACCCCAACTTCTCCAGTCTATCCACGTAACTAAAGTCCCTCGTCCCTGGAATCATTCTAGTAAATCTCTTCTGCGCCCTTTCTAAGCCCTTCACATCATTCCGAAAGTACAGTGCCCAGAACTGGACACAATACTCCAGTTGTGGCCGAACCATTGTTTTATAAAGGTTCATCATGACTTCCGTATTTTTGTACTCTATGCCTCTATTTATTTATAAAGCCCAGGATCCCATATGCTTTTTTAACCGCTTTATCAAGCTGTTCTGCCACCTTCAATGATTTGTGTACATATACCCCCAGATCTCTCTGTTCCTGTACCCCTTTTAGAATTGTGCCCTTCAGTTTATATTGCCTCTCATCATTCTTCCTACCGAAATGTATCGCTTCGTATTTTTCTGCGTTAAATTTCATCTGCCACGTGTCCAGCCATGCCACTAGCCTGTCTATATATCGTCTTGAAGTCTATCACTATCCTCCTTACTGTTTACTACACTTCCAAGTTTTGTGTCATCTGCAAATTTTGAAATTGTGCCCTGTACACCCAAATCCAAGTCATTAATATTAATCAAGAAAAGCAATGGTCCTAGCCCTGACCCCTTGGGAACACCACTGTACACCTCCTTCTAATCCGAAAAAGAACATTCACCACTGCTCTCTTTCCTGTTACTTAGCCAATTCCGTATCCATGTTGCTACTGCCCCTTTATTCCATGGGCTTCAATCTTGATGACAAGTGTATCATGCGGCACTCTATCAAACGCCTTTTGAAAGTCCATATACGTGCATAAACCGCATTGCCCTCAATGACCCACTCTGTTACCTCATCAAAAAACTCTATCAAGTTAGTTAAACACAATTTTCCTTTAACAAATCTGTGCTGGCTTTCCCTAATCAATCCACACTTATCCAAGTGACTGCTGATTCTGTCCTGGATTATCGTTTCTAAAAGTTTCCCCACCACCGAGATTAAACTGACTGGCCTGTGGTTGCTGGGTTTATCCTTACACCCTTGTTCAAAAAAGGGTGTAAAATATGCAATTCTCCAATCCTCTGGCACCACCCCTGTATCTAAGGATGTTTGGAAGATTATGGCCAGTACCTCTGCAGTTTCCACCCAGATTATGGCCAGTACCTCTGCAATTTCCACCCTTTCTTCCCTTGGCAACCTATAGCAAATTGGTATTGTTTTAGCAATCGAAGAGATGCTGGGTTAGTCTGGGACCATTGCCTTAAAGAGGCATTATCTTCAATAATTGACAAACATTTTTGTGTTTGTCAAACAAATCTCATTGAAGCAAATGGTACTGCAAACCTGCCCTCATGACATTTGTGGTGGATTTTATTGTGATGAAAATAGCATGCGACTATTCTGTGTTCTTCCTCCGAGGCAACTAAGGCAGTGCCTCTTGAAGTTGTATTCCTACAGAATTCTGCCTTCCAATGTAGAGTTCTAATCTTAATTACCAGAGGCATCAATCACTTGGAGCTTTCCCTACATATGGGCTAGCAGAAGGAATAACATTTTCACTAGAGGTAGAAAGCAAATACATTTTTGCCCATTTTTTCCTTGTGCAAACAATTGTAATAAGTCTTTCATCTATCTGCAACATGTCAATTTCCCCTCCATGCACAGGAAGGAGGAAATAAACACACAGCACGCAACTGTGCAGCAGATATTTTAGCTGCTGACTATAGAAGGATTGGATGTGTGCTGTTCCCTTAAAGATAAGCCCATTATCCTCCTCTCCTGTCCTGAAATATTTTTTATTGGCAAAATAAATTTTTCCCCAGTTGGAACATTAATGTCTGCTTCATGCTGATCTTAGCCACATACAAATCCAGGAGGCTGTTATCGTCTGAATTGCAAAGAATTGTAGTGCATCTCATATAATCCATCTGTGCATGTTCAGGTTCTGGATTTAATTTAGTCTGTATTCTGATCAGGTACTGTTAAATGAATTTCAGATTCTCAAATGCTTAACAGTCACTGATATGTGTCCACTTGATCTGTTGATTGATTTTCTAATATGCTGTGGTGGTGATTGATCACACTTCCACAGCAGGTGCATTATTTTGTGTTTCTGCACTTGTCTGCGTGTGTTCACGCATCTCTGTATATCTGTCTATCTAATGGTCAAGCCCCTGTGGTATTGTACATGGAGAGCTAAGAACTGTACAATGTTCAACTGTTTTATTCAAAAAAACAGACAGCAGTGGGAATCGGCGCTTCAAATCGGAGTATCGGTCAAAGTATTTAAAGATTAGGCAGCAACAAAAAAGGTTGAGGCAGCTCAAAAAGCTTTTGAAACCCTAGGATTGGCTTGGTTGGCAAGGAGAAGGGGGAAGCAACAGACAGCTGAATGGATGGTCTCATCCTTGGTGACAAACAAATCAATGAGCTCTTTGTACTTGTTGATGAGGGTGGAGGGAGTAAAGGAGAGCAGTTTAAAGAGAGGGTTGGTAGTGGAGAAAAGAAACTGGGCATCATCTTTGCTCTCAAGGATGATTCTGGAGTAGTGGACAGTTTTGGCAGAGGAGAATAAGGCCTGAAGGTACTTAATGTAGTCCAGCCAGATCTGGTGATAGCCAAACCAGTTAAATGCCAGATATGCTCGAGTCAGTGCCACTGGGACATGAGGGAGTGTCAATGGGGCCATG
This sequence comes from Heptranchias perlo, assembly GCF_035084215.1. NCBI lineage: Eukaryota > Metazoa > Chordata > Chondrichthyes > Hexanchiformes > Hexanchidae > Heptranchias > Heptranchias perlo. The sequence continues at coordinate 18,272,736 of NC_090351.1, forward strand.
CTAGGGGAGGGACCAAGATAGGAGAGAGTAAAGATTTTGCTGGGAACAAAGGCAGCCAAGGTGGACATGAAGGTACGGCTGTGCAAACTGACAGCTGCAGAAATAATGGAAGGTGAAAAGCTAGGCAAAAAGGAGTTTGTAAGTGCAGTTGTAAATGATTTGGGGAGAGTTTTACAGGGATGAATAGACATAGAAGAAAGTGGGTTTGGAAAGGGGTAAGAGGATGTAGGTGGTGAGGGATACAAGGAAGTGGTCAGTGATCAAAACCATTGGAGTGGAAAGGCTATAGAAGATGGCATGGTTAAGGGGCTGGTCGTGAATATGGGTAGGAGAGTTTATATGGCGTGAGTGTTTAAGGAGGGCAGTGAAGTCAGAGGAAAGAAGGCAAGGGTAGCTGAAATAGAGATTGAATTTGAAATCACTGAAGATGAGCTGCTTGGGAAAGGGGATGTCTCTGGAGGGAAGACGGGTGGAGCAAAGTGAGGTGCCAGAAGAGTTGGGGACAAACCAAGGTACGACTTATAAGGGCCACACACCACTGCATGTTTTAGGTGGGTCATGTGGTGGATTCTATAGCAAGGCTTTGTAAAAAAATTTCAAAATATACTTTATTTCATAAAATTTAAGGATACACACAGTTCAATGTAAATATCACAATTTCAAAGCAGTACAATACTGATCGTACACAATACGATTCCAGTATTACAATTCAAACACAGTACATATCTTAATACATGGTGAACAATACGAAGGTGGGATGGCCTCACATAGTGGCCTTTCCCCATAGAGCTTTTGCCTAGGCCGCACCTCGCTTCAGTGCATCCCGCAGCATGTACTTCTGGACCTCTGAGTATGCCAATCGGCAACATTCAGTTGTGGACAACTCCTTCAGCTGAAGACCAGCAGGTTTTGGGTGGACCAAAGGAGATCCTTCATCAAGTTGATAGTTTTCCAGCAGCAGTTGCTATCTGTCTCAGTGTGTGTCCCGGGGAACAGCTCGTAGAGCACAGAGTCCTGTGTTACCGAGCTGTTGGGGATGAATCGGGACAGATACCAGCGCATCTCTTTCCATAACTTCTGCGCGAAGAGGCAGTCCACCAGGAGATGAAGGACGGTCCCCGCTGCAGCCTCAAGGGCAACTCGCAGTGGCACTGAGATGCCGTGCGTGCAGGAAAGACCGCACTGGAAGGGCCCTTCTCTCAACCATCCAAGTTACATCCTGGTGCCTGTTGGTCAGTTCCGGTGAGGAGACATTCTGCCAAATGGCTTTGACTGTCTGGTCGGGGAGCTGCTCAATCGGATCCACTCTCCTTTCCCTGCAGGGCCCCAGAACCTTTCATACCGACCACTGTCTAATGGCCTTGTAGTTGAAAGGGTTCCTCTTCAGGAACTTCTCCACCTGAGGCAGGTGGTGGGGTATGGTCCAGTGGCTAGGATGTCCTGTGTCTGCTTGGCCAACGTGGCCAGACTCAACCTTCTTAGTATGGTGGACAGGTAGAAACTCAGCATGTACTGACACTCATTGTGTACTGGGGCTCTACACACATCCTGAGGTAGCCACACACAAAGCTAGCCATCAGGATCAGAGCAGCATTGAGGCCGTCCTTCCTCCCTTTGGCTGGGGGCTTGTACATGGAGTCCCTGCGGTTGCGGTTCCACAAAGTGGAAGATAGCTCGGCTGACTATGACATTGGAGCGACAGGGAATGGGCCAGACCTAGGCCACGTAGAGCAACACTGCGAGCACCTCACACCTTATCACCAGGTTTTTGCCGGCCATGGAGAGGGAGCGCCCGCCCCCCCCCCCCCCCCCCTCCCAACATACCAAGCTTCTGATTGGCATAGGCGACACATTTCTCCCAGTTCTTGGTGCAGGCCTGGGGCCCCCCGAACCAGATCCCCCTAGCACCTTCATGTAGTTGGACATGACTGTGAAGGGGACAAAGGATCAGGTCTCCTACCTGCCAAAGAACATGGCCTCGCTGTTATTGCGGTTCACTCTGGCCCCCAAGACCCGCTTGAACTAGTCGTAGATGCCCATAAGTCTGTGGACCGACCGCTGATTGAAGCAAAAGACGGTGACGTCGTCCATATTCAGGGAGCACTTAAACTTAGAGCCTCCACCACCTGGGATTGTCACTCCCCTGATACCTGCATCCCTCCTGATGGATGTGGCAAACGGCTCAATACAACACACTAAAAAGACTGCAGAGAGGACAGCCCTGCCTGACTCCAGATATGATCGGAAAGCTCTCCAACTCCCACCCATTGATTAAGACTGTGCCACGGGTGTCCACGTGGAGCAGTCGGATCCAATTGCAGATTCCCTCCCCAAACCCCATTTTGGAGAGCATGTACGTGTGGGATACTCTGTTGAAGGCCGTCTCCTGGTCCAAATTGATGAGACAGGTTTGCACTCCACTGTAGCAAGGTTTTCTATTTCAAAATATACTTTATTCATAAAATTTGTGAAGGTACATACAATACAATTCAAGTCACACTTCAAAACAATACAATATAGGTCATACAATTTGCAACGGTACATACAGTACAATTCAATGGTCCCAGTACAATCAAATTAGTTGTGCACCATGCATTTTACATACAGTTCATGGCACCCTAGGGTGCCTCATTTCATTAGTCATTACAGGTTACAGATACAGTACGTTGCGTTACCTTCATTTATCATTTTACATTCTGTGGGGAGACTCCTGTAAGGGGCTAGTTGTCGACCTCAGTGGGCCAAGTTTCAGTTAAATTCAGGATGTCAATGCAGACATCCACAATAAGGTCATGGATGCCAAGGGCCTTTTTCACAAGTGAACAGACATTCTAGAGGAGTCTTTGACTAATCTGTTGGTAGATTCCAAGAGGTTAGTGCTGGGTAGGGTGAATGGAATGGGAGGGAGATTGGTGAGGTTAGCCCCCAGCAAGCATGCTGGGAAGGAAAGTTCACGAGGGAGGAGCATGGGACAGCTGACGTTGCTACTTGTAAGGAGTCAGTGATGGATTCCTTGATGGGCCCTTCTTAGTATGCCAAGAAAGGAACAGAGTGTAGCTGGAGAAAGCAGAGGAGTAGTGATGATTGGGGTGGGGATTGGATGGGAAGGAGGAGGGTTAAGTACCCTAGAGGGAAGAAATGAAAGGTGGCATGACTGAGTGATACGAAGGGAAGGAGACAGGAGAGAAGTTCCCGAGAGAGCCCAAGAGGGGGAAAAAAGGGAGATGGAAGTAATGTGCTTGGTCCGGAGCAGCAGTCAAAATGCACATGCCGATAGCTTTTAAAAGGATAAAAATGTGAATACATTTTTGAATAAAAGTGGATAAATATTTCAAAAGAAAAGCTTAAAATGGCAGGAGAATGAGACTAAATGAGAAAGCTGATGCAAATAATTCTGGGTTGGGTTGTCATTTAGCTTAACTCACTAACTTTTTGTACGTTTCATGTACGACTTCTTGAGTTTTACTTTTTTTTCTCCCAACTTATTTTTGGGGCTGCAGTTTTTTTCACCTTGACTTTTCTCATTTTTGATATTAAAAATAAAAGCTAAAAAACCAAGGTTTTAAATCATCAATTTAAAAACTAACTTTAATGAATCTTTTATTTGTGAAGCAGCAGTGATTCTCTAAGACCATTCGCTTATTTATGGAAGCTTTTACTGCATTATTCAACAAAATTATAATGTGTGTGTGTTGTATAAAAACATATCTCACCTGCTTGAACAAGTTTTTACTAGTTCGCTAAATTAAGAAAAGATGCAAGATGCAAATTTTGCATAGTTCTATTGTTTGTTGTAGCACTTTTGAATTCATGGCCCAGATTTTCCTGCCATGGTGGGATTGGCGACTTAGACTCTAAATTTAGCTGTTTAGCACTCCGATCTCACCGTCAATGGGCCTGATTTTACTCTGAGTGGCAAATGAGCGGCACCAGCCTTGTTAGACTTGCACTTGCCCGTAGACTTTCCATGGGCTTTTGCACAGCAAGTTGCTGTCATTGGGAGCTAAATACAACGCGGTGCCCTCTACAGGGCATCTGAGCTGCATTTGGAATCATGCAAGAAAAAATCTGATCGCATGGGACAATAAACAGTGAAGAGAAGACACGCCCACCAATTCAGTCAGGAGTCTTAGAGGTGAGTAGAGTCATCAAATGACCCCTTAAATATAGAAAGTTAGTTTAATTGTAAATAAACTTTTATAAATTTTTTATAAACAATGTGATCCCAAGTGGAAAAGGATTTTTTCCCTCTTTTTTCCCACACAGGCCTCTTTAAGCACTTCCAGGACTCTTGATGTCTCATAAATTTGAAAAAGATGTGAAAAAATCTGTCACCCAGCTCTCTCAGACTTTTTACCCAAGTCTCTGACAGCTAAAAAGCTCCCTCTGGCTGAATCCTGGCTAATTAAATATGCGCAAACTTTAAATGGCGGCATCAGTTCAGACAAGCCCTAACTTTTTCTGGCGAGTGTAGTCCATATCTACGACATCAGTGCAGGAACTTCACACTGTTCAATTCGTTTGATCAGGGAGCCAGACAATGAGATGCCATTTTCACGCAGCTTACGGAGGGGGTGACGCATCTCGGACGGCAACTTCCGGATTTCAGCGTTTAACTGCGCATGTGAGCTCGCCAGAAGCTGTCCAATTTGCACATAAATAACGGTGAGCATTGTTAACCTCACCGTTCTCTTCACGGCAAAACCCATCCCAAGGCAATGTGTTCCTTCATATTTTCCTGCATTTGTAATTAGAATACACTGCCGCGAAGGATGGCAGCGAATTGGAAGTGGCGTGACCAATTTTTCTCAGCGATTCCACAAGAACAGGTTGCCAATTTTAAGTTTTTAAATGGTCTTTTACTGCAAATCCAAAGTATGGTATTCATCCCAAGTGCTATTCCCACTAGTCTGATCTCTTCTCAGTGGAATCAATCAGCCGCCTTCCATTTAGAGCATGGCATGAATCTTTGTGTACATTGATTTCACCAGTGTGCTGAGCCCGTTCTCTAGCCTTAGACCGGCTCATGTTTAATTGTTTGAGCGATCGCTTTTTAAAAAAAAATAAAAATAGTTTAGCTATAAACATGCTAATGGCAGCTCGTGAAAATTAGAGAGAATCCAGCAAAATCGTGATCGCCATTGTTTTCAGTGGGGGAGGAGCCATGAAAATTAATTTCGGACTGTTATCGACGCAGGATAACGGTGGAATGGCGCAAAAGTCATGGGAAAATGTGGAGCACCATAAGTGATGGCGTAAGTCACTTACTCCATAATTTCCTCTTTCTTTTGTGACGTTCAAAGGTCCCAATGACTAACATGCGCTTTTATAATGGCACGGGTCTCCAAGAAAATCTGAATGAATCTGTCATTTAAGTAGACAGTTTTTAAGTCTGTAAGGTCTGAGGGTATAATAAATTTAGATTGGATTGAATATGTAAATCCTACATATATTGGCTATCTTATTAGCATGTTCCATGGATGTTCTAGGTTTTTAACAACACCAGGATGGGAAAGGTAATGTTGGTGATGTCATTGATTGGCCCTGTGCCCAGCTCAGTGTATCTTGAGAGCCATAAATCGACTTAAGTTTGAGTTATTTTGTTCTGTAAACTCTTTGTCTCTCTGTTAAGTACAGTTTGAAAGTACACAAGAAGATGCATTTTGAAGCTTGATTATAAATGGTTTGGAATATGACTTCATTCTAATTAGAAGTTCAATCAGAGTTTGATCTGTTGGTTGTAATATGTGAAATTATATGGGCTAGCTCTGATAATATGTATTAATTTAATAAAAATTGAAGAATTGATGTTTTGATCACTTAGTTAAATACAATGTATGTAAAAACAGAACCAATTGAAGTAAAAAAAAATCAGCATGACTATTTGCCTTCAAATCGTTACATTCGATGACTGATACGAATTCCCCCCCCCCTCCCCGCTTTGTGCTTAAAAAAGCATCTCTAGTATTTTAAAAATAATTTTGCAAGAAATTGTTTAGCTCCTTTCCAAGTAGTTAAGCATTGACAACCCTAATATACTTTGAACGGTGAGAGCACTTTATTCAATGAAGACTATGGTGAAGGCAGAGCCCGAAGCTTACTTGATTGCATAAGTATAATACTGGTATTAATAACTGGCTTCTGAATTCTAATTTGTGAAAGAGGGGTAGAGCGAGTTGGAAGTAAGCAGTTTGTGTAGTATTGTGGGTTAGGACACAGTTCTTTCATTTCTGAGATTACGGGTTGAATCTGGTCGAAATAGGATGAGGGTATGACGTGACGTTTTGGTACTCTAAAAGTCCCATTGGGCACAAGATTGCAATACAGACCTTTTTAATGCTATGTTGAAATCTTTACATATGGGATCATAACTGTCAAATTTACCACTGAAAAAGGGCAGATGTTCTAGATGCCAACGGCATGTTGAAGAGACATCAAACGGACTACTGTGGGACATCCCCTCAATAGCTACACAAATTGCCAGTATAACTTAATATGAGATCAGAGCCTGATGCAGGCATGGAATCTCCCTTGTAAGTAGGAGGGCAGAATCAGTGAGACCACAGCAATAGCTGCAGTTATTGGATTAATTGCTGACATGTACCACTCTATTCTTACCGGGATGTCCTTACACTTCGCTTGGTCTTGATTATTAAGTGTAAGTGTGGTACTAATATCCTCTTAATAGTTTGGATATATTCTTGAAACTTACATCATTTAATATAACTGTCCTTCTCTGGGGGCACCCATTATTTCTGGTCACCAGAACCACCAGGGAATGGCTCAGCTGATGTCAAGTGGCCATGCATGAGTGGCTGCATAGGGAGTAGTAATGTACCTTGACCTTTTTTATTCTTGACACCAAATTGGGAGACATCCAAGGTTGAATATATAATTACTGAAGTTGTAAGAGTCCGATGTCTCTTAATCAGTATTTAAAATGAAACAGGCAATTAATGCTTTCCGTGGAGCCCTAGACTTCAGCTGAGCAATTCTTGGCTGAACCTGGAGATCCAACAGGCTGGATGGCTGTGGAGGAAAGGTCTAAATTTAAAATGACGTACAGAATTGTTTTCTCTTGTAATTGCCTAGCTGGAATAGATGAGAATCTTTATTTTGAATGAAAACACTCTGCTTCCACAACACACTTATTTTAAATGATCAATCATGGTAATGCTAAGAACCAGTTATTTGGAGAGGTGCTCTGTGTTTGGAGGGAAGTTTTATTGCTGTCAATAATTACTGACTTTACTTTTCCTTGCATGGATAGACTGTTGGTGGAGTCACAGCATGTGATTTTCTACTATTGTTACTTGTTAAATATTTAACATTTTAAATAATAATCTGGTGAGTCTCTTGTTTCTGTTAGGTGCTAGTTCTTGGGAACAAGCGAGACCTACCCGAAGCACTGGATGAAAAAGAACTTATCGAAAAAATGTGAGTAGCATGCTTTTATGCTTTCAGTCACATCTTCTGTTCAACTTTCAAATACAGCAGTTATTACTTGTACTTATATAGTGTTTTTAACATAGAAAACATCCTAAAGTACTGCATGCAGCAAAAATGGATGCCAGTTGTGACGTGACAGAAAGCATGGTCAAAAGCTAGGTCTTGCGGAAACTTAATGGCAGAGAAGTTTAGGAGAGCATTCTAGAGTGTAAGTCTAAGATGGCTGAAGACTTTGCCACTGGTGGTGAGGAGGGGAGAGATTATACAGGACGCTGTAGAAGACTGATGGATACAGGCTGGGTGAAGAACTGGAGGAGGTTCGACAGGTAGATTGGGATGTCCCCCTGACTTTTATAAATGAGAATTAGGATTTTGAATTCAGTGCATTGGAGGGCAGCAAACCAGTGGATTAATGGGTGACCAGTACTTTGTGGTGGTGAAGACACAGGTGGTGGAGTTGTGGATAAGTTGCAGTTTGTGTACCTTGAATTTGAGAGGCCACTGAGGAGGGCATGGTAGAAGTCAAGTTTGGAGTTACTGAAAGCATGGATAAGGACTTCAATGGCGTTCAGATAAGAGCAGAGGCAATTGATGTTGTGGAGGCGGAAGTAAATGGCCTTGCAAGACATTGAGGGTGTACACTAACTGCTTCAGTCTGAATGAGTCATTGGGGAGGGGAGAATGGAATTATAAAGGTACAGTTGACAGGAGCCGAGTAGTAGTTCTGGCTCCTCCAGACTTGATGTTGATTAAATAATCTGATAACGGAAGTTGTAGAGTCAAGATTGGTGGTGGCGAGGTATAACTAGGTGTTGTCAGTATGTATGAAACTAATGTCACTAAAGATAATGTCAACAAGGTGCAGCATGTAAATCAGGAGAAGGAGGAGGTCAAGAATGGAACCTTGGATTACTCCAGAGGTGATCATGTGGAATTGGGGAAAACTAGCCATTGTTGAAGATCTGTTGACTATGTTGGAACAGATAGGAGTGGAACCATGCAAGGGCATTCCCATGAAAGTGAATGGTGGAGGTGGACTGAGTGCTCTATGTATTGAATGCCACAGAAAGATCAAAACGGGATAACGTGCTACAGTTTGAATCACAGAGGGTCATTGACGACTTTGACCAGGATGATGTCAGTGCGTGGACTGAGTGGAAGCTAGACTGAAAGGCTTTCTACAGAGAAGTGTGTGAGATGAATACAGAACAATATGATACGACGCATTTAAGGACCTTACAAGGGAAGTGTGGTTAGAGATAGGGCAGTAGTTGAGGAGGATAGGGTCAAAGGTGGACTTTTTGAGGAGAGGGTAATGGGAGTGGAAAGAGTGGCTAACAGCTTCAGACAGGGCTGAGGCAAGGAAAGGTGGTTGAGTGGTCAGAAGTTTGGGGGGGGTGGTGGTGGGGAGAGAGGATTCTAGGTTCCAGGGTAGGTTTGGGGGATATGAGCTTGTTGAGGGCTAAAACTACAGAATGATGCGTTGGGGCGGGGGACAAGCTGATTGGGGGGGGGTTAGGAATTGGGAGGAGGAGACATTGGTTGAGACAGCTGGGCAGATGGTCTCAATCTTTGAGAAGAGAAAGTCTTGCACTTGATGGAGGTAGGGAAGAGATGGCTGCTTATTGCTAAGAGGATTCTGGGTTTGGCCTTGCCCTCCAGGAGATCCTGATGGAGTGGGAAGACTTGGCCCTTGAGATGGAGGCATAATATTGCTCAAGGTGATCGTCAATTCTAGCAATGGATGGCTGGGCTAGTTAGGCAGCAGGTGCAATCAACTCTGCCATGCACAGACTTGAGACTAAGGAGGTGGGAATTGTTCAGAGGAAATGGCAGAGTGGGAGACCATGAGTGATGTGAGGGTGAGGACAGCAGAGACAGCAATAAGGGAACTGTTGAGGTCAACGGAGGCAGTAATGATGTTGCAGATGGAGGGCTAGAGGAGAGGGAGTTGGGAGTTAAGACGTTATGTTGGTGAGGGAAGCGGGAGAACGTTTTTTTCCACGGTGGTGGATGAGAGTAGTGAGGTTGGACAGGGAGTTGAGAAAGTGATCCAAGGTGGTCTTGTCAATGTTTGATTCTTTAGAGGTGCTGAGTTCTCATGTGATGCCAAGGACTAAGGGGTAGCTGTAGGTGGAGGAGTTGCTTGTATTTGATGTGTGTGGACAGGGAAAGGGGGAAAGGAGAATTTGGGTAAATATTGAAGTAATTGAGGGTAAGGAGTCACAGTGCAAAGGGAGCAGATCTAGGTGAAGAAATCAACGTGGGCTTGGGATGGCAGTAGATAATGAGGATGTTAAAGGAGGTGTGAAAGCCGTAGAAGAGGATGAAGTGCTTAAATGAGGAAAAGATCAGAGGAGCAAGGGGGGAGGCCAAGATGATACCTGGCAATGAAAACTATGGCACTTTTAGCAGGGGGAGTGAATCGATCATGTAGCCAGGAAGAGTCACTATCCATAGGTCATTATACAGCCAGGCCCAGGATGTCAGTAGATTCATCCAAGATGAGATCACAGACAAAGAGAGCCTCGTTTGCAAGGGAGCCAGCGTTCTAGAGGATAATTTGAATTGCTAGATGTTGAAGATCCGTGGGTGCAGTGGGGAATGGAAGGAGGCAGTAGAAGAGGAAAGGAGTGTGATTAAAAAATGAAGTGTTTTTGCCTAGTTTGGCTTTGCTGCTGTCCCTTTATATCTAGTCACAATACAGAAGGAGCTTAAAAATCAGTCTCAGCCTAGATCGATATAAATGTTGTGAGGACTGTTCAAACTGCTATAGGCTTGAGGGGAGGAGCCAAACCTCATTCAAACAAGCACATAACTGATTTTGTTCTGTTTGTTTGACAGCCAGTTATTTCTGAATCTGATTGCCTGTTATTAAAATTCATAATTGTTGGGGGAATATATATGTGCCTAAACTGTATTGGGCTGAGTGGAATTGAGTTGAAAGAATCTGCTTGGAACTGCAAGAGATTAGTCAGGTTAGTTCAACTTCTGCACAGATGAGAAATATAAGAAAAAAAATCACTGTGTAGATAAAATGCTAATTCAAAAGAATAGTGATTTAGAATAGCGATTGTGATCTTTTCCCATTTTCCTTTCAAGGAGATATAGATAGTATAACTTCTATTATAAATGTAATACTGTTAATTATTCATCTTTGTATTCAATAAATTTGCATAAAACATTTAAATCTAAAATGTAGTCTGATGTGAAATTCTACTGCATATTGAAGATGGGAGAAGAATCCTATGGGGGTTCAAGTTGATGCACTAGCTAAAATAATCAAACAGTTTCCTGATTGTTGTTCTGGGGCACGTTACTGAAAGCTTACCTTAATATCAAAGCTTGTGAAGATGCCCTTGAAATTATACGGAGTTTGGACTCTCCTATTAAAAATAATTTAAAATATAAAAGCTGTATAGTGTTGATTAACAAAGGTAGAGAAGACTCAAACAATGGGCAGGGAGGAGGTTAGAGAGATTTACCCCCTTTCCCCACCCATTACTGATGAACTGGGTGGGGTGTTTGGGAGAGGGGGGCTGAGGAAGTTAGGTCATTGTTTCAGGAATAGCCAGTGATGAATGCTGTGGTATGTATGGTGAAGGCATATAGAGAGCAGAGGGAAGTGATGGGCTCGTCTGGAATGGCGGCAGGAGATGAGAATAGTTTGGAAGTAGTGTTGAAGGGGGTGGGGGAGGAGGTTGGGCAACCTAAAAAGGGTATGTTGCTGAAAAGGGAGGGTAGAATAGTAAGGAGAATGAAAGATATGGGCAGTAGGGCTGGAAGAGATGGGAGATGAGGTGGGTGTAGGGCCAGGATGCAGCTGGCAGGGCAATTGAAGGATTTGGAGCTGGGAGTGGCAGGCAATATCTGTACGCAAGTGGACAAGGAGAGCAAATCACCGGAAAAAGCTATGTATGGCTTAGGAAATCCTTTGAGTAGTGGATTGAAAAATGGAGGTGGGAGTCTGGAGCCAGGTCGAGAATCCAGGTATATCTTGAGGTGGATTTGTGAGGGATATGTAGTGATCCAGGACCAGGGCCCACATGTTGAATGGTAAGAGCAGTCTTGATTTCATATACATACCATTGTAGTATATATTTTGTTTAGAAAGTTTCACTGGTTATGGAGCAAGCTGAATATTTGTCATAAATATTTTTCATTGTGCTTTCATTTTTTTATGAATCTTGTCCATTGTCAATTATTTTTCTAGATATTGATTGGTTTTTAAATAGATTTATTTCAAAAGTGCCACAGGCATTTGGAAGACTAAGCACAATAAACTCTTTAAGGATGTATAGCACCTAAATAAGTCAGTTTCACCAAACCTATAGTTCATGTGCACACACTCTGATATTGAGTGATCATGTCATACAAACCTTTACTCTGTTCCTAGTGTTCTAATCAGTTAACTTCAACCTTAAAATGATGAACATTCTCATCTAAACTGCTTTGCTCTTTGTGAATTATAAAATGGTTTGTTACATTAAATAGTCTTTTTGTAAAAGAAAATGTCTGGTATTTCACAGCTTGCTATTGGCATATTTCTGTAGATCTGTGCAAGCATTATGAAACACTTAACTCCAAAATGATAGCTTTTTGAAACTCCCATTCTCTGGGAACGTGAGCTGTTACTCTACTAGTCCTGGCATCTGAGATGCATTGTAGTGGAGGCAGACTCAGGATGGAGTTAAGCGCCTCCTGGTGGTGTATCAAAAACTTTTTAATATTCAATCCAGAATTCAGGCATAGAATCATAGAAAGGTTACAGCATGGAAGGAGGCCATTCAGCCCATCGAGTCCACGCCGGCTCTTTGCAAGAGCAATCCAGCTAGTCCCACTTCCCCGCCCTATTATGGGAACTGACCATTTCTATTTCAGAGCACACGTCTTAAAGACCTCACTGCTCAATGAGAGCAATTTCTGATGTCTGGATTTGACCTGTTTTGCAGAATCGTACACTGAATTTTAAATATGGATTGTAGGTTTAAAAAGAAAACTTAAGAATGTAGAATTACAAACACAAACAGGCCATTCGGCCCAACAGGTCCAGGCCGGTGTTTATGCTCCACGTGAGCCTCCACCCAGCCCTTTTCATCTAACCCTATTAACATCTCCTTCTATTCCCTTCTCCCTCATGTGTTTAGCTTCCCCTTAAATGCATCAATGCTAGTCACCTCAACTACTCCTTGTGATAGTGAGTTCCACATTCTTACCACTCTGGGTAAAGAAGGTTCTCCTGAATTCCCTATTGGATTTGTTAGTGACTATCTTATATTTATGGCCCCGCAAGTAGGAACATCTTCTGTACTTCTACCCTATCAAACCCTTTCATAATCTACATGTTAATCTGCAAAGCGCCACTTTTAAATGAGTAGGTAACCCATAACTGGCTCACCAGTTACCTCTCAATTTTAAAAAAAATGTCAGCAGTGCCCATGAAAGCAATAAGCTCTTCATAGACACTTAGTGCATTCGTGCACCAAACAATCCCAGATTTATAAGTGGTGAGATATTGTCCTATATCTCTTGTATTTGCAATTATTTGAATAGTTTTGCTTTTATATGATCCTTTGTGAAATTGTGATTCTTTATATGGTTGACAATTATTTTAAAATTAATTTTTTAAAAATCAAACATCTTTACTTGAAAGACGTACCACTCTTAATCTCTCCTTTGGCTCGGCATCTGTTTTCCTCATGCCTTGAGACATTTCATTATGTTGAAGTTGCTATATAAAAACAAGATGTACTGGTCAACAGTCAAGTAGATATTCCTAATTTAGTATCTAATTGCTCATCCTTCAGAGCTGAAGCTAATGCATGTCTGAAGTTTGTCATTATTTCTAATTTCTGTGATAACTAGTTTGAGACATTTTAAGTTCTTTTATTGATCCTTGCCACAACTGAACTACTGTGCATAAGCCAAATTGCACTAATTAGTGGAGCTGGGCTGAGGGATTCCTCTTCATTTTGAAATGATTCACACCTAACATGAATTCCTATCCATCCCCTTTTTTGGAGCTGATTAATGAGAATTCCTGAAATGCATGTTGTGGAGTCATGCATTTATAATGAAGCTTTGGAATTGAAAATATTATAAATATCCATGTTGGATGGAACAAAAATAGCAGTGTTCTGCTGCTTTATTACTCATGCCTCATTATTTAAATTCATGACCATGCAGGAAGAAAATTGGAGAACAAATCTTTACTTACACATCAAAATTATAATATTAGCCTTTGCATATCTCTGGTTATAGGTACCTTTTAAAGGAATCTTGTTTTCATCAACATTTTCATTAAAGGATTGTTTATTTAACCATTATAAAAGCATAGTAATTTCATAACCTATTAAACTTCAATAAGATTTTAAAGTTTCATGCATTTTATTCTGTTTAATTCCATATGCATTCTACTAGTTATATAGCTGTTCATATTGAATTTGCTGTGGTAATTGCTAGTTATGTTATTAATACCTTGATTTTTGAAACATATTATTAAATTTGCCTTTTGTTTCATTGTACTAGGAACCTGTCTGCTATCCAAGACAGAGAAATCTGTTGCTACTCCATCTCCTGCAAGGAAAAGGATAACATAGGTAAGTGCTTGTGGGTGAATTAAAGAGTAATGGACAGTCATCTGTTGTGGATCAGGGAACTGATGGTCAGGTCATTTGAGAAATAAAGCTGCAGGTTGTGTCCTTTGATCAGCCTGCCTTTTCCCCATTCAGTGGTGCAGTACAGCTGGAGTCTAGTTTTGCTATTCAGTCAGGCCATGAGCACATTTTGTAAGAGGCTTTTTTTTTCCTTCTGCTTTCATTTGCCAACAGTTTTGGGACTATGCACTCAGTGCAAATTTGGCAGAGAGAGAGAGAGGACAAGATAAAATGGGGTGAAAGTCAAGAAGCACAAGGATGCTACATGGCTGCTGGTAGATGAGCAGCATTGGAGTCATGATGCTTATTTGCAACATGCTTGTATGGGACAGGCTTGATGGACCAGGTGGTCTTTTCCTGTCCATCAGATTTACATGTTCGTACAGTGATCTTGAAAGGGAGATGGATAGTGCTGAAGGAGAGAAGGCTATTTTCATTGTCAGCTAGCATGGGGGCCAGGAAGCCAAGTACAGTTTCAGTGTGTTTATATGATCAAGGACAACGTACTATATAAGCCCCTTTCATGTCATCATAAAACTGGCACATAAAACATTTTATGTGGCTATTGCAGTATTCCAATTTTGTTTTTAAAATTTTCACTTGAAATCTGTCTTTTGTTTTTGTGTGTTTGGCTTTTCAAAGCTGTGGTGAACCAAAATGTAGGAATTCCATGGAGCCCCTCTTTGTTGCATTGTGCGGAATTTGCAGTACAAAGTAGGGAATCCATTAATCCAGCACTATGGCACAATTAAATTCCTATTTTTCTTTGAAGTCCAGGCAGGCATATTTAATGGTGAAAGGTGCTTTTTTTTCTAGTCTCCTTCCTTGAACTATTAATCTTTTTCTACCACTTGAGTATATGAGCTGTGAACTTCAGCCTTGTGGCTGTTGCTTAGTTTGCTTTTGACAGTTGACTTAGTATGCAATAAAGGCAAATTCCACTGTGATATACAATAATCCAATAATCCACAAGGTGAGATCCGCTGTAAGGCAGTAAATATATTGAGGGGCTGAGAAAACATAAACCGTTGAGTATTGAACACTGAACCATCAACTGCATTTTAATCCTGTGATGAAGCTCAATAGTAGCAGCGATGTATTCATTAACCGAGGGTTCTTTGCCGATCTTGTTTTTTCAACTATGCAAGTTGTTAGTGCACTGGGGATGAATTATCAGATTTATGGAGCCCTATGAGACAGTTCTTGTTTTTTTAAAATTGAAAAACTAAAGGGAGTGAAAACTCTGACCTTTTAAAAAAAAAAAGTCTAGTCATAAAACCCCAAAGAAATTGTCGATTAAATACATTATTTTTCAGTTTTTTTTAAGAAGAGTTGGCTATGTGTGTGCACTGATTATATCAATAGATTGAATTCCAGATAATGTATTTTTAGAGTTTACGTCTATATACATTGGCAGGGCTGTGGCAATGCCTGTTGGAAGAGACATCATTATTTTAACAAGACAGCAGTGGGTAATGAAGAATGTGGTAATTTGTAAGTAATCTTTAAATGCAGAAAATGTTTCATAGTTGGGGATGGTTAATGTACTTAAATGTGATCAGTCAGAATTGCTGTTAGTGCTCTTAAAATTACACTTGACTTTCATTTTTTTTAAAATCACTTTTAGTGTAGAGTTTTATACCTCTTGCACTTCTAATTTTTTTTTACAAATTAATTTCAGATATAACACTACAGTGGCTCATTCAACACTCAAAGACCAAACGCAGTTGAGAGCAAGGATGTTGATTTCTTACTCATACCCAGGACCTGCCATAGTTAACCCCGGCCTCCTTCCCTGGAAAGAACGTTTAGAAAGCTGTCCAACAATGCTGAGGTCCAATTAATGTTTTTATCATGAGGGAGTGTATGATATTATTTTGCACTGTTTTTTTATGTTTTTATATAATTAAGCTGAGTTACTAAACCTGACCTTGTGAAACTTAATACTTTAACCACTGTCAGTTTGAAAGGAGTTTTGTTATTGTATAAATGGGACGTTTTTATTTTTAATATGCATGCTTATAAAGCCCCATTGTAGGATGGAACTCCTTCTTCCAGAATGCCACAGTTGTTGCTGTTGAGGAAGCACATTTACATTCCATTGCATCAATTGAGCTTGCTCAAGGGGTTCATGCAGTGGCCCAATTCTAACACTGAGTAAATGTACATTTGTTTCATTACTCCACCTAACAAGCCTAGTCTTGTTATTTGCACCTCAAAAATAATTGTGGGTAGTCTGGAGCTGCTCAGTACAGTGGCTAACATATTAATAAAATGATATAAATAAGTCAATGCAGGTCATCTACAGAGAAGCCATATCTCTTGTATCTTTAATTGTGAGACATTTTAGATGTCGATATAAAAAGAGCCCGGTTGATGAATGTCCGTTACTGGTAAATGATGGAGAGAGACGATATGTGGTCACCATACAATCTGCCATACATATTAAGGTAGTGAATGTTTTACTGATTCACAACAAGAAGTCTTTAACACCCCTCCAATAATCTAGTGATTAGCATTAGCAAATGCCAGATATCAGTAGCTTTGAATATGCACTCAACAAACATCTGAAGTTCGTAAGTGATGGCAGTTTACAAGATCTGTAAACCTAATCAGGAAGATATTAAAGGGGCTTATATAGCCTTGAGTTCAGGTATGTATGATTAATTTTACCCTTCAATTGTAGCTCTAGCCTTGAGACTATATATATTCTATTATTCAAAGCCTGCTATTCAGTTGTTTAAATCATTCCCAGCAATGACAAACGGTGGACTACACTGAGAAACTTAATATATAGAGTTACAGTTTGGTATCTCTCTCTGTTACTTGGCATGTAAAATGAGCATTGTGACCTCGTAAGGGTTAGCACTATCACTAGTCCAGCAAAGCGACTAGAACTAGCTTTCACCGATATCCTTGCCACATACAATAAATTGTGTTCATGCTTGATAGCTCAAATCTGATTTGAAGATTTTTTTGATATGCATGTATTTTTTTAAAAGCATTATTAAAGCATAGAAAACTACTCAGGATGGGGAAATGAGACAAGCTACTACTATCCACTTTTTAATTTTTCTTGCTTTTTTGCCTGCATGTTTCCTTAAGTGTTTAAACTGCTGCTGTTTTAATAGCACATCCCTATAGTTGCACATTGAAGTATTTTTACTTTTGACAGGTAACATAACAGGTAATGAGCCTGTTTTTTTTGTTGTGACTTGCCTTTTAATAAGTTTACAATCTGTTTTCAATTGCAGTTTTGTACATACAGATTTAAACCAAATCGTTGAAATTTTTAAAACATACAAATGAATTTGTGATAAATATTGTACTAGATAGTAATTTGCTTAAATACAGGTACTTGGCTGTAAAAGCTAATGGTTAGCAGTGTTTGCTATTGTATAAGGAGAATGACGGACTAATAGCTTGTAGTGTGTTTTTCTTGAACTGTAACTGGTTTTAAGTGAATCCTTTATCCTGCAGTTTTAAGAAACAGATAAATAATTGAAGTTAATGCATACTGTGTCATATAATAGCTTGTTGACTTGTACAGTCAACTTGTCAAATATTTGTCCTGCGGGTGATTAATGTACTGTCGCTCTTGTCATTTGATGAAGCTAGTGCCGTAATAAATACATCCACACAAAGATTCTGTGTCTTTTCTTGTCATTTCACACAATTAATGAGTTTTATTTTTATTTCCCGTGCAGTGTATGCAACATTTTTAGGTCAAAGTTACTTTACAGTTTTATTCTTAACCGAAGTTAGTCTGAATTTAGGCACTTCTGATGCATTAAGTTTGGCCTTGGCTTAGTCTTGATAGAAAGCTTGGGATCATGTATTTCTTCTGGTTGGGTTAAAGGATGTACAAACACTTCACACGGTCTGATTATAGACCTTGTGCTCAAGTCCTATATATTGCGATTAGATGCATTTTCACTTTTTTGTTTTGTTTCTATTACCAGATTTGCTAAGTCTCCAATGGTCTATATCAGTAATCAGTTCAGATTAACTCTTTATCCCCAGCTGTATATAGTATGGGATAGCTCTTTAAATGATCAAATTATTGGGTTTCTTTCAAATTTGAGAAATCAAGGTGAATGGCTGAGGCCATAGTAAAGAACATTCAAGGAACAACTTACATTTATATAGAATCTTTAGCATAGAAAAAAAGTTGCAAGGCATTTCACGTGCCATAAGTACGATAATGGATATTGAGCCAAAGAAGGAGATATTAGGAGGGGTTATCAAAAGCTTGAACCAAGAGTTGGGTTTCAATGAGAGCTTTAAAGGAAGAGATGGGGATAGAGAAACAGAGGGAATTCAGGTGTGGCCCTTGGTGGCTGAAGGCATGGCTGCCAATGGTGGAGCAAAGGGAGGGGGAATTCACATACAGAAGTAGTACCATTGTCCTTGTAGAGAGAATACATAGGGCAGTGGAGGGCAATTTAAACTAGAAAGAGGACACCAAAAGCAAAACAGACTTAAAAACAAGGAATATTGAATGCTGGAGCTAGAAAAGATTAAAGCCAGATGTTACGGAACAGAGGAGGGGCATGATAGATGGCTGTTTGAGTGTAGACAGTGATGTAAAAAAGCAGGCAGAGCATTAGGATACAACTACTTAAAAGTAATGACAATGAAAAAAATTAGGCTGCGAAATGGCACATTACCCCATTTCGCAGCCTAATTTTTCAGAATAGTACACAAATGCCAGGAGTCTTGGGAATAAAATAAGAGCCTAGAGGTTTATTCTAGGAAGGGGAACTTTGATCTCAGGCACCATTGAGACTTGGCTTAATAATCTAAATTGGTGGGTGAATTTACAGAATTTAAATTGCTTTCCAGAGATCCAGGAGGGGTGTTGGCACTTTAATGCGAAGCAAAAATATATAACTAGTGTTGGCAAATGTGAAACAAAATTGGAAACATTTGTTATTGGTGACTTTAGTTTACTTTGGATGTCTATAATGGGGGGGGGGGGAAAGAGTTAAAATATGTTTTTGGACTTTCAAAAGGTTAAGGAATCCACCCCAGGGCATGAGGTGATGCTAGACTGCATACAATATAATAACTTCTGGGGAGATCAGAAAATTGCTCAATCAGGGAGCAAGGAGTAATTGTACATAGAGTTGCATCAGAATGGAGGATATTCAGCAGGATGCCTCGGGTCAGTATTAGGGCCATTATTGTTCATAACTTAATGGTTTGGAAGTAGTGACAAACAAAGCTAGCAATACAAAACTGAGGGGGCTGGAAATAATGGAGCAAATAGATAAACGCACAGTAATAAGACTGGGGACAGGGAATGAACAATGGGAATACAAGATGAAAATTAGTGGATTATAGCATGATCATGGGATGCTCTCAGCAATAAAACATACAAACAAAATCTTAATATCCAGAGGTTTCGGATAGTGGTGAGTTTGTATAGCCCACTGGTCAGCCCCACCTGGAGTATTATGTGTAGTCCTGGCCTCTTCTATGGGGGATGTTCTGGCTTTCAAGAGGGTACAAAGGAAGGTAATTAAACTGATGTTGGGGATTACTTGAAATACAAAGGAAGCTGAGAATGCTTACAATGCAAAACTTTGAAGCTTTCAAGATTTTTAAGGGGTATAGATAAACTGAACCCTAATAAATTGTTTGGCATAACTCCCAATTCTGTAACATGGGACACAGACTCGGACATGGAAGAGGAAAGGTGAATAGAAAGTTGAGATTTAACTGAAGATGGTGTGATCCAGGTGTGGAGTCGATTACTTGGGTAATGAAGGCAGACAAATTCAAGAGAGCTACATTTATTTTTAATAATTGAGGGGTATAAGAGATGTGGCATTTAAAATTTGGGGGATGGGGTGGGCAGCCAGTTAGTCTTGCACTAATATAGCACATTTAAAATAATGAGATGCTTGAGAAGAGTGGGGGGGGGGGGGGGGGTAGACTGATGAACGGACGCTGAGCAGGAACTGAGGGAAATGTTGGGGAGCCGCTGTGGTGGATGGAATAGGTTTTGAGGAGGCATTTGGATTTGGGGAAAGATGTAGCAAGGCAGAAGGGTTTAGAAGAGAATTCTGGAGTTCAGGGGCACGATGGCTGAAGTCTCTGCCACAAATGGTGAAGTGGAGGGAGGTAGAATGCATAGCAGGCCAGACTCGGAAGAACCAGTTGGGATGTGGGCTAGAAAATGTTGAAAAGACAAAATGAAACGAAGCTGTGGAGAGATTTGTAATGAGGAGGAAGATTTCAATATGTGTCTTGGGGCATTTTTTCTCTGCACCTTCACCATAGCAACAATGAGTAAATAAGCTATGGGTTTAAAATTAAAAATTCCAGTCATGCATTATGTATAGCAGTTAACTAATACTGAGTGTTAAAGCTATAACAAAATTTTGGCATTCACATCTCTTTTGCAATAAGCTTTGATCTTGCTGCTCATCATTTGAATTCCTTGATTGTGTTACAGCAATGTAGCACATGTAGCCATTTTGGGGATGTAAAACATCTACATTGATGCTCCAGTAGCCTAAATATTGATTCCAAAAGCAGTTGAGTCCTCTTGTACTCAGTTTGTCAGAAAATCTGTGGTATATTAAGTTGCCTCTGACAGTAAGATGAGAATAAAAAAAGGAGATTGTGCGCAACTAATCGTTATTTCAACACAATGAGGATAGAGGGAGGGCAACAACTTGAATGATGGCACATTTTCTTGCACCTTACGAAGAAAGTCATTTGCTGGAATTCCTCGTTCGGCTGCCTAACTTTGGCGAAAATCCCGTTTCTGCATCTATCAACGGGTTTGGCCGATTGGGATAACCCCTGAAGAAATTCCCAGTGATTATTATCAGATCCAGCCTAATACTGCAGCACAGCTTTTCTGGCAAATTAGATAGAACAAATACCAGACTCTGACATCAATATTTAGGCTACCTAAGGAAGTTTTCCTATTTATTTGAAAATAACATTTTAAATAACTAAAGGACTATATGAAAGTTAAATGAAGTAAATAGGTTGCAGAAGGAATTTGGAGGATTAACAGGCTAACCTGAAAGTTAAGATATGTCTATAGACAATGCCACTGACTCTATACACTTGAGTCAGGAAAAGGCAAAAATGTGATCTGGATGTAGTGGCACTAATATCCTAAGTTTAGTGGAAGAGCACTGAGGGTGGTTCTGGGATCACTGAGCACTCTGGCTATGCCACTTATTTCTAGGGTGCCACAAGGAGTGTGAATGTTCTCACAGGATGAGGGGACACTCTCTTCAATTCCTGCTGATGCATAGGTTACATACTGGGAAATTCTGTAAACTCCATGTACAGAATGCACATATGTAATTGAACCCTCCCTCCAACTGTTAAGGTAAAAAAAATACCAAGTCAAAGCCCAGGCTTTTGAGAGTCTGTTAGCTTGAAGTGAAGATTCCAATGAAAGAATAAAAAGACACAAAAGATAATGAATGGGTAAATTTATTGTGAAATGTGTACTTTTTATTTTGGAATTTTTATTTTGAAAAGCATTTTGAGTGATTCAATTGGTTAATCAACAAAATGTGTCAATCAAATATTTACATATGGTTTTTCCATTATAAATGTTACAGGAAGTAATGTTTGTGGACAGCGAGTGTGTCATACATAAGCTTTTAAATATATAGATTCTCTGTAGATATTCTAATTTGCTCAATATCATGTATGAATCTTTTTCCATGGTTATAAATAAGTGAAAGTATCTACAATAATTCGGTCTAAACAAATTCATACTAAATTCCAGTTTGTTCCTAACCTAATTAATAATTGATAGCGTAGTTGTGTGCAAGTCTGATTGCAACTGTGTAAAGTCTACTTCAGCTGTATGTATAAAATGCTAAGCATATTTATTTAAAAGTTAAAAATCCCCAAATGTCTCCCCTATTTAAAAATTGCCATTATAACTTTATATAAAAACAAAAGAATGAGATTAACATTTCATAATGAGTGATTAGAACATATACATCACATAACAAATAGCCATTGCAACTCAAGACACCCAAAGTTCAGGAAAACTTTTAAACCAAATTTTTTTTAAAAATCCAATGTTGACTTTAAAACATTTAAACTGTGGTAGCAAGCTCAAGTGTTCATGTTAAGGCAGTGCCAAAAATATTATTGTTGACTAAGATGTAGATTTCCTTTAGAATTCAATGTTTGATAACACTTGTACTGAATGATGCTGTTTGGAAGAAAATAATCAGATTTTGATATACAACTATATTAAAATGCATGGATTTTATTATTTAGTTTTTGTTCGCCACCTTGTTTTGCCTGAGAGCTTACTACATGTTCACATTCATATAACACTCGCCAGATTTCTAAAAACTACAAAGTAAGATCTTTTATTTTCAGCAGCGCACAGATTGTTCTTGACCTTGCCACCGCCAAATGTTTTTTCTCAAGTATGTTAGCTGGTAGATTCATTAATTCAGATTGCTGCTTTCATTTTTTTCTTTTTTATGCTCTTGAACATTGTGCCTGTTGTTCTCCTTCAGAACCCAGAACAAAGGACTTTTATGCTGCTTTGGTGAAGGTAACCATTGATTGTTGGCAGCATGACAAGTCTGAACTCTCTGGGAAAATCGTTTTTTCTAAATTCAGGAGCACTGTGTTAAGAGAGTTTACTTGTGCATATTAGAAAGGATTAGCTTCAGCCCCGTTCCTGAGATTGTCCATTAAAAACAGCACACCTTGAATTCTAAGCAACATTTTAGGGGCGATTTTGTGCCTCCCAGTTTTTGAGTGGGAACGGGACGGTAGGTCAAAAATTGCCGGGGCACTACTTACCACCTTGTTCCCTCCTATATCCAGCCTGTTGCGGTTTTCGAATGGGCCTGGAAACAAGCGAGCAGGCCTCCCATCTGAAAGAGGCAGGACCATACTTATGCAAATTGGAGTCCTACTCCATCAGTAGGATCCTGACTGTAATTTTGGCATTCCATTAGGGCAGAGCATACGCCCAATGGAACTGATTATTAAGCGGCCGAACCAGCAGTCCTTAAAGTGACCGCTGCAGGCTGGTCTGAAAAGCCTTGGCAAAAAAAAGCTCTGCCACTGATTTCTCTGGGGCCACAAGGGGCATAAATATTCCTCATGGCTTACCAAAAATCTTCCCACCCACTGCCGTTGCTTTGCCGACGCCCTCCCCCACCCCCTTAAGGTCCTACTACCAGCTCGGATCTGAGAAGGAGCCATTGGATTTTCCACCCCTCCCCAATTAGCGAGCTGCCTTACTCGCTGTAAGTATTCTAATAAAGCTCGACCATGAAAATGGTTCAGACTTCTTGCTGGTGCCATCGGGTGAGCAGTGTGATCACTCGGCCCACAATCCGCCTGATGTGCACCAAAAGCAAAACAGAAGACCCCTTTATTTATTAGTTATACTAATGGCTTTGCATTGATACAAAGCCAGATATGAAAAGCTATCCAAAACTCAATTTTTAAAAATCTTTCTAATGTCTACCATTGGCTCTTTCCTAACATTAAAAGCTAATTGGCACTCGGAAGCAGATTAGTTGTCATTGGGCAGAGTGTGATATGGGGCCAGCAGTGTAACTTAGGTCTGCCAGCTCTACATCACACGCAACAAGGAATGGTCTAAGACTACTATCTAATATAACTGGCTCCTTAGTTACTTCCTTTATCATTTTGAAGATGTCCTTTTATGAAGAAATATTCTACCAGTTTCCGACAACCACTTTTTAAAATTATTGACTGCTTTTCAGACTCATACAAGGGATGCAGTTAATTAATACAGTAGATGAAGTATTTGAAGGTAGAGGAATACTTGTGTAATAGTATTTAGAATGCCACTAGGTTTCACGTCGTGACATGGGTAGGGGCAAGAGACAATAAAGTGAATATTCCCAAATTTTAGGAAAGCTAATTTTAAAGCAGAGGGAGTTAGAATGGGAGGTGTGAACTGGGAAAGGTGCTCGAGTGAAACACTGTGGGGAAAATATGGGAGGACAAAAGTGTGAAACAAATATAGAATATTTTTAGCATATTCAAGGGAAGGTGCACAGTAAAATTGCATCACTTCAGTCAATCTCAGAACCTAGACTAAATTATTAAGTGAGAGAAAATAACATAATAGAAAAATACCAATGTTCCAAAAGAAAACAGGAAGATTGGAAAATAGATCAAACTGCTAAAAAAACATAATTCAAGATGAAGAGAAAAAAAATTGAAAAAATATATTGAGGACTATTAGAATGAATAAAAGGATACTTTTGTCATAATATTAGGCAAAGTATTAAAAGAAAAAAAATGGGGTCCCTTAAAGTTAAATGAAGTGGAAGAATAAGGGAAGAAAACTTTGAGGTAAATGCCGTTAGAATTAATTTTCATTATTGAAAACAGTGATATGTTCTTTGCAGTAGTTGGAGGGATAGGGTATAAATGCAAATTCATGGAGAAAATAGAGATTAGAAATGAAATGCTCATTAAGAAAATTAAGAGTTTGAATATTCATTAGGCACTGGGAACAGATGAAATTCAGCCAAGAATACTTGAGGAAATGAAGATAGAACTAGAGGGAATTCTGACTGAAGTTTTTGGTAGCTCATTAATCATAGCAGGTACTACTAGAAAAAAAATCTTAAATTGTTCCATTTTTTTTCAAAAGAAAATAAAGGTTAGTAGCATGTGTTGGGAATTGAAGGCCTTTGAGCTTAATTATCAACCTGGAAATCATTGACACACATTGTAAAGAAAGCAATTCAAATGCATCTAACAAAAAATAAAGGCAATACTTCAAAACCCAAACTGTTTTATCAAAGCTACAAATGTATTAGATTCCTTTGACCACGTAACGCAATTAGTGAATGATGGTGAAGTGACGGTTGCTCCATATCTTGACTTTCAGAAACCATTTGATAAGGTGTCTCACAAAGAACTCGTGAAAGCTCTTGAGGGAGGTGGTGGGTGAGAAAGTAGTACACTGGATAATAAATTTATTAAATGATAGGACACAAAGGACAGTGATCAATGATAGTTGTAATTGGGCAACTCTGGTTTAGGATGTGTTGAAATGTTTGATGTATGATCTTAATAAGATTATTGAAAGTTATCACCTAACATTTCTGCAGGTATTCTCCTAATTTCCCACCATAATTTTGGTGTAAGATTAGCAGAAGGCCTGGTGAAATGGAGTAAATGGCCATTTATGTTGATTCTAAAGGGATTTTGCCGATCTTTTGCTAAAGTAATGGCGGGATATCAGGAGAACCCCATAGACATTCAACCTCAAAATATCTTAAGTTTGCAAATTATACCAAGTTAAATGGAAAGGCAAGATATTCAGAGGATAGAGATAAAAGTTGAAGAGATCTAAGCCTGGAAATTGCCGTCTGCATAATGCCTTACACTGGTGGTAATTATGTGGTGGGGTCAGCAATTCCCATGGAACTGCTCTCATGCACTTCCCAATGAATGCTCGTCTTAAAATTGCTGTGGGATTTTTCAGTGGATTGTGCATTTTCTCACCTAGACTGCAGTGATGATATCAGCAATGCAAATCCAGTAATTTTTAGCTCTTGAGAAGGGAGTACACTAATCTGATGTTTTAATGCTTTGCCTCGGTACGGTCTCGCTGCCCAAATCTAACCCATATGAAATGGGGTTTAAAGGTGATCCATGTTCTTACACCTGTGCCTTGGAGCATTTTATTTTGTTAAATATTCTAAACAAATCGCCGCAGAATTTTCAGGGAGGTTATATATGTATTATTCAGCAGGGTCAATGCCTTCTTCATTTTCACCACTGAGCAACAGTAGTTTCCTCTATTGTGTATTGTGTGATGTTTGAGAGCTTGATTTGGCCTGGTGCTGCCCCGTTGTGCTTGTACTTTGTTTCATATGTGTAACACCTAACCTACCACTCCTATATAATTTCTTTATGAAAGGAGTACAAGATTTCACTGTCAACCTGCTGGGATTCTGGTGGCCCTAGACCTCCCTGGGCTATGAGTCAACCATATTCAGGACTGTAATGGCTGACTGGTATGTTTTAGGTACTGCCTCCCATGCCTGCTGTACTAGGTGTGCTTCCCATGATTTTACATCCCTAATGGATGGGAGATTAAGGCCAGCACGCTCACATTTTCCCAATATGCTTGTCGGAAAATTGGCCCTTTAATGTGAGATTAGCAAATGGAAGTTAAACAAGAGAGTCGGTGAAAAGATAAAGCTAGGTATCATCTGCATACATCAGCAGAAGAACCTGATCCTTTGCTTCCAGATCATGTTACTAAGGCATCATATAGACAATGAAGAGTGGGATCCATAATGAAGATGTGGGTACATCAACGATGACAAAGTAGGCATGGAAGGAGAAACCTTTGGAGGATACGTAGAGTTGTTTTGGGGGCAAGTATGAAGGGAACCAGAGAAAGCATTGCTACAAAGGTAGATTACTGAGGAAAAGTGACAGAAGAGGATAGAATGATAATGTCAAAGGGAGTCACAAAGGCAGTCATGGCGGTCACAATCCCAGAGGATGTAATTTGTGACTTGTCCCAACACAGTCTCTATGCTATGGCTAGGGCAGAAACCAGATTGCAGAGTCTCAAATGAAATGGTGTGAAAGGTCAACACATAGTTCCAAGGGAATAACAAACTCCAGGAATTTTGGGAGGAAGGGAACTCAGAAGATATAGAGCCTACGATGAAAGACAAAGTGATGGACCTCAAGATATCAGAGTCCAGAGGGTATCCTGCCAACCAAAAAATGCCAAGAAAGTCTGAGGTTGGAACAGTAATACAAGCTGATTAGGGTTTGGTGATCAAAGCTAATAGGTCAGAGGTCAGGGGTGGTCTGGTGGTTGGAAGTTAGTGGTGGCTGGAAGATGGGAAGGATTGCTGGTGAAGAAAATATCTAAGAGAAGCTGTTTTTAGCTCAACATTAGGACACTGCCATCTAGAAGTTGATATGGTCAGTTACGAATTTCATTATAAATGTTATTCAATCACCTTTATTCCAGCTTTATTCCATCGCCATGTTCATGCTGCCTTATGGTTGCCTTGTGAGCCCTCAGCCGAGATCCCAAGCAAAAGTATTTAATAAAAGCTACAGTGCTGATTTTTTAAAAGAAAGGAAAAGAATTGTTTATTGGAATGAGAAATGTAGAGGCTTCAAACTACTTTGAAGCAAGTGCTTTGGGAGAGAGAAAGGCTCTTGACATTAGGTGTATTGGTTCACTGGAGGGAAAACAAACTATAGTACGAGGTAGCCCACAGGTAATCCCTTGCTAATCAATAAGCTCTGGTATTTTAGCAAATTATATGCATTCTCCGGTGTGTGTTAAAATAACAGATCTCAGTCAGGACAACGGTACAGGGTGCTGCAATCGGCCTCAACTACCCTATATTGGGAAATGGCAAATCAGCCGTGATTCCCATGCCTGGCCGACATTTAGTGACCCCTGCTGGAAATGCATAAGTTTAGATGTTGACCGATGGCAAGATCAGGCTCGATTGTGATGCTCCCTGCAGTTCCAGCACTTGACCCTGACCTTTCTGATCGGCATTATTTTAACGCTGATTGGAAAATTTAGGCCTAGCCATTAAGGTTCGGATGCTAATAGTGACCACTTAAGTGATAATGCCAGAGGGTGATTTTCACCATTAGAACCATGCAAGAAATGAATGCTTTCAGAAGAGGAGGGGGGAGGGGGGAGGGGAAGGGAATAATTAGCAAAATACAAGAAAATCCTGAAAGTTCTACTAAATCTGAATTGGGTCAGTATCCATGTTGAGAAATCTATTCCTCGTTTGTTTCACTTTCTACAATTCAGCTAATGAAAGCTTTACATATTTTTGCATTTACATTTAAAAATGTTCTGATCTCTAGCAACCCACTATGCAAGCAGTTGCTAAGGGGATGAAATAAATGAATTCTGGGAGTGAATATTAAAAAGGTCACAGAGTGCTTTTTATGTTCTTTGTATTTTTTTATAACTAAATTAGCACTGCATCAATTACTGATCGTCTTCAAGACTGAGTGTATTTGTTTTGCAATCTGTCAGAACGTAAAGTGAAGTACTGTATTAACTCTGTCTGTTTGTTACCATCAGCTTCCCATTTAATTTATAAATAACTTGTAGAAAATGTGCAGATTCCTACACCTACTTATAATTGTTCAAACATTGAGTTGGTCTCATTCGCTTTGTGGATTAAGTTGTTTCCTTTTCACTATATGTAGAGCAATATATTCAGCTTAACAAAGGCCCTTAAATGATGTTTTATATAGTACAAGTTCAGTAATAGCAGAAAGGTGCATAAAATAGGAAACCATTGACTGTTTTGGAGAGTGATCTTCCTTTTAAACACCGAATGCCCTTTATAAGAACAGGAGTAAGCCATTCAGCCCCTCGAGCCTGTTCCGCCATTCATTTAGATCATGGCTGCTCTGTACTTGAAATCCATTTACCCTTTGCAGCTTTCAAAATACATATATATGGCATCTATAAAAGTTACATTTCAATATTAATATGGCAATTTCATCTCTAGAGCCAGCATCACTTACTTTTCTTATGGAAGATCTTCGGCCTAAAATGTTAACACTATTTCTCTCTCCACAGATGCTGTTTGGCCTGTTGAGTGTTTCCAGCATTTTCAGTTTTTATATCACTTAATCTTCCATTGGGTTAAAAAATGTAAACAAGCAAGAATGAGGGCTCCTTTGTAGGAATTCTAGAGAGATTGGGTCCAGAACACAGAAGGTACAAGTTATCAGCGGTAGCTAAACATGTAGCAGTCACAGAGAGTATCATCTTACATAGATAGGTGATCACAATAATTATTGAGAAATAGAAAATTCAGTTGTTTGACCTGATTTAAAACCCAGCTTTTTAAAGTTATGCTACAGCTACAATAGCTTTTCACTTCTCTCTCCCTCCCCCATCAAATTGTGACAAAATACTCTGGTCTCCATTTTTGGAATGGACCTAGAGAGTTAGGGCATCTTTCCAATTTGATTTGGAACCTAAATCTGATACTGAAAAAGTTAATGTACCCTTACTTTGAACCCATAGTTACCAATGACAGTTGGTTCCTGACCGGAGATCTGTCATCCTTATAGCACTGGTATTACTGAGAAAGGTTGGTGAACTATCACTTTTGGCAAGATTGTAATGTGATCACTGCAAAATTATTCATTGATAATTACTGGAGATCAATACAATTAGTATGTATATATTTTTATGTAAATAAAAATAATCTTGTGCTGTTTCTGATTAAAGAGCTGAATATGCAGTGCACCCATATCATCAAACATTTCCAGTACATCACCACTTTTTCTCTGTATTTTCTACCTACTCTTCCTACACGTTTTTCTGTGTACCGACAAGAGTGAACACACCAAGGAAAAGTATGGAAATAGTTAATCATCATTTTCTTGGCAAGTTCTCAATGGTGCATATGCAAGAAAAAAATCAATTCAAGATTACATAGAACATGTATGTTACTTACAATTTCCCTTTCTCTTATTGGTGTTCCCTTTTTTTCCTCCATCTTTGTTTCACTTCTGTTTTCTTTGTTGCTGTTTTTTTATTGCATTTTTTAGATTTTTATTCTGTGTGTCACTGGGGGTAATATTACTTTGGATGATAGTGTAAAACGGGCGATATCGATTCAGCCCCCGATATCCATCTCTCCCAATTTTCATTGCCCCCACTATCCTGTCTTTTATTTATTGTAAACAATTTTACAACACCAAGTTATAGTCCAGCAATTTTATTTTAAATTCACAAGCTTTCGGAGGCTACCTCCTTCCTCAGGTGAACGATGTGGAAATCATTTTATTTAGTTTTATTTAGTTAGTTAGATTTTATTTAGTTAGTTAGATAGGGATCAGAGTGCTTCCCATTCACAAATTATGGGCTTCTGACCTGATTTTTTTTTTAAGGGGAGGGGAAATCCCATGATTTAAATGGATTATCTCACTGTAATGCAATTTGTGAAGAATCGGTTAATTTCAACATCGAGGAATATCACACTTGCCCACAAATGATTATCTCTTGCAGTGATGTTGTTCATGAATTGATAACTGCATGACCATACACATTGCATTTCCAAGAGGAAGTGCATTAGTTACAGTAGAATCTATGACATCTGAATAATTATTCTGCCATTTGCCTGCTTCTAGCTACTTTTTATCAAAGTTATTTGGTGGTAACATTTTTGATGAGAACTTAGTGCAATGTTTTTTTTAAAATTAGCACCCCCAATAACCCAGTGGGCAAAGGCACTGCTTAGTGTAGTGCTAACCCACACAGATTAGGAGTCCTTCGTTGTGTACAGAGTTAGTTGACCTCAACCAAGACAAAAGTTGGGACTTTATAGTTGGCCATAGTGTGTCTGGGCTCCAATTTCCCACTCCCAATTGCTATTTAATGACCCTTTCTGGAACGTGTCATTGAGTGACAACAGGATTGGGTCTGCTATGCAGCATGGTTGTCGATTGCTAATACTCACTGTCTAGACTCATGTAAAAAATCGCTTCTTGGGTGAGATATAGGACGACTGTGCGTGTCTTTGGAGCTGTAACCCTGCAAGTCAGTACCTTGAGGAAAGTGGAAAAACAAAGTGAAGTCTTTAAAATTTTGTGTATGAATGATTTTACTCCAGTTTTATTCTGGATTAAGACATGATTGCTATTTGACCAAAATGCACATAGAGACTGACAATTCCTTTAATATAGTGAGGTAAATGAGATTTTCGCACAGATCACATCTCACTTGGGAGACATGAAGGAATGCATTAAGGTCTGAGCTGCATGAGCCTTCTGCAAAAAGGTCACTGGTTTTGTTGCTCCTGGTAACAGGCAGCAACATGATGAATCCTCATACTGTAACTTAAATAACATTTTTAAATTATAAGTATTTATTGTTTCATCATATGTAGCTTCTTTATTCCCAGGGGTTAAATGTTTGCTTTTGGTGAATCTGTCTTTCATATTTCAACTTCCTCAAGACCTAAATAGAGCAGAATGTGATGAAAAAGCATAGTTCCTGTGTTTATTCTGTTTACTGCAAACTGTACAATTCCTTTTCAGAGATGTTTGCATACTTCAGCAAATTAAACTGGACTCCTTGGCTATATTCTTGGCTGCTGAACAATTCGTAGTGCTCAGAATTGATAGCTTGACTTTCTTAGCCCCACTCAGCTGAACTTTGAACAAGACAAACATTGTCCAACACTGGCAAAAGTATAAGGGGAGCAGGCCACTTTCTATTTCCTTGAGTTGGATCTCCGGCCAAGAATGATGATACTCTCCTAATACATTCTTGTCACATTTACACGTTGTGTTCAGAACAGTCATTTACTGAAAAAGAATTTCAATAAGTGTCCTACTCGGACAGTTGGGTATATAATGTACTTTATTCATAAATTGGTTGCAGCAGTGTGATTTTTTTCCTGAATCTTATGAACAGGTCTTTGTGTTGAAGACTAATTTCAAAAGTCTCCTTAAAAAAAATGAACAAATCGTATGTTGTATTGAGATAATTATTGCTCGATTTAAGGAGAATATTTCAGCTTTATTCTGAAACGCATTACTCAGCAATAATACATATCTTTTCTTTAATTCTTAATGTTATGCAATACCACTTAAATGGTCAATACTGTTTATTATCTTTTAATTTGCTGGTTATGAAGCAACGTCCAGGAAACAACATCATGGCGGTAGTCCTCATCCCATCTAATGAGCTCTTTGATCGCCCTATTGAAAATCCACTACCTTTTAAAATATGGATTGTTACATTAAATATCACATAGTTTCAAACTCCTGTCATGAAGTTATTAAAAATGTTTAGGTTTGAGACTGCAGAGTACTTGAAAAGTAAGTTGTGTAGCTTGGAGTGACTGTGGGGCTTGTAAATATTGGCATTGAAAACAGAGCCAGAATTTATAGCATCAGTATGGTGCTACAATACTTGTGTTAAAAGACAGTTTTAAAATAATATTTGATCACAGCGATAAAAGTCTTTACTTAGGTCTGTGACTAAATATAGCATTGTATTATTTTTAGTGACAAATACACAAATATTTTACTTTAAAGGAGTTTTGAATATGCTAGTGAACACTTCTATAGAAAGTTGAAAGCTGTTTCATATGAGTATAAGGTTTATTAAAGCATCCGACAAACTTACAATTATTCTCCACTACAGTTAAATAAAAAGCACTCCCTCCTCTCCCCTGGTTTTTCTACTATAGTTTCACTAGGCCATGTAGCACGTGTAGCCAAAGAAGTAGGTGGTTGACTTGTTCCTAGAGTTTCACTAATACCATTCTGAACTAGTCACACAAGAGCAAGCCAGGTTCAACTCTCACTCTGATATTTCTTCAGTCCCTGTTGGGATGCATCCCGTCTCCATTCAGCATCTCCCCACGGAGACTTGGTTGAGATCACCAAGTATGTTCTGTACCCTTCAGTTGAACATACTGTATAGGTTGTAACTGGCATTAAACCACTAATGTGTAATGCACACCATTAGTCTATAACTTCAATAATACACAACTGATAGCATTGGTGTATACTCCACATAGTATAAAAAGAATACATGACCAGGTAGTATGTAGAAAAATATATTGCATGTGACAGTATATTTCATGTTTTCCAACCTATGGCAATAACAAGCTATGTCAATGTCACTCACTGGAGAAATTTTACATATATTACTGTTCTATTGTACATGTTCTGCTGATTTGCTGAACAATAAATGTTTTCATACTTTGCACATCACAATTTAGAATGTCTTCTGCTATTGTTTAATGGCAATGCAAGCAGAAATGGGCATTAAAACTAGCCCAGATATAATCTGAAACCTCCATTTTCTTTCCTTGTCTGCATTTCTCCCCGTTTTGCACTAAAACAATTTGGTAACTTTTTTTTTTAAAAGCTGTTATTTCTTGTGGAGGTCTGAAGGAGCCTTGTTAATAAGCTTTCGGAGAAAGATGCAACAATTTTGCACCGTGCAAAATTAAAATAACTGGGTAGGATGAGCTCACCCACTCAGCTGGAGTCATTCAACAGTGAAGCAGCTTAGTTCTTTGGCAGAGCATCTGTTTAATACAGATCTCGCTCCAATTATTTCCATTGACTGATTCAGTATTGCCATTGGTGGGAGAAGGCTTCCAAGGAGCATAGTTCTCCATCAGAGATTGAGCACCCACCACAACTATCATCAAGCTTTCCCTCCACTGTGCTGCACTCACCTGCACTTTAATCAGCTGAACAGCACTTGCCCCTGGGGCACTTTAAATAGTTGCGCAGAAAACTGTTGAAAAAGTCTTGGTGCTCTCCTTATCTGTGTGTTCGATTCTCCCTCAAGGAAAATCAAAAATCTCTAGGTTTTCTGGATTGGTAAATCGTTGATGATTGCACAGTGTTCAGTTCCATTCGCAACCCCTCAAATAATGAAGCAGTCCATGCCCGCATGCAGCAAGACCTGGACAACATCCAGGCTTGGGCTGATAAGTGGGAAGTAACATTTGCGCCAGACAAGTGCCAGGCAATGACCATCTCCAACAAGAGAGAGTCTAACCACCTCCCCTTGACATTCAACGGCATTACCATCGCCGAATCCCCCAGCGTCAAGAGCCTGGGGGTCACCATTGACCAGAAACTTAACTGGACCAGCCACATAAATACTGTGGCTACAAGAGCAGGTCAGAGGCTGGGTATTCTGTGACGAGTGACTCACCTCC
The DNA here is from genome assembly GCF_035084215.1 of Heptranchias perlo. NCBI lineage: Eukaryota > Metazoa > Chordata > Chondrichthyes > Hexanchiformes > Hexanchidae > Heptranchias > Heptranchias perlo. The sequence goes on from NC_090351.1 coordinate 18,306,577, forward strand.
TGACTCCCCAAAGCCTTTCCACCATCGACAAGGCACAAATCAGGAATGTGATGGAATACTCTCCACTTGCCTGGATGAGTGCAGCGCCAACAACACTCAAGAAGCTCGACACCATCCAGGACAAAGCAGCCCGCTTGATTGGCACTCTATCCACCACCCTAAACTTTCACTCCCTCCACCACTGGCGCACTGTGGCTGCTGTGTATACCATCCATAGGATGCACTGCAGCAACTCGCCAAAGCTTCTTCAACAGCACCTTCCAAACCCGCGACCTCTACCACCTAAACGGACAAGGGCAGCAGGCACATGGGAACAACACCACCTACACGTTCCCCTCCAAGTCACACACCATCCTGACTTGGAAATATATCGCCGTTCCTTCATCATCGCTGGGTCAAAATCCTGGAACTCCCTTCCTAACAGCACTGTGGGAAAACCTTCACCACACGGACTGCAGCGGTTCAAGAAGGCGGCTCACCACCACCTCCTCAAGGGCAATTAGGGATGGGCAATAAATGCTGGCCTTGCCAGCGACGCCCACATCCCATGAACGAATAAAAAAATAAATAAATCACGTGTAAAAAAGGCCAGAACTCAGCAAGAAAATAACTTAAATATAATTTTCAATACAAAGTACTCAGCAACAACTTGCAATTATATAGTGCCGTTAATGTAGTAAAATGTCCCAAGGTGCTTCACAGCAGCGTAATCAAACAAAAATTGACACCAAGCCAAAGAAGGAGACATTAGGACAAGTGACCAAAAGCTTAGTCAAAGAGGTTGGTTTTAAGGAGCATCTGAAAGGAGGAGCGCTGCAGAGAGGTTTAGGGAGGGAATTCCAGAGCTTAGAGCCTAGACAAGCAGACGATACACACAGTTTTAAAAACTTGAACTGTAGTTTATTCTTAGTTTATGATTTCCAAACTCAGAGGTTAACTACACACAAAAAGCAAATACTTTGTTCTGACGCAATGGAGCTTTAAATCAGCCCTTTAAAATCCAGAAATGGCCATTAACTGTGCAGATTTGTTGCTCTGTTTAATTTTAAGATTCTTGCTCTTGATTTGGATTACATTACTTGACTAGTCAGGCTGTTAAGCTACTTGAGAGGAATGACTCGAGCATTATTGTAGGTGAGTCCTGATTGACCAGGTTTCAGCTGGTAAGGCTGATGAAATCCTGTTGAATGGAGATAATCAGCATTTCTATTCATTGTTCTTAAAATACATGGGGAGAATAATGTCCTAATGTCTAACAGTGGAAAATATGTAAAATGGACCACAACCCCTGTATGGTACAAAGAGACTTAACTGTAAAATCATAGACATTTACAGCATGGAAGGAGGCCATTCAGCCCATTGTGTCTGTGCTGGCTCTTTACGAGAGAAATCCAAATCTAATCCCATTGGCCCTCTTTCTCTCCAAGTCTGTTTCAAATATTCATCAATTTTCTCCATAAGAAATGCAATGGTCTCTGCCTCAATCACTCTCCATGGCAAAGCATTCCATAGTCCAACAACCCTGTTACTGACTCCTCAAATATATAGTCTTTCCCTACACAATCTAACAAAACCCTTCATGATTAAAAAAAAACTCCATGATTTAAAAAAAACTCTAATAAAAAAAACTCTATTAAATCTTAACAAGAAGAGTTCCACTGTATTTATTGTTCTTTTTGGTTCTGAGAACCTAAAGAAGTAAAGTATTCATTTTCAGGGTGTTTAAATGTTTCTTCCCATGTTCAGATTTACTTTGTTCTTTATTTTGTAAATTTATTTCCATCTGCGTCCTTAAATTTCCCATGCTCTAACAAAGAGAGGAAGGAGTAACTAATGGACTACATTGACCTTGCTCCATATTAATCCTGATTCAGCCACCAGGTGGTGTAGAAAAGCACTGCAGATTGACCTGATTTCTAATTTTGCCTCTGTCAATAACAGCATCTTGTCTCTCCACTCAGTGCTGTACCAGATGGCCCAGTAAGATTGTGAACACATTGTAGTATCACGAGGAGAACTAGCATTTTGTATTCGATGGTTCAATACGTCACTGCTCTGCTGTGCTTTACCACTGGCATAATTAAAGCTAACTAAAAATAATTGTTGCTTGTGATACTAATGGAAGAATTGAAGCTTTGATGAAACGGCTTCTAGTTTAGAAATTGGTTGGTTTGTATTCTAAATTGTAGATTTTTTTGATCATGAATTTTTTGCAGTTATTAGAAATACACCCTAGTAATCATTAGGGGCAATTAATATAATTAACATCATCAATGGGGCTGGCTATCCCATTCATATCTTCATTGCCTTATTACCTTTGGCTTGTTCGGCAAAAAGTTCTCATTAGCATTCCTCTCATAAATTGTTACATGCAGCAAATGATTGGCAGATCCGAACAGCAGACCAGTAGGGAGGCCAGCATGACATTTACTAGTACTAGACCTTTACTGGTATCTGGTCTGTCAGCGTAAGCCTGATCTAAGACTCAACTGTGCAGAACACTGCAGACCCATTTTGCAAATTAGTTACCCATGACTTCTCCCTACACGTTAGTCAGACTCTTTCAATAGCTGTTACCATGTGACCATAGAAAAGCGCACTTTCTGGTACTGAACTGGAGCAGCAATATTGCAGTTTAGTCAAGCTTGACATTCAACATTACTAAAGGGAAGCAGTTACGTAAAGATTCTAATCCTTGATTTAGTTTATTATTAACCTTTGATGGAAGTATTTTTGTACCTTTTCAGGAAATATTTCTAGGCTAACTTTGCTGTGGGTTTTATGTGGTTCATTCTCTTTTTTTTTTACTAGTTTTCTCTGCCAGTTTGCTCCACAGTAGGCTGTTGCACCTTGTGGTAGGGTGGGAGCCATCAGAGCTGAGCCTGATCCTGTCCTCACCTGATATCCAACAGGAGTTTCTCGATAGCTAACAGGAGTGAGACCTCCAGGCTGATTTCCCTTTTCCTATCACTGTAGCACTGTGCAATTGTAGCACCTCTACCATCACCATGGCTTAGATCAGCTAATTTAGCACAGACTGGAACTTGTTAGACTTTATGCTCAGCCATTTAACTGAGGAAATTTGCTGATCTATCAGTGGAGCCAGATTCTCACATCTATCTAAAATAGCTTTGCGATATAAAAAATATTCGCGTAGACAAATGTTGAAAGGAAATATTTGTCTTCCATTGGACAAAGGAAACTCAGCGCAGTTTCACTTGCTTATCATGTGACCTCTTTTCTAACACTATAAACTTTAACATTAAATGTTGAGGCAGTTTAATAGGCCATCTGAAACCTGAGGATTTGGCTTTGCACAAGTTGTAGTTATACCTGCAATCGATGTGAAGCACAGTGGTTTTAAACTACCTTGCATAGGTAGTCCCACGCTGTTCTAGATACTTGGTTCTCTCCCTGTTTAGTACTGGCAGTTTGCAGTTAAACTATGCCTTTTAACGTCGGTGCAATGTGAAAACCGATTTGCACTGACAAAGGATATGCAGCATGAGTATCCCAATAGGAAATTCTTGTTTGGGATATAAAGTAAAATAAATAAATGAGATTTTGTGAAATAAAACAAAAGCACAGTTGCGTGTGTTGGAAACCAAAAAGATCTATTCACATTTTTATTTGACAATGCTAGGCCAACACAATAGAACTAACAAAGTATATCCCTGTTGTGCAGTTACACAGCAGCTGGTGCCTCTTCACATATAATACTGTGACTATAAAAACAGCTATTTATCTAACAGTTTTATAAAATCTAGGTAGCTGTGTCTGAACAATACTTTCTGTACACTGTAGGACTTTCAGAACACAAGACTTATAAAAAATACAGATCTAGAGATTAGGAGAATATTAAAGGTTATTTCATACACTACAGACATGTTAACCATAAAGGGAAGTGTTCTATATGTAATTGGGGATCTCAATATAAAGGCAATAAGTCAGGAGTAAAAGTGGCTTAGCAAAGCAATCATCCATGTTTTAAATTGAAAGATTTTGTTAGAACATTAGATATACTTTACTGTGATCTTCCAGAGATTTACCATAGGAACACTTGTGCTACATGGATATATTACTAGTATTTTGCTGTAACAGGTTCTTTTTAATACTTTTTAAATTCATTTCATTAAAAAAATTGTTTTTTTTATGGTTTAACAGCCTAAAATAAAGCCTAAGCTCAGCAAGGAAAAACTGGTTATTCATATACTGCTCTGGATTGTTGACACGGCAAGTACTTACCGGAGCTAACTAATTTACTAATTCAATGCAGGCAGTAAAAAGAACCTACTGGTGTACACAGATAAGCAAAGGAATTAACTGACTGTTAAAAGCTGATGATGGGCATGCTTCACTGTTGAGCCTTAATGATTCATGCTGAATGTAAAGGATTGTTATTAACATTGGGTACCTAGAGCCATCATTGTTGGTGTTTCCTTGGGATTATCACAGAAAATGGATGCCATTTCTGTCTTCAGCTTGCTGTCGTGAACATCACTTCCTGAGGCCTCTGGAGCACATTCATCACAGCAGCAGCAACAGCAATCCATGAAGGCTCGGCCCAGAGGCTTACAGAGGCAGAGAAGCAACACTGGGGTGACAGAGGACTTAAAGAACAGGAAGAATTGATTAATGATGCTGAGTAAGTCAATGGTCTCCTTGGAGATTTCAGGAGATGTGTAGGTCACCACAATGTTGCAAACATTTTCAGGGATGATGCAGAAGCCATAGAGGATGGTTAGGCCAATCAAGGTGTAGTTCCTTTGACTTTCGTGCTGGGCATGTTGAGAAGTCATTTTGAGGTCAGATTTCTTGTCAGTGTTTCTTATCCGTCTCGTCACCAACTGGCAAGTCACTGTGAAGATGATGGGCAAGCAAAAGTAGCAGCCAAAGTACCACCACATCCTGGAATTCTCATAGGTCAGCGCAAGTCCATAGATATGCTCAGGGAGATTCAAAGACGTTTTGATGATGCAGTAGTCAGTGATGACTCCGGAGACAACAGAGGTCTTTTGATTCAGTTGCCAGAGAAGGACTTCAGGGAGTGCCAGTAGCATAGATCCTATCCAGATGACTGCCATCTTGGCCACAATAGAGGGACAACTTTCTATCAGCCTAATTTGTGACTGTGTGCTTGTTGCTGAACGAAACCTGTCGATACTTAATGCACACAGGCTAAACGTGGTGATCCCAAGAGAAGAGACCTAGAAATGAAAATATATTAATTTAAAAAGGATACCATTTATATAATGCCCTCTTATTGAAACATCTCAAAGAACTTCACAATGCACTTTTGAAGTACAATGTGATTTTAATTATGTAGGCAAACACAGCAGCCGTTCTGCAAACATCCATGTTAAATAATAAAAAGCAAAAGTTAAAACTTCAAAAACATATTTGATCGTTCTGTGAAATAACAAATTATAATTTTTATTTAAACAGTCAATATTAAATAAGTCTGTGCCTATAGTATTAGTAAAATTACCATTTAAAACATCATGATATAGTATAATGCATTTAACTGGATCACTGTCTAAATCATAGTTAAATGAATAAAAACATATGCACCAAACAATATAAAATCTAGTAATTTTCTGTACGATGGCAGGGAAAGCATGTTGCATTATCAACATGCATGTTGCATATTGGAATTTATTGTCATAACACAATATTGTAACATCCTTAATTTTAAAAAGATGTAAAATGATAGAAAATAATCTTAATCTTTTATTAAAGTGCTGGATATTCTCTTTTTGTGCAGTTTCTCATTCCTGCAGTATACGGCATATAGTCTGGCCCAGCAATGCACCTAAATTTACAGGAATTGCAGTCAGTGTTTTAAAGCGCACTTGGGGCATTATAACGCTGAACTGTCCAGTCAGTCACAAGAGAGAATCATATCATTCTCACCATTTTGATTTAAACAGTTGGTTCTGGAAGCAATGTCAGCATTTAGCTCGATCCTTCAAAAAGTAAAACTATAAAACATTTATTTTTTAAAAAATTGCAGTCTTTAAATATGCATCAGCCTCTCTACACTGGCCTTAGCTGACCCTTTAAAAAAAGTCATCTCTTCTCCCCCCCCCAACCTCATGTATCTGGCATCATGTTACATACAATGCACCACTGTTGTGGTAACTAAGAACAGTCGCATCTTTCTCATAGTTAGTATTTGCATAAGCAAAGCAAAATGCCAAAACTCTTAAACTAAATTAACTTCTAAAATATACTGCATCCTTTGAACTTGTACTAATCAGCTTATCCAAACTTCCTGCAGCTGATCCTTAAAGAAAGTGCTTATATCTATTTAGCTTAATTTAAAATACAAGGGGACTACCACTGTGCTAACATAGGACTTCCAAGTCTCTGTCATACATTCAGCATTTATACAAAGATTATTTTTATCTCCATCATATGTACGCTGCTCTGATCTTTCCTTGTTGCTGATGTTGATGAAGAAGGATTTAATTTCACGTATGAATTTTACTGTTTATCTGGCATGGCCACCAACAGTAAACACTGCTGCACTCACATTTTAGTAGCATACAAATGTTGGTGTTTACTACATTTCTATGATCTGTAAAAGGCCAAAGAGGAAAAATAAATCACAAGTTTGCATGATACTGTAAAACAACATTGACACAGTCTTACATTGATATTATCTGGGCAGCAGAACATGAGTTTTGTGGCATTGTTAAAATTATTACAATACCATGGAATTACTAAAAGTGGCAAAAAGCCTTTGAAAAGTATAAATATTCTTTGAAAAGTAAAGAAATACTACCTACATAGTTAGTCCCGCTGTTTAACCTGCCAATATTTGTATTAGTTAAATTGAGTTTCATTAAAAAAATCATGCGGATTACCTGATATTTTCTTATGAACCAGCTATCTAATCCCGAATTAACAATATCTGATAAATGTGTCCGTTTTATAAAGTAATATTCGATGCTCGTCAAGTCCCACCAAAATAGCAGTCATTTCAAACAACTTTCAAAAATACACCAAACGTTAAAATCCACACTGGCGCTTTCACTTGACAATTCGGGGAATTAAAAGTTTTAGAGAAGACAGAGTGGTGTAATTTTAAGATGAAATATAAATATATATTTTAGTTAGTGTTTATATTTTCATACAGCTGGGTTGGTCGGTAATCCTAATGTTTATGAAACCCTGACTGATGCAGACAAGGGGTAAGACTCGCTCTCTGGACACTGTGCCCACACCTGCTAAATACCCTTGTGGTTTTCTCTAGTCTGCATTTCGAAAAGAAGCTGTTTAACGCCAGAAATACCGAACGGAGGAAATCTGCATGAAGAATCCTTCCCCTGAAAAGGCATGGCTTCAACGGGTCTTACCTCCAGATACGGTACGACCTTGCACCCGATGTCCCCAAGCAGCCGTTTTTTGGTAATCTCGTTAAAGATGACCACCGGCAGGCAGAAGAAGATGACTAAGAAGTCCCAGCAAGCCACGCCAGCCAGAATATTGTTCCAGGCGCTCTTCATGTAATAATTGTGACAAACGATACACATCACGGCCAGGTTCCCAATGATCCCAACGGCAAAAAGGATCAAAGAGAGAAGCATGACCGCATAAGCACTGTAAGTGCTGTCAGTGACAGGGTAGAGTGTGTTCTCTAACTGAAGTCTCTTTGCTGTTGTCTCCACTTCGTTAACTTGCCCACCGAGAACTCCACGTGTATCTTCCTCTTGCACCTGCACCTGTTCATCTGTGAACGAAGGAAGGGGGATCTTGGAAGTTATTTGGAAATGAGTTGGTTGGAAATTGGAAGGCTCCACGGGTTTGTTTTGTAGCGACACGACTGTTGCCTTTTCAGGGATAACTTTGCCCTTTTCGTCTGCCCCTCGCCTTGCCCTTTGCTCCGGATTTTTTGGAAAGATGATTATATTCCGCATTATTTGCCCTGATCTCATCTTTTCTGGATCCAAGCTGGTGTTTGGTGCACCTGTAACATTCAGTTTATCTCCAAGTGGCATCTCAGCGCCAACTTCTCGTTTGTTTTCTTGACTTTTCAGCTGGAAGTTACTCATCTTTTCACTCTTACCTGTCGTCAGGCCATGGTGCCCCTTTAAGTTGCCAATGGTTGTCGATCCTAGGACAGAGAAATGAACTAGAAACAAAACAGCAAGAGAGATGGACATTTCCCTCCCTTTCCGACCGAAAAGTAAACGGCACAACGACACGGTGTCAGCAGATTTACAACCGACTGAACGCAACGGAATTCTCTCCTTTTGGAAAATCCACCCACTTGATGACTCGCAAATTATTTTTCTTGTCTGAAGGGGCTGTAAATTCTTCCGACGGTCACTGTTGAAAATGTTGGTCTGCAAAGTAGCTCTGGAGTTATTACATCAAAACTCTCTCTCTCCAACTCAGTGCATTGATCAGCGTCTTACAAAGTGGAGGTCCCAGCACTCAGCTCTCCTCAAACTCTCGTTATTTTCGATCTTCTTGATGTTTTCCCCAACATTCGTGTATATAAAGGATGCAACACAGTGAGAAGGTTTTAATTGCCCCCTGCCGGTGGGAATGAATACTTCACAAAAGGACCTTTCTCAAGGTGGCTTATAATTGGGTTTTTAAGCAAAGTGAGTTTACGAATGATTTAAATGCAGCTTTCAAAGGTCATTTTACTGCTTTCTTAGGAACCGACTATCATTTTTTTTTTCTCAGTTTCGCTCTTTTCAAATTTGATCTGAATCCCTGCTTAAATATCGCAAACCTAATTAAGGAGATGAATCTTGTCTTTTAAAGATGTTTTGTCTGAATTCCACACCAGTAGGGGAGAAACTAGAGAAAGATGTACGTTCAGAGCTAGGGCAAGGGGAAGGAAAAAAAGCAGTAGAGGCAGCTGCACAAATGGTTTCAATGTTAGTGACAAATAAGTCCATGAGTTCCTCGCACTTGGAGGTAAGCTTGGAGGGGGGCAGGAGCTAGGGATTTAAGTAGACGGTTGATAGTGGAGAAAAAATTGCTCCCCAGGATGATCGTGGAGTAGTGGGTGTTTTTGGCAGAGGAGAGTGAGGCCCAATAACACTTGATGTGGTCCAGTCAGATCTGGATGGTTAAACCATAGCAGGTAGATCAACTTTTTAAAAATTCGTTCATGGGATGTGGGCGTCGCTGGCAAGGCCAGCATTTATTGCCCATCCCTAATTGCCCTTGAGAAGGTGGTGGTGAGCCGCCTTCTTGAATCGCTGCAGTCTGTGTGGTGAAGGTTCTCCTACTGTGCTGTTGGGAAGGGAGTTCCAGGATTTTGACCCAGCAACGATGAAGGAACGGCGATATATTTCCAAGTCAGGATGGTGTGTGACTTGGAGGGGAACGTGCAGGTGGTGTTGTTCCCATGTGCCTGCTGCCCTTGTCCTTCTAGGTGGTAGAGGTTGCGGGTTTGGGAGGTGCTGTCGAAGAAGCCTTGGTGAGTTGCTGCAGTGCATCCTGTGGATGATACACACTGCAGCCACGGGGCACCGGTGGTGAAGGGAGTGAATGTTTAGGGTGGTGGATGGGGTGCCAATCAAGCGGGCTGCTTTGTCCTGGATGGTATCGAGCTTCTTGAGTGTTGTTGGAGCTGCACTCATCCAGGCAAGTGGAGAGTATTCCATCACATTCCTGACTTGTGCCTTGTAGATGGGATGGGGCAAAGGGGAAAATGATAATAGTGAAGGTGAGGGAGTGGTTGAGCAGATTGGCGGCTGCGGAAGTATTGCGGCGACTACAGGGCCAAAGGCTAGACGATTAGGATTTAGAAAGTGCAATTATAAGTGACTTGAAGAAGAGTTTTTTTTCCAGGAACAGACACTAAAAGAAGTGGGGTATGAAGGGGGAGGGTGGTGAGAGATACAAGGAAGTAGTCAGCCTTGTCTGTAATATGGGAGTAGAGAGACTACGGGACGTGGCAAGGTCAAGGGGGTGGGTGTGAAAATGGGTAGGAGCGTTTATATGGAAGGAGGGTTTTAGGGAGGACAGGACGGCAGTGAATTCAGAGGAAGGGAGCAAGGAGAGCTGAGTTGAAGATTGAAATCACCGAAAGTGAAAAGTTGTTCAATGCAAAGGCTGAGAGAGGAAAGAGTATCTCAGTGAGAAACATAGGGTGAAGCTGAAGGGGTGGGGGTGGATAACAAGGATTTTAAAGGAAGTGAAAGGGGTGGAACAAGGTGAGGTGTTAGAAGGAGGAGAAGACACCAAAGGAGTAGAGAGAGACCAAGATGTGATTTAGTGATAATGGCCACACTACAATTGTGATAGCTGGGGAGAGGGGGGCGGTATGTGATGGAGAGTATAGACAGGCAAGAAGGCTTTGGTAAGGGGCAAGGTGTCGCCAACTGTGAACCAATTAACTCCTAAATTTATCTACCAGAAGCTGTACATAGTAAGATAGTATAGTGTAATTGCCAATCCATTAATTATAGATAAAATGTAACTGTGCAACTATGTGCTTATGTACATAACTACATGATTGTGTGTGCTGGAGGCACTAAAATTAATTATTTTTGTCAAAAATAATGCTGTTAAATTCCCCACACCCTGGACAATCAACTTCAAGGATGCATTGACACTAAGGTTTAACGTCACTGCAAAACAGTTTCTGCTTCACATCAACGCTAAACTTGTGTAGTGTAACTTGGGTATTAAGGACAAGACTGACTCAGAAGCGAAGTAGAGTGAGACTCCATCCTGCAGAGACTCTGGACATTGGCTGTATTTACACTAAACAGGGTAAATTTGTGAGACCCTACTCCTCGCTTGCAGCCAGTGCAGATTGGAAAATTTCTGGTGGAGTTTCCATGATTTTCCATCCATTGAAATAAATGGATGGAAATAGTGGGCAGAGTACCTTATTTTCTGATATGCGCTGACTGTGTGAGGTGGAGAGCCTCACAGAATTTACTCTTTTATAACTGCAGCATCAGTGTGAAGTGAAATAGTTTGCACTGTAAATGCATGTTGTACTGTAAATGCACCTCAATACTCTCATCCTCATCTTCAAATCTTTCCATTGCCTTACCCCTCCCTATCTCCATAATCTCCTCCAAGCCAATGCCTCTGCACACACCCTCTACTCTAATATCAGCCTATGTCTCGTTCTCAGCTCCCTCCATTCAACCATTGTCAGACGCTCCTTCAGGCATTCTGGAACTTGCTTAATATTTCTGCTTTGTCACCTTCCTCCCTGTCTTCAAAAGTCTCCTAAAGACATTTCTCTTCAACCATGCACTCACCCCTCTTAATGCTTGTCTTTCTCCTTCCTGCTCCATGTTCACTCATTGCCCACACCCTGTAAAGTGCTGTGAGGTGTCTCACTGTATGTGAGGAGCAATACAGAAATACAGATGAAACTGGTACAAAGATATGAAGGAGCAGCAAGTTTGTGTTCTTTTTAGTCCTCTTCCCAGGAGGTGTTAACTTAGTTGGTAGCACTCTTGCCTCTGAGTCAGACGGATGTGGGTTCAAGTTACACCTCACTCCAGGACATAAACACATAATCTAGCCTAATATTTCCATGTAGGACTGAGGGAAGGCTACATTGTTAGAAGTGCTTAAATGAGACTCTAAGCCGAGGCCCTTTCCACCTGTGCAGTTGGAGGGAAAGGTCTATTTAAGGAATATTAGGGAGTCCTTTTAGTATCCTGACCAAGGTTTATCCCTCAACCAAAAGCACCACCAAATAAAAGGTTAACTGATCATTCATCTAAATTGCTATTTTTGGAACAATGCTTTTGGAACTGCCACATTTGCCTAAATACAGTCCCCTCCACTTACTTATCACGGGCAGTCGCCTATATCGGGCAAATGGCTAACTATTTGCCATTTCCATTGAAGTCAATTACAGAGGCCCCGCATATAACACATTAAAAAGTGCGCCAGCTATTTCAGGCAATTCAATAAACATTTCCCACCTGGTTATCATGTTTGTATTTAAATCCCTCCATAACCATCCTGTGTCTGTCTTTTTTTTCGGGTCTCAGCGGGTTTTAAGTTAGATTTAGTAGTCGGCAGGGTTGTAGCGTTCACTCATCATTCGGTAGATGTAGGAGGGTGCAGATCGCCTCGATGTTGGAGGTGAACAGAATGAATAGTCCCGGAGGGACATAGTCAGACACAGTGCGCGCCCACTTTAGAAAGAACCGCAACTTCTGTGAAAGGAGGCACCTCTTGTGGCGAACCGGTCTTTTCAATCCCAGCCTCGGACATTTCCTGTTCTCGTTGTCTCTAAAAGACGATACATCGTCCAATGCTCATCGCATTAACACCAACACGCCCACTATAAGCGGTGGGGACTGTAAGAGCAACTGCACTTGGTTATGAAATGCTTTGCGACTTCCTGACGATGCGATAAGGTGCTACATAGATGCAAATTTTGTCTTAGGGAGGAAACTGTGTAAAGTCCTTTCATAATTCACTGCATGTGGCAAAATGAAGAAAAGCAAAAGTGAGGAAATTTATGGTAAGTTACTGTCAATGTTTGCATGGTTTTCTTGCTTAGTTTTTCCTGTATGTGTTTAGGTTTTAATATGGAGGAGGGCTTCTCAAATTCTAGCCGAAACTTTAACAGTATTTTATATGCCTCTTTATACAATAGTGAACAGTATTTTGTATTGAGAATTAAAGTAAAAGGTGAAGACTCATACCAAAGGATACCAAGGTTAAAAAGAGTAGAAGAGAAGATAAGCCAAGTTTGTAGCTGACACAAGCTTGTAGAAAATAAACTTGTAAGGTGAACTCCTTATTTTCTTGGAAAGAAAACCATTTAGAAAAACCCCAGCAAACTGTGCAGTCATCAGTTTTTAACCACATCCCTTATGTTCATTTGGCAGCAGACAAATCACTCACTTACTTGGCCAACAAGGACAAAGAAAAAGAAGCACAAGATGCACTGAAATAATTGCTGCCGAATTATTATTGGCACTAGAGCTCTGAGCACCTTACATAAAATTACATCGCGTCTACAGCACAGAAACAGGCCATTCGGCCCAACAGGTCATGCCGGCGTTTATGCTCCACATGAACCTCTTCCCACCCCTCTTCATCTAACCCTATCAGCATATCCTTCTATTCCTTTCTCCCTCATGTTTTTATCTAGCTTCACCTTAAATCTATGCTATTTGCCTCAACTGCTCCTTTATGGTAGAGCATTCCACATTCTTACCACTCTTTGGGTAAAGAAGTTTCTCCTGAATTCTCCTGGATTTATTAGTGACTACCTTATATTTATGACCTTTAGTTTTAAACTCCCCCCACAAGTGAAAGAAGTTTTCTCCACATCTACCCTATCAAACCCTTTCATAATCTTAAAGACCTCGATCAGGTCATCACTCAGCCTTCTCTTTTCTAGAGAAAAGGGCCCCAGCCTGTTCAGCCTTTCCTGATAAGTATACCTTCTCAGTTCTGGTATCATCCTTGTGAATCTTTTTTGCACCTTCTCCAGTACCTCTATATCCTTTTTATAATATGGAGACCAGAACTGCACAGTACTGCAAGTTTGGTCTAACTAAGGTTCTATACAAGTTTAACATAACTTCTCTGCTTTTCAAATCTATTGCTCTGGAAATGAACCCCAGAGCTTGGTTTGCTTTTTTTTATTTGTAAACAATTTTACAACACCAAGTTATAGTCCAACAATTTTATTATTTTTAATCCCACAAGCTTTCGGGGGCTTCCCCCTTCCTCAGGCGGTGTGGAAGGGGGAACACACCGCCTGAGGAAGGGGGAAGCCCCCGAAAGCTTGTGGGATTAAAAATAAAATTGTTGGACTATAACTTGGTGTTGTAAAATTGTTTACAATTGTCAACCCCAGTCCATCACCGGCATCTCCACATCATGCTTTTTTTATGGCCTTATTAAACTGCGTCACTACTTTTAGTGATTTGTGTATCTGTACCCCTAGATCCCTTTGCTTCTCTGCCCCATTTAGACTCTTATAATCCAAACAGTATGGGGCCTCCTTATTTTTCCTACCAAAATGCACAACCTTACACTTACACACCCATTCTGCAAGTTTATTTATTCATATCTTCTTGTATTTTGTTGCATTCTTCCCTCTGTAACCTCCTCCAGCTGTACAACCCTTCGAGATCTCTGCGCTCCTCCAATTCTTGCCTCTTGTACATCCCCAATTTTAATCGCTCCACCATTGGCAGCCGTGCCTTAAGCTGCCTAGGCCCTAAGCTCTGAAATTCTTTCCCTAAACCTTTCCGCCTCTCTACCTCTCCTTTAAGACGTTCCTTAAAACCTACTTCTTTGACCAAGCTTTTGATCATCTGTCATAATATCTCTTTATGTGGCTCGGTGTCAAATTTTATATGATAATCACTCCTGTGAAGCACCTTGGGACGTTTTGCTATGTTAAAGGTGCTATATAAATGCAAATTGTTGTTGTTGTATTAACTATACCCCCAATTTTTTTGCTATTCACTCTTTCCTCATTTACTTGATTTTCATGTTTAATTTCAGTCATTTCTCCTTGCTGTAATTTTACTATTCATAATTCTAATTCATAATATCACAAGTCAATCATTCATTGACACAAGAAGGGGAAATAGACAATAGGATTATCAAACAAGTATAGTTGATACAGGGCTAATAATCACCAGAAATGTTACTATTGGTGAGAATGAATATTCTCATGGATTAAAATACACAAGTAACAATTTTACTTTTAAATAAATATTAAAACATTAAACAAAGAAGCTTCAATTGATTTATAAATAGTATCATTGTGTGGTACAGCACAGAAGGAAGCCATTCGGCCCATCGCGCCTATGCCGGCTCTTTGAAAGAGCTATCCACTTAGTCCCACTCCCCTGCCCTTTCCCCATAGCCCTGTCATTTTTTTCCCTTCAAATATTTATCCAATTCCCTTTTGAAAGTTACTATTGAATCTGTTTCCACCCCCCTGTCAGGCAGTGCATTCCAGATCATAGAAACTCGCTGCATAAAAAAACGTTTCGTCTTGTCGCCTCTGGTTCTTTTGCCAATCACCTTAAATCTGTGTCCTCTGGTTACTGACCATTCTGCCACTGGAAACAGGGTTTCCTTTTTCACTACGGCAGCCAATTTGTACACAGTAAGTTCCCACAAACAGCAATAAGATACTGACCAGATAATCTGTTTTAGTGATGTTGGTTGAGGGATAAATATTAACTGGAACTCCCCTGCTCTTCTTTGAAGCATTATAGGATCTTTTACTTCCACCTCAGAGAGCAGACATCTTGGTTTAATGTCTCATCCGAAAGATGGCACCTCCAACAGTGCAGCACTCCCTCAGTACTGCACTGAAGTGTTAGCCTTGATTATGTGCTCAAGTCATTGGAGTTAGACTTGAACCCAGAACCTTCTGACTCAGAGGCAAGAGATGCCTTGAGAAGTCACAATTATATTGTTAAGGTATGTACTATGACTCAGAGACAACATAACTTGGATAGATGAAGGTAAAGGTAAGGTGTTCATATTTAGCAATCTCCCTATCAATTTCAGGGTAATATGGCTAATTTGAGCTCACAAAAGCAGAAATGCCTTTTGGTTTTGAGACAAGTGTTCAGTATTACAGCCGTAACATGCTTATAATTCCAGCAGATGGCACCAATAGAATTTGTAGTATTCCATGACTCCACAGAGATGTGCTAATGATACATAATGATCACTGGGATTAGTTTGACAACAGATGATCACTGTTTCTAAATTCGTGTTCAAATTACACATAATAATTTGGTATTTTTATGTAGTTATATAATATTAATGACAGAGGCACTGCTGAAATAAAACGGCACTTTTTGTGATGCACAAATTAGATGTATAATCTCTATTAATCCATGCATGTATATAGAACATGAAATACTTTGCAATATTTTGTAGGCGAGCCTGTTTAAAACTTGAGAAGTCATAATTATATTGTTAAGCTGTGTACTGTGACTCAGACACTAAATAATCTGTGGAAATGATTCGGTGGAGGCGAGGTTCCCATTTCCAGCAATCTCCCAGTCAATTTCTGGTTAGTAAAACTAATTTGAGCTCAACAAACCAGAAATCACTTTGCTTCTTAAGCTAAAGGCATAGGATCTTTAAGGCATTTTTGACATTACTGCAGTGCTGTCACAGTTGCTGGCACTAGCAAATACAGGGCCTATTTTCCTGAATCTTGCCCCCAGGGATGCAAAGGTCAGGAAAAATGGCAACCCGATTTGTCAGATCTCTGACATTTTTACACTTTCCCGAGAATTCTAGTGCTTTCCTGGAGAGCGGAGTTTGACTTGTGCCTGCTGTAGGTGGAGCTGTGCCATTATGGTGGCTTCTGTTAAGTAGATTACTGCAGCAGAAAACTAAAATGAGTTGGATTTTATAGTTCTAGTTATTGAAATAGGACACGGGCCTCGATTGTGTTATACCGTTGTATACAAATTTTGGCCTCCTTCCTTTTTTTTCTGGTGCATACTGGGTGTCCCTGTGCAAAGGCATCCTGAAAAAATGGCAATCTGACTTGCTGCTGAACCCCCACTAGCAGCTAAAAAGGTCCCACCGAGGCTGACATCCAACTGCAGAGATCTGCAGCTGTACCTCATTTAACTGCCCCTTCTACCAGTGCTTGGTCCTACTGGGGTAGGCCTGTGCTGGGGGTACTCCTGGACCATATCCTGGGATAGCATATCCTGGTGCTCTTGGCCCTGGACAGGAGCAGTGTGCTTCAGGTGTGCTACTTCTGGGGCAACAGGAAAATCTACCTTGTCAAATCTACTGGTTTACATTCAACAGATGGCAGCAGAGAGCCACTTTCTCATGGGTTTGAAGATCTGCCTCCATTACTCTTTACACTGGCTTTCTAAATGCCCCAAGCTAGTTCAGCATGTGTGCCACTGTGGTTGCCTAATGATGTAAAATTGTGTCATGCTGGGCCAATCGGCATGTGTTCAGAAGCCAGTGATCTGACATTTCTTTTGAACTGAAGAATCCTCCATACTGTGCTGTGCCTCCAATCTTCTGCAGGTTCATGGAGGCTAATTCAGGAAGTGGAAAGCCGGTCTTCTGCTCATGGACAGCAGAGTTGGTTTCCATTTTCAGTCTCCTTCAGGCCTACAGGTGAGCAAAGGTATAAACGCAGTGAACAGTGGTTGGTTTGGTATCACTCTTTCAAATACTGACACAAAAGTGCTGCAATGTAAAAGTGCCATCTGTTAAGTCGATTACTGCAGCAGGAAACTAAAATGAGTTGGATTTTATAGTTCCAGTTATTGAAATAGGACACGGGCCTCAATTATGTTATACAGTTGTATACAAATTTTGGCTACAACTACCAGCATTATAGAAGAGTGGCCCAGAATTTGCTATAGCCAGTCAATGAACAGCGCCCGCTGTTAGTTAGACTTGCCCTTGCCCGTTTAATCTCTATGATATTTAGCGCTGGAAGTGGGAGATGGAAACGCTGTGTGGCGCCCCCTATAAGGCATCTGGGATCTAAGTGAATTGGGCAAGCAACTGTGTATCTCCTTAATCAGATTGAAGGATTGTGATATTAACAGCACAAGGACTGAGAAGAAAGTGTAAGTTAGAATGGTGAATTTAATGTCAAATCAGGTTCAGAAAGAAAAATAGAGGGTTAGAAAGATTGGATTAAGAAAGAGAGAAGAAAGAAATTTTAAAAAAAAACTCCAACATTGATTAAAACCTGACAGAATGAGACTCCACACTTGTAATAGTTAAGTTTCATTGCAAGAGAGGTTGATTGGCAGTAATTAACGCTTATCACGTCATTAAAATGGTATTTGCACTTGAAGTGACTTGACTTAACTTTCTGTGGCGAGTTTAGTTTATTTCTACCATACAAATACAGGAACTTCACGCCGTTCAATGCATTTCAATGGTGAGACAGACAATGAGATGCTGTTTTCGTGAAGCTAATGGAAGAGCGGTGCACCTCGGACAGCGACTTTTGCAATATCCGTGTTTAACCGTGCATCTGCCCTCACCTGAAGTTACTGCACCATTAGCCATATGGTTATTTTGACAGCAAATTCTGGGCCATTGTGTTTTAATACTCAAATGGGGCAGTTCCAATTAAAATTACTCTGCTTGTTCTACTTCATAGTGAGTTTTATCTATACTCAGATGTTTGCTTTATTTTTTTTGTCATTAAATTCCTGACAAAGTGAAGTCATTTTGCTTGTAATCAAGCTTTTCCTTAACAGCACAAGTGAATAAGGATGACCTTACAGTCTTTTGTCCAGTAATGTGTCACATAAATCATCCATTTGCAACTAGCAATACAAATAGGGTTTAAGATTTCTAGTACTTAATCATTAATATTCCGTCTGCTCCCTAATGCACAGTCTTGCTTGACTTTTTATCATGAGGGTTAGTCAGGTATCTCAAGGCATGGGTAGGCAGTGACATTATGTTAGATAAAGGCCCACAGGAGCAATATTATCCAGCAGCACTTCTTGTTTCCTATATTTTTCTCTTCTCCAAGGAAGAGAATTAGTATGTCAGTTCTTCCCATGGTTTACACAACACTTTGTTTATCTTCTATCTGTGTCTTGCCTTGTACCATTATAATTATTTAATAGCCTGGCAGACTGATTCTATAATCTACAAATACAATGGAAGACATTTATATGCAACCTCATAATATTTGTCACTAAGGACATTATTACATGACTTTTGTAGAAAATGCAATTGGTTCTTGGGAGAGAGTTAGGATGGAAAACCGTGGAGACGAAAATATAAAAGTTAACAGGTATCTGACGAATGCAAGACTCACATTGGTCATGCATTATTCAAAAGTTAAAGTAAATAATTATTTTTTATATTCACATTATCCAAATAAATCAAGGCTTGAAAAATATGGTAAAAATGGTTTCAACCAATGCTTCAATAAAATCTAAGTAGGCTAATATAAATACAGGTTTGTGATTTATTCATAAATCAAGGAAAAGTTGTCATCTGCCAAATGATCCTTCTCTCACCCCAAGTATCCAATCTTACCCTCTCTTCATTGCAACCTTTTCAGCTGCCTAGGCCCTAAGCTCTGGAATTCCCTCCCTAAACGTCTCTGCCACTCTACCTCTCCCCTCTCCTTTAAGACGCTCCTTAAAACATACCTCGTTGACCAAGGTTTGTTTTCACCTGTCCTAATATTTCCTTATGTGGCTCGGTGTTAAATTTTGTTTGATAACCCTCCTGTGAAGCACCTTGGGACATTTTACTATGTTAAAGGCGGTTTATAAATGCAAGTTGTTGTTGCCCATACAACTGCAATCATTGCCTCTCAGAACTTTCCTCTTCTGTTCATCCTAAATTCTGAAATGTGCCTTTCAGAATATCAGAACTGTGGAGTGCCTTACCTCCTTTGATCTGCCCTTCCTCCTACAAAGTACAAGCTTTGAAAACACACTTTGGCATCATCTAACCATTACCTTCATGATTTACCTTGCACTTTCTCCTATTCTTTTCAACCTTTGAGGTTGCCCTGCACTAAGGGCCATGAACCTTCATTTACAATTCTTAATTAAAATAACAAATATCATGTGGTTGCAGTGAGCCTTGGGGATTATTTTGGTGTATTAGCTATTTCTTTGAACAGTGAAATCAGTGATTGTAAGAATATAGTTTAGAACCATATTCTGAACATCCAAAAGTGGACATGTATCCCATCTCGCATTGTGCCACACATTTGGTTATGCTGATGAAAGCAGGAAGTTACTGTGAAAAGCAGCAGTACAGACATAGGAAAGGGTAAGGTTACCAAAAAGTCATTGAAAGAATGCTGAGACGTTAAGAATTATAATGACAACCAAAGTCAGAAGATAGTTAGTGCTGGGCACGAGAAGATTGTTGCTAGGCAACTAACACACGCTAAGATGTGGAAACATTGAACAGCTGCATAACCGATGGACGTGGCAGGGCCGTGGGAAGCCGTGAGTAAGTCGATAATCAGAAACTGGGGTACATTCCAGAGATAAGGCAGTCATGGTAGTATGGTACGGCCGACCTCTGGTTGTTTAAAATAGCACCAGTCTGACGACGTAGTTTACGACCATGAGATAAGACAGACCCATGCACATGAAGAACACATCAGCCAAATAGTATAGAGACAGGGCATGTTTCCCCGAGAAGTTAGAACTCTTGAGGACAGTTGGAAGTCCAAAGCAACAGGCAGCCCACGGAGGTCGAGTCTGATCAGCGTGAGTCCATGGGATAATCAGGTTGTATTACTTGCATTTAATTTACATTTAATGTAAAGCTGAAGACAGTTGTATTATAATCATAACACTGTTGTAAGTCAATATATTAAAGCTTGTTGTTTAATAACCACGCGGGCCTGAATCACGCAAAAGTTATTGTTGAAGGACTAACAACCCTTTTATTGCGACAGTAACGGGAATAATCCACTAACAGTCATTTAAGCCTAGAAATTACACTTTGCAGCAGTACTGTACAACAGTTAACATGTTTATATCTACCTGCTTTGTATAGTATTTCAATGGAGGCATTAACCTATTTAAAATAAACCTCATTAAAATGGCAAAGTGATTTCATATGGACATATTGCGTGTGTATGTGGTAATATCAAATAGTGTCATTTCTAGGCTGTAGTGTGTCAGGTATCCCCATCATGCTCTAAATAGCATTATCACTATAGGCTTCCGAGTGATAGATCCTGACAGAAGGCAGTGAAATATCTTAAATAATTAAAAACCTGCATTAAAGTAGACTTCTGACAGATGGAATGAACATATGTTAAAATCTAGAGGATGGCAATGATTGTTAAATTGATGTTTTCTCAAATGGACTCTATTCATTCTTATTATCACACTAAGAGCAATTTGGGAAACAGCTGTCTTTGCTCCTAAAGCAGACGGAAAATTTAAATGGAAACATTCGAATTGTTAAAAGACTCTTAGGAATGACTAAACTTTTGCAACAACGTAATTAACCACAGCATGTGCAAACATTTTAAATGGCCAGATAGTCCAGTGTTTGCAGTTGAACTCTTGTTTATTTAATTTTCCTGAACCCTAACAATTAAAGTTTTATATACTTTTTACGTGCTACAATATTAGGTGTTATACTTTGCTAATTTTATTAGGGGATATAACACCCTTTCAAGCAGTGCAAGTGAAAGTTTCAAACATTTTACCAGAACATGTTCTGATATGTCAGTTAGTTATAAAATGCATTGTTCATGTATCCCATGCGAATAGATAACATCTTCGCTCTGTAATTTCCCCTCACTGTAATATGCTTCTTGTATGAATCACAGAATCATAGAAAGTTACGGCCCATCGTGTCCGTGCCAGCCGAAAAAGAGCTATCAGCTTAATCCCACTTTCCAGCACTTGGTCCGTAGCCCTGTAGGTCACTTCTACCTATTACTTTAAATCTATGCCCTCTGGTCACTGACCCCCTCTGTTAAGGGAAATAGGTCCTTTGTATCCACACTATCTAGGCCCCTCATAATTTTGTACAACTCAATGAAAACAACCCCAGCCTATCCAATCTTTCCTCATTGCTAAAATTCTCCAGTCCTGGCAACATCCTCGTAAATCTCCTCTGTACCCTCTCTAATGCAATCACATCTTTCCTGTAATGTGGTGACAAGAACTGTACGCAGTACTCAAGCTGTGGCCTAACTAATGCTCTATACAGTTCTAGCATAACCTCCCTGCTCTTATGTTCTACGCCTCGGCTAATAAAGGAAAGAGGAAAAGTATGGTTCCCAATGATAATGTTACAGAGACTGTACTCAGTGGCTCTGAATTTCCTCAAACAACCTAATTAAGTATTTGGCTACGGTGCCACTGGGGATGGTTGGGATAATAGTTTTCATGAAATATGCTGCCATTATCCAAGTTGTTTTCTTTAAACCTTTTTAATATTGACAACATTTTACACTTGAATCAAATCATAGAAGTTACAACATGGAAACAGGCCCTTCGGCCCAACATGTCCATGTCGCCCAGTTTATACCACTAAGCTAGTCCCAATTGCCTGCACTTGGCCCATATCCCTCTATACCCATCTTACCCATGTAACTGTCCAAATGCTTTTTAAAAGACAAAATTGTACCCGCCTCTACTACTGCCTCTGGCAGCTCGTTCCAGACACTCACCACCCTTTGAGTGAAAAAATTGCCCCTCTGGACCCTTTTGTATCTCTCCCCTCTCACCTTAAATCTATGCCCCCTCGTTATAGACTCCCCTACCTTTGGGAAAAGATTTTGACTATCGACCTTATCTATGCCCCTCATTATTTTATAGACTTCTATAAGATCACCCCTTAACCTCCTACTCTCCAGGGAAAAAAGTCCCAGTCTGTCTAACCTCTCCCTGTAAGTCAAACCATCAAGTCCCGGTAGCATCCTAGTAAATCTTTTCTGCACTCTTTCTAGTTTAATAATATCCTTTCTATAATAGGGTGACCAGAACTGTACACAGTACTCCAAGTGTGGCCTCACCAATGCCCTGTACAACTTCAACAAGACATCCCAACTCCTGCATTCAATGTTCTGACCAATGAAACCAAGCATGCTGAATGCCTTCTTCACCACCCTATCCACCTGTGACTCCACTTTCAAGGAGCTATGAATCTGTACTCCTAGATCTCTTTGTTCTATAACTCTCCCCAACGCCCTACCATTAACGGAGTAGGTCCTGGCCCGATTCGATCTACCAAAATGCATCACCTCACATTTATCTAAATTAAACTCCATCTGCCATTCATCGACCACTGGCCCAATTTATCAAGATCCCGTTGCAATCCTAGATAACCTTCTTCACTGTCCACAATGCCACCAATCTTGGTGTCATCTGCAAACTTACTAACCATGCCTCCTAAATTCTCATCCAAATCATTAATATAAATAACAAATAACAGCGGACCCAGCACCGATCCCTGAGGCACACTGCTGGACACAGGCCTCCAGTCTGAAAAACAACTCTCTACAACCACCCTCTGTCTTCTGTCGTCAAGCCAATTTTGTATCCAATTGGCTACCTCACCTTGGATCCCATGAGATTTAACCTTATGTAACAACCTACCATGCGGTACCTTGTCAAATGCTTTGCTGAAGTCCATGTAGACCACGTCTACTGCACAGCCCTCATCTATCTTCTTGGTTACCCCTTCAAAAAACTCAATCAAATTCGTGAGACATGATTTTCCTCTCTCAAAACCATGCTGACTGTTCCTAATTAGTCCCTGCCTCTCCAAATGCCTGTAGATCCTGTCCCTCAGAATACCCTCTAACAACTTACCCACTACAGATGTCAGGCTCACTGGTCTGTAGTTCCCAGGCTTTTCCCTGCCGCCCTTCTTAAACAAAGGCACAACATTTGCTACCCTCCAATCTTCAGGCACCTCACCTGTAGCGGTGGATGATTCAAATATCTCTGCTAGGGGACCCGCAATTTCCTCCCTAACCTCCCATAATGTCCTGGGATACATTTCATCAGGTCCCGGAGATTTATCTACCTTGATGCGCGTTAAGACTTCCAGCACCTCCCTCTCTGTAATATGTACACTCCTCAAGACATCACTATTTATTTCCCCAAGTTCCCTAACATCCATGCCTTTCTCAACCGTAAATACCGATGTGAAATATTCATTCAGGATCTCACCCATCTCTTGTGGTTCCGCACATAGATGACCTTGTTGATCCTTAAGAGGCCCTACTCTCTGCCTCGTTACCCTTTTGCCCTTTATGTATTTGTAGAAGCTCATAGAATCATAAATACAGAATGAAAACATGAAAGAAGAAAAGCTTACAACATACAACCAGAAGTTGTATCACATCAGAGTTCTTGACATGATATGGACAATGTAATCTGTTACTAATAGCGACAATAGTGTGGACAGTAAAACAGTATTTAATTCAATTAACAACTATCGGATGGATTGTGCCTATGCTCGTCAATAGTGCTGCTTTTAAAGTGGCCTGGAATGCTGACGTCGTCTAACTTCTGAAATGCCTAAATACCTTATCGCACAGACTCCTGGGACTCTGCAGCAAGATAAACTGGTATTCTGCAGAAGAAAAGTATATATTCAATAGCAATTAAAATTAAATGTTTTCAGGCTAAAGATTAAGCCTACTGCAGTTTTTGAATTATTAAGTATAATGACAAGCTGAATGCCAACTAAGAAGTTGCCAAACAAACCCAAATTCGAGTTTGTCGCAACTGCTTAGCAATTATGCGGTAGCACAAGTACATCTTCTACACAAATTCTAATCTCCACACATCTCATTTTAAACATTTCAGAGAAAAATTTCAAGCCAGTTAAACCTGTAAGTGGTCAACCTCAAGTAAATTAAAGTAAAACATTATCAGAACTAATTCAGTGCAACATTCAGGGTGGCTGCCTTGTTACCACAGTTCTAGAGTCTTTAATGTTGATGAGGCAGTGGGGCTGACTCCGTAATGCTACGCTCATGGGGCTCGATGTTAGCAGGGCTGCGGGTTCTCGGCGGGGGGGCTATCGCGCCCGGTGAAATTAGTCAGCTTCCCGCGCGATTGTAGCACACAATCCACTAATTGGATCCCCTTACCTGCTGCTCCGGGTTCCCCACTGCTGATCTGCGCATCGGGCGGGCTGCGCATGCACAGTAAGATCTGTCAGCTGGAGGAGCTCTATTTAAAGGGGCAGTCTTCCACTGACTGATGCTGCAACAAATAGCAAAAATTACAGCATGGAGCAGCCCAGGGGGAAGGCTGCTCCCAGTTTAATGATGCCTCACTCCAGGTATCAATACATGGGGTGAGGAGGAGGGGGAGGACAGAGATCTTCCTCCCGGCGTGCGGGAGGAAGCGGCCTGCCTCTGCCACCAGGAAGGCCTGGCTTGAGGTGGCAGAGGAGGTCACCAGCGCAACCAACATATCGCCCACCTGCATACAGTGCAGGAGGCGCTCCAATGACCGCAGTAGGTCAGCCAAAGTGAGTACACGTAGTCCTTCCCCTACACTCCATCTGCCACATCACTGCCCCCACCCCACATCTCCTTCTGCACTGCCAACACAACTCTGTCACATCACCCCTCATACCCACTCAAACCTCATCCTCATCTTACCTGCACCTACTCACCTCGCCAGTACTCATCCCGCCACTACCACTCAACCCAATCCTCATACAATCTCATGGCTCTATCTCATACTCACCCTCTCGTGCATCTCTTTCTCGGCCAGCCTCACTCGACCTGCCACTACCTGTGCTGCAGCCACAGGGCATGCATCACATATGTGCAGTAGGCAGCGTAAGGCAAACGTGTCGTGAGCATGAAGGGGATGCACAAGGGTGTCTGAGGGTTTGTCATGGGTGTTACTTATATTGAATTTCTGACCATCTCACATTACATATTATATTGGCACCACTACTGCCATGTCTTCGCGAATCCTGTCTGGTTTGTGCAATAATGACCTCTCCTGAGGATCACTATGAGGACCCACAACTGATGCCACCCATTGTGTCACTGCAGAGTGGGTGTAGGTGTATTTGCAGGGCTCTTCTGCGCAGACGACTGAGAGACATCGGCGATGTCCCCGGTGGCACCCTGGAAGGATGCGGAGGAGAAGTTGTTGAGGGCAGTGGTGACTTTGACAGCGACAGGTAAGAAGATGGTGCTCGGGCCAGCCGGGAGCAGCTCGGCATGAAGGAGGCTGCAGATGTCCACGACTACATGTCAAGTGACTCTGAGCCTCCGTGCGCACTGCTGCTCAAAGAGGTCCAGGAGGCTGAGCCTCGGTCTGTGGACCCTGTGGCGAGGGTAGTGCCCTCCGCGACGCATCTCTCTCTGCGGTAGCCCTCCCTCCTGCTGTACAGGTGGATGTGTCACAGCACTCTGTTGTGGAGCTCCATGTGTCAGAGGTGGACGGCGTGGATGGCGAGGCTGGTGATGCTGTTCGCCCTCCGAGGAGGTCATGACTGCAGCTATGGCGGCCCCCATCCGCAAGAAGTACATCTGAGGGGGTCCGCAAGGTGGGTACATGTCTCTGGACCCCAGGGTAAGTGTGCAGGTTGGTGACTTTGACTGTCAGGAGGAGGGTGGTGGAGGCCAAACTTTGTCCCAAGTGACAGAGTGGCCTCCTGCAATGGGCGAGGATCTCCCCCCCCCCCCACCCCCCCCTCCCCCCCACACCACCCCACCCCCCTCCCCCGCCACCACCTGTCAAATGGACCTTTGCAGCTGCCACAGGCTGACAGCTGCAACACGTCCATTTGACCTGGGAGTGTTTCCCCCAGTGTGGGAAACAGTCCCAGTTTGCTCTAAAATCCCATCCCTCCTCATATAATCCCTTAATCAGGTCAGTTAATGACCTGAAATACCTAAATAAATACTTTCAAGTGACACCCCGCTGGCTTTAGTTGCCTGCGGGATTCCCACCAGCGGGGGCTGCGCGCGCACGCCGGCGCGTCAGCGGGGAACCCGGAAGTGCGCGGGTTCGAGGCGGGCTCCGGTCCCGCGCCGGGATTCTCCTATTTTCAGAGTCCCCCCCCCCCTGCCAGGAACGCACCCGATAGCGGGTGCTAAAATGACGCCCATGGAGTGTATTCACACAATCATATTGTGCGCATTGTAGAATTACCATCAAAGTTCTTTCAAACCAATGCCCTGGACTCTCGAGGCAAAAAACTGAGAGCCTCCCATAAATTGGAACTCCAGGTCACAGCACTGTGCCAGCAAAACTGCACTTGTGTTTTCTTTTATTCGTTCATGGGATGTGGGCGTCGCTGGCGAGACCAGCATTTATTGCCCACCCCTAATTGCCCTTGAGAAGGTGGTGGTGAGCCGCCTTCTTGAACCGCTGCAGTCTGTGTGGTGAAGGTTCTCCCATAGTGCTGTTAGGAAGGGAGTTCCAGGATTTTGACCCAGGGACGATGAAGGAACAGGGATATATTTCCAAGTCAGGATGGTGTGTGACTTGTAGGGGAACGTGCAGGTGGTGTTGTTCCCATGTGCCTGCTGCCCTTGTCCTTCTAGGTGGTAGAGGTCGCGGGTTTGGGAGGTGCTGTCGAAGAAGCCTTGGTGAGTTGCTGCTGTGCATCCTGTGGATGGTACACATTGCAGCCACAGTGTGCCGGTGGTGAAGGGAGTGAATGTTTAGTGTGGTGGATGGGGTGCCAATCAAGTGGGCTGCTTTGTCCTGGGTGGTGTTGAGCTTCTTGAATGTTGTTGGAGCTGCACTTATCCAGGCAAGTGGAGAGTATTCCATCACACTCCTGACTTGTGCCTTGTAGATGGTGGAAAGATGGGGAGTCAGGAGGTGAGTCACTCACCACAGAATACCCAGCCTCTGACCTGCTCTTGTAGCCACAGTATTTATATGGCTGGTCCAGTTAAGTTTCTGGTCAATGGTGACCCCCAGGATGTTGATGGTGGGGGATTCAGTGATGGTAATGCCGTTTTGAATGTTAAGGGGAGGTGGTTAGACTCTCTCTCATTGCCTGGCACTTGCCTGGCACGAATGTCACTTGCCACTTATCAGCCCAAGCCTGGATGCGGTCCAGGTCTTGCTGCATGCAGGCACGGACTGCTTCATTATCTGAGGGGTTGCGAATGGAACTGAACACTGTGCAATCATCAGCAAACATCCCCAATTCTGACCTTATGTTGGAGGGAAGGTCATTGATGAAGCAGCTGAAGATGGTTGGGCCTAGGACACTGCTTTGAGGAGCTCCTGCAGCAATGTCCTGGGGTTGAGATGATTGGCCTCCAACAACCACAACCATCTTCCTTTGTGCTAGGTATGACTCCAGCCACTGGAGAGTTTTCCCCTTGATTCCCATTTACTTCAATTTTGCTAGGGCTCCTTGGGGCCTTCTATCCTCGAGGCCTCCCCTGTAGAAGGCCCTGGAATTGCTACTCACTCTATGATGGAATGCAGATTTCTGAAAGTCTCTTGCATGACTGCACAGATATCGCACTGCTGTATATTCATTGACATGCCATGCAGGGAGCTCTGAGGATTCTCAAAGAACTGAATAAAAAATGTTATGCTGATAAGTTCAGATCTGTATACCACCCCTAGAAGGTGTAAATCTGTGGGTCCTGCAGCAGATGCAAAGTGAGCGAGCTTGAAGGAAAAGGAAGAAGAAGTTGAAGAGAACACTTACCTTGTTGTGGTGGCATGAAGCCACCAAGCTCTCCCACATCCACACCTTTTATGGCCTCCAACTCTAAGCCTTGTAGGTGATCTCATACCAGCCAAGATGCTGCAGGTTGGCTGCCTGCCACTAATGTGGGTTCTTTCTCAGTGCTTTTTGGCAGCCTTCCCAATTAACAACAGACAAAACAGACGGCTCATGAGATGCACCCCAAAGCCTAGCCCACATTCTACCTCATGTGAAAGGATGAACTCAGAGCATGTAAGTAGTTTGAGATGCCACCTGGACTTGGTGACAAAACACGCACCATTCTTGAAAGGCGAAGGAAGCCTTTCCCCTTGGCAAACACCAAGCTGCAACTAAAACTTTAAAGACATAAGAGGTTGTGCCAATGCTTTCCTTGCTGCATTGTTGATGTCATACCATGTTGTGGTCTCTGTGTTTGTTGCATGCATAGTATAGACATTCAACTTCTTCCTCAGCTGCTTCCATGGCTTATGGACTTGGGAGACTGCATTAACTCTGTTAGCTATCTTTTGCAATGTTTACTGCACATTTGATTGAATAGGAGGGTTCCCCTTAGTCCTCAAAATGGAGATTTTTTAAAAATTGCATTTCTCTAGCAAAACACATTGAAATGAACACTTATAGCATTTGCCCTTGGGTGCCTCTTCCCAGCATTCACAATGGTCAGAATGGAATAGCACTCCTTTAAGAGCGGCAGCCTTTCAAGAGCTGTTGAAGGGAAAATTGGATGGAAATTTCATTTTGAAGAATTGGAATCAATCTAAATATACTTGAGCTGTTTTATGCTGCTGGTTTCTGTTAATGTTTATTTTTGCTGAAATAGTAAGCTTTGAGGATATCACTGGGAACGGTTCGGAAGGGTTAATGAGCCTGATAGCAAGACATGAGAGAACTGAACTAACATGTGCTCAGGTGAAGCTAAAGCACCCTGGGTTAGTGGTCAGTATCAAATTATGTTAATTCAGCTCCCTTAGACTGTTGGAATCAGCGGATCTTCCAAACCAGTATCCCGACGATGTCATTGAAAGGGTGGTAGAGGCAGAAAGCTTCAGCTCATTTAAAAAGTATTTGGATGAGCACTTGAAGTGTCGTAACTTACAGGGCTACGGACCAAGTGCTGGAAAGTGGGATTAAGCTGGATCGCTCTTTTTCGGCCGGCATGGACACGATGGGCTGAATGGACTCCTTCTGTGCCTTAACTTTCTATGATTCTATGATTGAGACTCACTACTTGAATAAAATGTAATTAATCAACAGAAAAAGGGAGAAAAAAATTAACTAAGTTTCTTGTAGGGTCTGATTTTCAAAATAGGTCCTGATGATCAGATTCTCTCACTTTGCTGCAAACTGTATTTCATTCTAAAGAAGATAAAAAAAAATTGTGCTTGTTTGTTAGAGTAGAAACTAAGGTATGTGATGTCAACAAAATTGAAGCCCATTGAATAAAAGAGGCAGTGGCAGCATAGATACGAAATTGGCTAAGTGACGCGAAGCAGAGAATTGTGGTGAACAGTTGTTTTTCAGACTGGAGGAAGATATACAGTGGTGTTCCCCAGGGGTCGGTGCTAGGACCACTGCTTTTTTTGATATATATTTATGACTTGGACTTGGGTGTACAGGGCACAATTTCAAAATTTGCAGATGACACAAAACTTGGAAATGTAGTAAACAGTGAGGAGGATAGTAATAGACTTCAAGAGGACATAGACAGGCTGATGGAATGGGCAGACACATGGCAGATGAAATTTAACATAGAGAAGTGCGAAGTGATACATTTTGGCCGGGAGAATGAGGAGAGGCACTATAAACTAAATGGTACAATTCTAAAATGGGTACAGGAACAGAGAGACCTGGGGATAAATGTGCACAAATCCTTGAAGGTGACAGGACAGGCTGAGAAAGCGGTTAAAAAAGCATATGGAATCCTGGGCTTTAGAAATAGAGGCATAGAGTACAAAAGCAAGGAAGTTATGTTGAACCTTTATAAAACACTGGTTCGGTCACAACTGGAGTATTGTGTCCAATTCTGGTCACCGCACTATAGGAGGAATGTGAAAGCCTTAGAGACGGTACAGAAAAGATTTACTAGAATGATTCCAGGGATGAGGGATTTCAGTTACGTGGATAGACTGGAGAAGCTGGGGTTGTTCTCCTTACAGCAGAGACAGTTAAGAGGAAATTTGATAGAAGTGTTCAAAATCATGAAGGGTTTAGATAAATTAATTAAAGAGAAACTGTTCCCATTGATGGAAAGGTCAAGAACCAGAGAACACAGATTTAAGGTGATTGGTAAAAGAACCAATGGCAACATGAGGAAAAACTTTTTTAAGCAGCGAGTAGTAATGATCTGAAATGCACTGCCTGAAAGGGTGGTGAAAGCAGATTCCATCATGGCTTTCAAAAAGCAATTGGATAAATACTTGAAGGGAAAAAATTTGCAGGGCTACAGGAAAGAGCAGAGGAATGGGACTAACTGGATTGATCTTACACAGAGCCGGCATGGGCTCGATGGGCCGAATGGCCTCCTTCTCTGCTGTAACTATTCTGATTCCATGTAGAGCACTGAATCAAATAGGTGCCATAGCTTCCTCCTTCACTTGGCATGAGAATGTGTACATAACTGACTTATTGGACAAGACAAGACATCTTATATAGATTATAAGAATAATATTCTGAAAGATACCTTGTAGTCAAAGAAGTATTGTATCAAGGAAGAAATAATGGGCTGTAAATTGCTTTAAAAGAACGGTGAGCTCCAGAGCACTCACCGTTGTTAGTGGCAAAACAAACAAGCAAGTTCCAGTTTTCGCACATCCGCAGACAAACACGCAAATCCGGAACTTGCTTTTCCTGGTTCGCCGGCGATCTGTCAACTTCACCTTAAAGGGATATCACCGGCTGTAATCAGCAGAATCAACGGACCAGTGCCAACTTGCTCTTCTGCCTAGCTGGAAAGTAACTAATATCGCCACAAAACAGGTACGCTTAAAAATGCCAGGTCTAAACTAAGTTTTAACAAGTCATCAAGTAAGTCTTGATGACTGCCAAACAACTAAAAATTAACTTTTAAAAATGTGGTATCTCATTACTCCTTATTTTAATACTTTTTAAATTAAAAAATTAAAACTTTTTCTTACTTTTCCCTTCTGCCTCTTTTATTCAATTATTTCTTACCCTTTCTTTGCTGTCTATTACTGTTTTTACAAATGATTTTAGTGTTGTACCGTTCACTTTGTAGATTTTATGTTCTAGCTTGCAGAAACCGTTCGCAGCATGTCAAAAATGCTGCAATCTGATTGGTCGAGGGAGAGCGTGATCCTCTCGCTTCTCCCATGGGTTCTAGTTTTGCTGGAACTAACGTTGGGCTCTTCTCCGCTTCCTATTAGAGGAAGTGCACCCAGTAAAGACCGTGGTAAGTTAGTGGGTTAGTATATATCTATGGAGTGGCGATCACTGTTGGTTCGCTGTTCAGAGCAATTTACGGGTCAATGTCCCATGCATATTTGCTTAGGTTACATACACTGGTGCTGGGATGGGAAGAAGTAGAAAAGTAGCTATAAAATGTCCTTGACTTGTGAAATAATTATGTGCAGACATCCAGATAATTTCCCAAGCGAGCAAAGGTTTGTCTTGTATGTAATCTTTGCAGCCAAGAGAATGCTGTGGGAATCTGGGAATGAACTGAAAGCTGGATATTTAATGCAGAGTTAGAAGAGAGTTGAACACAATTGTGATATTAAATCATTTGGAGTAGGTACCGAAGAAGAGAAATATGTAAGTTCTTGACTTATTAAATTAAATTGTTAAAATAAAACATGCAAACCCATGAGCCCATTCTGATTTATTTTCAATATTTATTTTAGATTTTTAAATTGAAGTATGGTACTTTTTCATTATCTGTCCCAGCACTTGTAAGATTCTGGATAGCTGGTTAGAGTTCTTATATTTTCAAACCTTAATTCTATGCTCAGACAAAGCACAATAAAAGCATGCTGCATAATGGCAAATAAGGATGACATTATTTGGGAAAATGGCTGTAAGGATCTCAAACACACAAATACCTTGTAGTTTACTCAATGTAACTTCACCAGATGTACACTGTATTGCTTATTTATATTACATCCACAATCTAAAACTACAAAATTTCAACCACTGAATTATCACTGCAACAAATTTGATTAAAAAATATAAAAATCCTAATAATGCTGTATTTTGAGAGTCATGAAAAGGCTCTCAGATTGAAATAACATAATTGCAATGATCTTATAGTGTTATCAAGTGGACCCATCATTACAAATGTGCTAAAGCAACTGAATAATTTTAATAAAAACAAGAGAATTGCTAAGCTTTATGTTCTGAAAGTTATAGCATTTGGGAAAATTAGGGATGAGTTTTCAATGGGATATAGTTTCAGGAACTTTATCTGTCAAGAATCTCCTCAATAGGGTGATGATACCTCTTTAACAGCATCATTACAATTTAGTAAACTATTAATGACATTAAAAGCAGGAGGAGGACTGGAGGATGATCAGTGATCCCCCGTATTCCATTAAAAATGACTGAACTTTGCTGTTTGAGCACTGTTTGGAATCAAGCCCAGAACAGTATTGTTTGATAAATCTGCTGCATTAGCATAGTCATTAATCCTCTGGTGTGAACGTTGTTAGGTAGTAAAGGAATAGAGTGCACTGACACTTGGGAACCATGCCGACAGGCAAAATTAGAATTACTTCCCCCACATAAAATTCAGACAGTAGTTTTCTTTTAGAATGTGTCTCTCTCTGACACATATTGATCTGAATTTACCATCTCAATCAGGATATTAAAAAAAACATAAAGTACTCATAAAAATCTGCAACGCTCTTAATATATAAACCTCACAATCAAAAACGCCTTAACTTTGAGGGTTAATAAACTCGGTAAGTAACTCCATATTTTCCATTAAAGATATATAATTGAAACAGATTACCAGTTTATTAATGTCAGAAGCCATGGCACACATTCTACCCAATTACAAGAAAAATGTTGCCATTGAATATCCAAGATGATTGTGACCCATTTTCAATTTGAGTTAGTTTCACATATGAAAGAACATTATTACCAAAGGGGCAAAATTAGCGAGTTTGTCTATATCTGTAGACCTTCAAGGTGTGGACTCTCACATCTCTTTTTCATACAGTTTGTGGGCTGAGAAGATTGCAGCTGGTTGCCCGTCGCATCCAATCTATCTGAGCAGAACATTTATGTTTCTTCTTCAATCTGTGCAACTCCCACACACTGCAGGAGTAAGCTCTGTTACTACTTTGAACAAACATAAGGCAAGGAGTCCCTCGGAGGCATTTTTGAAACCTGGATGGCTTCTGCATGACCTTCCCTCTTCTCGCTCCAAATCTTCCTTGAGAAGAGTAAGGGGGTGAAATTGGTCAACACCAACAGCCTAAAACAGGCTCATAGTGAATCTGCTGCCTGTTTCATAACCCTGTTTGACTTCAGTGGAAATGAAAATGGAGCATAGTGTAAGACGAGCTGCTGATTCGCTATGAGCCCATTTTGCACTACCGGCAGTGATCAATTTCACCCCCTCCATTTGTTTTCTCCATTGCAACATTGTGTATCATTGATCTGGTTCAAAATGTCATTTGTTTTGTCATTTGGACTACTGCAGTGTTCTTTCCCCTCAGATTTTCCTGTACAAAAAGTCCTCAATAGGTTTGTTTTGCTGACAGGCACAGCAGAGAGATAAAAATCTTTAGTAGCATAGTCTTCTTCCAACAGTATCTTCATCTAGGTCAAACTAGATGTCCCTAATGGCTTGACAATTAAGTGGGGGAGTTGGAATAAGTTAGGTCTTTTGGATTTTGTCATCTTGATAAAAGTGTCCTCCAGCTGTCCTTACACTAGAGCCCTTAATACAAACTGGAAACCATCCAGTCTCTGATTCTCTGAATACCACACTGTCCCAACCATTGATCTTCTTGATCTTATTTCCAAAGTAGTCGATAATCCGACAACATTTTTACTCACTAGCATCTATCTAAATTAGATTGTAAAATAAATTTCCTTATATTTCTGCAGTACTGTTTATTTCCATAGTGACCATTCAAAATCTTCAGAGCCTTTAGTTGCAGCACGGAAGCCAAGTTAACTCATCGTGCAGTGAAACATATTAAACAGAGTACAGAATGTTTGTCTTTTTAACTTTTTCCCTTGCTGAAAATCAGCATCCTGGGGAAAGCTTGCTCATCTGCAACAGCCTTGGTAAGTGCTTTAGAAGTAATATGAGGGGAGATTTTTTTCCTCTTCTGATTCCTCTAAATACTATGACCTAGAAATTCTGGAGCACCCAATTTTGAGTGCTCCCTGTGCACAAATGGTAGGGTCCGAGGAGCCCCGGATATTGGGCCTTGGACCTCATTCCCATATCAACAGTGTTGCAGGAGGATGCGACAAAGGTGAATGGCGGAAGTTCATGCTGCTGCTAGTGCCGCAGTGGCCCACAGGTAAGTGTTGGCCTGGGGGGTGGGGTCGCAGGCCTTGGAGTGGAGCGTTGGTCTTGGGGGCGGGGGAAATGCAGGCCTCAGGGTGGGGAACAATTGGTGGCTGGGGTGCAGGGAGCAACGGCGATCGATAGGGGGTTTAATGTGGGGTCAAGGGGAGTACTCCTGCACCTCTCGGCTCCACATTCAGGTAAGTAACTTGCCTTTTTTGTTGCAGGTGTTCTGCAGCATTGGTCTCCCTGAGTACAGCCAGCGACGGAAGTGTTAGCGCACTTCCTGCATGCCATTTTGGGGACTTAGGAGGCCATGCAGCGCCTGAAAAACAGGCGCTACATGGGTATGGGTATGAAGTTTATTGCTACAATTGCTTTGAATTTTTAAAATGATTTTCCCATTAAGCACAAAGTACAGAATAAAATACAAGAAATTGTTTTTGGCTCATTTTCGGGCCCAAAATAGACGCAACACTGCCAAAGCCGGAAGCCTGAGGTTTGCCCAAAATTGAGCTTCGGGCCTCATTTTAATAATAGAGGTGAGCTCCCTGTGCCTGTCGCACCTCCAGAGGCAGTTCGCCCGATGTCAGCGATCGAATTTGGGCCTGCTGCATCGACGGTAATGACCCTCAGATAAGCTCTGGGAGGTGGAGGAGGGGGCGAAGGTAAACGGGGAAAGGTTGAGCGCAGACCGTCAACAACCTGCAGGAGCGCCTCTCTCGACCTCAAGGGAGGGGAAGTTAAAAAGAATTTCCTTACCATTTCTTCGGCGAACTCCAGTGGTCCCTTTAAGGACTGCTAGTTGAGCCGCTGTAGAACTGGAGAAACTAGTTGGAGTTTGCACGGAGGATGCTCTGCCTCGTTTGTCACACATTTTGCAGGTGAGTCATGATACAGGCGCAGGAATCTTCTTTGCATATTTAAATTGCACCACTACTGATTTCAGGTGGCCGCCAGGGACTCCTAAACAGTGAGGACCAATATGGCGGCAACCATGCCACCAGTGCAGCGCAGGACCTCAAGCCCAGAAACTGGTAAACATAGTTCCCGTTTTATGCCCGAAAAAAGGCAAAACATACCAATTTCTATCCCACGGTACCTGTGTGTGGAACACCTTGTTTTAGAGAAATGGGAGTTTCTATAGAACCTGGCAGTAGTCCGGAGGTTGGCAGCTGTGCTGTGGAGTAAATGAAATGAAATGGTGAATTTTCCTGGTCCCTTAGTAGACAACAGGGCCACATGCTGGCACCAGGCACTATGTTTTACTGCCTGCAGGTTGAGTGCTCAGCTGCTCTATACAAGTCAATAGGACATTTATTTTTGCTTCCTGGCCTGCATAAATCTTCCCCAGTGATTGGGGAGAATCCAGTCGCCAAAAAATGAAGCCGCAATTCATGACTTTCAAACAACTGAGCTGTCTATATCTGCAAATGTGTATTTATTTATTGGCTGGTGCTGCTGCTGTGGATTTCACCCGGCAATGTTAATGCGTCAGTTTTCACAAGGTTCAGACTTCTAACACATTACAGAACTGCTTCTGTATGTAATATAATGGGGGTATATGGTGAGTAATTTTTCTTCATTAATATTGCACATGAGAGTGATTTCAAGGCTAAAATTTAACCTTCATATTTTTTTGCTGGTTATAAACTGCTGAAAGTTTGCTCCCAATTTATTGTTTTGACTAGTGCCATTTATTACTCACAGGTATCAATTATTCAATATTGATACTCTTATTATCAATATTAATCTCTTGTCATTTTCAAAGTGGCATTAAAAAAACTATTGCCACAATGTGTTTCTATGGGGGACAATTTTCAACCTGTGCCCAAAACGGGTACGAAGTGGGCGGGGAATCTATGGCACACGCCAGATAATGTGGTGGAGAGGCACACACCAATTTTGGGTTCATAATTTATTTCCATATGGTGGTCGATCTGTCAGCGCTACTCACACTGGTTATTGGCCGCTTGCCCATTGTTGGGGGTGGAGGGAGGGAATTCGGGCAGGAGTGACGCCATTTAAAGACCTTTTAAAAGGGTGCATTTTGCCAGTGCTGCATGGTTGAGACTTCAAACCTGGAACTTTCAGTCAATACGAGTTCTACAAAGGCCCCTCGATTTTTCAAATAACCCTGTGGAGATCCTTGTAGAGGAGGTCAGCAGGGCGAAGGAGTCCTGTTTCCAGCTGAGCTGAAGAAGGTTGCCAAGGCAAATAACATGGCAACAGTGGGCAGTCGTGGCTGAGTAGGTGAATGCATGTAGCATTGCATTGACGAGCTAGCAGGAATACTGAAAAAGTATGGTGACATAGTGGTTATGCTACTGGATTAGTAATACAGAAGGACTAAACTAATCACGAAAATGTGAGTTCAAATCCTGTCATAGTAGTTTGAGAATTTGAATTCAGTTTTTTAAAGCATCTGGAAATAGAAAACTGGTAATAGTAAAAGTGGTGGCATTAGTGTGGGGGAGGGGGTCTAGGCCCACCTAAATCAGAGGAGGTTGAGCCAGGGGTCAGCTAATTTAAGTAATGCTGTGAGACAAGGGTGGAAGTTCCACCAGCAAGTGGTCAGATATGCTAGGAAGCCTGGAAAATTCAGTAAATGGGTGGAGCAAGGGCATAACTTCCCCATTCAAAGGGCTCCATGTAGCTGAAAGGCTCAGCAGGCTCTTAGAAGAGGGACTGAACTGGCTGGAGCTAAAGAAGGAAAAGGCAAGCTGCTAATTTTTCAGAGGCTGATGTGGAAGTGCTGCTGGCAGAAATTAGAAAACAGAGGGATGCCACTGTTGGAATCCAGGAGAGAGGCCATCACTTATTATAGCATGGGTCATGTAGAAGGAGGTGTCTGTTGTTGTCAATGTGATCTCCATAACCCCCTTGCAGTGTCAGAAGGTTAATGACCATACTAGGTCAGCAAAGGTAAGAGTGTTATCGGATGAATAACAGGGCAGGTAACTGAATCATAGAGAAGCACATGGGTATTCTCTAGAACAATAATCAAGCATTGCACTTTAGGGAATCACATGCTACTATATCCTTGTCCCTGAAGCAAAGTCATTTGGCAACACTTATGTTCAGTTTTTCACATCCCGTAATGCATTCTAGCACATTGAAGTCTCACAACTTAGGTACTTGCTCCCTGACACCTACCCCTACTATCATCCATTCCACGAATCCTAAGTACTTGTGACTGCAGGATCTGGAGACTGCAGCAGCCAATTAACACTATGCATTCCTTCCACAGGAGCAGACAGTCCACAATGCCAGGGAATGGCAGGCTGCTGGAGGAGCACGTGCCAACATCTGACAATTGACATCACATGAAGAGTAAGCAAAAGCCGTAATTGGCTTCCATTCAGGCCTAGTAGTTGGGAATAGAGATATGGGAGTCTCGGTCTCTTCAGTGGAATCATGAGAATGTATACCTTTTTGTTTTGTAATGTTTCTATGTATTTTTCAATTTCTTCACTAGCTACCCTTATTCCTTATAAGAATTCTACAAAGTAGCTGATTATGATAGAATGCTGCTCAAGCAGATCAAAGTTAATGGTACTGTTTTTTTCCCCCAAAGGCTTTAAGCCAAGATATGGTGGCAAAGATTTCTGAAGAGCAAGATTTTGCAGTGCCCTCTACTCTGGCAACACTGATGACTACTCACCCGCCCTGTCATTAACCCTCTCCTTTGAATTCAGCAGCCCAGAGACACCCACTCTGGGGAGTACAGATAGGGTAGATGTTGGAATTGATACATATGAGACATAGGACAATAAGTCAGAGGATGCAGAGGTGGAAGTGGAGCCTGATATAGTTGAATAGAAGCATGCGACTTGTCTGCCCCTGGCTGGAGAGCAAATGGATGATGGACTCAGAAGAAATTGACGCCAGCAGACCATTAGACATTTGGAGGTACTGCATGAATTCTCCCAAGATATGTGGCAAATGGCTACAATAGTAGTGGAGTCCACTGCCCTGCAGTACACCAGCATCCAAGAGTGGTTCAACTCATTATAAGGCAGCCTGGAGTAAATGCCATCTGCAGGAACACCTGCAAACCTCCCCCCACTTTGTGAGAGATCTAGGCATTGAATGTAGGACTACAGGTATCATGGGGACCATAGGGAGAGGTTAATGTTAACTAGTTTGCAAAATATACAGGGCAGCATCTTGAAGGGACTAAAGGATATTTGGTCTACTGACCCCCAGGCATGTAAGGATCTTTATGATTCCGTGAGGTCCTCTCTCTTATTGATCGCTGGTAACCAGAATCCTGTTCCCAGTACCAGTGAAGAATCTGGTGTGTGTGCCTCAGGGGCTGCATCCCCTTACAGAAGCAGCACAGAGGAGCACTCCATTAGCTCCTCACAGAAGCTTTCACTTTTGCAGGACCAAGTTGCTAAGGAGCATTGAGCATTCAATTCCCACCATGGCAAATTGTGAAATTAAATTCAATAAATCTGCTAACCCGTGGGCTAACACTAGGAAAATAATCATGAAAGCTGCTGGATTGTTGTAAAAACGCAATTGGTTTACTATTGTCCCCAGTGTGGCCTCTGCATGATTCTAGTCCCACAGTATGTGGTTGACTCCTAATAGCCTCAGGGCAACTAGGAATGGCCAATAAATACTGCGTTGCTGGTGTTGCCCACATCCCAAGAACAAATATTAAAAAATCCACAGGTTATTGTGTATACCATAAAATGGGCCAGTCTTGGCATTAACTGATATAAGAAAATTAATTTGACTTTTTTGGGCAAGTGGAAACTGCCTCTGTTTTATCTGGGATCTGTGTGGGGGCTGCTGATTAAGAGTCCCTTTGCTTGTCTGACCTGATATATGAGCTCACAGCAGAGGTATTTCTTCCTATAAAATCTGCTGCAAACTTTATGTTTGTCAATCAGTGACACCATGGGGGTAATTTTAACTCCAGTGAATGGGTGGGTTGGGAGGATAAAGTAATAGCTTTTTGAAGCAAGATCGCAACCTGTGCATCTGAAACATGGAAATCCTGTCCCCACTTGATACTGGCGGGGAGATTGTTAAAGGGGCAATTTACTTCATCAAACTAGTTGAGGTTATTTTTTTCGTGATTTTAAGTCTGGAACTAATTTAACCTCACCTGCATGGGTTTCCCATGACTTCTGAATCTTGCCAGGTGAAAGGAGGAGAGAAGATCCGTGAGGTAAGTGCCTTTATTTCACTGCTTGTGGATCAGGAGGAGCAGGAGTGCTTCATCCAGGCCCAACAAGCTCACCTGCTGCGATCGACCGACCCCTCACCCCCTCACCCCCCATCCTGATGGTCGAGAGCCCCCCCGAAGGTAGACCCCCCCGATGTTCTCCAAGGCATCCCCGCCCATGTCCTCCACGCCACTCACCCCCCCATGTCCTCCACGCCACCCACCCCCCATGTCCTCCACGGCCCACGATCTCTCGCTCCCTCCCTCCTCTCCGATTCCCAGCTCCTTTCCCTCCCGACAGACATCCAGCGTGTCAACCTGGCTGGCTGTCACACGGGAAACCCGGAAGGAAAAATAATTACCTTCAGTTGAGTTGCGATCGCGGATTCCGACGTACTCACTTCGCATCCGGGTTTCCCAGAAGAAAATCTACCGACCTGCTGAGTTCCCGGCTCCAAGTTAAAATCATGCCCCATGGATCTATTTTATTGGGCATTCCACATTGTTGTGTCACACTCTTTTCTGCATGTCACCATGTAATTCTACCATCAATTTATGCCTCAATATGCCTCTCTTGGATTACCCAATGATAATTTTGAATATCACTTACATGGCATTCTGACATAAACAGGCTTTAAAACTACGGAGAGTATAGCATAGCATTGGTCCTTCTTGGTCAGTTTACATCTGTATCCTTTTCCCAACTGTTAATTGCTTTGTTAGGAATCACTGAATTTCATATATCTCATATAGAAACTTGAGATTCAATTGATTTGTGTTGAAAACACAACTTTGGAAAATCAGACCATTAAGCCTTTAATAATTGGCTAATTGGCTGATTAGTACTAAGATGATTGCCTTCGGTTGTATTTTCAGACTTTTGAACTCATGTGATTTTGATTCCAGTGGCAGCTTGTACTGGTTCTTTTGTTTTTCATTAAAAACCATATACATGAAAAAGAATAGAATGCAAGGCAGGATAGTCAGC
Organism: Heptranchias perlo; assembly: GCF_035084215.1. NCBI lineage: Eukaryota > Metazoa > Chordata > Chondrichthyes > Hexanchiformes > Hexanchidae > Heptranchias > Heptranchias perlo. Next base: position 18,347,377 of record NC_090351.1, read on the forward strand.
ACACACAACCCTCCTGCGTGCAAATGGTAAACATTTTATTAATCGCTATACCACTTGTATAGTCAGGATTACCTACTCCTTTCTTGTAGCTTTCTAAAAGCCAACATATTGATTTTATATTTCACATTATCATGGGTAAGGAGATTGTAAATCAATGATAAGAGGTATTTCATAGTTTTATGTTCTTGAACTGCTAAATATTTCAAAGGATAATCTTTTAGCTTTTAAATGACTGTTGCTTTCATTTAAGATTGCTATATTTATACTAATTGGTGCTGATAGACACAATTTGCTGGTGTTGGTTTGGTGTTGCTTGACGTGACTGATCTGTTCAATATCTCAGTCTATCAAAATGCACAGTATATTGTTCCAAGGAATTATAAAGAATAACTCCTTGTTATTCTTATAGGATGTCCATGCTGAATAACAAGCACCTACATTGTATATTATCTATTTATTCTGTTTTCACAGTTTGATTCATTAGTAGTAATGAATGAATACAAAAATATAATGCATTTAGTACATAACAAAGGGGCATGGATTATATTATTCACTATATAGTGCTCATTTATTTTCTCAGATTAATATGTCCAAACTTTAGCTATGGCATTGTACTTTGGAAATTAATCATTGATTGCATATGGGGTAAATTATGAGAACAGATTGCATAAACTTGGCTCGAATTCCCTTGAGTTTGAAAGGTTGAGCGGTCATCCAATTGAAGTGTTTAAAAAGACAAAAGAGATTTGATAGGGTAGATACAGAGAAGCTCTTTGGTGGGAGAATCCAGAACAAGAAGGCATAATCTTAAAATTAGAGCTAGGCCATTTAGGAGTGAAATCAGGAGACACTTCATTACACAAGGGGTAGTAGAAATCTAAACTCTGTCCCCGAAAGGGTATGGATGCTGGGCCAATTGATATTTTCAAGACTGAAATTGATAGGTTTTTGTTGGGTAGGGGTATTAAGGGATATGGAACAAAGGCGGGTAAGTAGAGTTGAGGTACAGATTAGCCATGATGTAATTGAATGGCGGAACTGGCTTGAGGGACTGGATGGCCTACTGTTCCTATGTTCCTATATGAAACAGCTTTTGAATAATATTGTAAATGAAAATAAGGAAATAGCAGACATGTTAAATAATTACTTTGCATCAGTATTTACAGTAGAGGAAGAAGATAGCATGCCGGATACCCCAAGGAAACTAATTTTGAATCAGGGACGGGACTCACCATAATTAACGTAAGAAAATTAACAGTAATGAAGAAAATAATTCCATTAACAAGTGACAAATCCCCAGGACCAGATGGTTTCCATCCCAGGATTTTAAAGGAAGTAGGTGAGAACATTGCAGAAGCCCTAACTATAAACTTCCAAAGTTCTCTTGATTCAGGAACCGTTCCTTTAGATTGGAAAATTGCATATGGCACTCTGCTATTTAAGAAAATTGAGCGAGGGAAACCAGGGAATTACTAGAGTCCATAATTAAGGATAGAGTGACTGAACACCTTGAAAATTTTCAGCTGATCAGAAAGAGCCAGTATGGATTTGTAAAGTGTAGGTCATGCCTGATGAACCTGATTGAATTTTTTGAAGAGGTGACTAAAGTAGTGGACATGGGGAATGTCTATCGATGTTGTTTATATGGACATCCAGAAGGCATTTGATAAAGTCCCTCATGAAAAACTGTTAGCTAAAGTTGAAATTCATGGAATTGAGGGCAAATTATTGACCTGGTTGGGAAATTGGCTGAGCAGTAGGAGACTGAGAGTAAGAATAATGGGCAGGTACTCAACTTGGCAGGATGTGACTAGTGGTGTACCACTAGGGAATAGTTGAGGCCTCAACTATTCATTGTATTTATTAACAACTTAGATGACGGGATAGAGAACCACATATCCAAGTTTGCCAATGACACAAAGATAGGCAGCATTGTAAGCAGTGTAGATGGAAGCATAAAATTACAGAGAGATATTAATAGATTAAGTGAATGGGCAAAACTGTGGCAAATGGATTTCAGTGCAGGCAAGTGTGAGGTCATCCTCTTTGGACCTAAAAAGGATAGATCAGAGTACTTTCTAAATGATGAAAAGCTCGAAACAGTGGAGGTCCAAAGAGACTTAGAGGTCCATGTACATAGATCATTAAAATATCATGGATAGGTACAGAAAATAATCAAAAAGGCTAATGGAATGCTGGCCTTTATATCTAGAGGACTAGAATACAATGGGATAGAAGTTACGCTGCAGCTATACAAAGCCCTGGTTGGGCCACACCTGGAGTACTGTGTTCAGTTCTGGGCACTGCTCTTTAGGAAGGATATATTGGCCTTGAAGGGAGTGCAGCATAGATTTACTAGAATGATACCTGGACTCCAAAGATTAAAATACGAGGAGAGATTACACAAACTAGGGTTGCATTCCCTGGAATGTAGAAGATTAAGGGGTGATTTGATTGAAGTCTTCAAGATATTAAGGGGAACCGATAGGATAGACAGAGAGAAACTTTTTCCGCTGGTTGGGGAAACTAGGACTAGGGGACATAGCCTAAAAATTAGAGCTAGGACTTTCAGGAGTGAAGTTAGGAAACACTTCTACAAGCAAAGGATGGTAAAAGTTTGGAAGTCTCTTCTGCAAACGGCAGAAATGATGCTAGCTCAATTGTTAATTTTAAATCTGAGATTGATAGATTTTTGTTAACCAAAGGCATTATGGAATATGGGGCTAAGGCAGGTGTATGGAGTTAGGTCACAGATCATCCATGATCTCATTGAATGGTAGAACAGGCTTGAGGGGCTAAATGGCCCACTCCTGTTCCTATGTTCCTAATGTAGGATGATCTGCTAGGTGATGGTTTTGATATATTAACACACATGCAACTTTATGCTGGGTGGTGGCAGTAAAGCAATAATGGGTATTTTGCAAGTGAAGAAAGATTATCATGCAAAGAATAGAACGGACAACAACCACATCATCAGATTAAACTTTATGATACATGTGTGTGTATTAAGGGAGGTTTGAGAAAGGAGTCATCTCCAGAATTACTATAACTTAGAAGTCACTACTGGTGCTATTAACAGATAATAAGTTTGTATAACACCCCTCTGTTATTATTTTAGCATGACATTAACCCATTTAAAGTAAATGCATTAAACATTAATCTGCTAGTATTGCCAACACTAATTTCCAGGCTCGTATGCATTATTAGATTTTGATTCGTCAAACATTTGTATCTGCCTTTGGTTGTACAGCAGTTGTATATACCGGGTACATAAATTGAGTCTTGCTGAGTTTTTAAGTCTGTTAATGGATGAATTTATCTGGCACCTTCTAAAGAATATTGTTCTGCAGGTGACAAATATTCTTGTCAGGTGAGCACAGCCTGTTATCTGTTCTGCCATTGATGAATTGAGGGGAGGATATTACAATGACCTGGTAATTGCATTTAAAATATTTTTTGGTTATTTAGCAGCCTCTGCAGGATCTGATAATAATGAGTTGAAGCAGTATTACTGTAATGATTTTACTAATGTGTTATTCTGGTGCTAGATGGAAGTGAAACAGTCAGCCAAGCATGGAGGCTCAAAGAAATTCATCCAAATAGATATGAAGTGCCAAGTGTAAAATGTGCACTTTTCTAAAAGCTAGTTAACAATTAATATGATTAATAAATGTTGCTGGACTGAAGCTTCATTTACTAAATGTGATTGATGTACTTGGAATTTATTAATTTCTTGTTCTAAATAATATAAAACATTGCAAAATATACAGCAATCTCCTGTATCATAGAACTATGGCATGAGGATGGAATGCTCTGTCTTGCTTTATTCTCTCATTTCTATTTTAAAACACATGTGATATATATTCCTTACTGCAACCGCCCACTGCTCAAGCAAATCTACAGATTATTGTAAACAACAGAATACCCACCTGGTAATCTGTTTATAATAATCTGTAGATGATCCAGTTATTAGTTCAGTTCCAGATGTATCTTACGCATGTTGGTTCCTACTCCCTTTACCCCTTTCCCACCAAACTGCTGACCACTCATAGAATCATAGAATGATACAACACAGAAGGAGGTCATTTGGCCCATTGTGCCTGTGCTGGCTCTTTGAAAGAGCTATTCAATTCGCCCCACTCCCCTGCTCTTTCCCCATAGCCCTGCAAATTTTTCCCCTTCAAGTATTTATCCAATTCCCTTTTGAAAGTTATTATTGAATCTTCCACCACCCTGTCAGGCAGTGCATTCCAGATCATAACAATTTTTTGTGCCATTTTTTTCCCTTATGCCGCCTCTGGTTCTTTTGCCAATTACCTTAAACCTGTGTCCTTTGGTTATCGACTCTTCTGCCACTGGAAACAGTTTCTCCTTATTTACTCTATCAAAACTCTTCATGATTTTGAACACCTCTATCAAATCTCCCCTTAAATTTCTCTGCTCTAAGGAGAACAACCCCAGTTTCTCTAGACTCTCCACATAACTGAAGTCTTTCATCCCTGATACCATTCTAGTAAATCTCTCTAAGGCCTTGACATCCTTCCTAAAGTATGGTGCCCAGATTGGCCACAATACTCTAGCTGGCGCCTAATCAGTGTTTTATACGGGTTTAGCATAACTTCCTTGCTTTTGTACACTCTACCTCTATTTATAAAGCAAGGATCCCGTATGCCTTTTTAACAGCCTTTTCAACTTGTCCTGCCACCTTCAAAGATTTGTGTATATACACCCCCAGGTCTCTCTGTTCCTGAACCCCATTTAAAATTGTACCATTTAGTTTATATTGCCCTTCCTCATTCTTCCTACCAAAATGAATCACTTCACACATCTCTGCATTAAATTTCATCTGTCATGTGTCTGCCCATTTTACCAGTCTGTCTATCTCCTCCTGAAGTCTCTTACTATCCTCCTCACTGTTTACCCCATTTCCGAGTTTTGTATCATCCTTAAACTTTGAAATTATGCCCCCTATACCCAAGTCCAGGTCATTAATATATATCAAAAAGAGCAATGGTCCTAACACCAACTCCTGGGGGACACCACTGCACACTTCCCTCCAGTCTGAAAAAACAACCGTTCACCACAGCACTCTGCTTTCTGTCCCTTAGCCAAATTCATATCCACACAGCCACTGCCCCTTTATTCCCATGGACTTCAAATTTGCTAACAAGTCTATTATATGGTACTTTATCAAACGCTTTTTGGAAGTCCATATACACAACATCAACTGCATTACCCTCATCAACCCTCTCCGTTACTTCGTCAAGGAACTCAATCAAGTTAGACAAACAAGATTTGCCTTTATCAAATCCGTGCTGGCTTTCATTAGTTAATCCATGTTTTTCCAAGTGCCAATTCACTTTGTCCCGGATTATTGTCTCTAATAGATTCTCCACCACTGAAGTTAGGCTGACTGGCCTGTAGTTGCTGGGTTTATCCCTCTCCCCTTTTTTGAACAGTGGAGTAACATTTGCAATCCTCCAGTCCTCAACTTCCCTTCCTGACCCCTATGCTAACTGACATTGTAAATAGTTCCATCTCCTCAGATACTATACCCCTCCCTTCAAAACTGCTGCCATCATATCCCTCCTCAAAAAACCCACCCTCCACCCCTCTGTTCTTGCGAACTACCATGCCCTCTCCAACCTCCCTCTGCTCTCCAAAGTCGCTTGAATGTGTTGTCACCTCCTAAATCCATGCCCATTTTTCCTGCAACTCCCTGTGTGAATCTCTTTAATTAGGTTTCTTTCCGTCGCAGCAACAAAACAGCCCGAACCATCCTCCTCCAACACCTCTCCTCTGTTGTTCAACTCAATGGGATTACCCTCACTTGGTTCCATTCTTACCTATCCGAACATTGCCAGAGCATCTCCAGTAATGGCTTCGCTATCGGCCATGCATCGTTACACTGGAGTACCCCAAGGATCGATCCATGACCTCCTCCTCTTCTTCATCTAAATGGCCGCCTCCACTCCCAGCTAAGCATATCTGCTGCTCAAATCCTCAACTATGCCTTTGTCATCTCCAGACCGGACTGTTCCAATGGTTTCCTAGGCAGCCTCCCATCCTCCACCCTCCGTAAACTTCAGTTCACCCATCACCCCTGTTGCTGATTTACTTTGGTTCCCAGTTCCCCCAGTGCCTTAACTTTAAAATTCTCATCCTCATGTTGAAATTCTTTGATGGCCTCATCTCTCTCTATCTCTAACATTCTCCAGCCCTACAACTTCTTCCCATGTACTCTCCATTCCCTTGCCTCCTTAAAACCTACCTCTTTGGCCAGCTTTTGCTCATCCCTCGTAATATCTTTTTCTTTGTCTTAGTGTTCATTTTTCGATTATGCCTCTGTGAAGCACCTTAAGACATTTTTTCTACGTTAAAAGTGCTATATAAGTGGAAGTTGTTGTGACTAAAACATTTATTGAACGCATGTTTGATATTTCTCTTATCAAATTCTCACACATGGAGAAGGATTCTTTCAAGCACTAGATGTAACACAATTATACATCTGTTTACAAAAAACAGGGCTAAAATTTTGCTACATTAAATGCACAGAGGAAATTTTCCCCCATGGTATCTCCAATGTACTAAATAATACCCATGTGTAAAGCATGTATTGTGCAAATATGATTTAATCATATTTGGATTTTAAACGCTTACTAAAATTTCAATGCATTTATCAATATTCTCTTTGTTAAAATACTTTTATTTTGGTGGTGTTGCTTTCTAAATCCTGATACAAACTTTTTCAGATTTACTAAATGTGTACTTACAGGTTTATATCTAAGAAATAGTGGTTCTTGTTGCTAAATCCATATAGCTACAGCCAAGGTTTAATAATCAATGAGATCGATCCTCTGGGTCTATTGATGGATGAGCTTAGATCTCCATTCGTCATTTGCTATGTTTTACAATTGCCACTGGGGGAGTTATTTCTTCCAATCCTATTGGTAATTATGGTTTCCAAGGCGATTAAGGTATGTACTTTCTCTTTCATTATGTGACTCATAACCTGTGATTTTTCTGGTTTTTTTCCTCTTTGTTTTTATACACAAACTTTCCTTCTACTGCTGTCACTTTTCTTTCCCAATCATTTTTAAAATTTATCTCTTCAGTAAAAACTTCCTGGTCAGATTCTACTTTGTAATGCATGATTTTTTTCTCTGATTTCTGAAGGGATTCAGAGCCAAGGACAATAATAACTTATTCTATACGAACACAACTCTACAAGACCCCATTATTTTATAGTCTTTAGATAGTGTCCATGAACTTTAGTTTTGAATGTCTATAAAATTACCAATTTCATGTGTTGATTTTATATAGGTCAAATAATTGATGTGAGGGAATTTTTTAGTTAATCAGGGAATAAAATGTTGCACAAAATCTACCTTTTTCAATGTATCTTAGCCATTTACTTGTGTGCACAGTGACAAGGGATGCTGTGCTGTGAGCTGGAAAATACTATTTTGAAAATAGTTATTTAGGTAGTATGGATTTATGCAAATACAGAATAATTGGCATCATTAGGTACTGGATCTGTGATGGAGCTTGGGAATAAATGTTACTTCAAATTAAAACATTGTTGTAGAGTGGTTCATTCTTGCCCATTTCTAGTTCTTTATCTAAGAATATTTTGACCTCCTGCTAAGCTGCATGTGTTCAAGGTGCAAAATAATTCCAGATCTGAACACAAGTCTGCATCAGTTGTATCTTCCACCTATAAAGATACCTTCTGTATTTATTAAACAATATCATATTGGGCCAGATTTTGCTGTGAGCGGCGAACCAACAGTGCCTGCCATTCGTTAGACTTGCACTTGCCCATATACTTTCTATGAACTTTTGCACAGCAAGTTCCTCTAAATTAGAGAGCCAAAAAGCATCCTCCACAGGGCATCTGAGACCTGTGTGAACAGAGCAAGGAACTGTCTATCCCCATAACTAATCAGATTGAAGCATCATTAACAAGCGACTGAACCAGGAAGTGTAAGTTAGAATAGTGAATTCAATGTCAAATCAGGTACAGAAAGTGAAATAAAGAGAGGGAAAGAAAAATTGAATTAAGAGACAGAGATAACAGAAACTGAAAGAAAAAGTAAACAAAAAAATTATTTCTTTCTAAATGTCCAACAACAATTAAAATCTGAATGAATGAGATTCCACACTTGTTAAGATTAATTTTCAGTGCCAGAGAGGTTGTTTGGCAGTCATTAAGACTTACCATGCTGTTAAAAGGGTACTTGCATCGGAATGGACAAGCCCTAATGTTTTCTGGTGAGTTTAGTCCGTATGTACAGCATCAGTACAGGAACTTCACACTGTTCAATTCATTTGAATGGGGAGCCAACCGGCGAGATGTAATTTTCGCAGAGCTTATGGAGGGGCAATGTATCGTGTTCAGCAACTTCCGGACTTCCCTGTTTAACTGCGCATGTGCGGTCACCAGAAGTTACTCTCTGGTTTGCACAGAAGTAACGGTGAACGCAGTTAGCTTTGCCATTACTTTCACAGCAAAATCCGGCCCAATGATTTTGAAAACACAATTTTGATTAAAACAATCTTTTGAAATAACCATGAACACTTACATTATAAAGACCAAACATCAATCTTTAGAATATTATAATTTAAAATGTTAAGCATTAAATTCTTAATATGCTTTAATTTTGCCAAATTTATATTGCTACACCCTAATCTCAACAAACTGTGCCACCTATAGGCTTAATCTTAGCCAGGATCTTCACATTATCCATCCAACGCTGGACATCTGCTGCAATAGTTCAGTCTAAAAATAGAGAACGAACATAATTTTGGCAATGAACTTCATTGTTTTGATTCAAGATTTTGTCTTTTCAGCACTGGGATTTAATAAAAGACCCATCAGCTGACATAATTCAAAAGTACAGTTTTGTATTGATATCAAGTATTTGTTTATAGATCGATTTAAAGGTGCTTAATTCAGCAGTCAGGTCCCGATCTGACTTCTAAGCACACTAAGTCAAGTCATGTGAGACCTCCAATTACTCCACCATCTGTCTCTGCCTTTATTCTGTCCTTGTCCAGGTTTGGACTTGACAAACAGATGGCAGTCTTTACAAAAGAGTTGGTAAAGACATGATGTGATATCCAAATGCTTTGATCAGCCTCAAGTCAACTACAGAGTAAAGCTTGCACACATACAATACAGTCATTGATACAGAATAAATCGAACTAAACGATGTTCTCTAATTGCGTGCATAAATGAAAAAGGCTGGAAATAACTGTATTGAAATCAGTGATGTAGAGCTGTAACCTGATAACCTCAAGGTCTACTGAAAATACAATGCATAAAATACAATGGATGAAGCAGCAGCAATGAGCATTCAAGCAGTAAAATTCACTTCAGTGTAGAGTGGAGATAGAAATTTAAAACCAATTTTTTGAATAGAATCTCATTATATGCTAAAATGCCTTGCATTTATAGCCACAAAATGCATCACTGCATGGATAAATATAGAATCTGTAGCACATTAAACAAAGGCACACAGCATATTTGCTGCTAAAATCTGTGCCATTTGAGATGTGACACCAAACCTTCATATAGAATTTATTGCCATGTAGATAATTCTCACTAACATAAATGAAGGAAATCATAGCTTTATTTTACTATTAGCCATTGACTAACACTGGGACAAAGGAGGTAAATATACTAGATTAAATTACTATGGAATCACTGGTTGGAGGGCAGACCACAAAGCACCCACCCCCACTTCGATTGGAACTTTTCTTCATAATTAAAGGGGCAACGACCCAATGGCACCTGGTTCTGCTGCAAATTCGGCTCCCTCTTATCCTTCAGTAGCACTCTTCCAGACTCAGGAATTTCAGGCCCCAACTCTGTTTTAAAAGGTCATTAGATTTCTAATTCAAGTTAGGCAATGGGAACTAATGGGAAAGGAGGACAGAGGGGAGGAGGTGCACATTTTTAGCCATGATTGGCTTCTCATTGCCTAATTAGCAAATACCCACTTCCATTTAATATACTCCATGGTGTTGCAAAGGACTTTTTGATGCTCAAGTTAAACAGCACCAATTCCAAACCTCCAGTTGCACAGTCTCCCTAAACTCTGACAGATTGTAAATGGGAAAAATATATGGTGATGTGTCTGTTGGATTGCAAATGATGAATGTGAGCTGAACTTCTTTATCACTGTCCTGGCATGGAATTCCCCTTATTTTTGACTGCTGCCTGCCAGTGAGGAGACGAGATGTGTTTAGGGCAGCACAGAAATGTAGACCCATTAATTAATTAGTCTGGTTCTTAATATTTCAGCAATTTATATTCCTGACAGCATTGTTTTGGGGGGAGGATTGGCTTGGCCTACCAATTCTGCTTTTAATGTGGCTGCTCTTATACTAGAAATTACAACCATAAAACGAAAGTGAGGGCAATTTGTCTAGTTATTAACTTGAAAAGCATTTTAATGGGTCACTGAGATAAGGAAATAATGTAATTGTATCTAAATAACCTCATCTATCATAAGTTTAATTTGTGGTACTCAAGGTTTAATGGTGCTTACAGAAAGGAATTGGTTTGTGAATTTAAGAAACTTTTGCCTGTTGCATTATGCTGCTACTTTTTTATTTGATGATTACAAATGTCTTTGATTTTAGCAGATTAATTTTCAATGAGCAATATAAGAAAATGACATATTGAAGGCTGCTTATTTTGCCAGTAACAGCAAATGTTTTGCATCATCTCTTTTTAGGACTATATTGATCCAAAAATTTGGAAATGTAACTTTAAAGTATTTGAGCTATCTGCTTTAATGCTTTCGTTTGAATAAATATCTGAATTCATTAAATAGTAGAAAATTCCAAAATTACAATTTTATTCAGTTGGTGGGAATTAGTTTCAGACCCTGCAAAGATAAGATTTTCACAAAGCCCTCGGTCAGCAGAATGGGGGAAATCAAAAAAACAAACCTTATCTTCTTTTTCTCTTGGATTCTTTCTTTCCTCTGCAACGGTTACAGTCAGAATTACATGAGATTGATGGAGGACGGGGAACAACTAACCTTTTCAGGAGGTTGGCTAAGCCAAGGTGAACCTAGGGAAGAGGAGAATCTAATCATAGTTAGTAAATATGGTCCATTTTCTTTTCACAATATTCAAAAGGATTTATTGTGCACTAAACTGATTAATTGCCTTGTATGCTATTGGGTTCTCCTTGCTGTATGATGAGAGAAAATGACTCTGGTAAGTGCACTATTTCATTTGGATACTTTATCATCATTACATGTACTGTTATCCATTTGTACACAATTAGTGTTTTTTTTTATTCGTTCACGGGATGTGGGCGGGCATTTATTGCCCATCCCTAATTGCCCTTGAGAAGGTGGTGGTGAGCCGCCTTCTTGAACCGCTGCAGTCCGTGTGGTGATGGTTCTCCCACAGTGCTGTTAGGAAGGGAGTTCCAGGATTTTGACCCAGCGACAATGAAGGAACGGCGATATATTTCCAAGTCGGGATGGTGTATGACTTGGAGGGGAATATGCAGGTGGTGTTGTTCCCATGCGCCTGCTGCTCTTGTCCTTCTAGGTGGTAGAGGTTGCGGGTTTGGGAGGTGCTGTCGAAGAAGCCTTGGCGAGTTGCTGCAGTGCATCCTATGGATGGTGCACACTGTAGCCACAGTGCGCCGATGGTGAAGGGAGTGAATGTTTAGGGTGGTGGATGGGGTGCCAATCAAGCGGGCTGCTTTATCTTTGATGGTGTCGAGCTTCTTTAGTGTTGTTGGAGCTGCACTCATCCAGGCAAGTGGAGAGTATTCCATCACACTCCTGACTTGTGCCTTGTAGACGGTGGAAAGGCTTTGGGGAGTCAGGAGGTGAGTCACTCGCCGCAGAATACCCAGCCTCTGACCTGCTCTCGTAGCCACAGTATTTATATGGCTGGTCCAGTTAAGTTTCTGGTCAATGGTGACCCCCAGGATGTTGATGGTGGGGGATTCAGCTATGGTAATGCCGTTGAATGTCAAGGGGAGGTGGTTAGACTCTCTCTTGTTGGAGATGGTCATTACCTGGCACTTATCTGGCGCGAATGTTACTTGCCACTTATGAGCCCAAGCCTGGATGTTGTCCAGGTCTTGCTGCATGCAGGCTCGGACTGCTTCATTATCTGAGGCATTGCGAATGGAACTGAACACTGTGCAGTCATCAGCGAACATCCCCATTTCTGACCTTATGATGGAGGGAAGGTCATTGATGAAGCAGCTGAAGATGGTTGGGCCTAGGACACTGCCCTGAGGAACTCCTGCAGCAATGCCCTGGGGCTGAGATGATTGGTCTCCAACAACCACTACCATCTTCCTTTGTGCTAGGTATGACTCCAGCCACTGGAGAGTTTTCCCCCTGATTCCCATTGACTTCAATTTTACTATGGCTCCTTGGTGCCACACTCGGTCAAATGCTGCCTTGATGTCAAGGGCAGTCACTCTCACCTCACCTCTGGAATTCAGCTCTTTTGTCCATGTTTGGACCAAGGCTGTAATGAGGTCTGGAGCCGAGTGGTCCTGGCGGAACCCAAACTGAGCATCAGTGAGCAGGTTATCGGTGAGTAAGTGCTGCTTGATAGCACTGTCGACGACACCTTCCATCACTTTGGTGATGATTGAGAGTAGACTGATGGGGCGGTAATTGGCCGGATTGGATTTGTCCTGCTTTTTGTGGACAGGACATACCTGGGCAATTTTCCACATTGTCGGGTAGATGCCAGTGTTGTAGCTGTACTGGAACAGCTTGGCTAGAGGCACAGCTAGTTCTGGAGCACAAATCTTCAGCACTACAGCTGGGATGTTGTCGGGGCCCATAGCCTTTGCTGTATCCAGTGCACTCAGCCGTTTCTTGATATCACGTGGAGTGAATCGAATTGGCCGAAGACTGGCTTCTGTGATGGTGGGGATATCGGGAGGAGGCTGAGATGGATCATCCACTCAGCACTTCTGGCTGAAGATGGTTGCAAACGCTTCAGCCTTGTCTTTTGCACTCACGTGCTGGACACCGCCATCATTGAGAATGGGGGTGTTTGCAGTGCCTCCTCCTCCCGTTAGTTGTTTAATTGTCCACCACCATTCACGACTGGATGTGGCAGGACTGCAGAGCTTTGATCTGATCCGTTGGTTGTGGAATCGCTTAGCTCTGTCTATAGCATGTTGCTTCCGCTGTTTAGCATGCATGTTGACCTGAGTTGTAGCTTCACCAGGTTGGCACCTCATTTTTAGGTACGCCTGGTGCTGCTCCTGGCATGCTCTTCTACACTCTCATTGAACCAGGGTTGATCCCCTGGCTGGTTGGTAATGGTAGAGTGAGGAATATGCCGGGCCATGAGTATAGGCTTTTTGATATATCAAGCAAATCATAAACTATGATTAATAAAGTACATACTAGTAACTCCGTACACTCCTCTAATTTTGACAATCCCAACAGCGTCCAGAGTCTCCTTACTGACTAAATCAACTATAGAAGCCCTCACTTGAGAACCAAGTGTCACCACCTATACTTTAAGCAAGCACCAAAACACAAATATACACACTACAGGAAAGGAAATGAACACTGTTGAGGAGGAAGCACAAGCTGAAGCACCAAGCATTGGTGAGAAATAGGTTAATGGGACACCAGCTGACACAGGCAGAGGTCTAACCTGCTGAATGTACACCCACGTTGTAAGGGAGTACAGACCTTAAAGAGCATTTTTTCAGAAGAAAAGATTAATTAAACAGCAAAATATTGAGTCATTTGCCTCCATACACGTAACAGTGGAAGGTGATGTGTATAACATGTGGGAGCCCACATTTGTACCACTGTCTCTCACATAAGTGATCCCATGGAGCAGTGCTTATTTGCACTGCAGTCTGTCATTGAGTATATGCCAACAACAGTGGCATCTGCAACAGAAACCTCAGTTATGCTGATCATAAGTATATGAACATCTCTCATATGTGCTCCTAATGTTGCTAAACAGACTTTGGGTCAAACGCACATTTAAAAGAAGGCTCTGCCCAAATTGGCTGTTGCATTTGCCTTCTTTACAACAGTGATTACTTCAAAACCACTTAATTGGCTGTGAAGCGCTTTGGAACTTCCTGAGAAAATGAAATACAAAACAAGTTCTTTCCTTCATTCCTTCCTTTCTATTTTTGAAGGGTAGAAAATAGCACTAAAATTGGATGATTTGTTTGTTGAAGCATTGCCGCAACATTACACCACAGTTTCACAACAATTCATGCAGAGAGGAACATTGGTTCCCTAATTGGCTCTCAAACTCATTTACACAATTATTTTCATGGTTACATATTCCACAGGTCTATTTATATTTTAGTTTGCTCTCGAGATGTGGGCTATGCTGGCAAAGCTGCCTTTAATGCTCATCCCTTGTTGCCCTGAGAAGGATGTGGTGGGCCAACTCCTTGACCACTGCACTCCTTGTGATGATGGTGCTCCGACAATGGTGTTTGGTAGGGAATTCTAAGATTTAGACCTAGCACCTGGGTCAGAATTTGCTAAAAACTTTTGGCATAGTAATGGTGTATCTACAGCGAACGCCTTTATTATGGTGCAGAAATTCCAGGAAATTATGGCATGAGTGACTTCTGCCATTACTTACATCATGCCATAATTTCCTGGGAATTTTGTGCCACTCCACAGAGACCCTCGCTGAAATAATTATAATAGCTCCGCCCCCTCATCAAAATGAATGGCAATCGCGAATTTGCTGAATTATCACTACTTTGATCACCGCTGTCACTTAGACTGTTACAGAATGATGCTGGAGGGCTCAGAATCAGTAAAGTATTCAATCACTCAGCAGGTTACCTTCATGAAAGATAATTATTTAACATAACAGTATCTTGATTATAATCTTAAGCAAGCATAGATGCACACCAGCTCTATCACTACAGACTGAGGAAGGGCTTCATTTTTATTATAAACTTAAAGTTTAATGTTAAACTTAAAGGAATCCTAAAAACAAACACAGGGCAGCATTTTATAAATACATAAATTGGAACCTGTGAGAATAGGGTAGTCTTCCAAACCATGTGCGATCCCTAGGCATATTTCATTACCAGTTGCAATCCATGCTTAAGCTCATTAAATATTAAAGTAAAGATAATATCGGTCAGGGAAAATGCCTGGCTGTCAAAACACTTATTTTACTGAATAACCAACTCAAAAGACAATAATCTTAAATACCTATTTGGAGTTAAAAACATTTAAAGGTAATAGACCATGACTTTTATGGAAACGTAAATAACCTGTTGTTCCATTCTGTGTCCAGCCCCAGTACCTTGGGTGTGCATCAGACATTGGCTGCACCACTTCTGATTCATCGCTATGCTCACTGCGCCATATTCTGTTCAGTTCTCCAGCAAATTTTGGTGTAAATTTGTCACTGGGGGATTGGGGAGGTCTAACTTATGGCGTTTGTCACCAATATCGCCATTTCAGCGTATGTCCAAGTTAGGATGGTGTGTGACTTGAGAGAGAACTTGGAAGCGATGAAGTTCCCATGACACTGCTGCTTTTGTCCTTCTTGCTGGCTTGAAAGGCTGGAAGGTGCTATCAAATAAAACTTCTTGAATTGCTGCAGTGCATCCTGTAAATAGTACGTACTGCAGCTAGGGTTCACTGCTGATGGAGGGGGTGCTTTTCAACAGACTGCTCTGTCCTGGATGGTGTGAAGCTTCTTGAGTGTTGTTGAGACTGCATCCATTAAGATGAGTGGTGTCTATCTCATCACACTACTAACTTGAGCCTTGTAGATGGTAGAGAGGCTTTGAGGGGTCAGGAGTTGAGTACCCAGCATTTGCCCTGCTTTTGAAGGCATGCTGTTTATGTGGCTAGTACAGTTCAGTTTCTGGTCGATAGTGATATCAAAAATGTTGTTGTTGGGGGACTCAGGAATTATAGTGCTGCTAAAGATCAGGCGGAGATAGTTGGGCTTTTTTTCATTGGAAAAGGCCATTGTTTGGCAATTATCTGGAGCAAATGCTATTCATTGCGTGAGTAAACAAAAAAAAGTTCCACCAAATTCCTTATTTTTAATTTGTGTCCCCGGGATTTTACATTTTCACCTCGATGGGCAATTTGATTGGATCAATTTTGTTGAATCTCCTTTACAATTTTGAAAACATCAATTAGGTCACCACAAAGACTCTTTCCTAAACAGAACTAGCCCAACATCCTTAATCTTTCCGCACAATTTATACTGCTGATACCTGGAATCATTTTGGTTGCTCATCTGTGTACTCTTTGAGCAATAGTATCTTTTCTATGTTGTCCATAAACCTACTCCTACTTCTCTCATGGTTTGTGATGTCATCTGGACTCCTCACCCTGTTACAATCACAATCTGGAAGTATAGTACCTTTTTTTCACTTCAAATTAGCAGCGTCAGCTCCTTTTCCTTGCATATTTTGTACAGAAGTGGATGTTCAGCACAAAGGAAGTCACTAATGACAGATTTGGATAGGTTTGCAACCACCTGCTATAGATTTGTTGGTGATCAGGCAAAGCAACTGACTTGCCAACAGTCAGTTTTATCAACTTGTAAATCAGCTGCTTTTTGCTGTGGAAATGATAACAAATGTGGATTAGCCGTGCACTGGGGAAATCAGAGCGTTTATTAATATCTGCAGTCTATTCCATAGTAAATTCCCATGAAGAACAACAAAACTATTTTTCCCCAACTAACTATTATTAACCCTCAGCATTAAGCTGATATCTAAGAAAGGGTGCCAGGTAGCTGAAGGAGGATGGATGTGACTGATTACATCATTGCTCTGCAAGGTCAATAAAAGGTAGTGCAGGTATTATTTTTAAAGAAATACATAAATAACGATGTTTTGATTCTTTTGCAGCACCAGCCAGGCTGTAAATGGTATGTGTGCTTTAATATTACATGTAAATCTTAAAATATTTATTGTGACCTGCTTCAGCTGCTATTACTTAACAAGTAAATGTACAAAGATGAAAAATATTTGCAGTAAACACAAACATAGATGTGAAAATAGAAAAATAATAGAATTACATTATAGAGTTTGTATTTGCTGCACTGAGATCTGAATTATTTATTATGTTATTTTGAACACAGTTTTACAATATGAATATTGATTTATGTATCTATGTATTTATTTCTATTATACCTAATGCAGTTCCTTGAAGCAGTTTAGTGTCTCTCATGTCTTCAATCCAGCAAAGTACTGATAGACTTAACATCAACTACACCGATAATGGAGCTTTTTTTTTAATATGGGAATCCACAATTCCTTAAGTTTGTTGGTTATGTATAGGGCAAAATAATCAATCTCATATTCTTCTGTAGAGACCTGGGGGCTAAAATTCCAGGAGTCCTGCTCTACTGCCGGAAATGTGGCAGGGTGGGACTCCCAACAGCTGACTGGGAAGGACGTTGACCCAGTCCCAAATCTGGGGAGGTGAAAGACTTGGTGATGGAGAGGATGTGGGGTATGAAGCTCAGCTTGGGGTTGATCGTGATGCTGAGATTGTGCATGGTTTTATTCAGCCTAAGCCAATGGCCAAGGAGACAAATGGCATCAGTGGCAAGGGAGCAGACTTTATGATAGGCATCAAAGCAATGGCTTCAGTCTTCCTAATATTCAGTAGAAGGAAGTTGAGACTCATCCAAGACAATGTAAGACAGGCAGTCTGACAGCATGGGATTGTGGGGTTGAGAGAAATAGTGGAGAGATAGAAGTAGGTGGCATCAGTATACCTGGAAGCTGACCCTGTGTCTGCAGATGATGGTATCAAGAGGTAGCATATAGATAAGGAAAGGGCAAAGATGAAACAACGGAGGACTCTGGAGGTGACACTGTGATAAAATAAGGTGAAGCTATTACTGGAGAAGCACTAGCTTCATCAGACAGGTAAGAATGGAACCATGCCAGAGCAGTTCTGTGGAGCTGGGTAACAGAGGAGAGCCAATGGAAGAGGATGCATTGGTAACTTAGTTAGATGCTGTCGAGGAGGAGAAAGAAGGATAACTCATTATGGTCTCAGTCATAGAGAATGCTATTTATGGTTTTGGGAAGGGCTATTTTGAAACTATGAGGTCGATGGAAACTGAACAGCAGGGCTTCAAACATGGAGTTATGGGATAGATAGATACCGAGCTGAGAGATGTTGACCTGATTGAGGACTTTCGAGAGGAAGATGAGGTAGAAATAGGACAGATCTTGAAGAGGAGAAGAATGATGCTAGAGTAAAATTGTGAATGTCAGCTGCCATGGGGACCAGGAGGGGTAGTTGCGTAATCAGGAGTGGAGTGGGAATGAAGTCAAAGGAACAGGAAGTAGGTTTCATGGAAGAGTTTAGTTTGGAAAGGATAACTGGGAGATGGGGGAGAAATTGCAAAGTTTGGCTGGCATGGTTCAGGCTGGGGTGATTAGGAGATGGGAAGGAAGTTAGGGCAGAGGGAAAGGAAGTAACAGAGGCAGCTGTGTGGATGCCTCACTCATGGATGCTAAAAATTTATGAGCTTCTCGCACATAGAATTGGGAGCGAGCCTGGAGGGAGCAGGAGAAAAGGGCTTGAGGGGGTGGTTTGCTGTGGAGAAGAGGAGCTTAGAGTGCCCTTGCCCTCTAGGATGATCTTGGAATAGTAAGCGGATTTGCCAGAGGAGAGCAATGCATGGTTAGCTTCAGTGATTAGGGAGGGAAAAATGGACAAAGCTTTCCATAACTGATCACTATCCCGTGACCCCTCTTTTATATGTAGACATTGGATGAGGAAAGAATAGTGTTCAACCAAAACTCATTAAAGGCTCACACATTAATAATGGCACTTGGGCAAAGAGCTGGAGGCTGCAGGGTTTATGGATCTGTACCCCAGCAAGAGGCCAATGCCTTTAGGAGAAAAGGAGAAGGGAGAAAATTGTGGTTTAAAAAATCTCAAAAAAGCAACATCATACATTGCAGCAGCTAAACATTTACAATGAAAATGGTGAGTCCCAAATACAAAACAAAAAGAGCTTTGCTATACGAGGTTCATATCACAGAGTACTAAAGAGAGCAAACTATATCATACATGTTCAATCAAGATTGAAGGGTTAAAACATAAATTCACTCATCTCTTACTGGGAGTAATTTACTGAGTAGAGGCTGGTAGAGGGGAACCTCACTCATATGATCTTGTGAGCACATATCTGTAATTCATGATTTTCTGACCATGAGCTGCCAGTAGGTGAGGTTCCCCACCAGCAGCGTGTACTTGGGAAAATGACCCCCACTGTGTCTAGTACTGGAGGTGACTATCCTGGACAAATCTCTAGGTGTTTAACATTAAAAGTGAACTTACACTATGAGAAAGGGAAACTTTTTCCAATCTTATGGAAAGTATGGCACCTTTATGTAATTTGATGCTGAGACTCTGTTAAAAGGTTTTCATTGTCTGTTGATGTCACTCCCTGTAGATTCATGGTTATTGATGTCAAATTACCTCGTGACAATTGTGTTAAGTATTTGATAACCAAGGATGTACATCAGTGGGTTTCTTTAATTATTGTACCTCCAATAAATATGAGACATAGCAACATTTTGTTAAATTGTTAAGAACACCTGAAGCTTTATCCTTCTGTATTTTCAGTTGTATTTTTTCTAAGAACTAAGTTTTATTGATGTTTGTTTCACTACCTTTAGCCTATAGAAATCGGAGTTGGCTGGATGTCTAGAATTTGTTTTTATTGCGCTCTCCATATCCCCTGGCACTATTTTAGAATGCAAACAATATTGTAGGAAACTGTTGTCACGGCACATTTGCATTTTGGAACTGGCAGTCTTTAGAATTGTGAAGTTATCCTTGACAATAGTGGTTATAGTGACAGGTTTCATTGGAACAACACCTGGAAATCTGTTAGCCTTAGTTTATACACAACAATTTTACAATTTGATGTTTCTGTCTTTTGGGAGGTTGCTGATATTCCTTTTGCATTTAGCAATCAATTTTAATTTTTAGGATTTGCTCTATAGTCCTTGTTTGTTCCTATAGCCTTATAGGGGATATTTTCTAGCTTTTTAAAACAAATTTATTAAAACTCAATTTTTGTAGATTTTCTTAGGTGATTTTCTTGCAAGTGATTTTGTCAAACACAAATTCATTAGCAAGATTGGCAGAAAACTAGCCAATCCCATTGCTTGACAAGGGAGGCTGTTATATAGCTATGCCATCCCTTGCAGTCAGAGCTGCCGATAACCTCTATCACAGGGCAAGCTTTTCCCATTGGTGCCAATTGCATAGAACCGTACAAGTTTACAGCATAAAAAATGGCCCATTTTGCCCATTGTTTCTGTGCCAACTCTTCGCTAGAGCAATTCAAAATTAGTCCCACTGCCCTGTTCTCTCGCTATAGCTCGATATCTTCCTTAGCTTTGAGTATCGATCCATTTTTTCCCTTAAAAGATGTAATGGCCTTAACCATTCTCTGTGGCCAATCATTCCACACTCCAGCAACCTTCTCCATAAACAAATTTCTTCTAATCTCTCCTCATAAGTATTGCATTAAAATGTTATGCCGTAAGCTATCACCATATTAAAAGCATCAAGCAAGTGACAGAGGCCTTGTTTACAAAGGACAAACATTCATCACTTTCCCTGTAGAAAGAACACATCAGCTTATCAGTCCACATAACTTCCCTTAGGTGGCACAGTTCCCAGAGTGCAAAGCATCATAGATGGCACTCATGTGGCCTTCTAGCCAGCAGGTTCTTTCTGCTTCTCTGCTGCAACCATTTGCTCTTCCTCACCTGCACACATTGGTTCAACCAATGCTACTTCCTCAAGCATGCTACCTGCACCCTCTGGAATGTGTGCAACTGGGTTGGTGGTTGCAAACATTGGTGAGAAGGACACAGGATTGTGCATGGTTATTGGCATTGCTGACAGGCTGCTTATCCAGTCTGACAATGACAGAACAAGGACCCATATTGCAAGATACTGTGTGTAATGTTTATATGTATGCCTGTGTAGGAGTGAGTGAGAAAGTGGGCATGATATTAGAGGAGGAACGTACTAAGGCCTGCACTTGACAGGAGAACATGCACAGTGGCAGAAAAATGCCCAATCTACAGGCCACTCTGGTGTCAGTGAGTGAACATGCATTATGTAGCTATATTGTTTCACAATAATTTGATATGTGAAGCCCTTAGACGATGTAAGTGAGGTGAAACTTTTGTATGTTGCATCTTGTATGTGTGCCCTGCTGAAGTATGGGTATACATGAGAGGCAATGAAAATACATAAGGTTGTGTAAGGACTTGTCATGAGCAAGCAGTGAATGTGGAACCAGTTGACAGGCAACACTTTGTGGTGCAATGTGGGCCTTTGGTGTGGTAAATGGTACTGTTAAGTAGTCTTACCCTGCTACATTCCTTAAAACGTGCTGTCTTCTCCCATGTCTGCACCTAGGACCTGCAGGTACAAATAATTGAGCCTATATTTATATAAAAGCTTTTAATAATGCAGTCTAAAGCCTAAAGGAAAAACTTTTGGAAAAAGTGAAGAAACTTTCAAATACTCAGAGATATCTTTTAATGCCTCCATTAAAGTTTTTGCACCTGAATGGGGGGAAAACAATCTTATGTAAAATCTTTAAGGAAAGGGCAATTCAATGGGTAAATTTAATCACGGTATTGTGAAATATGCATTTTTAAAAAAAAACTATTTAAAATTTTATTTTGGACATTTGCATAGGTAGTTTCAATGTAAAATGTTGCCATAAGGATATTAACAAAAAATTGTGACAACAGAAAGTAAGGTTTGTAGACAGGAAGTGTGACTTTGTGTAAATTTTGTAACAATAAATAGATGCTATCTGGCTGAAGTTATTTGGATCCATTCAAATGGGTTCTATTTACCTATGCAGAAACATTACAGTTATTCTAAATTCATGTCCACCTGACATTCTTTCTACTAGCATGGTATTTTCTATATGGTGCTAGGTGAGCATCAAAATAACAGTTGGAAATTGTACTCGTTTTTGGAACCCTCTGTGTTCAGCTACACGAAGGAATTGCAGGTCTGGAGCTGTGTTTTTTACTATCGTCCGGTTAAGTCAGACTCCAGGGGGGTGATTTTAAACCCCAAGAGCGGGTAGGTTGAGGGCGGGTGGGAGTTGAGAATAGTTTTTTGGGTCGCGACCGCAACCCGGCTTTATTTCCGGGTTTAACGTCGGCACAGAGAAGTACAGGCTTCCCACTGGGAATGCAAAGTCCCGAACATTTTGCGTTTATGATCCAAAAATACAACTATTTTCAACTCCCACCCGCCCCCAACCCACCCGTTCTTGGGGTTTAAAATCACCTCCCAGGAGTCTGATGCCCATGAGCTGGCTCACTGCATGTACATTACTAAATGCAGCTCCTTAATCTTGGCAACAGAACTGTAAACCCACAGCAAATTTGGTCGGTGATTCTATCGCTGGGATAAGAGAGACAAGTTTTGCAATATAAACCCAAGGAGTTGACTCATGAATTCCAATCTTCCAGAATCCAAACTAAACAGCGCCACTATAAAAATGACTATGCAGAATTTGTAGCTTTTAGTCAGCTGAAAGATAAAAACTAAGGACCAGCTAGAGAATTGTAAACCAGCAAACTAATTAAAGACCTGTTATGAAGTCAATTGGCTGCCATTGAAAGGCCATGTTAATTCTTCTTGTCTTTCTATCTGACTATTTGCTTTTCCTTAATTTTTTTAAAGCTGAAATAATAATCCATAGTCTCATCAGATGTTTTTTCTTTAAAATACAGGGACCTGCTGCTAGAAGTCCTTTTGCATGGGGTGCAGTGGCTACTGTTATGTAGGCAAATGATTAGTGGGTTCATTTCTCCTTCATATCAGCAGCCACCTCAGTAAATGCAGTTGATTCACTTTCCCTCATTCCCAATGTTCATCCTATATTCAGCTAGTTGTAAGTTGTCTTCGCTTGAGTCAATGCATAAGAGAAAGAAAAGGTCATTCAGCTCATTTGTTTGACTTTATCATTTAGGTTATGTTCAGGTCCCAATCTGGCAATTTAACAAAATGTTTTTGTTTGTGTTTAATTGGTCCCTTAACGACAAAGGCTGGGTCATGGCAGATCAAGAAATGGGTAATGTATTAAATGAAGACTTCGCTTCATGATTGAAGAAGGTAAATCCCAGTGAGACTGGCTTAAGAATATATGAGGGATGTGAAGGTTAATAATGCTTGTGTTGTAAACAAACAAAAGGATGAAATTCCACCCCCATGTGCCGGTGGTGGATGTGTGCGCCAGGTGTGGGGGGAGTTGAAGAAAACTGCGTGGGGGAGGGCAGAGGCCTTGTGCCCTATATGTATTGAGCACCTGTTGTCAAGGATTTCCCATCTGGGCAGCTCTGTGGGAACAGGCGGTTTATAACAGTGGAGAACACAAGTCTTATCAGAGAGCCGGAATTATTTAAATCGAAGGTGTGTGTTCCAGCCCTGGATTTTCTGATGGTTTGGGTCGGGAGTGCATCATTGGGTTGTGCCATTAAAATGAGGAGTATAAAAGTCAGCAGCAGCAGCTGCACAGGCAAGAGAAGCCACCGTCTGCTTTTCTTAAAGCTGATTTGGTGAGTTGTTTTTGGCCTATTTGGTTTCCTTTTGTTGGATTTGTTTAACTGCGTTACTTTTTTTTTAATATTGCACCTCAACTTATATCTTTTATTTCAACTTTTTATTTTACCACCTACCAGTCAGGGGAGTTTCACTGCAATTTGTAGCAGTATCTGTTGGTAAGATGGGCATTCCTTTTGCAATTATTTCAGGGTGCTAGAAGGCAAGGATGATTTCCAGAGGAAGCTCTGCTAGTGTGTGAGGTGGGTTGCCAAGGTCCGCCATTACCCACGTGGG
This sequence comes from Heptranchias perlo, assembly GCF_035084215.1. NCBI lineage: Eukaryota > Metazoa > Chordata > Chondrichthyes > Hexanchiformes > Hexanchidae > Heptranchias > Heptranchias perlo. The sequence continues at coordinate 18,371,280 of NC_090351.1, forward strand.
TGGATCCATGGACGTATCATGGACATCATTGAGCCTACCTTTTTTTTTATTCGTTCATGGGATGTGGGCGTCGCTGGCGAGGCTGGCATTTATTGCCCATCTCTAATTGCCCTTGAGAAGGTGGTGGTGAGTCTCCTTCTTGAACCGCTGCAGTCCGTGTGGTGAAGGTTCTCCCACAGTGCTGTTAGGAAGGGAGTTCCAGGATTTTGACCCAGCAACGATGAAAGGTAGGAAAGGTACACTGCTGTCCCTGATGCGTAGGATTGGGTTATCTCCTCGTACCCATCTCATCCAGCTGCATGCCCATATAACTATCAAACCAGGGTTTGGTTCTGTACCCGTCCATCAATTGCCCACAGAATCCATTTTGTGCTTCCACATTTGGTTTCCCTTAATTTCGTTTATACCTGCGACTTCTCCCATGCCCTGCCCCACAGCCTTGATAAAGCTCAAACAGATATTGGACCCCCATGTGTAGCCATTTACTTCAAGTGTGCACGTTCCTCTTTAACTTGCACCTGTTGGACAGATTTTCCACTCCCCCCACCCGCCCATCCCCACTGCTCCCAATAGGGTTTGGTCCCTGCCCAAGGTCAAAATTGACTTGGCACTATAAATGAGTTGAAGTGGGAAATTTGGGGCAGCCAATTCACTGCTCCATTGGTGGGCTTTGCTTCAATAAAGTGGCATGAAAGCGTAATTTGTTCTGATGTAGAATCTCAGCCTTTAAGGGCCCGATATTAGGAGGGAGGTGGGTTGCCAGTGGGGGGTCGACTGGCACGTGGGTAACCCGCCCAGTGAAATCGGTGGGTTCTCCACACGATCGTAAGTAAATTGAAGCCACTTACCTTGGCTTTCGGGTTTCGCGCTGGAAAGCTGCACAGCGGGCGGACTGCGCACCCGCATCATAGGCTGTCAGCTGGAGGAGCCCTATTTAAAGGGGCAGTCCTCCACTGACTGATGCTGCAGAAAGGAGCCAAAATTACAGCATGGAGCAGCCCAGGGGGAAGGCTGCTCCCAGGTTTAATGATGCCTCACTCCAGGTCCTACTGGATGGGGTGAGGAGGAGGGGGAGGACAGAGATCTTCTCCCCGGTGGACGGGAGGAAGTGGCCTGCCTTTGCCACCATGAAGGCCTGGCTCGAGGTGGCATAGGAGGTCACCAGCACCACCAACATATCACGCACCTGCATACAGTGCAGGAGGCGCTTCAATGACCTAAGTAGGTCAGCCAAAGTGAGTACACTTACTTATTCCCCTACACTCCATTTGCCACATCACCGCCACCACCCGACATCTCCTTCTGCACTGCCAACGCTACTCTATCACATCACTCCTCGCACCCACTCAAAGCTCATCCTCATCTTACCTGTATTTACTCACCTCGCCAGTACTCATCCCACCATTACCACTCAACCCAATCTCCATACAATCTCATGGCTCTGTCTCATACTCAACCTCTCATGCATCTCTTTCACGGTCAGCCTCACCCCACCTGCCACTACCTGTGCTGCAGCAACAGGGCATGCATCACGTATGTGTAGTAGGAAGCGTAAGGCAAATGTGTCGTGAGCATGAAGGGGATAGACAAGGGTGTTTGAGGGTTTGTCATAGTTTTTACTTATATTTGATTTCTGATCAACTCACATTACATATTATATTGTCACCACTACTGCCACGTCTTGGCCATTCTTGACTGGCTTGTGCAATAAGGCCCTTTCATGAGGTTCTCCATCAACACCTTGATGCCACCCATTGGGTCACCCTACAGTGGGTGTATGTGTAGTTGCACGACTACTTTTTGCAGGTGCCTGTTGCGCAGCACTGTGTTGTGGAGCGCCACGTGACGGAGGTGGATGCATGCCTGGCGAGGCTGGTGATGTTGCTTGTCCTCCAATGGAGTGATGAATGCAGCAATAGACCCCCCCCTCCCCCAATCCTGACGGTGTGAGTGTGAGGGGGTCCACAAAGTAGGTAAATATGTTTGGACAGCAGAGTTTAGGGTATGATTTAATAATTTGGAGTGTGGAGACAACAGTGTGGCAGGCAAAACTTTGTCTGAGGTGACAGAGTGCCCTGCCGCAATGAATGAGGGTTTACCCCGCACCTGTTAAATGGACCTTTGCAGCTGCCACTGGCTGCTGGCTGCAACACGTCTGTTTGAACAGGGAGTGTTTCCCCCAGCATGGGAAACACGCTCTGAGTAGTCCAAAATCCGAATCCTCCTAAAATCTCCAACTAATGAGGTCTGTAAACGACCTCAAGTGCCCAGATAATGATCTTAAGTGGGATCCCGCCGGCTTTGATTGCCAGCGGGAGTCCCGCATGCGGGGGCTGCACGCGCACCAATTCGCGTCATTGGGGAACCCGCAAGTGGGCGGGTTGGAGCCGGGCTCCGGACCCGCTCCGGGAATTCCCAATTTTAGGAGACCCCCGCCACGAACACACCCGCTCGGCCATCCGAAAATTGACCCCTAAGAGTCTATAGGGCACTTGGACAAGCTGTCATCTACCTCGAGTCCTTGAAGAATTGAGTAATGAAATAAATGAGGCTCTGGGTATCTTTCCCCCCTAAAGTTCCATAAATTCAAGTGTTGTATCTGAGGACTGGAAAGTTGCTCATCTGGCCCCATCATGAGGCCTGAACTTGGATAATTAATGAAAGAAAAATCAGGCAGGTTCCTTTTAATGCGACACACCCAACGGTTTGATGTTCATTGATTAATTCTTGATACAGTGCGCCTGGGTGCAGACCCAGGATAATCTGCCCTATTGTGTTCTTCCTATATGTGCTTTTCCTACACAAACAGTCAGGTTACTTCCAGCAAGCAGTGATCAAGTGGTCGTATTAAAGTCCCATAAAGCTGGCTTATTAAAAAATGGGGGTCAGTTTTCCTCTGCCTTACATCCTGCGTGCAGCAGCTTCCAGGGTGTTGAGCAGAAGAAGGGTGGAGACTTGTGCACGATGCACATTTGTGGTAGCATCCCTAATGTGGGCAGGACCTCCCACCTGAAACGGGTGGGAGCGTGTAATATCGATGCAAGTGACATGGCACTGTTATGATTCGAAACAAAATCTCTGATCCATCACACTCTTCTCTCTCCAGGAACATTTCTGATTATTTTTTCAATCCATTTATGCTGTCTTCTTTGACGATCTTCCCAAGTAACTTATTCCACAAGTCTATTACCCTTTGAGGAAAAGAAACCCAGTTGCATTTAGGCTTCCCTTCTCACTCATAACTTACTCATTTTTAACTTGTGCTCCTGTTATTTGAGCCCTTTGCCACAATGAATAATCTGCTTGGATCAGCTTTGTCAATCCTCTTCATAATCTTGAAAACCTCTATTAGGTGGCTGAGGAGTCTCCATTTTCAGGGAAATAAACCCAACTTCCTTGCCTTCCTCAGAGCTTAAATCTGCGATGCCCAAAATCATTTTCACTGCTCATCTCCTACCAACCTCATTTGATTTATGCAATGTGTTTTTTAGATATCATGTTTGTCACATTTGGTACCATTTGGGGGCACTGTTGATCTTGATCACAATTTACTTGGCCAGAGACTACACTGCACCATTTGTTTCTGTATAGAATTGCAGGTTCCAACTCTTTGTTCTCTTTCTGCGGATAGGTCGTTCCTTTATTTCTGTAATTGTGTTTCTCGCAAGCTGTCAGATAGGAAAATGCAACAGGCAGTAATTGAATCTTCTACCTAAACAAAACCTGAATTTCAGACATAGAATGTAACTGGTCCTTTACAGATCTCTACACTACAGCATGAAATCATTGATAAACAGAGTTAGCTAGCTGGAATACTTAACAGCCAAGGACTTATCAATGTACATGAGAAGTCACTTGGTTTTGAACTATGATCTGGCAGTGAGCATGCTGCTTTAAATAGAGGTGTCAACAACGGCAAATTAAATTATGCTAAACTGCTTAGTTCCATTGATCATTTAATGACAGCGGTAGGAGGAAAATACTACCAGTTCATTTTGCTTTCAGTAGGAAAGGCTGAGAAACTGAAGAGAAGAGAACTATGGATGTAGCTGTAAATTACTGCATTAATCTTAGTATTTATTTACTGCATAGAAAACAACTTTTAAAAAAAACTGTGTCGCGAGAAGATGAATTAAAACACGTAATAAAAAAATTATGCTTGAATAATTAAATCTGATGGTAATTCCTTACACGTTGCCTGATTTTCAAAATAAATTGCAATAAAATGAGAATGTTGAAGACTGGGATAGTAATTACAAATTTGGGCTGAGATCTATTTTTGCCTGATATTTTTCAAAACTGAAATGACAGTATTGTAAGCAATTTGTTGATTGGAATGCGAATACAGCAATTACCTTTTGTGTTCAAGTTCTTCCAATTCTTTCAGCCATCCAGAATCTGACATCTGTATGGAGAAGAATTAATATTCATTATGGGACCTTTCTACAATATTGACCTGTGTGTTCGATGGAGGACATTTCTGTCTCTTCAGAACAACATTGCAACATAAGTGCAACTTGTACATATGATGTTGCTTTTTGTGGCCTGCTTGTAAATTTATCTCTAAATTTAGCTAACGATTAGGCTTCAAATACACGCTGCCAAGAATTAGGTTTTATCTCCATTCCCATTATTTTCTATTAATACTATATTAAAAGTCCTCTGTCTGTAAGCAATTCCTGTGCCACAAATTTGTCACCTCTGGGGTCATTTTCTTTATGCCTGGGTAGAGCTTGTAAACTCTATTTAATAAAACATAGGGTAAGGTTTGTATACTTACCACATACCTTTTTGCCCCACAGGACCTAAGTGGTGCTGTGCTCCATAATGCCATCTGCTTTGCTTTCTTTCCTATGGCCTTCTGTTTCTCATTGCACTGCTCGCCCATTCATAGCTGACCTGCCCCCACAACCTTTTCAAACCCCTCTTCTGCTCCATGGCACACACTTGTTTCAACTCCTGACATCATGGGCCTTGGACTTTGTGTGCCCTGCACTATGCCTCACTTTAGCTCCCAAGTGAAGTGCACACCCTCCCCTTCCTGGTTTCAAAGCTCTTGGCCATCTGGCCAGCGGCTGTCCAGAACCAAAGTGACATTATCCTAGTCTTTGCAGTGCTGATTATACTGCAGTACATTCTATTATGTATTGCTATGCTCCATTACTATTCATGTGCTTTATGCCGCTGGTGGCCCTTATGCTTATTAGGTAACCAAGAGTGGCATATTGAGCATCATATGTTCTGAACCATTTACAAATTTGGAGACCGAATGTCTGATGCCTGTGTCAGTATTAAAACAAGGCTTTACATAGCATTAAAACACAACGTTATGTTCAGTGTCTAATTTTGGATCTGAAGTTATGTGATTTGAATCAGCTTAGATCTATTCATAAAAATCTATGAATAGATTGCTATTGCCTCTTGTCTCTCAGTACATGCATTCAATCACAAGGTAATGTTTATGTTTCATATATTGGCATGTAGCAGGATACATTGTCCAGCTGTGCATATACAAAACCATTTGATATGTATTACTTTCCCACTGTGAAAGTGGAGAGGAAGAAACCATTTATCTCGTTCTGACATTTGTCATAACTGAATTTGGAATCATTTTGTTAAGATTCTCATGGATGCAGAGGCACAATTCATGCAGTATAAAAGCTAAAATGGCATAAATCCGTATGTCCACTGGATTTAGGGAGCTTCATTCTGGCAGATCTTGTAACTGATTTCTCTTTGTCATCCAACTTATCTGAGAGATGGGTCTCCATGTTATGGTGTTGTTAATATTCCTGAGCTGTTCCTAATATGTTCCTGTTGAACCTGTTGCCATTTTAATTTGATGTGACATTTGATGTCACAATCGTGTCCTTTCCCCATTCACATTATCATACATTTTAATGAAATCTGTATGCTTCACATGATTGATGCCTCAATGGCACAGAACAATTGGTAGCCTTATATGAAATAGCCTGGCCTTTTCCACCCGTGATCCAATGGCGAGAGTGCACTAGAATGTGCTTTGCAGTGCCATAGCAATATTATAAACAGTGAAGATAGAATTTTGTTCTAAATTTATTAATGTAAGGCACTTCATTGATTTTTTTTCTTAGGTGCTAAGAATGCTGTCAGAAATAAAATCAATAAAATGAAAAGGGTGTTGGAGTTTGCTGTCCTTTAACCTCTGGGAAATTGGATCAAAACGTACCGAGACAGATGAAATGAACAATCTTCAGATGCCTGCAAAGAGTCTTAAGTGAAATGAATTTTCAAAGACTCAATCCTTTTGCAGGGTAACTGAGTTCACACTATAAAAATGCGCTCAAATGTAATACTAATAAATGCTGATTCAACAAGCTTGCTTGGAGAGTACAAAACTGTGGAAATAGGAATGCCACGTTTGTCTCACAGGGGTGGTTTTCTCAGGGCTCATGGGCACTGTTTGCAATAGTTTCTGTTTTGGTAGTTAACTTCACTTGGCCTCCATTCCTAATTTTCTAAGAATTCAAAGGTGGTGAAGTATCTCACCTGACCCCAGTGCAGATTGGAAAAGTGACTTTCAGATATGCACTGGCAGTGGGCATGGTTCTTCATTGCTGGCATGTACTTAGAAATTTTAGTCTTTTGGTTTGTGGCGGTACAGTGATATACAGTCAGGAGGGAGCCAAGCTGTTCCAGTACAGCTACAACACTGGTATCTACCCGACAATGTGGAAAATTGACCAGGTATGTCCTGTCCACAAAAAGCAGGATAAATCCAACCCAGCCAGTTACCGCCCCATCAGTCTACTCTCAATCACCAGCAAAGTGATGGAAGGTGTCGTCGACAGTGCTATCAAGCGGCACTTACTCACCAATCACCTGCTCACCGATGCTCAGTTTGGGCTCTGCCAGGATAACTCGGCTCCAGACCTCATTACAGCCTTGGTCCAAACATAGACAAAAGAGCTGAATTCCAGAGGTGAGGTGAGAGTGACTGCCCTTGACATCAAGGCAGCATTTGACCGAGTGTGGCACCAAGGAGACCTAGTAAAATTGAAGTCAATGGGAATCAGGGGGAAAACTCTCCAGTGGCTGAAGTCATACCTAGCACAAAGGAAGATGGTAGTGGTTGTTGAAGGCCAATCATCTCAGCCCCAGGACATTGCTGCAGGAGTTCTTCAGGGCAGTGTCCTAGGACCAACCATCTTCAGCTGCTTCACCAATGACCTTCCCTCCATCATAAGGTCAGAAATGGAGAGGTTCGCTGATGATTGCACAGTGTTCAGTTCCATTCACAATGCCTCAGATAATGAAGCAGTCCGAGCCCGCATGCAGCAAGACCTGGACAACATCCAGGCTTGGGCTCATAAGTGGCAAGTAACATTCACGCCAGACAAGTGCCAGGCAATGACCATCTCCAACAAGAGAGAGTCTAACCACCTCCCCTTGACATTCAACGGCATTACCATCACCGAATCCCCTACCATCAACATCCTGGGGGTCACCATTGTCCAGGAACTTAAGACGACCAACCATATAAATACTGTGGCTACAAGACCAGGTCAGAGGCTGGGTATTCTGTGGCGAGTGACTCACCTCCTGACTCCCCAAAGCCTTTCCACCATCTACAAGGCACAAGTCAGGAGTGTGATGGAATACTCTCCACTTGCCTGGATGAGTGCAGCTCCAACAACACTCAAGAAGCTCGACATCATCCAGGACAAAGCAGCCCGCTTGATTGACACCCCATCCACCACCCTAAACATTCACTCCCTTCACCACCGGCGCACTGTGGCTGCAGTGTGTACCATCCACAGGATGTACTGCAGCAACTCGCCAAGGCTTCTTCGACAGCACCTCCCAAACCCGTGACCTCTACTATCTAGAAGGACAAGAACAGCAGGCACATGGGAACAACACCACCTGCACGTTCCCCTCCAAGTGACACACCATCCCAACTTGGAAATATATCGCCGTTCCTTCATCGTTGCTGGGTCAAAATCCTGGAACTCCCTTCCTAGCCACACGAACTGCAGCTGTTCAAGAAGGCGGCTCACCACCATCTTCTCAAGGGCAATTAGGGATGGGCAATAAATGCTGGGCTCGCCGCCGACGCCCACATCCCATGAACGAATAAAATTTCCTGTGGCATTGCTCAGAGAAGGTCAGGACGAAGTGAGTTCCCTCAGAGAGCATTTGAAATGCTGTAAGTACAGGTATGGGGATTTACAGTTTCTGGACCTTATGAAGCTCCATCTAGTGATTTCCCGGTGGTTTTTAATCTTTGGAGTACCTTCTCCCAGGTGGGCTGCAACCTAGGCTAAAGCGCCCCACCTACCCTTTACGATGGAGAGGCCACCCACACCCAAAGGTTGCAAATAGTTCCAATCCAGTGTTCAGAGCCGGTGCTTCGGTCTCCATTCACCAGAATTATCAGAGTGGGACCTGATTCAGAGGCAGTTACTACCACTGAGCCAGTGGTCACTCCGTCTGGATGCGAGTAGACTCGCTGGATATTAACTCAGTATTTAGAGACCATACTTTAGTCTCCACTCGTCAGGGCTGTCTTCACCTTGCACCTTCTGACTCAAGAGGTGGGAATGCTATCAGCAAGCCAAAGGCTCACTCAAATCACTCGCAAAAATATTCATCCAATTTGCCAGGACTTTAGGCAAGTTCAAGCATAGTCATGATTTAAAATATCGGCTTGGGAAGAACTTTAAGATTAAAGGAGTGGAGTAAGGTTTTCCAACATTTTGGCAAAAAGAAAATGCTAATAGCATTTGCGGTATGTTAGAAGTTTATCAGGGCCACTTAATACCATAACTAAATTATATTTGTTTTTCTTATGGTATTTAAAAATATGTAACTTATATTGTTCTAAATGCTAGTATTTTGGGGGTTCTGAGTTCCATGTTATTTTTCTGTAAGTGAGTGATTATACTTAGTGTTGCTGGTTTTGTGATCATAAAACACTACTGTCTATTCCCATTGACTTTACATGTTCGGTTGTAAAAAATAAGCGGGTAATACATAAAAAGCTGATGAGACTCTGGAGAATGTACTCTCTTTTCCTCTGTGTTCAATAATTTTGTCAAAAAACTAGACATGAGTAAAAGAGATGTCAATGCCATAGGAAATGCCAAGAGACTATTCTCACTGCTCTTGAGAATTCTAACAATGGATTAACAGTGAAAAGTGCATGGAAAAAGGTGATTTTTACTTAAGACCACATTGACATCATTATTGGTAAATGTGTGCAGTATTCTACAGATCCACAGTCAAATCAAAAGGTATTTTTCTCCAGTTTAGACCTGGAGTTAATGAGCTTAATGAATGGGGGAAGAAAATCAACGTATTACCAAAGCACTGATGGAAGTGAATAGTACATATGAAGTTTTTTTTGTAAGAGATCATAGAAACATAGAAACATTTACAGCACAGAAGGAGGCCATTCGGCCCATCGTGTCTGTGCCAGTGAAAAAAGAGCTACCCAGCCTAATCCCACTTTCCAGCACTTGGTCCATAGCTTGTAGGTTATGGCACTTCAAGTGCATATCCAAGTACTTTTTAAATGTGATGAGGGTTTCTGCCTCTACCACCCTTTCAGGTGGTGAGTTCCAAACCTCTACCACCCTCTAGGTGAAAAACATTTTTCCTCAGCTCCCCTCTAATCCTTCTACCAATTACCTTAAATCTATGCCCCCTGGTTATTGAGCACTCTGCTAAGGGAAATAGGTCCTTCCTGTCCACTCTATCTAGGCCCCTCATAATTTTATATATCTCAATTAAATCTCCCCTCAGCCTGCTGTGTTCCAAAGAAAACAACCCCAGCCTATCCAATCATTCCTCATAGTTAAAACTCCCCCATCCTGGCAACATCCTCCTAAATCTCCTCTGTACCCTTTCTAGTGCAATCACATCTTTCCTGTAATGTGGTGACCAGAACTGTATGCTGTATTCAAGCTGTGGCCTAACTAGTGCTTTGTACAGTTCTAGCATAACCTCCCTACTCTTATATTCTATGCCTCGGCTAATAAAGGAAAGTATCCCATATGACTTCTTAACCGCCTTGTGTACCTGTCCTGCCACCTTCAGGGATCTGTGGACATGCACTCCAAGGTCCCTCTCTTCCTCTACACCTCTCAGTATCTTCCCATTTATTGTGTATTCCCTTTCCTTGTTTGCCCTCCCCAAATGCATTACCTCACATTTCTCCAGATTGAATTCCATTTGCTACGTTTCTCCCCACCTGACCAGTCCATTGATACCTTCCTGCAGTCTACAGCTTTCCTCCTCATTATCAACCACACGGCCAATTTTTGTATCATCTGCAAACTTCTTAATCATGCCCCCCTATATTTAAGTCCAAATCATTAATATATATCACAGAAAGCAAGGGACTAGTACTGAGCCCTGTGGAACCCCAGTGGAAACAACCTTCCAGTCGCAAAAACACCCGTCGACCATTACCCTTTGCTTCCTGCCAATGAGCCAATTTTGGATCCAATTTGCCACTTTCCCTTGGATCCCATGGGCTTTTACTTTTTGACCAGTCTGCCATGTGGGACCTTGTCAAAAGCCTTGCTAAAAGCCATGGAATGTAGCAGCCAATATGTGCTTTATCACAAAGGAGGAGAAGAAGAATGCAGTCTAGGGACATAGAGGAGGTAGACAGCACAAAACGAATGCTGGAATTTTCACAACTGTCAGCTATCTGAATGTGGCACATGACCACTACATGAGGAGTCTAGGCTTCTACTGGGATGTGTCAACTCATCCTTGTTGCCCTGCAGGAACAGTCAGCCATCTGTGGTGCACCACTAGCAGCAGTGCAGTAAAAGCATTGCTGTCAACTGTAATGTGACAAGGCCCTCCCAGAGACATCTCAGGTGCTAGTCAATTTGTTTTTTTGGATAACTGGCACTTTCTTCTGCACAATGAAAGAATCACACATTTAAAATATAATGAATTAATTTTATTCAGTTGTGCAGGGGTAGTCGTGTTTGGTGTATTATGCTTCGTGGGCTTCTCTGTGATGGTTGTGTGTGTGCTTGAATACTTAGTTGAAAGATTAACACTGATAGATGGCTGCCATTCAACTGACAAGCTGCGTGACAAAAATGAAGTAAAAGCCAGTTACGGTTAAGGTCCATGTTCCCTGTCTAAATCTGTACAAATGTTGCAAGGTTTGGTTGGCTAGCCCCAAGGTTACAGGCTTGAGAGAGGAACCAACCCATTTAAAATATATCTGCTATGTTGCTATTATTCATTTGCTTGTTTATCTATTTCTAAATAGATTTGTTTGATGGACGGAGACTGTTGTAATGTTCTGTCAGTTTTTGCAGAGAGGAGAAAGATCCTGTGGAGTCGTAGGATAATTCAAGTATCTAAATTAACAGAAGGCTTTTTCTTCACTTTATTTGGGCAATTTTACTAAATTTCCCTCGATATCAGGCTTAGTGAAAATACCAACAAGTCATAGGGAGTTGGGATTCACCTATGAAGATAATCTAAAATATGGAAACTGATAAATCCAGAGTAAAAAGGTAGAAAAGACCCAAAATTGTAACAAGCTGCGTGAGGTACAAAAGGTCGATGAGCTGTATTGCAGTTAACCCTGACACACCCACATTTGTGTCACGGTCACCTTCCCTGGACACTCTGCAAGCCCATTGCTTTCAGAACTGGAACTTTCTGACACTTTTGCAGGGTAATGTAAAGAACTTCCACAGATATCAATGCCAAGTGGCTGCTCGTGTACCATCCCAACCATGTCACTGCTGAAGGGCATGTTTTCATAAGGCCCTCATGGTTGCTTGTAACTGCTTTGCAAGCAAGTTGAAGCTGGTCATGGCTTTATCTTGGAGTTTAGACCCATAGCTTCTACAAAACAATACTAAGAACATTTGTCAGAGATGCTCCTACTGAGCCTATGCCCTGTGTAACATCAGTCCTTACTGCAGATGCCACCACTATGTGCTCAATAGCAGCTTGTAGTGGAGACAAACTTTACTCCATGCTATTGCTCCAATGGGAGATGGTAATGCATATTTAGGTAATTGAATTCTCTAACCTTCCCAGGCCATTTTCCAATTTTGTGCAGAAGGCGGCAGTGACTCTTCAGTATGGTCCTGGTGCTATACTAGCTTCCATGTGAAAGCAAACCCACTAAGGTCTATATCCCCATATAGCTCAGGAAGAACTGTATGAGAATGCAGAATTATGGGCCTCCTCTATGTATCAACTAGCCCCACGACAACAACCACCACCACTGTTACTCCTTCCTCACCAGCATTCAATTCCTGCTTCTCCTGCTTTGTTCTTATCTGTGGTGCTTGAATCAAGTGGGGTTGGAGGTGGGTGGTGCTCTTCAGAATCATTCAATTCCCTTGTTTTGTGAAGAGAGCAGACGGTGCATTATGAGCAAACAAATGCCTGTAACCATTCGATTACCGTATTGTGACTATGATGTGGAGCTGCCGGTGATGGACTGGGGTGGACAAATGTAAGGAGTCGCACAACACCAGGCTATAGTCCAACAGCTTTATTTGCCTATATGCATCTCTTCACTTCACCTGACGAAGGAGCAAAGCTCCGAAAGCTTGTGATTTCAAATAAAGCTGTTGGACTATAACCTGGTGTTGTGCGACTCCTTACATTTGTATTGTGACTGTATACACTATTATATGCATGAAGCCACTAAACAAATAATCAATTACAATGAATCTGTCTTCTGAACCTTCAGGATATTGAAACTTGCTACAGTTAAACTTGTCGTGAAAGGGTAGCAGCAGCTGTATCACATGATGGTACACCACTGCAGATCATTTCTGAGCAGTGAAAATAGCAAGGAGGTTGAGTAAATGGTGGCTCTGCTTATTGACTGGTGGCTGCATAGTGAGTTAACTATAATTTTTATCTGAACAACGTAAGATGATAAAAAAAAATAAAGATGATTGCAAAAGTCTGATTTAGGGAACCCCTAGGCCAGTTCTCTGGAGTATTCATTTAATTGGACAGAAGAGAATTCAACTTAAAAAAAAACTGACAACGTGAGGTGATATATATAAACAAGACATTTTGTGAATGAATGCTGCAAGACATATTGTTGGATGTGTTGTGATAAATGACCCAATGTTGACACATGAATGAACATAAGGCCATGTATAAAAATCAGAGGAACACTTTCTTTAAATGGCGATGTGTAAAGCATAAAGTTAATGAAAAATTAGCATGCAATTAATGAGATGAAATGTCATAAATAATCAAAATTATGTCTATGCTCACTATCTGGCTTTTAAAATGCTGTCTCTAATTTCCGTGTTGGTCTTTTAGAGACATCTTGTCTGTGGGGATTTGTGGCCTGTCAAGCTTGCTTTCCATTTTATGTATATGTAGTTACCTGGTGGCATTCCAATTAAAAATAAAAATTAGTTAGTTGAGTGACTCGTACAGGCGGAGAAAAGCAATAATTACAAAGCATGTTGGATTTTATAAAGCAAGCTGACCAAGCAAGGGTAAGAATGAAATACTGATGGTCCACACACAGTCCATTCACATATCACAAGTTTATTGTCAAAACTGCTTTACACCGATGCTAAATATGGAGTGTAAATCAGGTGTCAAACCTCAAACAGACTTCAAAATAAGACTACGCCCTCCTCCTCCAGCATGTTTCGCTCCACTTCCTTCCAGTGTTGGGTGAGGTTCCGACATGGGATTTAGGCTGCGTTTTCTTTATTACTGCAGCATTGATGCGAAGCAAAATTGCTTTGCACAATGCTGTAGTTGTTGTCTGAATGCACCCATAAACTTTATATATATATATATATATATATATAAACAACTAAATCATATTAATAGCAAAATATGTAAGTAACAATTTTATAATTCAAAATTATTTTATGTTTCAACTCAAAGTGATGCAATAAATTTGAAGGTGTGGTTTGCGGTAGAATTATTATATAAATAGGCAGCGCTTTACAAAGGATCCTTAATCTATAGATCAGGAAAGCTGTGAAATGGTTTTGTATTAGAATGCTGGTAAATCTAGGGAAAGTTCAGGCTCCCTGGCTCGGCCATTTTAAAAACTTTTCAGTTTGCACGTCATAATGCCAAAATAAAACCAATATTCCACATTGACATCTGACAACTAAACATTCTTGTAGAAAAGTGTACAAAAAGAGAAAGAAAGCCAGTCATTTCTTGCTTTTTTTCCTGACTGTAAGGTAACTTGGCCTCTCCCCAAGTAAAGCAGGCAATGTATGTAATTTCCAATAACAACAATGGGCTCGAATTTAGCAGGCCTGCGGGTTCCCAGCGGGTGGTCCTCCGGGAGCGTCGAAAACGCGAACGGCGAAATTAGTGGGTTGCCCACGCGATCGTAGCAGGCAATCCACTAATAGGATCCAATTACCTGCTCCTCCGGGGTCCACGCGCTGGCCTGCGCGTCGGGCGGGCTGCGCATGCGCAGTACGATCTGTCAGCTGGAGGCTCTCTAGTTAAAGGGGCAGTCCTCCACTGACAGATGCTGCAACCAATGGGACAAATTGCAGCATGGAGCAGCCCAGGGGGAAGGCTGCTCCCAGTTTAATGATGCCTCACCCCAGGTATCATCAGATGGGGTGAGGAGGAGGGGGAGGACACAGATCTTCCCCCCGGCGGGCGGGAGGAAGCGGCCTGCCTCTGCCACCAAGAAGGCCTGGCTCGAGGTGGCAGAGGGGGTCACCTGCGCCACCAACATATCGCCCACCTGCATACAGTGCAGGAGGCGCTGCAATGACCGCAGTAGGTCAGCCACAGTGAGAACACGAAGTCTTTCCCCTACACTCCGTCTGCCACAACACTGCCCCCACCCCAAATCTCCTTCGGCACCGCCAACACTATTCTGTCACATCACCCTTCATGCCCACTCGCACCCCATCCTCATCTTACCTCCACCTACTCACCTCGCCAGTACTCATCCTGCCACTAACACGCGACCCAATCCTCATACAATCTCATGGCTCCATCCCATACTCACCCTCTCGTGCATCTCCCTCACGGCCAGCCTCACTCAACCTGCCACCACCTGTGCTGCAGCCACAGGGCATGCATCACATATGTGCAGTAGGCAGGGTAAGGCAAACGTCTCGTCAGCATGAAGGGGGTGCACAAGGGTGTCTGAGGGTTTGTCATGGGTGTTACCCATATTGAATTTCAGAGCCACAAACAGCACACATTATATTGACACCACCACTGCCATGTCTCCGCGAATCCTGTCCATTGTGTCCAATAATGCCCGCTCCTGGGTATCACTATGAGGACCCACCACTGATGCCACCCATCGTGTTACTGCAGAGTAGGTGCAGGTGTATTTGCAGGGCTCGTCCGCGCAGACAACTGAGAGACATCGGCGGTGTTGCCGGCTGCACCCTGGAAGGATGCGGAGGAGAAGGTGTGGAGGACAGTGGTGACTTTGCCAGCGACAGGTAAGCAGTTGGTGCTGGGGCCAGCCAGGAGCAGCTCGGCATGAAAGAGGCTGCAGATCTCCACGACTATATGTCGAGCGAATCTGCGCCTCCCTGTGCACTGCTGCTGGGAGAGGTCCGGGGAGCTGCGCCTCGGTCTGTGGACCCTGTGGCGAGGGTAGTGCCCTCTGCGACGCATCTCTCTCTGCGGTAGCCCTCCCTCCTGCTGTGCAGGTGGGCGTGCAACCACACCGTGTTGGGGGGATCCACGTCTCTGCGGCGGACGGCGTGGACTGCGAGGCTGCTGGTGGTGGTCATGCTCTTCGTCCTCCGAGGGTGTCCACACACCACCCAACTGGCAGGTGTTGGTCTGAGGGGTTGTGCAGGGTAGGTGTGTGGGTCCTCGGACTGGGGCTGCGGTTTCGTGTCGGTCTGTCCTCTGGCTTGGCCGGGGGGTGGTGGGGGGCAGGGGTTGCCCTATGTGACGCGGTGGCCTCCTGCGTGGGTGAGGGCGCTCCCCCGTGGAGCGCACCTTGGCACCTGCCACAGGCTGCTGGCTGCAACACGCCTGGTTTGAAGGGTCCTGTTTCCCCCAGTGTGGGAAACTGACTGCTTTGAACGTAAAATCCCACACTTCCTCTTTTGACAGCTGCTTCAGCTCATTAACTGACCACAACGAGCAAGTTAAGTGCTCTCAAGTGGAACCCCGCTGGCTTTAATTGCCTGCGGGATTCCCACCAGCGGGGCTTGCGCGCGCAACCCCGCACGTCAGCGCGGTACCCGGAAGTGGCCGGGATTTCGTCCGAATCCGGTCACGTGATCGGAGATCGGGATTTTCGGGGCCCCCCCGCTGGAAACCCGCAGGTAACCCGACCCTAAAATCGAGCCCAATATGTCTATTTGGATCACTTTCTCAGAGGGAGTAACTCCACACTGGTCTTAAGGGGACAGGCCAGCTAACAGCCAAACATCATAGTCATGTTCTATATCCTAGATTATTTGTGAGCAATGGTATGGGAATTGGATAGTATAAAAATAGAAAAGTTTATCATTTTACACGCACCCTCTCTTCTCTTTCTCGTTATACTATCTTTTGCTCAACTCCTGCAGGATGACAAGGGATGGGAGGAATACAAAAAAATTATAATTCCTGGTCAAATTCGGAACTGATGTTATCTGAATGAAAAGAAGGGTTTCATATATTGCCATACCACTGTTAGCACAGGGGAGGTTTTCAGCCCCACAGCATGGATGCAAAGGCCTTTGTCGGCTATCTCTTATCTAACAGAAAGTAGGAGGGCAGGGCAACTTGGGATCGCAGAGAGCACAGGCAGCTCAAAACTTGCAGAACAAACTATCCTGGACAGCAGATATACCCTGCACAATTTGCCAGCCAGGGGTGATGGAATAACAGTGCATGATGATGCTCATGCTAAGCAGGGAGGCTGTGACAGATCTGCTACCTGATCCATGAAAACATGCAGGACATTCAACTATCCACACTGCACAATCAATCACAGTGAACTTTAATGCCACAGACGCCTTCCTGGAACTCACAGAGGACATCACAGGAATCAAACAATTTAATGCCCATTACTCCATTAAAGAGGTAATGGAATCCCCAATTCAGCAGTGACTAGCAGCAACCATAGAGGTAGCTACAGTTTTATCACATGGATGGCTTCCCAAAGGCACACGTTCTCACTGGCTGTACAGGTATAGCCATTCCTGTGTCTATCAATAATCCTATAGCATTGCTAAACTGAAAGAAGCATTATTCCATCAAATGGTATGTGAACCCCACTAGCAAATCATGTGTGTCAATGGCTACTTCCTATGGGATGAGCATGACTCTTTCATTCTGAAGCAATCATATGTCACATTGCTCTTTTGAAGGAGAAGGAAGAGTGATTGGCTGCTTCCTCTGAGATATAGACAACATGATGCATCTATGGCTGATGATACCTCAATGGGATCCTCTTGCCACAGGAGAGAACAGATATAACAATACATATGGGCAAACCCAGGACCCCACCGAGCAGACATTTGGGGTACTGCAGTCACACTTTAGACACGTGGTCTGGATGGGGGGAACCTTATAATATGGCCCAGAGAAGATCGGCAAATTATAACTCTATGGTGCAAAACATTGCCACACAGAGAAGAATGATCAGGGACTTGAATTAGGAGCACCTGCAAGCCATGGAAGAGCTTGAAGACAATGGAGTGCAGCAACATCAGCAGCGGTACTGTATTGCAACCAGGGAGAGAGCTGCAGGACGGTTTTATTGTTCACTTCTAATGAGCTCTAAATTACTATGCCCTTCTATTGGATATATTTACAATCCAGGAACTACTAGTTGCTTTACCCATTTAGTTTTTGTTGAACGAATTGCCAATAGTAATTTCTAAGCTATGAACACCTCACTAATTTGTATAGTATTCCTCTGACTGCTATTTAAACAGTAGTGATAACCCATTCATTTTAAATGGGTTAACATCTCCACTGAAATAATATTTGAAGATTCCCCACTGTTGATCTGTAGTCCTGTTTGTTGAATTTTCTGCCCAGTTAATTTGTGCCAGATCCTTCTCATCTCATTGAAATTTGCCCTTTTCCATGACTCTTCATTATCCATTTTTAAAATTTTTTACATTGAACCTAACTATGATGTGGTCACTAATTCCTAAGTGAGTCCCTGGCCTTTATCACTGCTGTTTTCTTACTATGTCGTTCAATAGACCTCTTATCTGTCCAACTATGAGCTGACATACCATAAAATAATGAGCTGTAATGTAACAAATGAGGTCATCTGTTGTCAGCAGCAGAATTGCTTTGCTCCTTTCCACCTCTTTGTTATGCTAGAGGCATATAGGGCTATCTCTTTTACACGGCCAATAACTTTTTCATTTTCAAAAAAAGCAGAATATTAAATGTCAAAGCACTGCCATTGGACATGGACTCACAAGCTGCAAGGATAATTGCCTCTGTGTGAACTGCGGAGCCAGTGTGGGTATGGTAATATTATGAGTGGAAATTGTCACTTAATCCAGTCTTATGGAGTATTTTTAGCACCAACATTTACTTGTAAATTTGTTAATTAATCATTCATGCATGTGGACAAACCCATTCACAAGCTTTTGATTATCCAAATCAAACTTAATTACTGATGTATAATTGTACTTGAAGATATACTTGCAAGACAAGTTAGGGTAGATTTTCAGGTCCTTGAAGTACAAAGCTAACCAGAAGTGCAGTGAGCTGATGCCAAGTCAGCTCATTTGCATAATTATTTATAGCTCTCTTTGCAGTTTTGACTTTGTGCATGAAGTTAACCCGATGGGTAAGGGAATAAGAAAATCACACTTTACATGAAGTTTAAAGGCATGCAGCCACTTAAATGTCACATACGACATTACTTACTTTGGTTACAGCCCTTGGAAAGGCTCAAATGGCATTTCAATCTAGTTGACAGCTTTTGCCAATGTGGAAGAGGAAGAGGGTAAGGAAGTGACAGGCATAAATAAAGTGAAAGGAAATTCACTGTGGTGTCATGAAACTAGGTCTGTGGGTATGCGATGGAGCAGCTCAGTACCTCAACCCTTCTTTAATTGCAGGACATTATGATCCATGAGGTGGGTGTGAGAGGGGTTACCCTATTTAGTACTCCAAACTACCTGCCTCTAAGGCATCAGTGCAACATGTTTGGAATGAGCATGAATCATAAAAGGTAATGGCTGAAGTGATCTTCACAGCCACTGACAGTACCTGTGATGGAGTTGAGCTGCAGGTTAGATAACAGTATGAGGCACAACTCTGCCACTGCCTCTCTGATGGTTCAGAGCATACATGCATAGAAACAAACAAATTAAGTAAATACATCTCTGCCTGTACATGTCGGTGGCTTGGTAATGGTGGGTGGGTGAGTCCTCCACTGGTAAAACTTCACCTGCCTAGCGTGCCTACATTGATCTTCCCTTCTTCCTCCAGAATAAATGTAGAGGAATACCCATAGGGAGATCCACTGTACAAATTTGTAAGACCTAAACAAAACATGGCAGTGCTAAACACCCATGATACAAAACCTTTCCAGCAACTGGGTGTCCCACGTAAAATGCTAAAACAACAGAAGAAAAACACTTCGAAAGCCATCTAATTGTGCTTGCTTCATATCCCTTCAAATGATTTTCATATACAACAAAGCACCTCGCGCCCTGGTTTTACATGGGGGAAATTTAGAAAGAGTATAATTCCAGCATAATTAATGAGAAATTACAATGATGTCAAATGATGTCATCACAACCCATTAACAAACTACATTGAAGATCTTGCTTGTTTTTGTTGGGAGCTTCTTGCACCCGACACCTGCCCACAAGAAATACATGTGATATGTAGAATGGGCAGAAACTGAGCACCACTCATCTCCATTCACGTTACTGCTCCATTAAGCCTCTATTGCATTAATTTACGGAGCCTTAAGTTGGGATTGCTGTGTCATGCACTCTTCTATTCCCAGTCTAATGTGAATTTAAAACGGGTCTTGTTTGCTAACGTATAACTTTATGGTGGTACATGGAAGTATTTGCCACCATGTTGAGCATGCTTTCTCAATACTTCACCCATGTTGGAGAACTGGGAGACATGCACATGTGGTAATTCAGAGGAGACACTCTCAACATAGGGATAGCTACCTTTACATAGAACTATCGCTATTTTTACAAATCATTGATGTAGAAAAAGGAATCTTTATGTATCAGCAACTTTTTATTTGAATAGAGTAATTAAGCATTTTTATGGTTCTTTTCTAGCCCATGAAAATCAGAGAAAACTGCTCATTGGGATTTGTGATCTGGATGTTGGCGTGGACTTTAACATTTGGATGAACTTAATTCTTGCAGTAATCTAGAGGGGCCCAAGATTCCTATTTTCATGAAAAATGTGCGAGGCCGGCTTTATTTTCTTGCTCACCTGGAATCTGAGAAAGCAATTTCTTTAGTCGTAACAATGAAATAAGATACCAGAAATTTGTTGGACTTTTTGGGAGCTTTTAAAACTTCATTTTTAACTCTTCAGCATTAGCAAATCGATGAATGTCCTGTGCACTCCTTACTAATACTAAAAGTTTACCAAACATTTGGATGCTTGCTCTAAACAGGTACCAATCTCAAATTGGCAATGCAGTAGTGTCATTACATGAATGTTTCATTCTCAGTAGCATTCTGATGTTGTTCACTGGTGGATTATCCAGCTGACACCTAATGGCACTTTGTCAGCTGAAGTTACGACTAGAATTCACAAAATATTAAAATTCAATTTGGATTGATGAGTTGCAGCCTTTATTCAGCAGTTTGACAGCATTCTATATCTGGAGCAGTGTAACATAATCATCCTTGGTGCTTTACCATTTGGGGTCAGCAGGGTTTCTGTGTACTGTCCGTTTCAAAAGAGCTTTTAAATAATGTCAATCGCTCTGAAAATGGTACCCAAAAGGGAACTGCAGTCATATGAGATAAATCTATTTTAGGTCCATATTGAAAATACCTTGCAGGCTCTTCAGCTTTGAATCTATTTCATTCCATTTCTGGTGACTTGGACATTAAATTCATGTAAATTGCAAAAGACACAGTGATGGTACAGAAATACTTGCAGGCATCTGTTCAGCT
The DNA here is from genome assembly GCF_035084215.1 of Heptranchias perlo. Classification (NCBI taxonomy): domain Eukaryota; kingdom Metazoa; phylum Chordata; class Chondrichthyes; order Hexanchiformes; family Hexanchidae; genus Heptranchias; species Heptranchias perlo. The sequence continues at coordinate 18,392,378 of NC_090351.1, forward strand.
TCTCATTTGAATTTCTAATTTTGTGAGGAAGCCTCTGAGACACTCATGAATGAACCAAAGGGAGAGAGTTATGCCTGATATAAGCAAGACCATTTTTTCCTGGCCTCCCCTCAAAAGTCTTGACTCCTTGCAGGGGTACGGTCCACTGGTGCTAATGGCCTCTAATACCTTTCCCAAGCAGCCATTTTTCACATGTAAACTATGGTAATGAGTTTCAGAATGCTATATTCCTATGAGGAGCATTGCAGCCGAGCCCAATTTCATCCGTCTCTGATATCCCTGCCTGCCTACTTCTAGCCAGGGTCCGTAGCTAATTGTCAGGACTCTTGCTGCTTTACATTTATTCTTCCCCCTCCCTTACCCTGCATCACATAAGCCAATTGCAGTTTCCTTGCTGCCATTCTGTCTGAGACAGCTAACTCAGCCCAGACTGCGAATTGAACCAGGACCTTCCATGTGTGTATGCCTCAGCTACTTGCTTGATAAATGTGCTGGGCCATCAAGGGAGTTAAGCAAGCCCAAATCAATGTAAAGATGACCACCATAAATCATCTTCCCAAAATATGCCAAAAGTCAGAGGGTGTTTATTATGTACAGATACTAAAATGAAAATTATTAGCAAGAGACTCAGCAACACATGAATTCTACTGGTATGATTGCAAGATATGGCAAAAATTGTAACAGTAGTGATACGGGGTTAGTTTTTGGATGTCCGAGCCGGTGGGTTCGTGGCGGGGGGGCTCCGAAAATCGGGGATTCCCGGAGCGGGTCCGGAGCCTGGTTCCAACCCGCCCACCTCCGGGTTCCCCAGTGACACGCGCAGCCCCCGCATGCGGGTCTGCCGCCGACAATTAAAGCCGGCGGGATCCCACTTAAGGCAATTAATGTGATAGTTCAGGTCTTTAGCAGACATGATTTGTAGGATATTTTAGGAGGGGTGGGATTTTCATCTCAACTGAGCATGTTTCCTGTACTGGGGGAAACACTCCCAGTTGAAATGGACATGTTGCAGCCACCAGCCTGTGGCAGCTGCAAAGGTCCATTTGACAGGTGGGGGGGGGGCAGACCCTCACTCATTGCAAGGAGGCCACTCTATCACTTTGGACAAAGTTTGGCCTCCTCCACCCTCTTCCTAACAATAAAATTCACCAACTTGCAACCTCAACCCCGGTGTGCAGACACATTTACCTACCTTGCGGACCCCCTCAAAAGTACATCTTCCGGTTGGGGGCCGCCATAGCTGCAGTCATGACCTCTTGGAGGATGAACAATATCACCAGCCTCGTTGGCCACGCCGTCCACTCTGAACGTGGAGCTCCACAACACAATGCTGTGACACATCCACCTGCACAGCAGGAGGGAGGGCGACCATAGAGAGAGATGCGTCGCAGAAGGCACTACCCTCGCCACAGGGTCTACAGACCGAGGCACAGCTTCCTGACCTTTCTGAGCAGCAGTGCACACGGAGGCTCAGAGTCACTCGACATGTAGTCGTGGACATCTGCAGCCTCCTTCATGCTGAGCTGCTCCCGACTGGCCCGAGCGCCATCTTCTTACCTGTCACTCTCAAAGTCACCACTGCCCTCAACAACTTCTCCTCCGCTTCCTTCCAGGTTGCCACCGGGGACATCGCCGACGTCTCTCAGTCGTCTGCACAAAAGAGTCCTGCAAGTACACCTACACCCATTCTGCAGTGACACAATGGGTGGCATCGGTTGAGGGTCTTCATGGTGATCCTCAGGAAAGGGCATTATTGCACAAACCAGACAAGATTTGCAAAGACGTGGCAGTAGTGGTGACAATATAATATGTAATGTGAGTTGATCAGAAATCAAATATAACTAAAAACCATGACAAACCCTTAAACACCCTTGTGCATCCCCATCATGCTCACGACACGGTTGCCTTACGCTTCCTACTACACATACATGATGCATGCCCTGTGGCTGCAGCACAGGTAGTGGCAGGTTGGGTGAGGCTGACCATGAAAGAGATGCATGAGAGGGTGAGTATGAGACAGAGCCATGAGATTGTATGAGGATTGGGTTGAGTGGTAGTGGTGGGATGAGTACTGGCGAGGTGAGTAAGTGCAGGTAAGATGGGGATGATCTTTGAGTGGGTGTGAGGAGTGATGTGACAGAGTAGTGTTGGCAGTGCAGAAGGAGATGTGGGGTGGGGGTGGTGATGTGGCAGACGGAGTGTAGGGGAATGAGTAAGTGTACTCACTTTGGCTGACCTACTTAGGTCATTGAAGCGCCTCCTGCACTGTATGCAGGTGAGTGATATGTTGGTGGTGCTGGTGACCTCCTCTGCCACCTCGAGCTACTTCGTGGTGGCAGAGGCAGACCACTTCCTCCCGTCCGCCGGGGAGAAGATCTCTGTCCTCCCCCCTCCTCCTCACCCCATCCAGTAGGATCTGGAGTGAGGCATCATTAAACCTGGGAGCAGCCTTCCCCCTGGGCTGCTCCATGCTGTAATTTTAGCTCCTTTCTGCAGCATTAGTCAGTGGAGGACTACCCCTTTAAATAGGGCTCCTCCAACTGACAGCCTGTGATGCGGGTGTGCAGTCCGCCCGCTGCGCAGCTTTCCAGCGCGAAACCCGGAAGCCAAGATAAGTGCCTTCAATTTGTCTGCGATCGTGTGTGGAGCACCCTGAATTCACTTGGCGCGTTACCCACGTGCCCAGTCGACCCACCGCTGCCAACCCGCCTCCATCCTAATATCGAGCCCATGACGTCAGCAGTATATGCCATTAGTAATCTAGCAATTCCACTTCACATACAGAGAATCCTGCATCGGTTTGATCACCTTTACAACTAATAGCTACAACAGTAAGGGAGAGTGTACAGAACATGACCGGACAGATGGTCTGAGAAAGCAGGGCAAAGACCAAGGGAAGTCTAGATTAAACTACATTTATTTCAATGCAAGAAGTCTGATGGGCAAGGCAAATGAACTCAGGGCATGGATGGGTACATGGGACTGGGATGTTATAGCTATTACTGAAACATGGCTAAGGGAGGGGCAGGACTGGCAGCTCAATGTTCCAGGGTACAGATGCTATAGGAAAGATAGAGCAGGAGGTAAGAGAGGAGGGGGAGTTGCGTTCTTGATTAGGGAGAACATCACGGCAGTAGTGAGAGGGGATATATCCGAGGGTTCGCCCACTGAGTCCATATGGGTAGAACTGAAAAATAAGAAGGGAGAGATCACTTTGATAGGATTGTACTACAGACCGCCAAATAGTCAACGGGAAATTGAGGAGCAAATATGTAAGGAGATTCCAGACAGCTGCAAGAAAAATAGGGTGGTAATAGTAGGGGACTTTAACTTTCCCAACATTGACTGGGACAGCCATAGCATTAGGGGCTTGGATGGAGAGAAATTTGTTGAGTGTATTCAGGAGGAATTTCTCATTCAGTATGTGGATGGCCCGACTAGAGAGGGGGCAAAACTTGACCTCCTCTTGGGAAATAAGGAAGGGCAGGTGACAGAAGTGTTAGTGAGGGATCACTTTGGGACCAGTGATCATAATTCCATTAGTTTTAAGATAGCTATGGAGAAGGATAGGTCTGGCCCAAAAGTTAAAATTCTAAATTGGGGAAAGGCCAATTTTGATGGTATTAGACAGGAACTTTCAGAAGTTGATTGGGAGAGTCTGTTGGCAGGCAAAGGGACGTCTGGTAAGTGGGAGGCTTTCAAAAGTGTGTTAACCAGGGTTCAGGGTAAGCACATTCCTTATAAAGTGAAGGGCAAGGCTGGTAGAAGTAGGGAACCTTGGATGACTCGGGAGATTGAGGCACTAGTCAAAAAGAAGAAGGAGGCATATGACATGCATAGGCAGCTGGGATCAAGTGGATCCCTTGAAGAGTATAGAGATTGCCGGAGTAGAGTTAAGAGAGAAATCAGGAAGGCAAAAAGGGGATATGAGATTGCTTTGGCAGATCAGGCAAAGGTGAATCCAAAGAGCTTCTACAAATACATAAAGGGCAAAAGGGTAACTAGGGAGAGAGTAGGGCCTCTTAAGGATCAACAAGGTCATCTATGTGCGGAACCACAAGAGATGGGTGAGATCCTGAATGAATATTTCACATCGGTATTTACGGTTGAGAAAGGCATGGATGTTAGGGAACTTGGGGAAATAAATAGTGATGTCTTGAGGAGTGTACATATTACAGAGAGGGAGGTGCTGGAAGTCTTAACGCGCATCAAGGTAGATAAATCTCCGTGACCTGATGAAATGTATCCCAGGACGTTATGGGAGGTTAGGGAGGAAATTGCGGGTCCCCTAGCAGAGATATTTGAATCATCCACCGCTACAGGTGAGGTGCCTGAAGATTGGAGGGTAGCAAATGTTGTGCCTTTGTTTAAGAAGGGCGGCAGGGAAAAGCCTGGGAACTACAGACCAGTGAGCCTGACATCTGTAGTGGGTAAGTTGTTAGAGGGTATTCTGAGGGACAGGATCTACAGGCATTTGGAGAGGCAGGGACTAATTAGGAACAGTCAGCATGGTTTTGTGAGAGGAAAATCATGTCTCACGAATTTGATTGAGTTTTTTGAAGGGGTAACCAAGAAGATAGATGAGGGCTGTGCAGTAGACGTGGTCTACATGGACTTCAGCAAAGCATTTGACAAGGTACCGCATGGTAGGTTGTTACATAAGGTTAAATCTCATGGGATCCAAGGTGAGGTAGCCAATTGGATACAAAATTGGCTTGACGACAGAAGACAGAGGGTGGTTGTCGAGGGTTGTTTTTCAAACTGGATGCCTGTGTCCAGCAGTGTGCCTCAGGGATCGGTGCTGGGTCCGCTGTTATTTGTTATTTATATTAATGATTTGGATGAGAATTTAGGAGGCATGGTTAGTAAGTTTGCAGATGACACCAAGATTGGTGGCATTGTGGACAGTGAAGAAGGTTATCTAGGATTGCAACGGGATCTTGATAAATTGGGCCAGTGGGCCGATGAATGGCAGATGGAGTTTAATTTAGATAAATGTGAGGTGATGCATTTTGGTAGATCGAATCGGGCCAGGACCTACTCCGTTAATGGTAGGGCGTTGGGGAGAGTTATAGAACAAAGAGATCTAGGAGTACAGATTCATAGCTCCTTGAAAGTGGAGTCACAGGTGGATAGGGTGGTGAAGAAGGCATTCAGCATGCTTGGTTTCATTGGTCAGAACATTGAATGCAGGAGTTGGGATGTCTTGTTGAAGTTGTACAGGGCATTGGTGAGGCCACACTTGGAGTACTGTGTACAGTTCTGGTCACCCTATTATAGAAAGGATATTATTAAACTAGAAAGAGTGCAGAAAAGATTTACTAGGATGCTACCGGGACTTGATGGTTTGACTTACAGGGAGAGGTTAGACAGACTGGGACTTAATTCCCTGGAGAGTAGGAGGTTAAGGGGTGATCTTATAGAAGTCTATAAAATAATGAGGGGCATAGATAAGGTCGATAGTCAAAATCTTTTCCCAAAGGTAGGGGAGTCTATAACGAGGGGGCACAGATTTAAGGTGAGAGGGGAGAGATACAAAAGGATCCAGAGGGGCAATTTTTTCACTCAAAGGGTGGTGAGTGTCTGGAACGAGCTGCCAGAGGCAGTAGTCGAGGCGGGTACAATTTTGTCTTTTAAAAAGCATTTGGACAGTTACATGGGGAAGATGGGTATCGAGGGATATGGGCCAAGTGCAGGCAATTGGGACTAGCTTAGTGGTATAAACTGGGCGACATGGACATGTTGGGCCGAAGGGCCTGTTTCCATGTTGTAACTTCTATGATCTATGTACATCGTTCCTCTGGGAATCATTGCTCGGTGAACTCTTTCTTGACAGTGGCAATTTAATAACTCCAGGATAAGAACATAAGACCATTAGAAATAGGAGCAGGAGTAGGCCATCCGGCCTCTCGAGCCTGCTCCGCCATTCAATAAGATCATGGCTGATCTTCTACCTCAATTTTCCTGCACCATCGCTATATCCCTTGATGCCTTTAATATCTAGAAATCTATCAATCTCTGTTTTGAATGTACTCAATGACTGAGCCTCTACAGCCCTCTGGGGTAGAGCATTCCCAAGATTCACCACCCTCCGAGTGAAGACATTTCTCCAGTCCTAAATGGCCTACCCCTTATTCTGAGACTGTGATCCCTGGTTCTAGGTTCCCCAGCCAGGGGAAACATCCTTCTTACATCTACCCTGTCGAGCCCTGTAAGAATTTTGTATGTTTCAATGAAATCACCTCTCATTCTTCTAATATCTAGAGAACATAGGCCTAGTCTACTCAATCTCTCCTCATACGACAATCCCGCCATCCCAGGAATCAGTCTGGTGAACCTTCGTTGCACTCCCTCTATGGCAAGTATATCCTTTCGTAGGTAAGGAGACCAAAATTGTACACAATACTCCATGTGTGGTCTCACCAAGGCCCTATATAATTGCAGTAAGACATCTTTACTCCTGTACTCAAATCCTCTTGTAATAAAGGCCAACATACCATCTGCCTTCCTAATTGCCTGCATGTTAGCTTTCAGTGACTCATGTACAAGGACACCCAGGTCCCTTTGAACATCAACATTTCCCAATATCTTACCATTTAAAAAATACTCTGCATTTCTGTTTTTCCTACCAAATTGGATAACTTCACATTTTTCCACATTACATTCCATCTGCCGTGTTCTTGCCCACTCACTTAGCCTATCTACATCCCCTTGAAGCCTCTTTGCATCCTCCTCATAACTCACATTTCCAGCCAGTTTTGTGTCATCAGCAAACTTGGAAATATTACATTTGGTTCCCTCATCCAAATCATTGATATAGATTGTGAATAGCTGGGACCCAAGCACTGATCCCTGCGGTATCCCACTAGTCACAGTCTGCCAACCTGAAAAGGACCCGTTTATTCCTTCTCTCTGTTTTCTGTCTGATAACCAATTCTCAAGCCATGCCAGTGTATTACCCCCAAGTAGAGAATGTTTATGATTCAGGAGAACAGCAAGTTTAACAGCCTGATCCACTCCAATCTTAGCCTCATCCATCCATTCCTTAGGATGCTCTCCCACATGAGTACATCTTGGAAATTTTACTGTTGGCCGTGTGCAAAGTTAAGTTTACATTTATGATGAATACAATTATATTTGTCTTGGGCAGTAGTGTCCACAACCTGTACAAAGAGGATAACTGAAGACCACAGAAAGCATATAAACTTCCCATTAACTGGTTGTAACTGGAGGTATATGTAAGCAAATGATATAAATGCCTACTAATAAAAAATTAATAGACTGTGAGATTCATCTTTTGCGGAAAACTCACAGGGTAGAAGATACATATCTAGGTATATTGGAATCTGTGTCGTTCATTAACATGCTTTTCAGCACATTAAGAAATTCAATTTCCTTTTGATTTTTTTAAATATCTATTGTATTTCACTGCGAACGGGGACCATATTTTCCTCTAGGTGTTTTATGTGCCCAATTACATTAAAAAAGCTCAATTATGATTTGTTTGGTACAATCAATTCATTTCTGCATTTCCTTCAATGTGTCGCACTAATGATAAAATGCAATGATAATAGATTGATTATACCAAATCTGATCAGTTTCAGAACATTTCAAAGCCATTAGTTATTATACAATGTGAAGACAACCAAAGTAATTTGAAGAATCCTGAAGTGGTTGGTTGATTTCTATCCTATGGTCTTGTGATGGAAAGAAATATGAACTCAAAATAATGACTCAATAGTTAAAAGAAAGAAGAAAGAACTTGTATTCATATAGAAGCTTAGCACATCCTTAGGGCAGCTCACAGTGCTTCACAACCAATGAATTACTTTTGAAATGGAGTCACAGAGCTGACTCCTTGCTCTATTTCAGGATGGGTGTTGGTTTGGTTTGGCTGTATTCCCGATGCCAAGAAGAAATTCTTTTACATATTGACACATATGCTGCACTGCCACCCAGTGGACTTGTAACATGGAGGGAAAAGACAGTTACAGTGCTGTGTTTGGAGCTAATGTTATGCGACCATTCTTTTAATGTTATAAATGTCTATCACAGTGTCATCCACAATTGTAACAGATACTGCAGGTAAATGTTAACATTTATAAACTTGGTTTTCCCATTGACAAAGTCTGACTTAGGAGTTTTCAATATATTTTGAGATGGAATGTTGCGACTTGCTTAGCATAATTGATTTATAGCTAAAGTGTATGAGAGTAACTGAATTCTAGACTATGTTTTTTAAAGTAACCAGATCCTGCCTCACCATAAAATGAACACAAACGTTAATCCTTATTTTATACTAATATTTCACAGTTATCGCTCACATAGATTGTTGCTAGAAATATTAGGGAATGTATTAGATAAAATGTATTCATTATTTAGATATGTACACGATATATAAATCTTGCTGCTATGAATGCAGTAAAATCTGTAATTTTAGAAATTATGTAAAGGTTACTTTATTTAAATTTCCCAGATGATAAAGAATTTTTATAAAATATATACACTATATCTTAATTAGAAATTAATTGGCCCGTAAATTGCTCTGAACGGAGAACCAACACTGCTCGTCGCTCATGAGATTTGAATTCACCCACTAAGTTACCGTGTTCCTTTTGGCGGCAACTTTCTTGAACTGAGAGTTCAAAAACCACCAGCGTTCTTTCCAGGGCTGTATGAGCGAGGAAAGGATCTCTACAACCCCTCAATCAATCAGCTTGAAGCAAGCCACGCTGTGAGAACCAGGAAGTGAAACTCAAATGACAAACCGCGCAGACTAAAAAACAGGAAGTACCCGATAAGGTTAGTAAATGTACAATAAAATGAGATGGAGAAAGCAAAATAAAGAGATGGTAAGATTTAAAGACTAAGATGAAAGAGACAGAAAGAAAAAGTTAAAGATTTTTTTAATTGTTTCTTTAAATGTCCAAAAACTATTAAACGCAGGAGTAATGAGACTCCACATCTTTAAAAGTTAATTTTCAGTGACAGATGGGTTGTTTGTCAATCATTATCCATTAAAGGTTACTTTAGACCTAAAAACACTCAGCATACCTTTTTTGTGGCGAGATTAGTTCGTTTCCAGCTGGCCAGGAGAGCAAGTTGGCACTGGCCCATTGATTGCAGCCGGCGAGGTCCCTTTAACGCAAAGCTTTCACATCACCAGTGAATCAGGAAGAGCAAGCTCCGGATTTCCGCATTTGACTGTGCATGTGCGGGCCCCAGAACTTGCTCTTTGATTTGCCCATTCATAACAGTGAGCGCTGTTAGGCTCATCGTTATTTTACGAGCAATTTCTGGCCCATTATGACAGTCCACTGTAAAAAAGGAGAGTAATTAGGAACATAACAACAGGAGTAGGCCACTCAGCCCCTCAAGCATGTTCTGACTTTTGGTTAGATCATGGCTGATCTGTACCTTAACTTCATTTACCTGCCTTTGATCCATATCCCTTGATCAATGTCGATCTCAGTCTTGAAAATTTCAACTGACCCAGCATCCACAGCCTTTTGGTGGAGAGAATTTTCATGGCTGTAACCAAGGCAACAATCATTGGCTTTTGCCTAACACTTGTTTATATGGATAGATATTAAGGTGTACACATGAATGATTTTGTAACACAGTATGTGGAGATCAACAAAGGACATACCATCCCCATACTATGAGTTTAGAATGTTTACTCAGCTTCCATCTGAGCAGTGTTCAGTGAACTTCCTGTTCCTGGATACTAGTCCTGGTGCTGACATTTCACCTGCACACTTCACTTCAAATTCAATTGTAAACAGGGGAAGATCCACCAAGATTATTTTAGAAGCAAGTTTTACTGCTTATCACTAATAATTGAATGAACTCTTGCTAAATCCATGTTTGTCTGCATGATTCAAATAATAACTGGTTTCCCTATTATTTGTTAGCAGTAAAGCTTACATAAATATATCTGTAAAATCTAGCTCTAGCCCATAGTACAAATGGCACAACACACCTGGGTGTATTGGATCACCAGGGTGCAGTGAATACAGGATAATCGGATGGGGAGGATTGCATGCCCTGAGGGAGCATGCCCAATTTTACATCCATTAATTTAAACGGACAGAAAATCAGGCAGAATCCCTAATAGGAGTACCCTCCTCCCCAATTAACATCCCTGTATTTGCTGCACCCGGACAATCCAATGTGCCCAGAAAAATCCCCCTACCATCTGTCCGTTATAATTTTTCCTGTATAAGAATTGAGATGAGTACTAATCAGATCATTGATATTTTTAATATTCTTAGACAACAGTTATGCTACAGTCAAAAGCAAAATACTGCAGATGCTGGAAATCTGAACTAAAAACAGAAAATGCCAGAAGCACTCAGCAGGTCAGGCAATATCTGTGGAGAGAAAAACAGAGTTAATGTTTCAGGTCGACGACTGTTATCCTACAGTTAACAGTTGGAAACAATAACTATAAAGTGTGATGTGCAGGCCAGCCGCTGGTGAACAGAATTATGTGGCTGTGTTTAAATATACACGTGGGGCTCTGCTTTTTATAAACAACAAAAATCTAAGGGGGTAGTATATCTGCAGCTATCTGCTCATACTACTGAACCACATGGAAAGTAAAACAGTCTTTCTCGAAAGTATTTTTCACTCAAGATACAGGGACTGAAGCTTGATTTGTATCTGAGGTACATTGTAATCCTGTGGGAGTATAAATCTGCGATAACGAGAATTAAATTTTGTTTGACCATGCTTAGCACTGACACAGTGTGAATGAGGAGTGTTGAGCTTTTGTAGTGTTGAAAAGAGCTGTGGAAATGCAGCTGATTTGTCAATTTAAGGAACCAAAGTTTCTTTTAATCTACAACACAGATTTGTGGTATTAACTGTTTTGTGCACTCCCTCATCCATGCCTTTGTTACCTCTAGACCCGGCTATTCCAATGTTCTGCTGGCCGGCCTCCTACCTTGTATCCTCTGTAAACTTGAGCTCATCCAAAGCTCAGCTGCTTGTATCCTAACTTGCACTGAGTCTCATTCACCCATCACCCCTGTGCTCGCTGACCTACAATGGTTCCCGGTCCGGGGTCACCTTGATTTTAAAATTCTCATCCTTGTTTTCAAATCCCTCCATGGACTCGCCCCTCCCTATCTCTATAACCTCCTCCAGCCCTACAACCCTCCGAGATCTCTGCGCTCCTCCAATTCTGGCCTCTTGTGCATCTCCAGTTTTAATCGCTCCACCATTGGCAGCCGTGCCTTCAGCTGCCTAGGCCCTAAGCTCTGGAATTCTCTTCCTAAACCTCTCTCTCCTCCTTTAAGACGCTCCTTAAAACCTACCTCTTTGACCAATCTTTTGGTCACCTGTCCTAATATCTCCATCTGTGGCTCGGTGGCAAATTTTGTTTGATAACATTCCTGTGAAGCTCCTTGGGATGCTTTACTATGTTAAAGGTGCTATATAAGTGCAAGTTGTTATTGTTGTTGGTACATTGCTTAAAATACTGAGGTTTCTTTTTTTTTCTGTTATTTTCTGAAAATGGTACTGAGGAAAATAAACCACCACTATCAAGGCTACAGTTACATTGTAGCTACCAATCTCAGATTGGGAACTACAGTATTGAATTGCAACTGGCCAGGAAAGAGCTCTGTACACATGTCCTTACATCCCTGCAGAGTCCTTCTGCGAGGTACTGTATTGAGAACGTGAGCAGAAGCATCCAACTCTTAAATTATTTCAAAAAGCCCAGCTTCAATTTAGTGCACAGGAGGCCCAGCAAATCCCTGTGCATTTTTTAAACTAAATTTGGCATCACTTAGAATTATACTCCAAAGTGAGGTGGGGCTCGATTTTGAAATGAAAGTCTGGGGGCGGGAGGGGAGGGGGACAAAGAAAATCAGGATTTCCAGGAGCGGGCAGAAATCCTGGCTCCAACACGCTGAGGAATGTGCACGACCCAGAGTCATCTGGATGCGCGCGCCATTCCCAAACCCGGAAGTCCCACCGGCAATTAAAGCCGACGGGACGATATTTAAACATAGGAAACGTAGGAAATATAGGAACAGGAGTAGGCCATTCAACCCCTCAAGCCTGCTCCGCCATTTGATAAGATCATGGCTGATCTGTGATCTAACTCCATATACCTGCCTTTGGCCCATATCCCTTAATACCTTTGGTTGCCAAAAAGCGATCTATAACAGATTTAAATTTAGCAATTGAGCTAGCATCAATTGCCGTTTGCCAAAGAGAGTTCCAAACTTCTACCACCCTTTGTGTGTAGAAATGTTTTCTAATCTCGGTCCTGAAAGGTCTGACTCTAATTTTTAGACTGTGCCCCCTACTCCTAGAATCCCCAACCAGCGGAAATAGTTTATCTTTATCCACCCTATCTGTTCCCCTTAATATCTTATAAACTTCGATCAGATCACCCATTAACCTTCTAAACTCTAGAGAATACAACCCCAATTTGTGTAATCTCTCCTTGTAACTTAACCCTTGAAGTCCGGGTATCATTCTAGTAAACCAACACTGCACTCCCTCCAAGGCCAATATGTCCTTCCAAAGGTGCGGTGCCCAGAACTGCTCACAGTACTCCAGGTGCGGTCTAACCAGGGTTTTGTATAGCTGCAGCATAACTTCTGCCGCCTTGTACTCCAGTCCTCTAGATATAAAGACCAGCATTCCATTAGCCTTTTTGATTATTTTCTGCACCTGTTCATGACACTTCAATGATCTATGTACCTGAATCCTTAAGTCCCTTTGGACATCCACTGTTTTTAACTTTTTACCATTTAGAAAGTACCCTGTTCTATCCTTTTTTGATCCAAAGTGGATGACCTCATATTTTTCTACATTGAATTCCATTTGCCACAGTTTTGCCCATTCACCTAATCTATCAATGTCGCTTTGTAATTTTATGTTTTCATCTACACTGCTTACAATGCCACCAATCTTTGTGTCATTGGCAAACTTAGATATGAGACTTTCTATGCCTTCATCTAAGTCGTTAATAAATATTGTGAATAATTGAGGCCCCAAGACAGATCCCTGCAGGACTCCACTAGTCACATCCTGCCAATGTGAGTACCTACCCATTATCCCTACTCTCTGTCGTCTTTCGCTCAGCCAACTTCCTAACCAAGTCCGTACTTTTTCCTCGATTCCATGGGCTTCTATCTTAGCTAACATTCTCTTATGTGGGACTTTATCAAATGCCTTCTGGAAGTCCATATAAATAACATCTATTGACATTCCCCTGTCCATTACTTTGGTCACCTCTTCAAAAAATTCAATCAGGTTTGTCAGGCACGACCTACCTTTCACAAATCCATGCTGGCTCTCTCTGATTAACTGAAAATTCTCGAGGTGTTCAGTCACCCTATCCTTAATTATGGACTCCAACATTTTCCCCACAACAGATGTTAGTCTAACTGGTCTATAATTCCCTGGTTTCCCTCTCTCTCCTTTCTTAAAAAGCGGAGTGACATGTGCAATTTTCCAATCTAGAGGGACAATTCCTGAATCTAGAGAACTTTGAAAGATTATAGTTAGGGCATCTGCAATGTGCTCACCTACTTCCTTTAAAACCCTGGGATGGAAACCATCCGGACCTGGGGATTTGTTACTCTTTAGTGTTATTATTTTCTTCATTACTGTTGCTTTACTTATGTTAATTTTATTGAGTCCCTGTCCGCGATTCAGTATTAGTTTTCTTGGGATTTCCTGCATGCTATCCTCTTTTTCTACTGTAAATACTGATGCAAAGTAATTATTCAACATGTCTACCTTTTCCACATTGTCAAAGACAATATCCCCACTTTCAGTTTTTAAGGGGCCAACACTGCTCCTGACCACCCTCTTTTTCCTAATATAACTATAAAAGTTCTTTGTATTGGTTTTGATATCCCTTGCAAATTTCTTTTCATACTCTCTTTTTGTAGCTCCACAGCATTAATTCAAGTACTTAAAGTATTTGAAATATACATAAATCTAATTAAGAATGAAGGCAAGCGATTTCGACGCTGCCTCAGCGTGTTTCCCGTGCTGTGTGAAAAACGCCATGGGGAACGAGTCGTGTTTCAGCCGACAGCCATTTGGACGTTTAAATCCCTATTTGACAGATGGGGATTAAAGGTCAGTTATTGTAGCAGGGCACTCAGTTCTCTCAGACAAACTTTTGGCTGGGAGATCATTGTGTTTAGACTGAAAATTCTTGGTTTACACTCAGAATTGTTCTGTTTACACATGTTTACCAACTTTTCAGACCTCCTCAAACTGACACCATCAGGATGGGGGGCGCGATGGCTGCATTCACCAGTACATCCGAGGACGAGGAACATCACCATCCTCACCAGGCACGATGTGCACTTCTGCCACTTGTAGCTCCACAGCACAGTGCTGCGCCACAGGGACTGCACAAGAGCACAGAGGGAACGACGTTGCAGGAGGCACAAGCCTTATCAGAGGGTCTACAGACCGAGGCTCAACTTCCTGGACCACTCTGAGGAGCAGTGCATATGGAGGCTGAAAGTGAGTCACCAGGTAGTCGCAGACATCTGCAGCCTCCTTCATGCTGAGCTGCTCCCGGCTGGGCCTGTTGGCATCTCATTACCCGTCGCAGTGAAAGTGACCACTGCCCTCAACTTCTTTGCCTCCGGATCATTCCAGGGTACCACCGGTGACATCGCCAGGGTCACTCAGTCGTCTGCCCACAAGTGCATAAGGCAGGTCCGACGGTTTGTTTCGCAGGGCCTCGCAATACGTCAACTTCCCCATTGACGACCTCAGCCAGATGGAGAGGGCAGTGGGATTCCACTCTGTGGCTGGCTTCCCATGTGTACAGGGTGCAATTGATTGCACGCATATAGCAATCCAAGCACTTCCACACAAGCCAGGACTGTTCATCAACAGAAAGGGGTATCACTCCATCAACAATCAGCTCGTTTGTGACCACCGCAAAAGATTCCTTCACGTGTGCCAGATGCTCTGGCAGCTGCCATGATTCGTTCATTCTGAGGGAATCCAACATCCCGGGCCTCTTCCACGCACCTCAGGGGTCCTCAGGGTCAAGGGATACCCCCTGCAGATGCACGGCTCATGACACCTTTGAGAATCCCCATCAGCGAGCAACAGCGTCTATACAATGACAGCCAGATCGCCACCAGGTCTATAATTGAACATGCGATAGGGCTGCTGAAGATGCGATTTCAGTGCGTCGATTGTTCTGGGGGTGCACTTCAATGTGCACCAGCGAGAGTGGGTCGCATTATAATGGTGTATTGTGTCTGCACAACATGGCGTAACAGAGAGGGGTACCGGTTGATGAGTCTTTATGCCTAATTGAGGAGGAGGAGGAGGACGACGAACCCATGGGCAGAGCAGCAGCTCACCTGGCTGCTTGTGAGGCCAGGGAGTCACTCATGTGTGAATGGTTCTTGTAAGATCAGAAAGTGAGAAGAGTCCAGTCCTCAGCCCACCTGGAAAGTGCAGCATCAACACCAGCCCCCCCCCCCCCGACTCCCTGCACAAAACAGTCCTGCAACTATCCACTGTAAAGTGACCCATTGGGTGGCATCAAGTGTCGCTGTTCATGATGAAAGGGCGCTATCATAAAAGCCAGTCAAGAATGGGCAAGACGTGGCAGTAGTGGTGAGAACGATAACATTTAATGTGACTTTAACAAAAACCAAATATAAATGAAAAACATGACAGTCTGTCAAACACCCTTGTGCGCACACCCTTCGTGATCACAAAACCTTAGCCTTTCTCTTCCTACCGCTTTTACGTGTAGCTGCAGCAGAGGTAGTGGCAGGTTGCTCATGTCCATGGCCAGACTGCTTAGATGCTTTCGGCCTACGGCCTCTGGGATTTGGAGCCCGTGAGGGCCCCTCCAAAGACTGCTCCACCTGTTCTTGTGCATGGGCAGACTTGGCCACCTGGAGCGGAGGTAGCATTGTGGGTACTGGTTGAGAGGGGAGCAACGGGTGAGACGTGGGAGCGCTTTGAGTGGCGTCCCCTCTTCTATGTCTCCTTTCACCATCATCCCTCTCCTGGACCAGGCTCACATCACTCCTACCACCCTACTGGAGAACAGTTTGGAGGACATGTATGATGCCTTGGAAGCCCAGTTGTAAAGTTTCTGTCTGCCTGTTTACGGCGGCAGAATGTTGTGCATCGTGAATCTGAACAGCCGTTGTCAGGACCTGAATGGACTCAGTAGTGAGCCTTGCATGAAGCTCAACGGAGGCTAGCCTTCTCTCCATCGCAGACACTTACCTGCGACATTATCTCAGACATTTCAGCAGTTATGTGCGACACCATCTCAGACAGTTGCTCACGTCCCTGTGACAATATCTTAGAGATTCCCTCACATGGGGAAACTTTTAGAAATGATAATCCGGGACAGAATTAACAGTCACTTGGCCAAGGGTGGATTGATTAGGGAAAGCCAGTGTGGATTTGTCAAAGGCAAATCCTGTTCAACTAACCTGATGGAGTTTTTTGATGAGGTAACAGAGAGGGTAGATGAGGGCAATACAGTTGATGTGGTGTACATGGACTTTCAAAAGGCGTTTGATAAAGTGCCGCACGGTAGGCTTATCATCAAGATTGCGGCCCATGGAATAAAGGGGGCAGAAGCAACATGGATACAGAATTGGCTAAGGGACAGGAAACAGAGAGTTGTGGTGAATGGTTGTTTTTCAGACTGGAGGGAGGTGTACAATGGTGTTCCCCAGGGGTCAGTGCTGGGACCACTGCTTTTCTTGATATATATTAATGACTTGGATTTGGGTGTACAGGGCACAGTTTCAAACTAGGCAGATGACACAAACCTTGGAAGGGTAGTAAACAGTGAGGAGGATAGTGATAGACTTCAAGAGGATTATAGACAGGCTGGTGGCATGGGCGGACACGTGGCAGATGAAATTTAACACAGAAAAATGCGAAGTGATACATTTTGGTAGGAAGAACGAGGAGAGGCAATATAAACTAGAGGGCACAACTCTAAAAGTGGTACAGGAACAGAGAGATCTGGGGGTATATGTGCACAAATCGTTGAAGGTGATAGGGCAGGTTGAGAAAGCAGTTAGGAACATAGGAACAGGAGTAGGCCATTCAGCCCCTCGTGCCTGCTCCGCCATTTGATAAGATCATGGCTGATCTGTGATCTAACTCCATATACCTGCCTTTGGCCCATATCCCTTAATACCTTTGGTTGCCAAAAAGCTATCTAGCTCACATTTAAATTTAGCAATTGAGCTAGCATCAATTGCCATTTGCGAAGAGAGTTCCAAACTTCTACCACCCTTTGTGTGTAGAGATGTTTTCTAATCTCACTCCTGAAAGGTCTGGCTCTAATTTTTAGATTGTGCCCCCTACTCCTAGAATCCCCAACCAGCCGAAATAGTTGCTCTCTATCCACCCTATCTGTTCCCCTTAATATCTTATAAACTTCGATCAGATCACCCCTTAACCTTCTAAACTCTAGAGAATACAACCCCAATTTGTGTAATCTCTCCTCGTAACTTAACCCTTGAAGTCTAGCTGGTTAAAAAAACATATGGGATCCTGGGCTTTATAAACAGAGGCATAGAGTACAAAAGTATGGAAATCATGATGATCCTTTATAAAACACTAGTTCGGCCACAACTGGAGTATTGTGTCCAGTTCTGAACATCGCACTTCAGGAAAGATGTGATGGCCTTAAAAGAGGGTGCAGAAGAGATTTACTAGATTGATTCCAGGGATGAGGAACTTTAGTTTCGTGGATAGACTGGAGACGCTGGGGTTGTTTTCCTTGGCACAGAGACAGTTGCGAGGAGATTTGATAGAGCTTTTCAAAATCATGGAAGTTCTAGACAGCCTAGATAGAGAGAAACTGTTCCCATTGGTAGAAGGGTCAAGAACCAGAGGACATAGATTTAAGGTGATTGGCAAAAGAACCAAAGGTAACATGAGGAAAACCTTTTTTACACAGTGAGTGGTTAGGATCTGGAATGCACTGTCTGAGGGGTTGGTGGATGCAGATTCAAACATGGCCTTCAAAAAGGAACTGGAGAAGTACTTGAAAGGAAAAGATTTGCAGGGCTACTGGGAAAGGGCAGGGGAGTGGGACTAGCTGGATTGCTCATGCATAGAGCCGGCACAGACTTGATGGGCCGAATGGCCTCCTTCCATGCTGTAACCTTTCTATGATTCTATGATTCTACATCTCTGTGACACTATCTCAGATTCCCTCACATACCTGTGCCACCATTCCATTAATGCAGGAGTTGGACTCCTCCATCCTCTATGCTATGTTGGAGAGTGTGCTCGAAAACTGTTTCAATACCTCACAAATGTGCTGCTGTACCTCAATTGTTCTCCTTTTAAAGGATAACCCCTGGGGTTCAGCATCTGCGTTCAGCTGAGCAGAGCTTTGAGAGGAGTGCACCCACCGATGTGGGCTCTCCACAGCTGCCCCTGCCACCAGTTTCTGCTCGTGCTTACTTGTGTGTGGTGACTCACCAGGTGCCAACCCAACTAACTGACTACTAGGACCCACCAAGGTGTGAGTATCTGCGCTGGTGGATGGCTTGCTATGATGTGACGGTGCGCCCTCGGGCCAGGAGCTCCTCTGAGGAATCACCCTCTCCCATCACTGCGGTCGCTGAAGGGCCTGTAAGAGAATAGAAGGCAATATTAAGCATCATCACAGATGTGTCATGAGCATACTGAGGTGTTCAACATGCCAATCATTGTTAACATCAATTCATGTTGTGTGTGATGAATGTTAAAGATATGTCACCAGACGTTTGTGGGGTCCCAGTCTCAGCATCCCCGATGGGCACGCACTCGAGGGTGCGGCTGATCTGCAGGGCCTCCTCCTCTGCCTCTGTGAGGACCACTATTTGTTGTGGCCCCCCCTCCAGTCCTCGCCCTCTCGCGTGCATTTTGCCCTCTCTTCTCCTAGAAGGGGAGAAAGTACAGACGTGTGAGTGAGTGAGGGTGAAGTGGTCAGCCAATGAATGCATTGCTTTGGGTGAGGCTGACCATGAAAGAGATGCATCAGAGGGTGAGTATGAGACAGAGACATCGCATTGGATGAGGATTGGGTGAGTGGAGGTGGTGGGGTCACAAATGGGGAGGTGAGGAAGTTCTCACAAAGTGAAGGTAAGTTGAAGATGAGCCTTAAGTGGGTGTGAGGAGTGATGTGATGGAGTAGTCTTGACAGTGCAGAATGAGTTGGGAGTGGGGATGATGTGGAACACGGAATGCGGGAGAATCAGTAAGTGTACTCATTTTTGCTGACCTAGTTAGATCATTGAAATGCTAATTGCACTGAACCCAGGTGCAGGAGATGTTGCCCCTGCTTGTGACCTCCTCTGCCGCCTCGAGCCAGGCCTTCTTAGCGGCAGAGGCAGAGCACTTCCTCCTGTCGACCGGGAAAAATAGTTCCCTCCTCCTCCTCACCCCAGCCAGCAACACCTGAAGTGAGACTCCATTGGGTCTTCTTGCTCTTTACTCCAGCAAAATCCATTGGAGCAATGGCCCTTTAAATGTAGACGCTCCAGCTAACAGCCTGTCATGCGGGTGCACAGTCCACCCACTGCGCACCTTCCAACGGCAAACCTGGAAACAAGGTTAAGGGGCACCAATTAAGTCGCGATCGCGTGGGGAAAGGTAAGTTTTTATTATTCGGGTTTGCTGCGCGCCCATTGACCCCCCTCCCCCACTGCCACCCCGCCGCCCTTTTAAAATCGAGCCTATGGTCTCCTTGAGAGAGTTTTGCACCCCTTCCCTCTGGTAGCAGGTCGAGATCCAGCTCCAGAGTTCCAATGTTACTTTTGCAATTTGTCGTCCGGTCCATGAAATGATGATTAAGGAATGATGATCTGGAATGTCTTTTCTAAAGTCTAGAAATTTGGAAATAGTTCATTTTAATTTCCCCCCAGATGAGGCACAGCTAGAACTAAATTCCTCATCTTTGCTTTCCATTGGTTGAATCTCCAACCAACTTTACCAATAACTTTGATCCAATAGTCTGAACAGATTTTTTGTTTATCATGCTCATATCAATCGTGCATTTGTTTTCATCTCAGTGTGTGCGGTCTACCTGTTAAATGAAGGTACTTTATCCTCTCTAAAACTGCAGCATCAGTCAATTACTTATTCATGTAAGACCGTAAGACCATAAGAGATAGGTTCTGGAGTAGGCCATTCGGCCCTCGAGCCTGCTCCGCCATTCAATGAGATCACGGCTGATCTGATTTTTACCTCAACTCCACTTTCCCGCCTTCTCCCCATATCCTTTGACTCCCTTGCTGATCAAAAATGTGTCTAACTCATCCTTGAATGTATTCAATGACTCAGCCTCCACAGCTTTTTGAGGTAAAGAATTCCAAAGATTCACGACCCTCTGGGAGAAGAAATTCCTCCTCATTTCCGTCTTAAACGGGCGACCCCTTATTTATTTGATTTTCAGGCTCAGAATGATTTCCTTCCAGATTTAGCATAATAAAACAAAGATCTTCTGTGTACTTTAGTATATTTACTTGAATCTACCACACCACAGCTGAACCCAAAAGTGTACATGTCCAGCAGAGGTTGCTAGATAGTGAAACTTGCTGACTTTCATCTCCTCAATTCAGTTGTGCCGAGGCCCATTTTAATGCTTCCACCAACATTTCAGCTAAGATCAGAAAACTCAAAAACAGACCAAGAATCAAACTTAGAGCTTTCTTAGACTGTATGGCTTAGTTACTTACTGGCTAAACTGACTAAGCCATTGTTGAAGCACAAAGATCCCAGGTTCAATCCACATTGTGTGTTGAGTTAGCTCAGCTCAGCTAGGGCCTCAGGAGTCCTGTGCTAAGGAAAGGAAATATCAGCAAGGGCTTTTGCTCTTAATCATAATGCAGTATCCATGTTGGAAAGTATATATGTGTGGACATTAGGTTAGGACTGGATAGTATTTAGTTATGATGCCCATGCACCTCCATGGTCTAATAGTGTAGTAGCCTGCCAATACTCACTGCCTTGGACTACACATAGACACTTGGAGACTGGTTAGCACTTGTAGAAATGTATCAACATGATTCAGTGCCTTCAGTAGAGGAGGCGATAAAAGGAATGAAAACTAAAACTACTGTTGGATATAAAGTAAAACCCAAAATCAAATCGGTATCTTTGTGTTTTGCAAGGAAGTGAAATAAATATACATTAATATATTTTAAGTGACTGCATTTGAATTCAACCTTTTGCTCAACATTTTGCTGTATGATATTATACCTGAAGGTACAGGTTGATTTTGGACTGTAGTGCAAATTCCTCCTAGCATAAACTAAATTATGAAACGTAAAGGAATATTATTTAATTTACTAGTGTGAAATTCTTTGGAATTGGCAGTTGCTCACGCTGCAGTGTGGCAATCTAATAGAAAAGGTACTTAAGAACAGGAACACAGCATGAATCAGTTGAACAATTTTTAATAGATGGATAGATTTTGTTTTGGCAGAACTCCTTTTCTGGCATCTTATGTTTAAAGGGAAAGGCAGGTTAGTACTGTCACTAATGAGTATTTACCCATCAAACACCTTTCTGGTCTCATTTTAGCAAAATCAACCAGCTACAATTGTATCTTTATGAAACAGAAAGTGATTAACCTAGCGTACGGGTGCTTAATGCAGATGTGTGAAATTCTATAGTCCGCTACTTTAAAGGCAACAATAACCTGCTTAAAATGTCTCCCTTTACAGGGATTGTTTGTCTCTATTCACCCAGTGACAGCAGTGCCAAATAGAGCAGACAATCTGTAGTGACATGGAACAAGGGGAGTTCCCTTGTATTGCATCCGTTCCATGGCAGTAGGATCAATATTTGCAGTTCTTTCAGTGACTGATCATAGGATAGTTATCCACCATTCACACTCTCCCACCCCAGTCTCTAAGTATTTTTAACACATTTAAATTAAGTTTTAGACCAGGGCGTTTCTGGATGGATAAATCCTCATTAGTGATTAACACATAGCCACATTGGGAACATTCCATGTTAATGACTTGCCACATAGTAACTAGCTGTGGGCGGTTTAAAGTGATCTCATGTACACTTGTCTATTTGGACAGCTACTTTCTGTGGTGTCCATATGTTCAACACTTTGATAAATTCTGAATTACATTCCTTGTGCCCTTTGAGCAGCTCATTGAGTTTCAGACCTGATAAATTGGTGTAACAGCAGACTTCCAGCAAAGATAAGAACACAAAGAAAGCTCCTAATAAGTAGACAAGATCTTTCAAGATTTTATTCCTTCACAACTACCTGAGCAGGAATGTTTTACATTTAATTTTCTCTTCTCTACAACAATGATCCTCTTTAATGTCATCAACAATGGACAAGGGCCAATACTCAACCATAAGGAGAGATCTGATTAAGAAATTCACTTTGCCCTTTTGTGGCTATGAACATAGCTATGTCCAATAGACAGCAAGCCAATGTCATTAATGTTATTATGGGATTGCTTTTACCTGGTTTTGATGGTTTGTGAGTTCAGGGAAAGAAATACACTGCACCTTACATCAGGATATATGCCTCTATACAGAACAATGTGCTTTGAGGCCTGTGAAATATTCACTGGTTTTGCATCTCAGCTGAACGGAATGGCAGAGACATGAATACTATTAAGAGAAAAAAATTAACAATTAAGTATTCATGCACAGTACTATGAGACCTTCAGTGGAAAGAAGTTTGCTTAAAGGTCAGTGAATAGAAACAATTAGTTTTATATCATTGCTACCATCTTACTGGGGGAGAAAATACAAAACACTAGAATGAGAGCATATAATGGACTGTAGGCCTCCCATGAGGCATGATTTATATTAAGTCTGTTTTTGTAGCAAGAACTGTTATGCAAATGGAGTTGAGTTACAGGGGAGCAGAACCTAACAGTGACTTTATTTCTGTGTTCATGCTGATCCAATTAAATAGCTGATGACCTCGGGTAATTTATTCATCTTACAAATGAATTTGGTAAGATATTTAAAAATCTGAATGCATATCTGTGATTTAATGGTCTTTCATTCTGCTGCGAGTGAGAAAAGAAAAAAATATATAACATAAACACTATGAGGGACAAGTGGTCAGCAGGAAAGTACTACTTGTCTCTGTCTAGTGCATTGTACAATGTAAGAATTGAATGTGGGTGATGAATTCACACAGAGAGGTGTGAAGTGTGAAGCAGAAGGACCTAAGACAGTAGGTAAAGACCCATCCTGGATGAATAAACTAAGCTGGTTTGGATACCAAAGTCGACATGTCTAATTCACTCCTGGGTCAATAACAGCCTGTTACATATGGTGTCAGAAGTGGGATTGTGTCTCTAAAAGAGAAAAGGAAGAGACTAAACCCAATATGGAAATGCTTGAGGAACTATCTCAAGCTAAAGATGGGGAGCAATGGGCAACATACAAGGAGATGAGGATGGAGTCTGCTGGAATTTTTCAGGAGACCTCCAACTGGTATGAGGAGATGCGGAATCCCAGAGAGGAAGGTCTAGGATGTCTGTTCGTAACCATCAAAAGGAAAACAGCATCGAGCGAGTCCTCAAATTGTAGACTGAAGGGGAAAACACACCTGGAGCTCTGGGGGGACCAAATCCAGACCCATCCAACTAGCCAAGGACATAGCGAGTCTGGAGTCTGGAGTTCCACCTGCAGGACACCAAGGAATTGTTCCAGGAGGAGATGTGGCAGGTGGTCTCCCTCTGGGCTCAGTTGGCGAATGGGAAGAAGTTGTTTAATCAGAAACTGTCAGAAAGACTATCCAAGAAAGAAGTCGAGTTCCAGCAATTGCAGGATCGTCAGAATGATGGGTCTTTTCATAAGAAGAATAAAAGACTAGCCTGAAGGAGAAGGAGCTGGATTGCAAGAAGCGTCAGGTGAAGCTGTTGGTCACCGAGGCATTGATGTAAAGAGTGCAGACCAAATTAAGTCAGAGTAGGGAGAATGACCAGAAACGGAAGGGAGAGCAGTTGGAGGTGGAAACCAAGTACCACCAGCTTTGGTCTGAATTCAAACAGACACAGCAACAGAATGAAGAGAAAGAGCAGCAGAATGTTCAGCTACAGGGCAAAGTGAATCAGCTCCACACGAAGCTTCTGAAGTCCGAGAGGCACCTTGGAGAAGTACAGGGCTGCTTGAAAGAGCAGAGACAGCTTTCAGGTGAGAAGTTGAAGGAGCAGCAAATGGCTGACCTGCAGCTACTGGAGGAAGAAAGAGCGCTTCACAAAGAGGAGAAAAGTCAGCTAACCACGACTGTCACCAGCCTACAGCAGTCAGTCCACGAGATGGTGGATCAGAAGGAGCTGCTCGAGCAAACTGCATGTGTTCAGGATGAAAGGCTGACTGGACAGCTCAACGCATTGAACGTAGAGATCATGAAGCTTCCCAACTCTCTGATACAAATGACATGTAGCTGGGGGAGGAGAAGAAACTGAGGCATCAGCTGGCAGAAGACTCGCAAAGCAAAGAGCGGGCTGCCTAGCAAGCGGATCTCGATCTCCAACTGAAGTTGAAGACCCTCGAGGAAACCCTGAGGGCCAAAGAGGACGCGCACTGCTCTGTTTCGAGAGAAAGATAGAAGCCAAAAAAGAGCAAGTTACAACAAGTGGCCGTACTGAAGGAAGAGTCGAAATGGATTCGCAAAGAGAAGGCTTTTCTTGTCATGCAGTATGAGACACTGAAGGCTGAGAAGGAGGCTCAACTAGAGATGCTCACTAAACAGATATGGGCTTTGGAAAGTAATCAGATGGGCATTGAAGATCGAGAGAGAGAGAGAGAGGAATGAGCTGGTGCAGAAGGTGCAGGCATTAGACGCTGAGGTTGCAGAGCTGACCTCTTATAACGAGAGCCTCCAGTCAGCCTGTGAAAACCACAAGCAGACCCATTTGGAAGAAGTGGCAGCTCTTCAAATGAAGCTGAAGCCAGCTGAAAAAAGCCAAGAAGGAGTCCTCTGGGGTAAGGAACAAACCGCAAGGGTAAAACCCGCAGGTTTGCCAGATGAACCAAATCGAGGGGCTGGCGCAACCTGCAGGAATCAAGTGGAACGGAGGATAAAACTCTTGCGGTCAGGAAAAAACGACTCAGTCACTCGTCATCCCGTGAAGTGTGGCCGAGGAACAGTGGCTGGAGATGGAGTTGTTGAGGAGAAACCCCGAGAGATCAGTTCCAATCTCTGAAAAACACAAGGAATGGGCTGTATGGCCACCAACTGAATTTTTTCGCGATGTTATAGGATTGAGTACAGGTGCGGACAGTGGAGAGTTCCACATCGACAGACATTTATGTCAGAGAGTACCTGAGAAGGAGTCAGAGAAGAATTCAAGGAGGAAATGTCCAAAGATATAACAGCAACAGAAGATATTAAGCAGTGGAAAGAGAAAAAGAAGTGAGTCGGCCCTAATGAGAATGCTGAAGAAGAGCAAAAGATTATCTCACCAGAGTACCCAGCAGAGGAGTCCTTTACTGAAGAGTCGACAGAAATAGTTTCCACGGTCTCACAGTGGACTGAAACCCCGGTGACGACCACAGAGGGAATGCGGGTGCCCTATCTCAATGGTTGTGCCTTACGGTAACAGAGTGTGAAAGTTGTATCCGAGATAGGGATAGCACTTTTAAGAGGTTGTGGACCTGAATTACCTTTAACAACTCCCAACCTGTGAGTATAAAAGGACTGTGGATGATTCTGTTCGGGAGAGGAGCTCAGAAAGGAAGGGTCTCTGGGTGAGTTGGGGAGAGATTGTGATCGGGAGAGAGAGAGAGTGAGTTTGGGAGAAAGAGTGTGATCGGGAAAGAGAGTATGAGTGTGAATGTGATAGACAAGTGGTAAGCAGGAAGGTACTACCTGTCCCTGACCAGTACATTGAACAATGTAAGGATTGAATGTGGGTGACTAATTGACACGGAGAAGAGTGAAGCAGAAGGACGTAAGATAATGCAGGCGACTGTCTGCTTCGATGTTGTAATTAAAGACCCATCTGGGATAGCAAAGTCTGCGTGTGTTATATATGCTGCACCTGTCTCAGTGGTAGAGGTCATAGGGCTGGGAGATACTGCTGAAGTAAGCTTGGTGAGTTTCTGCAGTGCATCCTGTAAATAATACATACTACAGATGGTGGAGAGGCTTTGAGGAGTTCGAAGGTGAGTCCCCCTTCAGAGTCCCTAGCGCTTGCTCTGCTCTTGTAGCCACACTGTTGATATGGCTGGTCCTGTTATGCTTCTGCTCAATGGTAACCCTCCCCCTCAAGATGGTAATGGCGAGGATGTAGAAACGATGGTGCCATTGAAGTTTGGGGGTTGGTGATTGGGCTTTTTCTTGTCAGAAATGGTTGTTACCTGTTGTTTATGTGGCACAAATGTTACCTGCCATGTCAGCCCAGGCCTGCATATTGCCCAACTGCTGCTATTGGCTGCCATGGGCTGCTTAATTACTGGAAGAAATCAAAAGCAAAAATCTAGAGATGCTGGAAATCTGAAACAAAATTGAAAATGCTAGAAATACTCAGCACAGAAGAATTAAGGTTTCAGAGGCAAATCCTTCAACAGAACTGGAAAGTGCTTAATGGAAAACTGGTGATGGTTAACTGGCTGAAGTGATAATAACATGAGACAATAGGAAGTTTAATGAGAGAAATTAGAGAAATTAAAGGCATTCATGAGACTCAGAACATGTGAATAGCTGAGGCGGTGGTGGATAAGGCAGGTAGAAATGGAAGCAGGGAAAATTTGCGAAGGGGAACGGCCTCCACTGGCTCACAAGTTTGGAAGAAAAGAAAAGGTCATTTATTTCTTGCACATGTGTGTGTTTTTTTGTGTTTGTTTTCCCTTAGTCTCTTCCCTTGATCCACATATGGACATCAGAACAGAATGCCATAGGAGAGGTGAGACTGCTCTTGACATCAAGACAGCATTCAACCTTTTTAAATGCTGTTCCTCTCTAATCTTTTCCAGTTCTGAGGAAGGGTCTATCTCTGAAATGTTACCTTATCTGTTCTCTCCATCGAGTGTTTCCAGCATTCTTTGTTTCTCTTTCATTATCGAAGAAGTTCTGAATGGAGCTGAACAGTTGGAATCGTCAGTAAACAGCTCCATTCCTGATGTTATGATGGCGAGAAGGCCAGTGATGGAGCATCTAAAGATAGTTGGGCTGAGGATGCTGCCCCAAGAAACACCTGCAGCAATGTCCTGAGGTTGCGATGATTGGCCTCTGACAACCGCAACCATTTTCCTGTGTGTCAGGTATAACTCTATCCACTGGAGGGTTTTCCCCTTGACTGCCATTGACCTCAGTTTTGCTATAGCCCCTTTGTGCCATACTTGGTTGAATGCTGTCTTGACATCAAGAGCAGTCTCACCTCTCCTATGGCATTCTGTTCTGATGTCCATATGTGGATGAAGACTTTTATGAGGTATGGAGCTGATTGGTTCTGGTGGAACCTGAATTGTCAGTGAGCAGGTTATCAGTGAGTAAGTGCCAATTAATGGGATTATTGATTATTCTTTCTATCACTTTGCTGATGATTGGGAGGACGCTGATGGGGCAGCAATTGGCCAGATTAAATTTGTCCTGATTTTTGTAAATGGGTCATACGTGGGAAATTTTCCACATTGTCAGGTATGTGCCTGTGTCATAGCTGCTCTGAAACAGCTTGGCTATGGAGACAGCTAGTTCTGACGTGTAGGTCTATCAGCACTACAGCTGGGATGTTGTCAAGGCCCATAGCCTTCACTGCGTTCAGTGCTCTCAGCTGCTTCTGAAAGTCACTTCTTCTGTTATGGTGCCTCACCCTTAGAGCTTCCTGTTGCTGCTGCTCCTCTTCCTCTCCCATTATTATGCAGAACAGGCGTATGCCCATTGGGAAGGTGTTTCCAGCTGCTTAGACCTGCAAAACAAATGGGGAGGAGGGGGGGCGGGTCAGGGGTCTGAAAAATATTCAGTGCATGGAGACGGACATCACTTTGGTTAAGTATAGTGCAGGTCTCAGTAAGCATTTTTTTAAAAATTGCAAAGGAAATCGCTATTAAACTCCAGAAATCTCAGTTAGACCGAAATCAGGTGACTTTATACTGTGCTGCATCTATATTTTTGGACATGCAGGTGTAAATGCAGGAAATTCGGGTGAGCAGATCTATTGCGTGGGAGACGGAGCTACGTAAATGAGCGGCAGAGGGTTTCGGCGGACAAATTGCGGAAACGGCCCAAACAAGTGATGAAATTCATATGTATCGATATTTCAGCATAAAATCGTTGTAAATCAGTTAGGGACAAATTCCCTCACAAAAAAAAATGTTGCTACACTGCTCTTGTTACACGGGGAAATTCCAGGCCAGTGTGATCCTCAAAACGGCAAAGAGGTATTTTTAGTGCAATCTCTAGAATAAGGTCTTAATTTGTAAGAATTTCAGGGATCAAGGTGCAAAGCAAACCATTGAACAGGGCTTACACACAAAGTTGAAGTTCTGCAGTTCTTCTTGAGACTAAAAAACGAATTGAAGAACTGTTGTTGATGGCCCTGGGATATCTGTGAATTGTAGAGGTTATGGGGAAGCAAACCTTCTTATGGACTAATCTGTTGGAATTTGATTGACAGCACGGAACAGAAATTAAATAGAAAAGCTAAATATAAAAAATACAAAATCATAGTTTGATTATTAGGTTCTAAAGAAAGTCTAGAATAATTGGGTTGGATTCTGAAAAGCTTGCACTTTTCCTTTTCAGATTTTATGCTGTTCACAAACACACACTAGCTTGACAGCTGTTATAAGGTATTAAAAAGACATAATTCACTGAGAGCAGCCCATACCTTGAGAGGCACAATTGAAGTGCCTGCCCCCCTGAGGTGGCAGAGGTCAGAGTGGAACCTTGCCACTGCGGCAGGGTGACCCCAAGGCCTGGGAAGGATCAAAGAATAAAGGCTACTCCTCCAGGGAGTGAAGGGGCAGTTTTTGAAAGGTAATCAATCCCTTTTCTTACGGCCCAGTATGGGACCTTTGCCTACCTATCAGGTGGTCCAGGAACATTCCAAAATTGGCAGCAGACATAGGGAGGGCAGGCAAAACATTTGTCTGTGCCCCCCATCATCACAACTTGGGCCATGGCATAAACTTGATGGAAACCTGGCAATCTGGGTTCCACCCCAAATTCCTGCCCCCTTTCAGATATTGTGCCCTCTCCCATGCCAGGAATTTAGGCACCTATGTTATTTTTTTCAAACCATTATAAACACATAAATGAAAGGAACTGAATGTAGAGTTCAGAAAAAAAAATGGACATGACAGTGAGAACATTTAAAAACATTACTGACCTGATATTGTTCTATATCTTCAGTTACCTCGTCTATAGACTTCTGTGTTCAAGTTAAGCGGTTGACATTGGGATAAGGTCTGAATCTTCTTTTATACGTTCGAAATTGTGTGTGTCTGGAAATATAATTAACAATGCATCAGACTGCTCACAGAATGCATTATTGGTGTATTATTCATGTCCATTTAGCTATTAGGACTGTTTGTTGAATTGTCATCAGATTAATGTTCAATATAAGTCCTAGCAAGAGCAATAATTAACGCACACCATGTGCAGGGAAATAGATTACATTTGGAAGCATGCCCAACTTTAAACTAAACGAGCTGCATACTGTAGAAATGAGCAGAATGGCATGATTTTGTAATACTGTTTTTCTGTGGTTTATACAATTTTATTGAATTGTTCCCTAACCCCAAGTTTTACCACAGCAGTTCAATGAAGGGCAATTATGCTGTCATATTGATTGTAGACTACGGGAATAAAGTTGATATTTCAGTTTTTCAATGAATCTATTTTCTTCCTTTAGCTAGGTTTTCCATAGTTGATTACATGTAGCATAGCTATTAATAAATAATGACTTTAATGAGTCTGAGTCATTTAAAATGGAAGTAGAGGTTAAGTTATTGTTTAATGATGAACCCATTTCTTTCCTTGAGTTTACAAGAGAGACCTAAGTTAGTTCTTGAGGGCCCAAAAGTCTGTGGAGGCTTCTGCTGCTCTCCTGCCGTAACTCTGGCAGGAGACCAGCAGATCCACCTGGAACATGGTGGAGACCCGGACACCATTTCTGGGATTTAAATAAATAAAACAAGATTAGATAGAGATGGCAGTGCAGGTGGTCTGCCGTAATTGCAGCATGTGGGAGTTGGTGGAGAGCAGCATGATCCCAGGCAACCACATCTGCAGTAAGTGTATACAACTTGAGGAACTTCGGCTCAGAGTTGTTGAACTGGAGTCCGAGGTGCAGACATTGCAATACATTAGGAAGGAGGAGAGTTAACTGGACACGTTGAGCCAGGAGGCAGTTCACAGCTCTTAGGTTAGGTAGTGGTTTAGATTTGGTTAGCGGTTAGGGACAGGAGGATGTGACCGCGAGTCAGGCAGCTAAGGGGACCCCTGATGCAGTGGTGGAGGAGCCTCAGCCTTTACCCTTGTCCATCAGGTACGAGATACTTGTTGCTTGCTCTCGAGATTGGGAAATGTTGATGTTCAAAGGGACCTGGGTGTCTTTGTACATAAGTCACTGAAAACTAACATGCTGGTGCAGCAAGCAATTAGGAAGACAAATGGTATGTTGGGTTTTATTACAAGAGGATTTGAGTACAGGAGTAAAGATGTCTTACTGCAATTATATAGGGCCTTCATGAGACCGCACCCGGAGTATTGTGTACAATTTTGGTCTCCTTACCTAAGAAAGGATATACTTGCCATAGAGAGAGTGCAACGAAGGTTCACCAGACTGATTCCTGGGATGGCGGGATTGTCTAACGAGGAGAGATTGAGTAGACTGTATTCTCTGGAGTTTAGAAGAATGAGAGATGATCGCATTGAAATATACAAAATTCTTACAGGGCTCAACAGGGTAGATGCAGGGAGGATGTTTCCCTTGTATGGGGAGTCTAGAACCAGGGGTCACAGTCTCAGAATAAGGGGTAGGCCATTTAGGACTGAGATGAGAAGAAATTTCTTCACTCAGAGGGTGGTGAATCTTTGGAATTCTCTACCCCAGAGGGCTGTGGAGGTTCAGTCATTGAGTACATTCAAAACAGAGATCGATAGATTTCTAGATATTGAAGGCATCAAGGGATATGGGGATGGTGCAGGAAAAAAACATTGAGGTAGAAGATCAGCCATCATCTTATTGACTGGCGGAACAGGCTCGAGGGGCGGGTGGTCTACTCCTGCTCCTATTTCTTATGTTCTTATGTACCTGAGTGGAGAACAAAGACTGTAAGGAGAATGGGCAAATTGACCACGACACCGTGGTACAGGAAGCCATTCAAGCGGGGGGGGAGTGAAAAGGAATATAGCAGTGTTAGGGGATAGTATATTTAGGGGGATAGATACTGTTCTTTGCAGCCGGGACCAGAAGTCCCGAAGGCTGTGTTGCCTGCTTGCCCTGGCACCTGGAGAAGAACTTGAAGCAGGAGGGGGAGGATCAAGTTGTTGTGATCCACATAGGAACCAACAACATAGGTAGAACTAGGAATGATGTTCTGCTGAGGGAGCTTGAGGTGCTAAGGTCCAATTTAAAAAGCAGAACTTCAAAGGTGATAATCTCTGGATTACTACCTGAGCCACGTGCAAATTGGCATAGGGTCAAACAGATTAGATGGTTAAATTTGTGGCTGAAAGAGTCATGTGGGAAGCAGGGGTTTCAATTCATGGGGCACTGGCACCAGTACTGGGGAAAGAGGGAGCTTTTCTGTTGGGAAGGGCTCCACTTAAAGTGAGCTGGGACCAATGCCCTGGCAAGTTGAATAAGTAGACAGGGCTTTAAACTAATAAGAGGTGGGGGGAGGGTTCAGGGAAGGGTAAATTTATAAGAGAAAAGTCAAGGCTGTAGAGCAGAGTAGCGATTTGGGTAAAAACAAGCAGAGTGTGTCAGGAAGGGACAGAGAGTTTAACATAGGTAATAGGGCATTAGTAACTAAGGTCACATCAGAGAAAATATCAAAAAGGTAAAATTGAAGGTGCTATATCTGAATGCACGAAGCATTTGCAACAAGATAGATGAATTAATGGCACAAATGGAGATAAATGGGTTTGATCATTACTGAGACGTGGTTGCAGGGTGACCAACGTTGGGAACTAAATATTCCAGGGCACTTGACTTTTAGAAAAGATAGGCCAAATGGAAAAGAAGGGGAGGTAGCCCTGATAATAAAGGGTGAGATAAAGACGGTAGTGAGAACTGATTTTCTGAGCTAAAATACTGATGTAGAATCCGTATGGGTGGAGCTAAGAAATAACAAGGGCAGAAAACACTGGTGGAAGTAGTTTATAGGCCCCCTAACAGTAGTTATATTGTTGGACAGTGTATAAATCAGGAAATGAGAGGAGCATGTAACAAGGATAATGTAATAATCGTGGGGGACTTTAATCTTCATATAGATTGGGTAAACCAAATTGGCAAAAATAGTTTGGAAAATGTGTTCCTGGAATGCAGGAACAATATGTTGAGGAACCAACTGGGGAGCAGGTTATTTAGATCTATTATTATGTAATGAGATAGGGTTAATTAGTAATCTTGTACTTAAGGATCCTCTGGGGCAGAGCGATCATAATATGATTCAATTTCATATTGATGCAGTTAAGTCCGAAACTAGGATCTTAATTTTAAACAAAGCCAATCACGTAAGTATGAGGGGTGAGTTGGCAAAGGTAGATTGGGAAATTATATTAAAAGATATGACGGTAGATAAGCAATGGCAAACAGTTAAAGAAATAATTCATAATTCTCAACGAATATACATTCTCTTGAGGAATAAAAACTTCACGGGGAAAATGGTGCAACCGTGGGTAACTAGAGAAGTTAAGGATAGAAATGGATTAAAAGAAGAGGCTTACAATGTTGCCAAAAAGAGTAGTAAGCCTGAGGATTGGGAGGGTTTTAGAAATCAGCAAAGGATGACCAAGAAATTTATAAAGAGGGAGAAAATTGAATAGGAGAGTAAACTAGCAAGAAATATAAAACAGAATGTAAGAGCTTCTACAAGTATGTAAAAAGGAAGAAATTAGCAAAAGTAAATGTGGGTCCCTTAGTGGCAGAGACAGGAGCAATTATAACGGGGAATAAGGAAATGGTAGAGACGTTAAACACATATTTTGTATCTGTCTTCACAGTAGAAGACCCAAAAAACATACCGAAAATAGTAGGGAACCAAGGGTCTATTGAGAGTGAGGAACTTAAAGTAATTAAGATTAGTAAAGAAAAAGTACTGGAGAAATTAATGGGACTAAAAGCTGACAAATCCCCTAGACCTGATGGCTTACATCCTAGGATTTTAAAAGAGGTGGTTGCAGAGATAATGGATGCATTGGTTTTGATCTTCCAGAATTCCCTAGATTCTAGAACGGTCCCTGTGGATTAGAAGATAGCAAATGTAACCCCGCTATTCAAGAAAGAAGGGAGAGAAAGAACAGGGAACGGCACGCCAATTAGCCTGACATCAGAAATAGGGAAAATGCTAGAATCTATTATTAAGGAAGTAGTAATAGGGCATTTAGAAAATCATAATATGATTAGGCAGAGTCAACATGGTTTTATGAAAGGGAAATCATGTTTGACAAATCTATTCGGGTTTTTTGAGGGTGTAACTAGCAGAGTAAACAAAGGGGAACCAGTGGATGTAATATATTTGGATTTTCTAAAGGCATTCGATAAGGTGCTACACAAGAGGTTGTTACACAAGGTTAGGGGTCATGGGATTGGGGGTAATATATTAGTATGGATTGAGGATTGGTTAAAGGACAGAAAACAGAGAGTAGGAATAAACGGGTCATTTTCGGGTTGGCAGGTTGTAACTAATGGGATGCCGCAAGGATTAGTGCGTGGGTTTCAGCTGTTTACAATATATATCAATGACTTAGGTGAGAGGACCCAGTGTAATGTATCCGAGTTTGCTGATGATACAAAGCTAGGTGAGAAAGTAAGCTGTGAGGAGGATGCAAAGAGGCTGCAAAGGGATATAGACAGGTTAAGTGAGTGGACAAGAAGATGGCAGATGGAGTATAACGTGGGGAAATCTGAAATTATCCACTTTGGTAGGAAGAATAGAAAAGCAGAATGTTATTAAAGGATGTGAGACTAAGAAATGTTGGTATCCAGAGGGATTTGGGTGTCCTTATACACAAATCACAGAAAGTTAACATGCAGTTACTGCAAGCAATTAAGAAGGCAAATGGTATGTTAGCCTTTATTGCAAGGGGTTTGGAGTATAAGAGTAAGGAGGACTTGCTGCAATTGTATAGGGCTCTGGTGAGACCACACCTGGAGTACTGTGTACAGTTTTGGTCTCCTTACCTAAGGAAGGATATACTTGCCTTCGAGGGGGTGCAATGAAGGTTCACTAGATTGATTTCTGGGATGAGAGGGTTGACCTATAAGGATAGATTGAGTAGAATGGGCCTATATTCTCTGTAGTTTAGAAGAATGAGAGGTGATCTCATTGAAATGTATAAAATTCTTAAACGGCTTGACAGGGTAGATGCTGCGAGGCTGTTTCCCCTGGCTGGAGAGTCTAGAACTAGGGGTCATATTCTCAAGACAAAGGGTCAGCCATTTAGGACCAAGATGAGACAAAATGTCTTCACTCAAAGGCTTGTGAATCTTTGGAATTCTCTACCCCAGAGGGCTGTGGATGCTCAGTCGTTGAGAATATTCAAGATTGAGATTGATAGATTTTTGGACTCTAAGGGAATCAAGGGATATGGGGATAGGGCGGGAAAGTGGAGTTGAGGTAGAAGATCAGTCATGATCTTATTGAATGGCGGAGCAGGCTCGAGGGGTCGTATGGTCGCATGGCCTGCTCCTGCTCCTATTTCTCTTATTCTTATGAGTTTCCAGTATCCTTCATTACCTTTATTATGCACATTTCCTATATTACAACAGTGACTACACTTCAAAAATACTTCATTGGCTGTAGAGTGCTTTGGGACATTGTGAGGTCATGAAAAGCACCATATAACTACAATATTTGACTTCTTTCTATCTTTTTATTTGCTGTACTTCTATGCACCTGAAGTTTGGGAGACTGCACTTCTTCAGCTTTTAATGAACAACAGTATAATTCTGGGGTCAGATCATTGACTCCATAATTAAATACTGTCACTTTTGCACTGCTGTGAGCAGAAACCACTTTGCAGCAACTCAAAAGTAATGGGATATCTGCAGCCTTCATCACGACCCTGTCGAAACCCTGTCTTAGACAACAGCTGGGAATAACAATGTCACTTCATGTTGGCAGTCTCTATCCCAGGATGCAGTGGGACAGATTTTCCTGTCCCTCTGGGCATTAGATTGACTAGGTGCAGGAAATTACGGTAAACCAGGCAGGTACTTTCGCTGCCCGTAAGGGAGCCGACTAATTTTCTGACCATTCAAATCTGTGGACAGAAAACTGGCCAGGTTCTGCTGTGCGTGTGAGTCCCTGCCTGCCTGATTTTGCTCCATTCACTGTGCTCAGGCGATCCAAGATGCTCAGGAACAGAGAAATCTGTCCCAACCCTCCTCCAGCAAACATATCTGAAACTGGCAGGAATTGACTACTTCTGTTGTATCAAAAATGCATTATAATCTTTCATTTTTTAAAGTTTCAGGCTTAAATCTTGAGTAGTCTGGTTGTAATGATGTAAAGACTCTTTATCCTGTACTTAAATATGCAGTGACGAGAAATTTTTTTTAAAGAATACCTTTAATAATCAAATTTGTTCAATCCTATGTGTGAGAGCAGGGTCTGACAGTAGTTTCAATATACAAGAATCTTCCTATGTAAAGACATTCTGCTGTACATATGCAGTTCATTTTACTATATGCAATTTCACTTTAAACTGGTTTCATCGGCCTTAAATTATAAAAGTCCCTGATGAGCTCTTGCACTATCTTCTAAATTGCTAGACTGATTATTCCCATTCAGAAGAAGTAAAAACAGCCACTTTCACATACTTTTGTGATTTGTAGTTACAAGTTATAGTGGGGATCTTATACATGGGGCTCAATTTTCGCACCCCCGAGCGGGTGCATTCGTGGCGAGGGGGCTGCGAAAATCGGGGATTCCCGGGGCGGGTCCAGAGCCCGGCTCCAACCCGCCCACTTCCGGGTTCCCCAGTGACGCGCTGACATGCGCGCGCAGCCCCCGCATGTGGGACTCCCGCCGGCAATTAAAGCCGGCAGGGTGCCACTTGAAGTAATTAACCAGGTACTTCAGGTCATTTACAGACCTGATTGACCTGATATTTTAGGAGGGGTGGGATTTTCAGATCAACTGGGACTGTTTCCCGTACTGGGGGAAATACTCCCAGTTGAAATGGTCGTGTTGCAGCCATCAGCCTGTGGCAGCTGCAAAGGTCCATTTGACAGGTGGTGGGGGGAGACCCTCACTCATTGCAGGAGGCCACTCTGTCACTTGGGACAAAGTTTGGCCTCCACCACCCTCCTCCTAACAATAAAATTCACCAACTTGCAACCTCAACCCCGGTGTCCAGACACATTTACCTACCTTGCGGACCCGCTCAGATGTACATCTTCCGGATGGGGGCCGCCGTAGCTGCAGTCATGACCTCCTCGGAGGACGAACAGCATCACCAGCCTCGCCGGCCATGCCGTCCACCTCTGACACGTGGAGCTCCACAACACGATGCTGTGACACATCCACCTGCACAGCAGAAGGGAGGGAAACCGCAGAGAGAGATGCGTCGCAGAAGGCACTACCCTCGCCACAGGGTCCACAGACCGAGGCTCAGCTTCTTGGACCTCTCTGAGCAGCAGTGCACACGGGGGCTCAGGGTCACTCGACATGTAGTCGTGGACATCTGCAGCCTCTTTCATGCCGAGCTGCTCTCGGCTGCCCCGAGCACCATCTTCTTACCTGTCGCTGTCAAAGTCACCACTGCCCACAACAACTTCTCCTCCACATCCTTCCGGGTGCCACTGGGGACATCGTCGAAGTCTCTCAGTCGTCTGCACAAAAGAGCCCTGCAAATACACCTACACCCACTCTGTAATGACACAATGGGTGTCATCAGTTGTGGGTCTTCATTGTGATCCTCAGGAAAGGGGATTATTGCACAAACCAGACAAGATTCGCAAAGACGTGGCAGTAGTGGTGACAATATAATATGTTATGTGAGTTGATCAGAAATTAAATATAAGTAAAAACCATGACAAACCCTCAAACACCCTTGTGCATCCCCTTCATGCTTATGACACGTTTGCCTTACGCTTCCTACTACACATATGTGATGCATGCCCTGTGGCTGCAGCACATGTAGTGGCAGGTTGAGTGAGGCTGACTGTGAAAGAGATGCATGAAAGGGTGAGTATGAGATAGAGCCATGAGATTGCATGAGGATTGGGTTGATTGGTAGTGGTGGGATGAGTACTGGCTAGGTGAGTAAATGCAGGTAAGATGAGGATGAGCTTTGAATGCGTGTGAGGAGTGATGTGATGTGAGTAGTGTTGGCATTGCAGAAGGAGATGTGGGGTGGGGGCGGTGATGTGGCAGACGGAGTGTAGGGGAATGAGTAAGTGTACTCACTTCGGCTGACCTACTTAGGTCATTGAAGCGCCTCCTGCACTGTATGCAGGTGCGCGATATGTTGGTGGTGCAGGTGACCTCTTCTGCCACCTTGAGCCAGGCCTTCTTGGTGGCAGAGGCAGGCCACTTCCTCCCGCCTGCTGGGGGGAAGATCTCAGTCCTCCCTCTCCTCCTCACCCTATCCAATAAGACCTGGAGTGAGGCATCATTAAACCTGGGAGCAGCCTTCCCCCTGGGCTGCTCCATGCTGTAATTTTTCCTATTTTCTGCAGCATCAGTCAGTGGAGGACTGCCCCTTTAAATAGGGCTCCTCCAGCTGACAGCCTATGCTGCGCATGCGCAGTCCGCCCGCTGCGCAGCTTTCCAGCGCGAAACCCGGAAGCAAAGGTAAGTGGCTGCAATTAGCCTGCGATTGCGTGCCAAACCCACTGATTTCACTGGGCGCGTTACCCACGCGCCCAGTCGACCCCCCGCTGCAAACCTGCCACCCTCCTAATATCGGGCCCATGGTTTCTGAACTGAATAATTTCCATCTTTCCTACAAAATATTCTCTCCAAAGTCTTCTAATTTCCATAAATGTCTCTGATGGAAAAATTTATAATCATATGTTTCCACTTGTGGGAGAGTCCAAAACTAGAGGTCATAAATATAAAATAGTCATTAATAAATCCAACAGGGAATTCAGGAGAAACTTCTTTACCCAAAGAGTGGTAAGAATATGGAACGGCTCCCACAAGGAGTAGTTGAGGCAAATAGCATAGATGCATTTAAGGGGTAACTAGATAAGCACATGAGGGAGAAAGGAATAGAAGGATATAGAAGAATAGATGGAGTAGGGAAGGAAAAGGCTCTTGTGGAGCATAAACGCCGGCAGAGACCAGTTGGGCTGAATGGCCTGTTTCTGTGCTGTAGTTTCGATGTAACTCG
Organism: Heptranchias perlo; assembly: GCF_035084215.1. Taxonomy (NCBI): domain Eukaryota; kingdom Metazoa; phylum Chordata; class Chondrichthyes; order Hexanchiformes; family Hexanchidae; genus Heptranchias; species Heptranchias perlo. The sequence continues at coordinate 18,430,881 of NC_090351.1, forward strand.
ATATAAATGATGGAGGAACTTTAAGATAATTACATGTCATGGATACATACAACCTTTTGCCACAAGTGTTTGCACTGCAATTTCTTAGAATTACAGAAGCAGAAATACTGCTTTCCAACAATTCTGGGTCATCTAGTTCGATGAAAAGGAAGTCACCCTGCATAGGAAATGATCTGTGAAACTATTTGCAACACAGCAGCAAAAGGTGTTCTGCTTGCTGGGTCATTGTAGGGGTCTACCTAGATTCTGCAGCAACTAACTGAGCAATCTGTGTCAAAAGCAAGCTCCTTAATAACAGAAGATTAGTACAGAATGATGCAAATTTCCAGACTTTAAGAGAGCAGCATACAACTTTTTAGGATTTAAAAAGCTTAAAATATACCACTGGGAACTGTGTCATGAGTAATGTAATCTGCAAGACATTTCTTTTTAGTTCTGAAAATTATTTGACATTGATCCTGGATTAAAATAGTGTCCTCCAAGACAGGATGGAGGACAAAGTCTACATTTCAAAATAACATTTGCAATTCAATTCATTTGCAATCCATTGGGCCAGCCACAGCATGCATATTGTTGTCTATATTTAGCAGCAGAACATATTTTAATTTGCTTTGGGCAATAAGATTTATAATTCAAGAATGCAGCAATTGAGAAGCCTAATAATTGTGGGGGGTGAGGCATTGGATTCACATTCAGATGGAGTGGCATTTAAAGTGGCATTTAAGCTTGAACATCTTCGAGGGATGAACTTCATTGACTTTCGGCTGATGGTTAGATGTAGTGCTTTCTTCCCTAGGAAGTGGGGAGAGGCAAGTTTACAGCTGTTAGCTGTGCAAAGTTTACCCTATAGATGTGAATTATGGAGAGCATTAGCAGAAATGGTAAAGAACTCTAGATCCTGATCATTCATATTCCTAGTGGAAGGAAATAACAGGCCAGAATTTGCTGTAGCAGCGCATATAATGTCTTCTGCTGTTAGTTAGACTTGCCTTTGCACCCTTCAGATCAAAACTGTTTTGCCCACAAAGTTGCTGAAAGTGCGAGCTGATAACGGTACAGCAAGAGAAACAGGGCATCTGGGATCTGAGTGAACAGGGCAAACAACAGGCGAGTTTAATGGGCAAGTTTCTATTAAAAAAAAGCAAAACGGGGAGGCTAAGGGCGAGATGCCATTTATGCGAAGCTAACGGACAGCAACTTTTGGATATTCATATTTAACCACGCAACTGCACCTCGCCCGAAGTTGCTGTACAATTTACCCATAAATAACAGCGAGCGCCTTAAGCCTTGCCGTTATTTTGACGGAACATTTCTGGCCCATCAGTATGCAGGTAGGAGGGAACATTGGAGATCCACTATAGAGGTCCGAATTTTAATTTGGGCTTAACTTACAATGGATTGCAACATGAACTTTGAAAAAGTTAGATGTAATAGATACTTTTTATTGTTGCAAAAGTAGAACTATCAAGAATGTTTCTGCCACATTTATTAGAAAATGCCACATCAATTCCAGGGATGAAATTAAAGCTGCACAAATTTGTCACTAAACTTATTCTCCTAAAAATATCCTCTCTTCTAGCACTGAAGACAAAATGTAAGGCACTGAGAGCCACTGACAGGGCCTTTTCCATACCTGATGTGTAAAAATACTTCACAAATTGACCATTGTTGCATCTATGATGCTACCAGGTCAATCTGCAATGTACCGGCTTTTGGTTGCCTGAAAAACTGGCCTTTAAAACTGGTTTCAGTCAGTAAGAATCCAAGGGGAAAAATTGGATAAGGGCCGTTTTTGGGCGTAGGTAGCGTGATGCGCTATTACCCCATGCCCAATGGCCCCTGCGCAGGCAGGACGCAAGTTTCAGCCCACTGGAGGACTCACCTGCAATCAGCGTTCCATTCCAGGCCTTGCACGTGGAATCAATGCAATTCACACTTTCCACCACCAGAGGGAGCTCAATCTCTTAAAGGCAGGATATTTCTTAGAACTCTCTTAAAGGTTGCTGGCACCTATTATTTGCTGAAAATTACAGTCTACTGCCTGCACGGAGTCTGAACAGAGACCAGACATCGCACATGTAAAACACAGATGCAGGTCCCATCCCTATGTTTTCGCACTGTTGAGTTATGTTAAAACATTGAATAAAGGTTGCGCACTACTAAATCCCACATCCTCCAATCTGCACGCCAGATCTCACCAATCTGCCGACCTGAGTTGGTACCAGGCCTGCGAGAGTGCATCCACCAAGGTTCTCTGCTGATGCACTAGAGACCTTGGTGCAAGAGGTGGACAGAATGAGGGACATCCTATATCCATGGGGGTGGGGGGGGCAAGAGGCCCTCCAGACATATATTCAAAAGGCAATGGGAGACAGCGGGGGACAAAGTCAATGCCAGGCGCACAGCATCATGAACATGGATGCAGTGCAGGAAGAAGTTCAATACTTTGATATATGTGGTCAAGATGAGTGAGGTCAACTGTCAAGTGGCATCTCCTACCAACTGCACCATGCACTACACCCCCCCATCCCCCACATACCAACAAACTCTTTCCATCAGTACTCAACTCTTCCAACCAGATGCTTCCTCTCACTCTTACACATTACCACTGTTTCAAGCTGTTCACCCACAACTCACAGGCCACACACACTGGCGGCTATTCAACCATGGCAGGCACATCACCGAGACACACGTCCCGCTTTCTTGCAGGTGAAGGTGGCGCATATCAAGAGGCAGCAGTGGCAGTAGCATTTAGCTCCTCGAGCTTGTTCCGCCATTCAATGAGATCATGGTCAACCTGTGACCTAATTCCATATACCCTTGGTCCATAGAAATCTATCAATCTCAGATTTAACTTTCACAAGTGAGCTAGCATCAACTGCCGTCTGCAGAAGAGCATTCCAAACGTTTCCCACCCTTTGCGTGTAGAAGCATTTCCTAACTTCATTCCTGCACGTCCTGGTTCTAAATGTTAAGCTATGTCCCCGCGTCCTAGTATTCAAGTGTAGGAGACCTCCAAAAACAGTTACAAATGTCTCGGCAGCCAGAAGCAATAATGCAGCCACTAACCTGTAAATCCTGCATGGTCCCTTTTAAATAGCGCCAGTGGTGGGTCCTCCAGGCACTCTAAGACACGTTCAGATTGTCGGGGTTAAGATTGTGTGTTGAGTTGAGCGTTAAGTCCCAAAATGGTATCAATCACTTTAAATCAGCGTTGCACACTGATTGAAACCATTTTCTCCCTACTTTACATGATTCCAGCGTTCGTTATCTGCGCCTGCGCCAACTCCTATGCCAAGATGGCGTCTGGCGCACGTCACGCTGGAAACGTGCGTACGCATCCAAGACGCCATCTTGGATGTTGCAGAGGCTGTGTAGCGCCAAAACAACGGGCGCTACACGGCCCAATTTAGCGCCCCAACATTTTGAAAATTGGCCACCATTCCAAAGTGGGAGGTAGGAGCCGGAAGGAAGAAGCAAGAATGTTTAATAAATGATCTCGGTGTTAGTTTAACAGTTTGAAAGGGGTGCGTTAATAAGATAAAGTTTGATTTGGTAGGAAAAAAAATTGAATTAGTGGTTTAAAAAAATAGAGAATGAGCAAAGTTGATGATGAACAAGCAGAATAAAGCTGGTCACATATTTCTGTAAAATTAGCTTTGTGTTTATTTTAGTATTTCTAACAGTAAAGTTTGAGTAACTTCATCACTGTTATATTAGTGTATCATTGTGTATGAGCTGAAAACTGACACAAACTAGTAGTCTCATGGAGATAGGAAATTCCCTGGAAAAACATTTTACTTTTTTGAGACAAATTCGGAAACTGTGATGATATTGTAATGAGAAACATTGCATTTTCCTTTAATTGCATACATGAATTATACTATAGCCTGTTTTACTGTGTGAGGGTGCAAAAGAGACAACAAAAGTTATACTGAAGCAAAAATCATCAATAATGCTGACATTTAAAACTGAAATTCATTATCTTGTTCATAGCTCTTCTGTACTTTTCCCATTAAAATATTCTCTGTGCTTCTAATTCCATGTGATGTTATTCCTTTGAATAGCTTAATTTTTCTTCATGTAAATGTTATGGCGTGAAATTACACAATGATAATAGTGTACATATGTTTTAGTGCATATGTGTGCAATTCCTCTGTTTGCTGTTTAATGGAAGCATTAACTTGTCTATTTTAAATGGGTTAACACCACCTGCCAATGAAGAATGAATGAAGTATTTGTGTGCTATAAATTGCACGTCATCATTTCAAGCCCTATGATCTTTTTTCCTGTGTGGTCTGATCAATTTTAGATTTCTAATATAGATATGGTTAGGCTGAGAATTTAGAACTCATGGAGTGAATTTTGAGACCTCCCGCCCAGCAGAAACGAGGTGGTAGCACTCCGTAAACCGCAGGGAAAGGCTTATCACTTTGTTTCCATCAAAGGTGCTGTTTGTGCCATTTTCCTAGGGCCCTCAGCTTAGGCAGCCTCAGCAGCCGCCTGAACATATCAATGTGCTAATAATCTTATGCAAATCAGGGCCTTATAACATGATGATGACCCTGATGCTATTTGTGGTGGCTAAAATGGAAGTCGCGCTGGAGGGTGGGACTGCCCAGTAATCCTTGGTGGTAAAGGCTGGAATCTGCAATTAAGAGCCTGATTTAAAGGGGAAAGTACCTGCAAACACAATTGGCGAGTCCTTCTGCTGAAATTCTTAGTTGAGTGGCGTGGAAGGATTTGCAACTTCAGCATTGATTATAACAAAGAAGTTTTTTGAAAATTCTTGGCAGAATTTATTCTTTGCCTTCAGGGAGGATGAGTGAGGTGGGGAAGCAGGGGAGTGAATCTGGCAACCCAGTTATGGGCAGAGGAGCTAGAGGAGGAGCAGCAAGGAGAACATTCTGGAGCTACTGTTTAATATACACAAAACTTCCACTTTTTATTATTTTTTTTGTACACACACAACAACACCACTTAGGAGAAAGACTTTGTTTTTATTCGTTCTTGGGATGTGGGCATCACTGGCGAGGCTAGCATTTATTGCCCATTCCTAATTGCCCTTGAGACAGTGGTGATGAGCCGCCTTCTTGAACCACTGCAGTCCTTGTGGTGAAGGTTCTCCCACAGTGCTGTTAGGAAGGGAGTTCCAGGATTTTGACCTAGCGATGATGAAGCAACGGCAATATATTTCTAAGTCGGGATGGTGTGTGACTTGGAGGGGAACGTGCAGGTGGTGGTGTTCCCATGTGCCTGCTGCTCTTGTCCTTCTAGGTGGTAGAGGTCACGGGTTTGGGAGGTGCTGTCGAAGAAGCCTTGGCGAGTTGCTGCAGTGCATCCTGTGGATGGTACACACTGCAGCCACAGTGCGCCAGTGGTGAAGGGAGTGAATGTTTAGGGTGGTGGATGGGGTGCCAATCAAGCGGGCTGCTTTGTCCTGGATGGTGTCGAGCTTCTTGAGCGTTGTTGGAGCTGCACTCATCCAGGCAAGTGGCGAGTATTCCATAACACTCCTGACTTGTGCCTTGTAGATGGTGGAAAGGCTTTGGGGAGTCAGGAGGTGAGTCACTCATCGCAGAATACCCAGTCTCTAACTTGCTCTTGTAGCCACAGTATTTATATGGCTGGTCTAGTTAAGTTTCTGGTCAAAGGTGACCCCCAGGATGATGATGGTGGGCGATTCGGTGATGGTAATGCTGTTGAATGTCAAGGGGAGGTGGTTAGACTCTCTCTTGTTGGAGATGGTCATTGCCTGGCACTTGTCTGGCGCGAATGTTACTTGCCACTTATGAGCCCAATCCTAGATGTTGTCCAGGTCTTGCTGCATGCGGGCTTGGACTGCTTCATTGTTTGAGGGGTTGCGAGTGGAACTAAACACTGTGCAATCATCAGCGAACATCCCAATTTCTGACCTTATGATGGAGGGAAGGTCATTGATGAAGCAGCTGAAGATGGTTGGGCCGAGGACACTGCTTTGAGGAACTCCTGCAGCAATGTCCTGGGATTGAGATGATTGGCCTCCAAAAACCACTACCATCTTCCTTTGTGCTAGGTATGACTCCAGCCACTGGAGAGTTTTCCCCCTGATTCCCATTGACTTCAATTTTACTAGGGCTCCTTGGTGCCACCACTGCACGCAATTGGTCCTACCCTTCACGTAGGGTCTCTAGACCCAGAATCAATTACCAGGAGCTCACCGAGGAGCAATGTGTAAGGAGGCTCGGGTTCTCTTGGCAGACAGTATCAGACCAGTACAGCCTCCTGCAGGAGAAGCCGCGGCCTTCTGCATCATCTGGTCACTCTCTGCCAGAGATGGTCAAATTGACGGTTGCCTTCTATTTTTGCTTGTGTCCTTCCAAGCTACAAAGGAGGACATGGCACATGATAGCAAGTCAGCTGCATAAAACAAGTGACAGATACTGTGTTCGATAAGGTAAGCCAATACATCAAGTTCCCCCTAGATGCTACTAGTCAACATGACAGGGCAGTGGGATTTGCAGCAATTGCTGGATTCCCACAAATCCTGACTGCTATTGCCCTCAAGGCCCAGAGCTGCTTGAGACTGCCCACCACCGCCATCTGAAGTGTCCTCAATGGAAGCTCAGCAGCCTTCTACCTCCAAAGCTGTTGCCACTGTTAATTATTATAGATAGATGGAATAGACTTGGAGTAATTTTTTTTTCTGGATTTGGTGTTGGTGTGGGTTATTAGTTTGCTTCATGTTATTGTACTTGAAGGTAATAATGAATGAATAAGTTGCAGGGGGAATGGTTTGCTCTCATCCATTCATTCAGTTATTGGTACACTAATCTCATGTTGCCTGCAAAGCCAATAAAATCTCATTTTTTGCTGCCAACGTGTTTGATATTGATAATTGGTGCAGAGGAATACATCATGAATCTATTGTGGCATTCAGTAACTTGGGAACCATTGAAACAGAATGATAAGTAAAGATAGAAGCCTTTGCATTAATAATCAAGCAATGCAATGGTCTAAAAGTTTGCTGTACACTTTGAATCAGAAGACTTGTTAAATTGGTTTGAAATATTGAAAATGATGACTTGGGTTATATTGAAAATCATATTAACATGGGATTTAGTTACTACTGATATTAGTCAAGTAGTTCATTCTATTTAAACAATATATTGAAGTAAATTACCAAGATTTATCATACTTCATGATTATTGTGACTAGGAAAACATTATGTTTGTTGCTGATTGTGCAATGATGATACATCAGCATTGTTACATATTGTCCCTTAATTTGTAGGTTTCATCTGGAACCATTGTTGAGTCATCAGGAAAGAAAGTAGTCGAGATAGAAAATGAGAGTAGATGAATTCACAAGTAAAGTGCTTGTTTTTGTCTGTATAGTGTTGAACTTATATATAGATACTATAACTTCCTGCTGTTTTTCTCTTCACTTAAACCTATGTGTCTTTGGCTTTCAACTAGCTTGCATCACCTAGAAAATGTAGTAATAGAAAACATACATAACTGATTCTATTATTTTGTTCCATTCAGAGTAGCTTCTTTTCCACTTTAGACTCTAAGGGGATATTTTTTGCTATTTGAATCCTGGTTGCTAAACTCACTATTTTTCACAAGATCACAAGATAGCAGCTGATGAGGAAAGCCATTGGGCCATTTTAGTTCATCCATCCAGAAAGACACAAATGGTCCATGTCCATTCCCTTCTCCCCCACCCCCCACCCTGCCCCAGTGCAGTATCTAATTGGCACTTAAATGAATATAGGCTTTTTACCTCTGCTCCTCTTTTCAGAAGTCCATTTCATACATTGCTGATTAGGGGCCACCAGCTATTCATATAGGTGAAGAACATTTTTTCTTATGTTTACATTTAAGTTAGCAATCGTGAGAACCCAACTTCTCCAAATGAAAAATTACCGACAATTTGCCAAACACAAAGCGTTAAATAGAAGTGTGTTGGGGGGGGCTCCATCTAAATTTCTATTCTAACAAAGTGAGTCCAGTCTCCTTTGAACCATTATTGGATTGGCTTCTCACTACAAGCTAAACTCACATGAAGGGAATTTCTTTGAACTTTGATCTAAAATAAAATGTGTTACTGTCTCATCAACGAACTAAATGGAATAGCAACTTCAGCTAGCTCTGAGAATGGCAAAATCATTACCTACCCAGTATGCCATTGTTGCTTCGGACAATTAAACTGATTGAAAATAAAATGGGGCCATCTTGCTAAATGGGTTTGCAAAATCTCCTTGAGATACAACCCAGTCAAGAAAGTGATAGCACAAATGAGATTGTAACAGTTGTATCTGCACAAGAGAACAAAACACTCAAACTTAAAAAAGCAAAGCATTCAGATCCTATATGATCACATCATTATGATTCATGTGAGGCAATGTACTGGAATGTGAATCAAAACAGTGATATGATGAGGGATACACTGAACAACATACACTACGGCTAAAGTGAAGCAATATGATGAGAAGCAAAACACCAGAATATGAATGAAGAGATTAAATATGATGAGAAATAGAGTGAAATGCAATGAATAATGCAATATATAATGACAAGCCGTACACAGAACTGAAGCTAACAAGATGCATACATCCATGATAGGATTAGTAGCCGTGGGTTACACTTAACACAGCACTCAGCCACTCAGAAGCTCAAACCAATGAAAGCAAACAGAAGCTGGAGAAAATTTGCTCTGATGCAAATGCCTTTCATGGATATGAATAGAGGGAGAGGCAAAGTGACACTGCACATGAAGCTGGGGCAGCAACATGATGAGTTATAAGTGGGTACCCTACAACGGTGGAAATGCAATAAGATGGCTTACAAAATAAAACAGTAAGACTAATGCAATTTAATATGCTGGGCAGTAAACCAGTGCACTACCAGTAAGATGAGATAATGAACCACAAAATATATTGTTTCTTGTAAGTTGAAACACAAGCCGTAAAGTGAAGGATCAGGTAATGCGAAGTCCAATGAACTGTAATGTGACTGTGATATTAAAAGTGAAGCAATGCACTGCTATATGAAGCAAAACAATGTGCTTTGAAGCACCAGAACAAATGCAATGCAGAACCAAGTGATCTAAAAGACTAGGTGAAATATGAAAAGTTACAATTGATTAGTTTGCTCTGCTCTAGCTCAGGAACACACATTGGTGATTACACAGCAATTTGGGAGCTGTAATTTGGACCATTTCAGAAGTCATTATTATTTTTTTAAAAGGGGAGTTCAACCAAGGTAAAATGAAAAACGAACCAATCAAATACTACAGTCAGATGCTGACATACAACTGAACTTCAACTAATAGCAAGCACATTTTCACCTAAAAGGAGTCATCCTTGGAAAGAGCTCCTCTTCAGTTAGCTGATCAACATTTCATTAAACAGTTCCAACAAAAGGTCTTCAACCTGAAATGTTAACTCTTTTTCTTTCTCCACAGATGCTGCCTGAATTGCTGAGCTTCTCCAGCATTTTCTGTTTTTATTTCAGATTTCCAGCATCTGCAGTATTTTGCTTTTGATTCCATGAAACATAGATTCCCATTGCAGCAGGTAAGGGATTTTCACATAATATGTGCACCAGTCATCAGTGAGTATTATGTGATTAATCCATTTACAGAATCATCACTGGCTATCTTTTTCTTTCTAAAATAATCTGCTAAGTAAAAGATGAATGATTGGCTTAAAAAGAAAGCTTCTAATTATCTGTAGATATTTGTGTGGTAGATGGCAAACATGCTCTACAAAGATTCCTGACCTTGATATAACTGAAGCATGCCCTCTATGAACTAGGGACCCACTTTGACACGCTCTGTTAATGATACCTTTAACAGAACATTATTCTTTGTGGGTAGGGATGTTTTTTGTAGCTAATGCAAGGGTATAGCTACTTTACGTTGAAAATTTTCCCCTGCTCTTAGCTGCTGCTTTAAGAATCAAAAATGTGCAGAGTCAGGACTAAACTACAATTATAAGTGAGATGATTAGAGGAATTAAATAAAGATATAAGAGATCCTAAATCACATGACCAAACATACTTGACACAACTTAAATAAGCTATTAACAGGAAAATAGTATAACAAATAGCAGTAAAACAAAAGCAAAATACTGTGGATGCTGGAAATCTGAAATAAAAACAGAAAATGCTAGAAATACTCAGCAGGTCAGGCAGCATCTGTGGAGAGAGAAACAGAGTTAACATTTCAGGTCGATGAACTTTTGTCAGAAATAGAAGAAGTTAGACATTTAACAGTTCATAAACAAGTACAGAGGCAGGGAAAGAAGGAGGGGAGGAAAGAACAAAAGGGAAGGTCTGTGATAGAGTGGAGGATAGGACTCATTAAATGACAATTGGGATGATGGTGCAAGGCAAAAGAGGATGGTAATGGGACAAGTAAAGAAACAAAAGGTGGGTCTAGAGGAGCTGTAAATGGCAACAGCAGAACCAATACTAGCACCTGCTCTCTGAAAAAAAGGGAGCAGTGGTTATGATCTGAAGTTGTTGAAATCAGTGTTGAGACCGGAAGGTTGTAAAGTGCCTAATCGAAAGATGAGGTGCTATTTCTCGAGCTTCAGTTGAACTTCATTGGAACGGTGTAGGAGGCAGAGGTCAGAGTGGGAGTGGGATGGAGAATTAAAATGGCAAGTGACTGGAAGCTCAGGGTCACGCTTGTGGACTGAATGGTGGCATTCACTGAAGCGATCACCCAATCTCGGAGGAAGTGTAATCAAGGTAGCTGTGGGAGTCGGTGAGCTTATAATAGATATTGGTGGACAGCCTATTCCCAGAAATGGAGATAGAGAAGTCGAGGAAGGGAAGGGAAGAGTTGGAGATCGACCATGTGAAGGTGAGGGTAGGGTGGAAATTGGAAGCAAATTTGATGAAATTTTCCAGTTCAGGGCAAGATCAGGAAGTGGCACCAATACAGTCATCAATGTACTGGAAAAAGAGGTGAGGGAGAGGACCTGAGTAGGACTGGAACAAAGAATATTCTACATATCCCACCTTGATTACACTTCCTCCCACCCCACTTCGTGTAAGGACTCTATACCATTCTCCCAGTTTCCCTGTCTCCATCGCATCTGTTCTGACGATGCCACCTTCCACACCAGTACTTCTGATATGTCTTCCTTTTTCCTCAACCGAGGATGCCCCTTGACTGTGATTGACAGGGCCCTTGACTGTGTCCGTCCTATTTGCTGCACTTTTGCCCTCACCCCACCTCTCCCTCCCAGAACCAGATAGGGTCCCCCTTGTCCTCCACTTCTGCTACCTCCAGTGCGATGCCAGCACCAAACAAATCTTCCCCTCCCCTCCCCTTTCAGCATTCCGAAGGGACTGTTCCCTCCGCGACACCCTGGTCCACTCTCCCATCACCCCCAACATCCGTTCTCCTCCCCATGGCACCTTCCCGTGCGAGCACAGGAGATGCAACGCCTGCCTCTTGATCTCCTCCCTTCTCACCGTCCAGGGCTTCAGCACTCCTTCCAGGTGAAACAGCGATTTACTTGTACTTCTTTTAATTTAGTATACTGTATTCACTGCTCACGATGCAGCCTCCTCCACAATGGGGAGACCAAAGGCTGATTGGGTGATCGTTTTGCTGAACATCTCCATTGACCCTGAGCTTCCAGCGGCTTGCCATTTTAATTCTCCATCCCACTCCCACTCTGACCTCTCTGTCCTCAGCCTCCTACACTCTTCCAGTGAAGCTGAAAGGAAGCTCGAGGAACAGCTCCTCATCTTTCAATTAGTCACTTTACAACTTTACGGACTCAAAGTTGATTTCATTAATAACAACAACAACAACTTGCATTTATATAGCGCCTTTAACGTAGTAAAATGTCCCAAGGCTCTTCACAGGAGCGTTATCAAACAAAGTTTGACGACGAGCCGTATCAGAAGGTATTAGGATTCGTGACCAAAAACTTGGTCAAAGAGCTAGATTTTAAGGAACATCTTAAAGGAGGAGAGAGAGTTAGAGAGGCGGAGAGGTTTAGGGAAGGAATTCCAGAACTTAGGGCCTAGGCAGCTGAAGACACAGCTGCCAATGGTGGAGCGATTAAAATCGGGGATGTGCTTGAGGCAAGAATTGGAGGAGCGCAAAGATTTTGGAGGGTTGTAGGGCTGGAGGAGATTACAGAGATAGGTAGGGGTGAGGCCATGGAGGAATTTGAAAACAAGGATGAGAATTTTAAAATCAAAATATTGCTGGACTGGGAGCCAATGCAGGTCAGCGAGCAAAGGGATGATCGGTGAGCAGGACTTGGTGCGAGTTAGAATACGGGCAGCAGAGTTCTGGATGAGCTCAAGTTTATGGAGGGTGGTAGATGAAAGGCCGGCCAGGAGAGCATTGGAATAGTCGAGTCTAGAGGTAACAAAGGCATGCATGAGGGTTTCAGCAGCAGATGAGCTGAGGCAGGGGCAGAGACGGACGATGTTATGGAGGTGGAAGTAGGCAGTCTTGGTGATGGAGCGGATATATGGTCGGAAGCTCATCTCAGAGGCAAATACAACACCAAGTTTGCAAACGGTCTGGTTCAGCCTCAGACATTGGCCAGGGAGAGGGATGGAGTCGATGGCTAGGGAACGAACGGTGTTTGTGGACTGAAGACAATGGTTTCGGTCTTTCCAATACTTAATTGGAGAAAATTTCTGCTCATGCAGTACTGGACAAGCAGTGTGACAAATCAGAGACATTGGAGGGGTCGAGAGAGGTGGTGGTGAGTTAGAGCTGGATGTCATCAGCGTACATGTGGAAACTGACTATGTGTTTTCGGATGATGTCGACGAAGGGCAGCATGTAGATGAGAAATAGGAGGGGGCCAAGGTTAGATCCTTGGGGTCTCCGGAGGTAATGGAGCAGGAAGAGGAGCCATTGTGGGTGATTCTCTGGCTACAACTGGATAGATAAGTATGGAATCAGGCCAGGGCAGTCCCACCCAGCTGGACGACGGAGGAGAGGCGTTGGAGTAGGATGGTTTGGTCAACCGTGTCAAAGGCTGCAGACAGGTCGAGAAGGATGAGGAGGGATAATGTACCACAGTCACGGTCACATAGGATGTAATTTGTGACTTTGATAAAGGCCGTTTCAGTACTGTGGCGGGGCGGAAACCTGATTGGAGGGATTCGAACATGGAGTTGGGGGAAAGATGGGCACTGATTTGAGAGGTGACAACACGTTCAAGGACTTCAGATCATAACCACTGCTCCCATTTTTTCAGACAGCAGGTGCTGCTAATAGTTCTGCTGTTGCCATTTACAGCTCCTCTAGACCCATCTTTTGTTTCTTTACTTGTCCCATTACCACCCCCTTTTGCTTTGCACCATCATTATCCTTTTTGTCATTCAATGAGTTCTGCCCTCCACCTTCCCTTTTGTTCTTTCCTCCCATCCTCCTTCCCCCTCCTTCTTTTCCTGTCTCTGTCCTTGGTTATAAACTGTTAAATCTCCAACTTCTTCCAGTTCTGATGAAAGGTCATCGACCTGAAACGTTAACTCTATTTCTCTCTCCACAGATGCTGCATGACCTGCTGAGTATTTCCAGCACTTCCTGTTTTTATATTATATTATATAACAAATAGAAGAAATGTTTAAGGAGTATAAGTAATAAGGTTAGGCAGCATATCACCAAGAAGAACCAATATAGAATTACGTCAAGCTTCAGTGAAAGGCTGTTGAAACAATCCCAGTTCAATTCTGATACAATAAAGGTGAATGTCGAGGTTAATGAAAATGATAAACAAGCAAGAAGGCAAAATACCCATCTGAAAATAACTGAATTTATGGACAATGCTTAGGCAACTCAAACACAGCAGATCAATATATATGCGCACTGAGCTGTCAAAGACTAAAAAAGCATCTGAGTCCAAGAACATGAAGTTGGAGATAAAATAAATAGAATAAAGGATTGTACTAGGTGGTAACTGAGCAGCCCAAGCACATTTCTGAATTCAGTAGCCTAGAAAATCTGGAATTCTCTCTCCCAAAAGTCTGTGGATGCTGGGTCAATTGAAATTTGTAAGACTGAGATGGATAGGTTTTTGTCAAGTAAGGGTACCAAGGAATATGGATCAAAGGCGGGTAAATGGAGTTGAGGTACAGATCAGGTATGATCTAATTAAATGTTGGAACAGGCTCGAGGGGCTGAATGGCCTACTCCTGCTCTCATGTAAAGTGGTACACGTAAGAAGAAAATAATAGATGACACACGTACTCCATGAATGGTTTTGAAATAGCTACGGATGAAGCTGAAAGAGGCCTATGAATCTTAATAGACTCAATATTAAACTTGTCCAACTAATGCACTACACAGCCAAACCAGTAGAATATACATCAGAAGAGAGAATGATCAAAGTTTACAGTGCTCGAGTCAGACTAACCTTGAATACTGCATCCAGTTCTGATCGCCAAGAAACAAGACAGATATTCAAGCACTGGAAGTAGTTCAGAAAAGAGCCACAATTCATACCCCTGACACTGGGATGAGCATTATCAGGAGAGAGTGGAGAAACTTGGGCTTTTTTAGCCTGGATAGCAGATATCTGAGAGGTAATCTTAGAGAAATATATTGGATTGTTAAGGGTATAAAAAAGGTAACCCGAAATATTGTTTTAAATTAAACTGTGGGAGTAAAACTAAGGGATACAAGCTCAGACCAAAGACGGCCACTTTTTGAACTAATATAAGGATATTTATCTTCGCTTAAAGAGTGATCAACATGGAATAAACTTCCAGTTAGAGCAGTGGAGGCAAAAACTCTGGAATCATTTAAGGGTCAAATGCTACAATGGTTGGTGTGGGGGTGGGGGGGGGGAGGACATCAGGATCTCTCTGGATGGATGAATCAAATGGGCCGAATGGCCTTCCTCCTCCATAATTACTGTGTAAATGATGACATCTTAAAGCTATCACAGTTACAGCTCAAGGCAAACTTTATACTAACAGATCCCCTCAAGTATATAAAGAATTTTACCATGTAAATGTTCCGTTCACTGCCTTAATTAATACAAGATTCACTCAAATTAAATACACATCATCTTCTCTTCCCCTCTCCAGTGTTCTGCCTTCCTCTCATCGAATGTCAGCAAACTGTTTAAATGTGGGAGCATTGCAACAAACCATGACAAGTCCACGTGTACATTTTCCACCAACAGTTCCTGGCTGATTTTTTTTTTCCCGCTCCCTAAACCAGAGGTGCTGAGATCTCCACTGCGAATTGAGTACAGGAGCATTACTGGAACCTGAGACCTTTCTTGGCTTTGTGGCTGATTTTCACATGAGGTAGCAAATTTACCCACCTCAAATGAAATAAATGTAATCAATTAACAACACAGCAATTTATTTTTCCAGTGTATTTATAGACAAAAACATAAGAAGAACAATTCACTTGAAGACTATAAGAATAGATATTCAGTTCAGGAAACCATGATAATACTTCAAAACAAAATTAACTTAATAACTGGAAAAACCCATCCTAGCAAAATAGATCATCATGCCAGTGATACTATTGTAAAATTACTGGGAAAAAAACAGAAGTTTAATTAGTTTACTTTGGTTGATAATGCCCTGAATCAAAATGATAGGAACTTCTAAATGGTATGTTTAAAACAGAGAAGGCCAACTTAAAACTGATGAATAAAGCAATAATTTTGTTGATTAGTTTGCAGAAAGGCCAATCAAGAACAGAGATCCATCCAAGGGACACCAGGGCATTAAAGGCAAAGCTTTGACTATTGAAAGCTAATGTTGCCCTTAATGTTTTCAGTGAAATCATTAATGAGCATCCTGTTCTAAAAAAGATAAATGCAAATATAATTTCCTTTAACAAATAAATGAAACTTGACAAAAACATTCTTGGCAGCAATTATGGTCTGCACAAATCGACTTTACTATGAACTGCAAAACAAAGTCTCCCCAGAGGAAGCGTTTCCAGGAGAACCTTTGAAAGATACTGAAACCTCAGCATGAAATGTCAGCTGTACAAATGCTATATGGGGCTTAAATTCGATAACCCCCGAAACCATCTGTGGGCATCGCGATTAACCCGCACCCAGTGTTTCCGATGCAGGCAGCACGTGAGGTTCGTGCTGCCTGGTGATTAACATGATTTCTACAAACAGCCAGCACTACCCGCACTGTGAAGAGGCTGCAAGCACAAGCAGGAGGCCCAAAATGGGGCACGGTCAGCACTTTTCAAAGGCAGCCTGCACCTCTTAAAGGGGAGGTGCACAGTCAATGAGAGCAGTGCAGGACGGCAGAAGGATTGCTGGACCGGCAAGAGAGCACGCCCCAAGGTTCTCTGATGATGCACTAGAGGCCCTGGTGGAGGGAGTGGATGATAGGAGGGCCATCCTGTACCCGCAGAGCGATAGGAGACCCCCCAGACACCAGCAGCGCAAGCAGTGGGAGGCTGTGGCCAAGGAGGTGAATGCTAGGAGCACTGCACTGCGCACGTGGGTGCAGTGCCGAGAAAAGTTCAATGATTTGACACGAGTGGTCAAGGTAAGTGAGTGCAAGTGTCAAGTGGCACATCCTACCAACTGCACCACTGCTCCATGCACGACACCCTCTGTCACTCACCCACCAACAAATGCTGTCCATCCGTACGCAACGCTGCATTTTGCATGCTGCATCTCACCCTCACTTAATACCACACTTGCAGGCCACACAACCACCATTCACAGGTCACACACACTGGTAGCTATTTGACCATGACAGGTACATCACTCAGACACCTTACAGGATACTCACTGACACACTTCCCTCTGTCTTGCAGAAGAAGATGGCGCATAACAGCAGGCAGCGAGAGAGACCTGAGGGAGGACAGGCACGCTTACACGTCCTCACCCCCCTGGAGGAGACGGTGCTGCCGGTCATTAGGCGGGCCATCGCTGTGGCCGTGGCCACTGGTGGCGCTGGATGTCCCGACGATGGAGGTCTCTGCATACCTAATGCTCTGTCTCGTTTCCAACGTCTCCCTCATCCCGCAGTCTTTTCTGACTCACGGTGCTGGCTCCAGTTCTTTGGTATCTGCAATGACAAAGGGAAACAGGCTGAGTTGTGCAGCGAGGAGAGGAGCAAGTAAGACATGCGTGCTGGCACCACCTGCAGATACCCATGAACTGGAGCCGGCACCGTCCGAGGTGGTGGAGGAGGAGGAGGAGGACGCTGGAGCTGGCAGCGTCACTTGATCTAACACTTGCATCCAATAGCTGAGATACTGACACTGCACGTCCTTTAGAGGTTAGGTTAGAGAAGGGATCTGCACGTGGTGAGACATCAAGCACAAGTGCGCAGGAGCCGGGGCAGGGGGAACGGATACCACAGGTGCCAGCTCGCTGGAGAGCAAGATCGCACAATGGTTCTGCTGCTGAGGTGTCAAATGATGACTTCGATTGGCCAAGCTACAAAAGGCGGCTGATGGGAGGATGCCAGAAAGCCTGCACACAATGTCAAGAGGCATGGAGGAGTCCACCTCGAACTTGGCACAGGGCTTTGCGCAGCGCTTGGAGCCCATCCTTACCCACATGGAATGGGTGGACACCTCCATCAGCACACCTGAGGAAACCCCCCCATAATGCATCGTCTGATGGCCAATGTCGTGGCTTCCATTGCTACACAAACAGCTGCCATCGCAGCACAGACTGATGTCATCAAAGGTCTTCAAGCTTCGGTTGAAGCTCAGACTGCTGCAATGGAAGCTCAGACTGATGCCACCGAGGCTCTGGGTACCATTGTGAAACGAGGCTTCCAGTGGGGTCACAGCACTCCAGCATTCCGTTGTCCAGCTGATCACCAGGAGTGCTGAGGCGCCATCCCGTGTGAGTGGCAGTGGCACCATGGCAGTCGAACCTGCTGTCCTCTGTCCGGACAACAGCATTCCTGCTCTCACCCCTGCCACTCCACCACTGCCCTTGTTGCTGCCTATCAGCCAGCCAGGCCAGACTGCAGCAGCCTATGCTGAGATGGTGCAGTCCGAAGCCGGGCCCTCCTGGCCCAGAGCTGCTCTGGGTCGTCCTTCAAGGCCATCTGCACACTTCTCCATTGATGGTCAGCAGCCTTCCACCACCCATGCTCCAGCCATTGGGGATGCACCTCGTTGGAGCACTAGGCTGATAGGCAGCAACAAGGGCAGTGGTGGAGTGGCAGGGGTGAGAGCAGGAATGCTGTTGTCCGGACAGAGGACAGCAGGTTCGACTGCCATGGTGCCACTGCCACTCACACAGGACGGCGCCTCAGCTCTCCTGGTGATCAGCCATTGGGGATGCACCTTGTTGGAGCACTAGGATAGGTAAAAGCACACGACCAACAGGGACTTAGGGAATGCACAAGGGTGAATAGTCTCCTTTTGTTTGCATCATTTCATTTGTTAATTTATAAATGTGACTTTGAATTTGCATTTGGTGGTGGTTTTTATTTCTGCGATGAGCTGAGGGAGGAAGCAATATGTAATCATATGGAAAGTGATTTGATGGTCATGTGGAAGAGGACGGGTGGGGAGTGTACGACTGTTGGTGACTCGAGAGATGTCGTTCACGTTATTGATATCGCTCATGAATCAGGTGAGCATGCAGAGCCCTGGCAGACAGGGCCAGTGTTCCTTGTTGCTCCTCTTCCTCCTCTTCCCGCTCTGTCTCCTTCCCGTCATCCTCAGCCTCTTCCTCCTCTTCCTCTGACTCAGGATCTTGCCGGATAATCAGTGGCAAGAGCTGTTCCCTCATAATGGCGAGGTTTTGCAGCATGAAGCACACCAGGACGAATCTTGGCACCCGCTCAGCTGAGTACTGCAGGACTCAGCTTGGTCCAGGCAGTGGATGCATTGCTTTAGGACGCCTATGGTATGCTCAATGACGTTGCATGTGGCAGCATGACTTTTGTTGTAGGCCCGCTCTGCACGTGTGCGTGGGTTCCTGACCGGTGTCGTGAGCCATCTCATGAGGGGATAGCCCTCGTCACCCAGTAGCCAGTCTTTCACTTGCCAGGCTAGTTCAAAGATAGCTGGCAAATTGGACTGCTGCATAGTGAAGGCGTCGTGACAGTTCCCGGGGTAGCGGGCATTGACCTCCATGATACGCTGCACATGGTCACACACCGCTACACATTCAGGGAGTGGAACCCCTTTCGGTTCATAAAGATGGCCGAGTTGAGATGTGGAGCACGCATGGCTATACGCGTGAAGTCAATGGCGCCCTGCACCGTGGGGAAGCCTGCAGTCCGAGCAAACCCTCGTGCTTGCTTGTTCTGCCTGTCTCTATCAAGAGAGAATATGATGAACCTGTTGCGTATCTTGTACAGTGCCTCCGTGACCTCCCTTATGCAGCAGTGCACTGCACACTGCGAGATGTTGCACAGTTCCGCAGCAGAGGCCTGAAAGGATCCAGAACCATAGAAGTTCAGTGGCATGGTTACCTTCATAGTCACAGGCAATGCTGTCTTTGCCCTGCTCTGAGACTGTCGTTGTGGCTGCAGCAGGTGACAGATCTCCATCACGACTTCTTTGTTCGGATGCACTGATCCTCGTTCATCTGGAGGTAAGAGTGATACTCCCTAAAGACCCTCATGGGATATGGCCTCCTGCTCAGTTCCCTGTACCTCCTCCTCCACCTCTTCATCCCTCTCCTCGCAGCTTGACCTGCGTGGCCTCTCTGCATGCTCCCAGTCATGTTCTACGCCCTGCGGGAGCCCTAGCAGACCACCCATGGTTGCTAGGAATCTTGTTCAAAAACTGTTGTAAATTATACCAACCACAAGGCAGTACCTGGCAAACCACTCCCAAATATATTATAGCAACTCTCTGCAAGTATAGGAGGCTTCAACAAACACTCCTATTCTACCGGCAGCCAGAAGCAATAATCCAGCAACTATCCTGTAACAGGTGCATGGTCCCTTTAAATAGCACTGGTGGGGGTCCTCCAGGCACTCCAAGACATGTTCAGATGTTTGTGGTTAAGACAATGTGTTGATTGGAGAGTTAAGTGTCAAAATGGTGTCTATCACTTTAAATCAGCATTGCACACTGATCTAACGCATATTCTCCCTATTTTACATGCTGCCAGCATTCCTTATCTGCGCATGCGCGAAACCCTTTACCAAGATGGCGTCCGGCGCCCGTCACGCTAGAAGCGTGCGCGCACATTCCTAAGCCCAACATTGTTATTTTAGAACTAACATCTAAGTGTGAACCAAATCAGAGCTATTGACATTTGTACCTGTGAGCATAGACTTATAGACATTATTGAAATTACAGCACAGAAGGAGATATTTTGGCCCATTGTGCCGGTGCCCGTGCCGTGCGAGCTCTTCAACTGGAATGAGCTACTCCGATCCCATTTCCTTGTCCTTTCCCCATATCTTTTTTTTTGTTTTTCATATATTTATCAAATTCCTTTCAAGTTATGCTATAGCCTCTGCCTCAATAGTCACTTGTGGTAAAGCATTCCATGCTGTGTAGAAACACATCTTCTAACTTCACGCTTCATTCTTCTAATGATAATGCTGAATCTATGATCCCTAATTTACAAACAAGTTCAATCAACCTTTCACAACTTACTCTCTTAAAACCTTTGATAATTTTGAAGACCTCTAATAGATCCCCTTTAACCTTCCTTCTTCAGAACTGCAACTTCTCATTCCTGGTATCATTCTCGTGAATCTGCAGTACCATTTCCTTGGTTCTAATATCTTTTCTCCAATAGGTTGCCTAATAGTTCAACTGTGGCCTAACCAACGTTTTGTATAAATTCAACATCACTGCTATGCTTTTATATTCAACGTGCCTACATATAACACTCAGGATCCCATTTGTCTTTTTTTAATATATTTTTCTACCTGTACTCTCACCTTTAACAATCCATGTATCGATGCCCCTAGATCTGTCTGTTCCTCCACCTGGTTGAGAGCTTTATCATTTCGGGATTACTTCCTCACATGGTTCTTTTTTCCTACAATGTACTTCGTATTTCTCTGCCACTTACCTGCCCACACTAAAATAATGGTCAGAAAATAATGTGCAACACACACCTGAGCTTCTTATTAAGCATTCTGAGTGAACAAGGATCCCTGCCATGGTGCAAATTTGGAAAATTATCACTAGAATGTTAAGACAGATTCATTTGTAAACATACTTGAATATGGACTGTGTTAATGGGCTGCGTTGTGTATCAGTGGATTGTGGGGGACAGGACACATACCTGATTGCCATGTGTCTGATAAGCTGCTTTTGCTTTTACTACAAATAGATTGCAGATGTCATGTGACCATACTGTGAATATGAAAGCAATGTGCGAGATGGAGACCAGCCCTTTGAAAAGGGTCTTACCATTGCTTCCATGCTGTCGGTTTGTTAGATGTGAGAATGAACCTTTCGTCCCCTCTGGAAAAACATGAAAGCTCACCCTTAATAAGTAATAATGTTAGAAGCACTCCTGATTCTTTTGATTTATTCTCACTGTTACACAGATGACATTGTAATAAGAACATTTTAAAGTGGCTGATTACAACTTTTGACTTCTTGACTACTTCTCAAATTTTAATTCTCTGAAATTCAAGCTAACTTTTTAAAAGTTACATTGATCTAAAGGAGCATTGTCAGGCTCAATTCTAGACAGAATATTATATGCAGACAGCCATGCATAACAGTAATGAATTCTTTCCAGCCTTAGCTGAAAGTACAAATGGCCATTAATGAGGATTAACATAATTGTGAGAATGATAGGGATACCACTGTTTTTGTAATCTTTGTCTGGATTACTAGTATAAAGGCTTCATGGAAGTTGAATTAATCTTTCTGAAAAGAAACTTGCAGTTTTCTATGTGATTATGCTCTAGTCTTTGTTAGCTGATCACTAATTCATTTTCACACTTTATCTTTGGCTCTTTATTATATTAACCTTCAATTGACCTTTGTAATATTAGCCTTGAAATTTGCGACCTCTGCTCTCTGATGTTACACCAAAAGAATATTGCTGTGACACATCATACCTCTTTACCTTTAATGTAAATTAGAGTTCGCTGCTTGCTAACTAATACCATTTACATTAGACTGGCTTATTTTTAAGATCCTGCTCCTGCTCCGTACAGTAAAACACTTCTTCTGCTAACTGTTTGCTTGACAGATTTTCTTTGTGACTGTAACCAGAATGACACCTGAAGTTCCCGTGGCAACATTTTCATAAAACATTTGAATGGAAAAAGAAAAAAAAAATAGGCTTATTATAGGGCCGGATCCAAGTTATTTTCCCTTAAAAACATTAAACAGCTATAGGTAATTAGAAACAAACTTTGAGTTATATTTATTTAACTTTGGGTAATTTATAAGAATAGGCTTATTAATCTTGTTACACCACAGATCAGCTGTGACCAATGGGCTAGGTGACTTAAGAAGTTCAAGACAGCATCTGGTCCAATGGGTCCATCTCGGGCTGACTACCATTAAGTTCAACTGAAATCCCTCCCAAGACTGAGCTTTTCCAGTCACATTCCTTCTGGGAAAAGGAAGGATTACAATTCCCTTTGAGCTCTGTAATAGATAGCTGGAAATGCACTCCCACTTTGAATAGATCTTTTCTGCCTGTGACATGTTGGAACTCCAAGGGGCTGTATTTACATTCAAAAAAGGAGAACATTTCCTTGAAAGAGCATTCTCAAGAACTACATTTTCCATTTAGTAAAATAAGTGTTCCCTTCATGCAAAGTGTTGTTCTGTTAATCAGAGACAACACAGGTTTACCAAACTCAGGACCAGCACTGCATTACTAAAATCCCTTCATAAAACTAATGGGAAGGAGGAAAATTAACAAAGGCGTCTGATATAAAGGAGTAGATTTTCATCTACTGCCAGCGTGGTAATCTGGTGGAGCTGATTGCCTGCCCTTTATAGATCCTGCCTGATTTTCATTCCAAGTGAAATGAATATCAGTTGGGTTCAATAAAGGGCATGCAGTTTGCTTTGCTAGATTATTGCCTGGGTTTGAAGATGAAAATCTACCACTTGCTGTCATTTCTTTTTAAACTTAATCGAACTGCTAAGTTAAATAACTCCATTATGTGAAATGATTCGCTGCAGGGGATTCTCTCTGCTTGTAACATCACTGCATCCTCTGCACAAGTTAACGCCTGAAATTGGGAGGTGACTTTTATTTTGTCCTCATCGAATTGAGGGATGTTTGCGTTGGTGTAGGAAATACTTTATTATTTCAGGAATCCAGTCTTAATTTCAAGCATTCGAGGCCAGGAACATGCATGGTTCCCCATACTTTTCCCAAACTGCAGTAGAATATCCCCTCCTCCACTGGTACCAGCTATTCTTGCAGCCTGTCTGAGTGAGGATACCAACAAGTATCAAACTCAGGGCAGACTTCTGCTCTAGATCCATTCCTAAAGTAAAGAAGAAAAAGATTTTAAAATTCCTAAAACGTGGCATGTGTGTAGGTCAGATTGGGTAGGGGTAGCAGGTTTCTTTCCCTTCCCTCTGTATGTGGATTGTATTACTATATTACAGCAGATTTACGATTGGTACACTTAGTTAAGGGACAGTTTAAAGTTAACAATTTGAAAAGCTAGGAATTAATTTGTTCCAATGTTTCTGAAATATTGAAAAGTACTATCTTTAATTTGCAGTGTACTCTACATTCAAATGCATAATACCGCAATGCAAGCACTGAAGGAAATGTCTGCATTATTCATTTCATTGTTGGTAAGGAAACTATCCTTTTACGTTACACCGTTCTATCACTCGTCACTAATACAGATGCAGACTTTGTGGCAAGATTAATAATGGCTGATTGCCTTTTGATAACATAGATACTGAAAGATGTAATTACTGCTTATTACATGCAGGATTTGCAAAGGTCAGCTCAATCTCTGTCCATTATCTCTCCATCTACAGCCTTATAAGATGTGATTGTGTGTGTCTGAAAACTCAGTGAAGCCAAATTTCTAATTTGATTTAACAATTCGGGTGATTAATAATTCTACATTTCAGTTAACTAAAAATGTTGCCACACACGTCTGTATGCTAATTAGTCAAACAAATGAAATTTATTGCTGCATAAAGTAGGTATATTTTAGTGAAATATTGAATGTGTCCTTTTTGTGACCTCTTAAGATGGATATATCAACATTGTTGGGTACTTAAAAAGAAAACCATAGCTACACTTATATATTAGATAGGGTTGAATTTCTGCTGTGATTCTGCCATAACTTCAGAGGAAGATCCATGGAACTCCCTGCAAATCGGTCTAAACCTTGTTTGCTCAGTTCCTTAGGGATTCCATGGATCTTCTGCCACAGTTATGGTGGATAATCAAGAGAACCCAATGGAAATTCAATGCTAAACTTCAGTATACATGGATTGGCAGGTTATGGGAATAGTCATGTTGTGTGCTGATGTTTAACATGTTGCAGATCTTAAAAATGTGGCCACCATTTAGTTCAGTAGAAAACTAAACACTCATCATTTAAATATAACCTGTATAAGCAGAAATGGCACAAGTATTGTGTAGGCTTTTGTCTTTATATCAATGCACCAAAACAGTTACAATTGAGCAGCAAATCAAGTTGGCAACCCAAAACTTCAGTTTTAAGTTTGAACCACTTTGTATGTATCGTCCATTATACCTAGCAGGTACATTTGTTGCTTGCTGGCAATACATTTATATGTATAAAGAAAACATGTATTGCATGAGTACTTGGCTGAGGGCCTGGTGAGTTGGTCATGTGGGCATCTTGCATCATTATTAATTGATTATGTGATCTAAATTACAGAACCAAGAACATTCAGAGAAACTTTTTTTTAGCAGAAGCAGTAGGCTAGGAGAGTAGATAATAAAACAATGTTCAGCAGTCAAGGCAGCCATGTTTTTGGGAGACTCGGAAGTCAGCAATACAATTCACCTGCACTCTTTATACTGATCGGATTTCACAAGGGTGAAATTCAATTTTGGCGGTAATGGAATCACTGCCCGTTATACACTTATCTGATTTTTCTTTCCATTGGAAAGTCTAATTGAAAGTCTTCCCTTTTGATTCTCATTACCATCTTTACCATTTCTGCCTTGTTGTTGATTATCTTATTGTAATAATTTAATATTTATTTGAATGAATCATTCTCATCCCTACAGCTCACAAAAACGCAAGGCTACATATCTGGTATTTGCACAAGTATCTAGGAATCCTGCTTTTAATGAAAGGCACAGTTAAGTGAAATGACTGTGTTCTTAAAAACAGACACTATGGGCTCGATTTTCGCGTCGGGTTACCTGCGGGTTTCCAGCGGGGGGCCCCAAAAATCCCGATATCCGGTCACGTGACCGGATCGCGCCGAAATCCCGGCCACTTCCGGGTACCGCGCTGACGTGCGGGGCTGCGCGCGCAAGCCCCGCTGGTGGGAATCCCGCAGGCAATTAAAGCCAGCGGGGTTCCACTTGAGAGTACTTACCTTGCTTGTTGAGGTCAGTTAATGAGCTGAAGCAGCTGTCAAAAGAGGAAGTGTGGGATTTTGGGTTCAAGGCAGTGAGTTTCCCACACTGGGGGAAACAGTCTCTCTCCAACCAGGCGTGTTGCAGCCAGCAGGTGCCAAGGTGCACTCCACGGGGGAGAGCCCTCACCCACGCAGGAGGCCACCGCGTCACATAGGGCAACCCCTGCTCTCCACCACCCCCCGCCAAGCCAGAGGACAGACCGACACGAAACCGCAGCCCTAGTGCGAGGAACCACCCACCTACCCTGCACAACCCCTCAGACCAACACCTGCCAGATGGGTGGTGCGTGGACACCCTCGGAGGACGAACAGCATGACCAGCCCCAGCAGCCTCGCAGTCCACGCCGTCCGCCGTAGAGACGTGGAGCCCCCCAACACGGTTTTGTTGCACGCCCACCTGCACAGCAGGAGGGAGGGCTACCGCAGGGAGAGACGCATCGCAGAGGGCACTACCCTCGCCGCAGGGTCCACAGACCGAGGCGCAGCTCCCAGGACCTCTCCGAGCAGCAGTGCACAGGGAGGCGCAGATTCGCTCGACATGTAGTCGTGGAGATCTGCAGGCTCTTTCATGCCGAGCTGCTCCTGGCTGGCCCCAGCACCAACTGCTTACCTGTTGCTGTCAAAGTCACCACTGCCCTCCACAACTTCTCCTCCGCATCCTTCCAGGGTGCAGCCGGCTACACCGCCGATGTCTCTCAGTCGTCTGCGCGGAAGAGCCCTGCAAATACACCTGCACCTACTCTGCAGTAACACGATGGGTGGCATCAGTGGTGGGTCCTCATATTAATACCCAGGAGCGGGCATTATTGGACACAATGGACAGGATTCGCGGAGACATGGCAGTGGTGGTGTCAATATAATGTGTGCCGTTTGTTGCTCTGAAATTCAATATAGGCAACACCCAGGACAAACCCTCAGACACCCTTGTGCACCCCCTTCATGCTCACGACACGTTTGCCTTACGCTGCCTACTGCACATATGTGATGCATGTCCTGTGGCTGCAGCACAGGTGGTGGCAGGTTGAGTGAGGCTGGCCGTGAGGGAGATGCACGAGAGGTTGAGTATGGGATGGAGCAATGAGATTGTATGAGGATTGGGTCGCGTGTGAGTGGCAGGATGAGTACTGGCGAGGTGAGTAGGTGGAGGTAAGATGAGGATGGGGTTTGAGTGGGTATGAAGGGTGATGTGACAGAGTAGTGTTGGCGGTGCTGAAGGAGATGTGGGGTTGGGGCAGTGTTGTGGCAGACGGAGTGTAGGGGAAAGACTTCGTGTTCTCACTGCGGCTGACCTACTGCGGTCATTGCAGCGCCTCCTGCACTGTATGCAGGTGGGCGATATGTTGGTGGCGCAGGTGACCCCCTCTACCACCTCGAGCCAGGCCTTCTTGGTGGCAGAGGCAGGCCGCTTCCTCCCGCCCGCCGGGGGGAAGATCTGTGTCCTCCCCCTCCTCCTCACCCCATCTGATGATACCTGGGGTGAGGCATCATTAAACTGGGAGCAGCCTTCCCCCTGGGCTGCTCCATGCTGCAATTTGTCCCATTGGTTGCAGCATCTGTCAGTGGAGGACTGCCCCTTTAACTAGAGAGCCTCCAGCTGACAGATCGTACTGCGCATGCGCAGCCCGCCCGACGCGCAGACCAGCGCCGTGGACCCCGGCGGAGCAGGTAATTGATTCCTATTAGTGTGTTGCCTGCTACGATCGCGCGGGCAACCCACTAATTTCGCCGAGCGTGTTGACCACGCTCCCGGAGGACCACCCGCTGGGAACCCGCAGGCCTGCTAAATTCGAGCCCTATCTTTCTTGCTGAGGTCTATGCTGGTGAAATAACTAGTACAGATTTCCACTGAGGCACCAAGGTTCTTGTCCTGTACTTCCACCTGGCTGATAAACTGCTACCTTGATGTGAGGGGGAATGAATTGTTGTAATTGTACATTTATCAATTTAGTTCCACCGCATATGAGGACAGAGCGTATCTGTCATTTTTGCTCTAAGTGGGCAATATTCAATTTTAATATTTAAAAAGTCTACTTAACTGAGTGGTTGCAGTTAAAAAAACTGTTGTTAGTTCTATCTTCCATGTAAAGGATCTTTCCCTGGGGTACTTCACCAGCGAACTAATTGTAGAGTTTCATCTAAGTTCCCAATTTAGGACACGGTCTCACATGGACACATGTCTGGCTGCCTTTGCATTGGGGACTTTTAAAAAATTAAAACAGCAATTACTTTTTAAAAATTAAAACAGCAATTATAAGCCTGTCTAGCAATGTAGTTTACTGGTGCATCAGCATCATATGCAGTTTTCCACATGGGACCTCCACATCCTAGCTGAGCCTAGAAGTGTATAAAGTGTTGAAGAACGAGACCTGCACATATGTTAGAAATATATGTTTTTTTTCTCTTTCCCAATAAATCATAATATAGTCCTTAAAGCTCATTGTCTAAGAAAACAGTTTCAACTGCAGAATTACTTTTCTCACAATGTTAATCCCAATGCTTACAGAAGGTTTACTAATATCATTAATAACTTCACATAGGCACCAAATTTAGAATGTAAATTGGATGCCAAAGCCTATACTTACACAGGAGTGAAGCAGGGTGAGACTACCTCCCCCAGGAGTCCCACTCAGTTTGGTTTCAGTGTCCGGTTTGGCTCTGATACCAGATTCAGGCTGCATTACACTGTAACTGCAGTGTTTGTGTAAAGCTAAACCACTCTACACCAACAGCAAAACCATTCAACTCAAAAAAGACCATTCAACTCTTTCTTTTTTTGCTGCTCTCCCAGAGATCTTTGAGCCTGGAGGCTTTCTGACTGCTGCTTTTTTGGCAAAAGCCAGAAGGCCCTGAAACTGGCAGCCATTACAACTGCTGTGGCCCTCCTGCCAAGGGGTAGGCCTGTACCTGGGGTGCATTAGAACTATGGACATGACCCGAACCTGGAAATAGAGGGCGGATTCAGGTCAGGTGGTATTTACTTGAGGGGAGGGGAGGGGAGGGGAGTGGGGAGCACAGAGGAAAATTAGGGCTGTTGTATGGAGTAATTGGAAATTACGTTTTCTCTCATTCGTTTGGAAGAATATTTTCTGTGTCAAATTAGGTTGATTTTTGGGACTTCAGCTTTGGATATAACTTGAATAATCATCCAAATATGGCTTGTTGTTTATACAACAATCAGTACTCTATATAACAGTTATTACACTACATAACAGTAATTATATGATAGTCATTACAATATATGATAGTCATTACACTCCAAAGGTAAGTCATTTTGTGAAGAGTTTTGAGACATTTTGATTATATGATAAGGTGCTATTTAAATGAATGTTTCTTGTTTCTAATTATCTGAAATTGAGCTTCACTAATTGAGAAAATTCAACATTAGATTAGAATTTGATTTTGTTCCCATGACTTAAATCTGAATCTGCAGCTGAAGTTTGGATGCTCACCTGTTGCTCTTCCTAGTGCCTTATTTTGGAAGGATTGTTAACTGTTAGCCTGCCAAAGGTTTCTTATCACCCTGGGCTGATAAGTTTTGTTTTCGACACATGCTGTGATACTGAATATTATAGTAATAAAGCTACTCAAACATTAGGAATAGCTTTTTTACTTTATTAACCTTAAACTACTAAATTAAATACCCTAAACACAAATGTTAAAAACTGTCTGTATTCATCCTGTCTTAATTTTTCTTCTATTCTTCCTTCTCTATTTTCTCTCTGTCTTTTCATTAAATAATTTTAACTGTCATCTCACTAGTTTTTGTAATGATGTGGAGATGCCGGTGATGGACTGGGGTTGACAAATGTAAAGAATCTTACAACACCAGGTTATAGTCCAACAATTTTATTTGAAAATCACAAGCTTTCGGAGGCTTTCTCAAGGAAGGAGTTGGAGTAGAGCATTACAGGATTGCAACTTCTGATTCTGCTCACCAGCATCAAGTGACTGCCCTGCCCAATTGGCCAAAACTTGGTCAGTTTGCCTGAACTGCTGTTGACTTTGACTTTTAAAATAAATGTTCATCTGAGTGTGGTGCTGGGAGGAGCAGCTCCTCCTGGCACCACACTCAGATGAACATTTATTTTAACTGACCAAGTTTTGGCCAATTGGGCAATTTGATTTTCAAATAAAATAGTTTTTGTAAATAATCACTCGTTTCTACTTGTTGTAACCCTTTAAAACCTTCTGATATTTAATTCACCTTTACTTTTCTGCCTTCCTCCTGCTACCATTAATTTTAGAGGTCAGTTTTTCAGCTAATTGAAAGCGCAGACATTAAATATTGTGTTGGTCATATTCTTGTAGCCAGTCCATTTTTGCCTGTATTCTTTCCCTTTTTTTATTGCTGTGTGCTCACAAGCAAAGTACAAAATCATCACAATAATTAAACCTAATTGTGATTGGCATACTTCATTAACCCAACAATATCAGTTCCACAATGAGCCCTATTTATTGAAAATGTCAGTTTCTCCGTGCCTGGTTAGATCCACATTGAGACGCAAATATTCTGGTTATCTGTTTCACTCATTTTGTTAATGGATTACTGACAAAACATCAAAACAAAAATAGAAAATGTTGGAAATACACAGCAGATCCGTCAGCAACTGCAGAGAGAGAGAAAAAACAGGTTAATGTTTCAGGTACGATTCCTCTCTAAAATGTTCTTATTAAAGGCATCAAGGAAATGGGGATAGTGCAGAAAAATGGCATTGAGGTAGAAGATCAGCCATAATCTTGTTGAATGGTGGAACAGGCTTAAGGAGCCGGATGGTCTACTCCTGCTCCTATTTCTTATGCTCTCTCCAGAACTGAAAACTGAAAAAAATATAGATATTTTTCCTACGTTACGACAGTGACTGCACTTCAGAAGTACTTAATTGGCTGAGAGCGCCTTGGGACATCCTGAGGTTGTGTAAGGTGCTATATAAATGCAAATCTTTCCTTATTTTTAATGGGGTAGAAATCACTCGTGAAATAACGGAGAGCTCAACAGCGCTCTCCGTTGCTAGTGGCAAAATGGAGGAGCAAGTTCCGGCATTCACATATACGCAATGAAACACGGAAATCCGGAATTTGCTCCTAGTGGTTCGTCGGCGATATGACAGCTTCGAATTAAAGGGCCATCGCACACTGCAATCAGAGAAATCATTGAAAAAGTGCAATCTTGCTTATATGCCAAGCTGGAAAGTAACTAATTACGCCACAAAACAGGTACGCTTAAAAATACAGGGCTAAACTCAGTTTTAACAGTGCAGTAAGTCTTAATGACTGACAAACAACTAAAAATTAACTTTTAAAAAGCATGGAGTCTCATTATTCCTTATTTTAATAGTTTTTAGTCATTAAATTTTTTTTAAAATTAAAATGTTTTTTTACTTTTCCCTTCTGTCTCTTTTATTAAATTCAATTATTTTTACCCTCCTTTTTTTCGCTATCTATAACTGTTTTTACATTGATTTTAATGTTTTACCTTTCGCTTCCTGGTTTAACATTCTAAGCCTGCAGAGACAGTGAATGCAGCTTGTCAAAATTCTGCAATCTGATTGGTCGAGGGGAGAGATCAATCCCCTCGCATTGCCCAGGGTACTAGCTTCGCCTGAACTGACGCTGGGCTCTTCTCTGCTTCCTAGTCGAGGAAGTGGCCGAAGAAAAGACTGGTAAGTTTGTAGGTTAATATGAATCTATGGAACGGCGAGGAGTTGGTTTGCTGCTCCAAGCAATTTCTGCCCCAATATATTTTAAATATTTAAAACAATTTTTTTTCCAGTTTTTAGTTCGGAATTAGGTTCTGCCAGAATGTTAATTTAACTTGTGTCTCTACAGATACTGACCTGCTGTGTATTTCCAGCATTTTCTGTTTTTGTTTCAGATTTGCAGTTTTTAACATTTTTAATGGAACACCAGGGGCATGATTTTAGCCCGGAGCCGGGAAGAGGCTGTGGGATGGAATTCCTGATGAGAAACCCAGAGGTACAGGTTTCCCAGATGTCCATATGATTTTGACATAAGTACGTCGTTTTTTTTGCCAGTTTCCTGCCTGACAGGCTGGCCTGTTTGACAGGATGGCTCTCAGTCGGACGGGAGAAGAGCCAGGAAGAGGACGTGATCAGGTAAGTGATACATGATTGGGGGGGTCACTGGGGGTGGGGGTTCAGGGGTCACCGGGGGCGGGTCAGTCATGGGGGGCTCAGGGGTTATTGTGGGGGGGGCTCAGGGGTTATTGTGGGGGGGGGGGCTCAGGGGTTATTGTGGGGGGGCTCAGGGGTTATTGTGGGGGGGGGCTCAGGGGTTATTGTGGGGGGTCAGGGGTTATTGGGGGGGTCAGGGGTAATTGTGCAGGGGTCAGGGGTTATTGTGGGGGTGGTCAGGGGTTATTGGGGGGGGTCAGGGGTAATTGTGCGGGGGTCAGGGGATATTGGGGGGGTCAGGGGTTATTGGGGGGGGTCAGGGGTTATTGTGGGGGCGGTCAGGGGTTATTGTGGGGGCGGTCAGGGGTTATTGTGGGGGGGGGTCAGAGATTGTGGGGGGTGTCAGAGATTGTGGGGGGGGGGTCGGAGATCGGGGGGCCGCTGCAGGTGGGCTTGTTGGGCCTGGGGGAAGCACTTCTGCTCCTCTGGGCCCACAGCCATGCTATAAAGGCACTTACCTCCAGTTTCGGGCCTTCTTACCTCCTCTCATGTGGCATGAAGTAGAAGGCCTGGGAATCCCAGCCCCCAGGGGCTAAAATCTAAAAAGCTTTGAAAATAGAGGCCCAGAACCTCCTTAAAAGCCTTTAATGCCTGACCCGCCTCCTGAGAGTGGGTTGGTTGCCTGTCCCTCGTTCCACCCCTGTGAAAACCGGAAATGGGCAGGTCGGGGGCGGGTTTTAGATTTTTGCAATTATTACTGCCCCCCCTAGCCCCCAACCCACGTGTTTTTCCAGGCTAAAATCTTGCCCGAGATATCTGTCTGTGTATCGCTATCTCTCTCTCTCTCTTTCTCTCTCTCCCCCCACCCTCCCATCTGATTTAATGAATCAAACGAGGAAGTGAGTGCATTACAGTGCCACTTTTCATTGTGAGGTGAATGCTGACAGGTAGGTTGTGATGCTTAGTGAATGTTTCCCAAATGCCGACCACAGCAGCTGATTCTTCAGTCCTGTTGAGCAGAATCTTGCAGTCTCGAGATTTAATATATTTCATTGTTGTAATTCTGAATATCCCAGTTTGAGGCAGGCTAATAAGAGAGGTGCCTGGATGAGTGCAGCTCCAACAACACTCAAGAAGCTCGACACCATCCAAGATAAAGCAGCCCGCTTGATTGGCACCCCATCCACCACCCTTAACATTCACTCCCTTCACCACCGGCGCACTGTGGCTGCAGTGTGTACCATCCACAGGATGCACTGCAGCAACTCGCCAAGGCTTCTTCGACAGCATCTCCCAAACCCGCGACCTCTACCATCTAGAAGGACAAGAGCAGCAGGCACATGGGAACAACACCACCTGCACGTTCCCCTCCAAGTCACACACCATCCCGACTTGGAAATATATCGCCGTTCCTTCATTGTCGCTGGGTCAAAATCCTGGAACTCCCTTCCTAACAGCACTGTGGGAGAACCGTCACCACACGGACTGCAGTGGTTCAAGAAGGCGGCTCACCACCACCTTCTCAAGGGCAATTAGGGATGGGCAATAAATGCTGGCCTCGCCAGCGACGCCCACATCCCGTGAACGAATAAAAAAAAAATAGAGATGAGGTGCTTCCCCACGGGGAAGAAACGAGAGAAAATCATAGGTTGAGTCAACCAGGGCTGCTCTCATATACTTCCTAATGCATATTAAGAAAACAGCACTGGGAATGGGCCACTCTCAGCCAGGAAATGTGTGGTGCACATGGAATGGAAAGTAATAAGGAGAAAAACTGACTTTAAAGATGGGGGATAATGTTGTGCTCACCCTAAGGGCTTATAGCTGACATGAATTCATAAAGGAGATGCTATCATCGTATGCCATGCTATAAAGGCACTTACCTCCAGTTTCACTATTGTGCACTTATGTATGATGACATCAGCACATGGCACCTTTGCTTTTTTTACCTTGCCAAATGCTTTTTACAAAAAAAATTGCTCCTTTACAAAATAGTCAGTGGACTAGCTTGGAAATTACTGTTAGCAACAACAACAGACAAACACTACAAAGAATGAACAACACAGAAACAGGCCATTCGGCCCAACAGGTCCATGCTGGTGTTTATGCTCCATGTGAGACTCCTCCCGCCTTTCTTCATCTAACCCTATCAACATATACTTCTGGTCTTGAATTTCCTGCATATTTGCGCCCAGAGACACGCGCATTTGGGAAGCAAAGCAAATATGTGGTTTAAAGGACCGCGGAATTTTGGTCATAAGTGAATTATGTGAGTAAGTACAATTCACACAAATCTACTCGATCTTTTATGATCATCTATTGATCCCTCCGCCAGAACATCCCTCCGCCCATAATACTCAGCCCTTCCCCAAGCTTGAAATGTGAGTTTCCTGCAATTGTGCTTTTTTGGAGGCTCTTTTTAAATTGCGACAGGCAGTCACCCGAAGCAAATGGAAATCCGCTGATCCAGGAAGCATTGAAGCTGTTCTCATCCTGTTACTGCAGACAGCCACCTTACACTCGATTTTAGAAATTATGTGTCGTGGGCCTGCAGTCAGTACATGTTGACGGCCGTGTGCTCCTGGACGAGGGCTGCTGCTGCTTGCACCCCAGGAGGGAAATCCAGAGCTACCTCGTGCAGCCTGCAGTGTACAGGTGGCACCATGCCTCCTGTTGGAAGGCCTGAGCCTAGTCTGGTGCTGCTGCCTGGAGAAGTGGCGGTAACGGGCACTTGGGCTACATGAGCCACCCTTCCACTGAAGTCTTGATCTGCAGCCCCAGCCAGCAGCCTGATGGATGGAACAATGGCAGCCGTCCGATCCTTTGAGGCCTCAGTAAGTGACCGAAAGCCATGAGCCATCACACCCTCCAGCCTGTAACGTAAAGGTAGGGGGAATTGCTGGTCCCTATCCTGTCCCGGAGTATCGAGAGATAGCAAGTGGATGGATAGTCACCTGGCACTGCGCTCCTTTCCCCCTTCCCACCCCCAACTTGGCCTCCACCGCGGCAACAGTGGTGCGGCAGCCCAGCAGCTCCACTGTCTTCTCTTCGTAGGGGGGGGTCAGGGACGAGAGTTTGGGACCCCACACCACCCCTCACCCCAATGAGGTGGTCCACCAAATTCGAGCACTCTGAGTCCCGATCAGCCACAGACTACTTCAGGTGTGCTGCACCCATCTGGAACTTGGGCGTAGGTGGGGCAGGAAAGTCAATCCTAGTATATACCAGGCTGGTTAGAAGGGAAGATTTGAATGGATAGAAAACCATAAGCTGGGGATGTGCAGTTTTCCAATATCTGCTCCTGACTGAAATGCAAATGTGGAAAATCTCCCTTTTAATACCATCTAGAGCACAGGCTATCTGTATCTATAAATCCTAGAGGACTGCATTTGTTTCATTATTTAGTATATCTGCAAATTTAGCCAATTTCCATCATATTGATCCTGATTGTAGCTCTCCCGAAGGAATTATTTCACTGATGCCACAAATGTCACAGTTTTTGAATCAATAGAACTGTGAAGGACTGCAATTACCTCCACATACGCTTCATCATAAAAAAAACTCCCACGTCTAGGTCGTAAAATTGACATAGACTGTGAAGTAAAAGATTTGTGTCAGACTGCTATAAATAGATGGTATAAATTGCTTGTTGTGTTCTGTGGGGAAGAACTCAGATGGATGAAACAGATCCCATGGCACAATTCGAAGTAGAGCAGGAGAGTTGTCTGGTCTCCTGGTCTACATTCTCCTCCTCAACCAACCACCAAAACAGATTGACTGGTCATTAATCTCTTTTGCTGTTTGTGGGACCTTGCCGTGTGCAAATTGGCCATTGCATTTGCCTGTATAACAACAGTGACTACAATTCAAAAGCACTTAATTGGCTGTTAAGTATTTTAGGACACCCTAAGGATGTGAAAAGTGCTAAATAAATGCAAGTTCTTTCTTTATTTTAAATGTGACAGTTTTTGAATTGCTAGAACTGTGCTACCAACCATTTATCTCATTAGCCACTTGAAGGTTTTCTGGATTAAGTCTGCCTTCAACATAAGAACATAAGAATTAGGAGCAGGAGTAGGCCATCGAGCCTGCTCCGCCATTCAACAGGATCATGGCTGATCTTTTATCTCAATGCCATTTTCCTGCACCAGCACCATATCCCTTGATGCCTTTAATATCTAGAAATCTATCAATCTCTGTTTTGAATGTTCTCAATGACTGAGCTGCTACAGCCCTCTGAGGTAGAGAATTCCAAAGATTCACCACCCTCTGAGTGAAGAAATTTCTTCTCATCTCAGCCCTTATTCTGAGACTGTGACCCCTGGTTCTAGACTCCAGGGGAAACATCGTCTCTGCATCTACCCTGTCGAGCCCTGTAAGAATTTTGTATGTTTCAATGAGATCACCTTTCATTCTTCTAAACTCCAGAGAATACAGTCTACTCAATCTCTCCTCGTACGACAATCCCGTCATCCCAGGAATCAGTCTGGTGAACCTTCGTTGCACTCCCTCTATGGCGAGTATATCCTTTTTTAGGTAAGGAGACCAAAATTGTACACAATACTCCAGGTGCCGTCTCACCAAGGCCCTTTTTAATTGTAGTAAGACATCTTTACTTCTGTATTCAAATCCTCTTGTAATAAAAGCCAACATACTATTTGCCTTCCTAATTGCTTGCTGCACCTGCATGTTAACTTTCAGTGACTCATGTATAAGGATACCCAGGTCCCTTTGAACATCAACATTTCCCAATCTCTCACCATTTAAAAAATACTCTGCATTTCTGTTTTTCCTACCAAAGTGGATAACTTCACATTTTTCCACATTATATTCCATCTGCCATGTTCTTGCCCAATCATGTGGCCTGTCTATATCCCCTTGAAGCCTCTTTGCATCCTCCTCACAACTCACATTCCCACCTAGTTTTGTGTCATCAGCAAACTTGGAAATCTTACATTTGGTCCCCTCATCCAAATCATTGACGTAGATTGTGAATAGCTGGGGCCCAAGCACTGATCCCTGCGGTATCTCACTAGTCACAGTCTGCCAACCTGAAAAAGACCCATTTATTCCTACTCTCTGTTTTCTGTCTTTTAACCAATTCTCAATCCATGCCAGTTACCATCACCCCCAATTCCATGTGCTGTAACTTTGTTCATGCTTTTGTAACATGCAGGGTCAAAAGATAGAACTCATTTTTAAAGAAGTGATATAATGGTAGTTTTGTTCTATTTATTTGTATTCTGTTTCATGTTATTGGATGAACAGGTTTAATCTGAGCTCCTTTATGTCCTTTCATTGTTATGATGTTGCTAGCACAATTTAAATATGAAGCACTGTGAACAAGGTTTAAATGTCAAAAAATGTGTTAAAGACTATATTATGGCATGTAATGAAGACCCAGCAACACTGCAGAGCATCAAGAAACACACAATGGAATCTGTGGAGGAATTCACTAAATTGAAAATAGTCATCAAAAATATAGAAAAGAAAATCCTTCTTTCAATCAAAGGTAATAAAGGCAGCCAAAAAGAACAGGGTCAAGGGTGTCTTGGCAGTACTACGCTGTAGTAGTTACTGTTGGCCTTCATTGCAAGAGGATTTGAGTACAGGAACAGGAATGTCTTACTGCAGTTATACAGGGCCTTGGTGAGACCACATCTGGAGTATTGTGTGCAGTTTTGGTCTCCTTATCTGAGGAAGGATGTCCTTGCCATAGAGGGAGTGCAACGAAGGTTTACCAGACTGATTCCTGGGATGGCAGGACTGACGTATGAGCAGATATTGGGTCAACTAGGCTTATATTCACTAGAGCTTAGAAGAATGAGCAGTGATCTCATCGAAACATATAAAATTCTAACAGGACTAGACAGACAAGATGCAGGGAGGATGTTCCCGATGGCTGGGGAGTCCAGAACCAGAGGTCACAGTCTCAGGATACGGGGTATGCCATTTAGAACCGAGATGGAATTCTCTACCACAGAAGGCAGTGGAGGCCAAGTCATTAGATGTATTCAAGAAGGAGATAGATATATTTCTTAATGCTAAAGGGATCAAGGGATATGGAGAGAAAGCAGGAACAGGGTACTGAGTTAGACGATCAGCCATGATCATTTTGAATGGCGGAGCAGGCCCAAAGGGCTGAATGGCCTGCTCTTGCTCCTATTTTCTATGTTTCTATGTTTCTATGTATCATGTCGTCAGAAAATCTAAAGTCCTGTCCTCACTTTGGCATGATTGGCACAGTACAAAATAGATCAAACAAAAAGGCCTTTTGTTCCCATTTTGGAATGGCACAGCTGAATATTTGTAGCTTGAATTGAGTGGGGTGCCCTGTCCCTCTGGAGAATAAAAAGCTGAATACAGTCCAGTAATGAACAATTAAGCTGGTAAGACTCGAAAGTAGGAGAAAAAGATATTTTTCAGCCTCAATCCAAACTCACTGATGTAAACCACAGAATAAAGAAAGGGATGTACAGTATTCACAGTATAAATATTAGCTATGGGCTCTTTGATAGGACAGTGAGCTCCCTGATCCCAAACAGCTTTGAAGTCATTGGATCATAATTTGCTGTAGCAGGACATCAAACAGCACCTGCCATTAGTTAGACTTGCCCTTGCCCATTTAGGTTTTAAAATTTTTTGAGTGGCAAGTTGCTGAAAGTGCGGACTGGTAACAGCACAGCGAGAGAAACAGGGCATCTGGGTCTTGAGTGAACAAGGCAAGCAACTGTGTATCTCCTTAACCAATCCGATTAAAGGATTGTGAAATTAATAACACAAGGACTCAGAAGGAAGTGTAAATTAGAGTCAGGTACAGAAAGAGAAAGAAAGAGGGAAAGAAAGATTGGATTAAGAGAGAAAAAAAAGACAGAAAGGAAATGTAAAAAAAGTTTTTACTTTTTAAAAATCTCCAACAACAATTAAAACCTGAAGTAACGAGAATTGTAATAGTTAATTTTTAAAAATTCGTTCATGGGATGTGGGCGTCGCTGGCGAGGCCAGCATTTATTGCCCATCCCTAATTGCCCTTGAGAAGGTGGTGGCGAGCCGCCTTCTTGAACTGCTGCAGTCCGTATGGTGACGGTTCTCCCACAGTGCTGTTAGGAAGGGAGTTCCAGGATTTTGACCCAGCGACGATGAAGGAACGGCGATATATTTCCAAGTCAGGATGGAGTGTGACTTGGAGGAGAACGTGCAGGTGGTGTTGTTCCCAGAGAGGTCAATTGGCAGTAATTGACACTTAACATGTCGTTAAATGGGTACTTGGGCTTGAAATTACTTGACTTAACTTTCTGTGGCAAGTTTAGTTCATATCCACCCCACAAATATAGCAACTTCTCGCCGTTCAATAGATTTCAATGGTGAGGTAGACAGCGAGATGCCATCTTCACGAAGCTAACAGCGGAGCGGTGCAAGTTGGACAGCAACTTTTGGATATTTGAGTTTAACCGTACATCTGCCCCTCCCCTGAAGTTGCTGTACCATTTGCACATAAATAATGGCGAGCGCCATTTGCCTCACCGTTATTTTGACAGCAAAATCTG
This sequence comes from Heptranchias perlo, assembly GCF_035084215.1. Taxonomy (NCBI): domain Eukaryota; kingdom Metazoa; phylum Chordata; class Chondrichthyes; order Hexanchiformes; family Hexanchidae; genus Heptranchias; species Heptranchias perlo. The sequence continues at coordinate 18,470,050 of NC_090351.1, forward strand.
GCCCATTATCATATTGGAGGCAAGCTGCTTGGCCCTCACTGAGTCGTCATGCTGAAAAAAGGGCAGAGTCTTGACACAGCAGGCCTACGGGGCCTGTCACAGCATCGGGGTGCAGGCAGCCTCTGTGTTGCGTGCAAAATTATATTTGAAAAGAGATCTACACCTCTTTTTGGGCCTGTGCACTTATTGAGAAACTGCACTGGCCCTGGCTTCAAGTAAAATTGCCCCCCCCCCTCCAACTTCTGCCAACCATTGAATACTGGATGCCTGGGCAAAAGAAATGGCCCTTGTGTCCAGTGTACCAACAGACTGTATTTCACTTACTGTACTGTGATTTTGCATGCATCTGCCCATGTATGGCCCTGTTGGCCCCAGATATCCTGGAAAACCAAAAGAATCACACCATAAAAACTAGGCCTATATCTCTTAATCATCCCATTTTGATTGGGGCATCCTGACATTGAACAGCGACACTGAGAAAAACTGCAGTGGTGTGCTAAACTGCAAAGCCAGTAAATCAGCTGATTTACCAATTCTACAGAAAACTGTGCTCTAGGTTTTGCCAACTCTCCAGGATTGTCCTGGTGCCTTCAGGAATTAAAGAGTAATCTCCTGGATACTGCTGCGAGCAACCCAGGAGAAAAATCATAGCAACATTAAAAAAATTGTTTTTTTCATTGACCACTTTCATTTATTAGTCATCAAAATATTGGAGCTGGGAAAAAGGCTGTTAGACTGGGTGGGGCAGTTGCCGGTGAGAGGTCATGCAATGAAACCTCCAGGAATATGCCCAACCAGAGTTGGTAACCCTACTGTGCTCCCGCCCTGAGTGCTCACCCATATTTTATCCTTTCAAAATGTTGCTGGTTGAAATGATTGCTTTATCTTTATATGAATATTGCTTAGTCAATGTTATTTTATCTTTATTAATTTTACAATAAATATAATTTTTTAAGTAATTGATGTGGATATATTTAAATTTAGAAATGAACATTGTATGAAAATGCAGACTGAAAAGATGTAAGTGGAAATATTTTAATGAAAAGCTCTGGGGATGGGATACATACATACACACACACACACACACATCACATACACACATATGCAAACACCCACATGCACACACACACCCACGCACATAAACATACATACACACATATAGACACATGAATCTACACATACATACACATAGCACACACACATATATGCACGTGCACACATGTTACCTGGTGCTTTTTTAAATACATTGGAAATATTTAAAATAAATCACTTCATAATACATTGTAAGAAAAGTGAAAACCTGTTTAAAATCTGGTGAGCATATATTTCAGTGCTTTTAAACTGATTTGTTGCTCCTACTATAATCAAGATTACAATATACACATTTTAGGTTTCTCAGTTCTGCAAGAAGGAGCACAGCATTTCTATCTTCAACACTTTCAAAGCTTGATTTAACCAATCCAATTAAAACCAATTATAACTTTCCAACAGTCCACCTGCCAATTTAAAGTCTGATTTTATGAATTTAAAGAGAACCATGCACACCAGTGACGTCTGTGCTGTCAGAATAAAAAACAACAGAAAGTAGTTCAATGCAATAAGATATTTAAATCACTTTAAAAATGGGATTTAGGAAGAAATTGTGACTGAAATAAAAGCAGATAATACTGGAAATACAGAGCAGGTCCATTGCCACCTGAAGAGAAAGGTTAACATTTCAGGTAAAGTCTTCATTAGAATGCTTCTGAACTTGTCTTTTCTCTTTTCAATTGTTGATAGACCTGCAGCATATTTCCAACATTCTCCACTATTATTAACAAGCAAATGATCTGAGTGCAATAGCATGGTACCTGAGGGGAAGGACTAACATTTTTCAACATAAACCTCTGAATGAATCTGGAAAATGGGATGTTTTGATTTTACTAGCTGTCCTTGATATTTTATTGCTGAGACGTTCCAATTATCAGGAACATTCAGCTGTTAAGTGAGTAAAATATTATCCACTTTTGCATTTTAACTGGTGTCTTTCAAAGCCGGTACTTACTCAATGACATTACAAACTTTTTAATGCTCCCTGAAGTGTAGAATGTTAAACCCATGCTGGTGCGATAAAACAATGTTTTACTTCATTGATTCCATCTGTCCCATGCAGCTAGGTTTGCAATTGATGTATAGTAGGTGGTGATTATTATCAGTATAGAATTTCACAGCACAGAAGGAGACTATTCAGCCCACTGTCTCCAAGAGAGCTATTCACTTAATCCCATTCCCATGCTCTTTCCCCATACCCTTTTACATTTTTCTTTTTCAAATATTTATCCACTTCCTTTTTAAAAGCTAGTATGGATTCTGCTTCCAGCAGTATTTCTAGTAGAGGCATTCCATGTCATAAAATACCTTTGCATAAAAAAAAATCTCTTAACCTCTCCCTTTATTCTTTTGGTGATGATCTTAAATTTATACCCTCTAAAAGAAAGAAAGACTTGCATTTATATAATGCTTTACACGACCTTAAGACATCCCAGAGCAATTTACAGCTAATGAAGTATTTTTGAAGTGTCGTCTAGTTATTGACTCATGAAACAGTAAAAATAGCTTTTCCCTAGTTACCTAATCAAAACCCTTCATAATTTTGAACACCTGTATCAGACTTCTTCCTAATCTTCTAATGTAAATAACCCCATTTCGTTTTAGTTTTTCATCATAACTGAAGTGTCTCATCCCTGGTATTATCTTAATAAATCCCTTCTGTACTCTCTCCATGGCCTTGACATACTTCCTAAAGTAGGACAACCAAAACTACACACAATATTCTAATTGCAGATTAACCAATAATTTGTACAGGTTTCGCATTATCTCTGTTTATACTCTGTGCCACTATTTATAAAACCTAAGATCCAATATGATTTTTCTTTACAGTTTTATCAACTTGTCCTGCCACTTTTAAAGATTAGCAAAAAATTGCCTCTTAATATACATTTTTGGTTCAATTGCTCCTCTATTCTTCCCATATGCTCGAAATAAATCCTTCCTTTTAGCTTGCCCATGGGAACCAGACCATTGTAGAGTTTTCCTCAATATTGAAGCTAATGATACTTCATAGCGTAACCTTGAATTCTCGCACTAACTCTGGGCAAATCTGGCAAATTGACCATTTTCCTAAAGGTGAAATATTTTACCTGTCAGATAGTCTGCCCCACTCCAGTGACCCATTTGACAAACTGTAAACTCATTGCATGGTGACTAAAAGCTTGAATATGAGCTATTGCAGGACTCTAATAAATAGAGCATCCAAAATATAATATCATCAGACCATCTGTAATTTTTTATATATTTGCTAGCTTTAAAAGGGAAGATCACAGATTTCCATTTTTAGAATCATTCTATTCTACTCGTTATTCCATTTATTCTGCTCAAAAGTTTCAGCTGGTACGATGGCTACATTGTGTTTGGGTTGTTTGTATGCTGTCATACAAAAAATAATTGTTTATTGACTTTGTAAAAATAATGGAGTCACAAAATAAGGAGAAGATTTGGAATATGTATAGCTGAGACTAATTACAAGTTAATTTTCCAGTATCATGTCCGTTCATTGGAACTAATGCAATTAAATAACCATGAGGTGAAAATTGGTTTGGACCAGAAGCTGGAGGCCCAAGGCTCACCTGAAATTAGGCCTTGGGCCTCATTTTAATTTCATGCCTCCAGAGGCAGCTTGGTGATTGAATTTGTGCCTGCTGCCTCATCGGCCCTCAGTTAAGTCCTGGGTAGGGGGGAGTGAGGGGTGAAGGAAAATGTTGGTGGGACGGTGGGGGGGGGGGGGGTGGGGGAGTGGTGATGACGAATGTGGGCTGGCGACAGCCTGCGGTGGTGCTGTGTTGCCAGGAGGAGCACTCCTGTTCCTCCCAGCTCCACAGGAAGGGAAGTAAAATAAACTTTCCCTGCCATTTCTTTAGCAGCCTTTAGCAGTCCCTTTAAGGACCAATAGCTAGGCTGCTGTCGAACTGGAAAAACTAGCCGGAACATGCACGGCACATGCTCTGCCTAGTTTTCATAAATTTTTCAGAAGGGTCCTGAAATAGGCTCAGGACCCTTCTTTGAATATTTAAATTGATCCAACGCTGATTCCAGGTGATTGCCTGGCATGTCTAAAAGCAGTGAGGACCAATATGGCAGGAGCAATGACATCGGCGAAGATCGGGCTCAGGACCTCATGCCCAGAAATTGGTATATGTTGCGCCCCTATTACGCTGATAAACGTGTGAAACGCATACCAATTTCTATTCCCTTCTGTTTCTTCCTGGTAGAAGAGAACAATCCTTTTTCATCCAGTCATTATGCTTGTTTCAGTAAACCACCTCATTGCTTACTTCCAAGATGCTTAATTAGCTGTAACCTCAAGGCTTAACATGGCTAATTTTTTTGGTTTGCATCGGGAGACTTTGCCAAAAGCAAGGAGAGAGGGAGAGACAAAAAACACACTATTTGTAGTTGGAAAGTATAAAGTCTCACTACATTAGCTATATTATTTTGTCTGTACTTAAACCAAGTTTGCAAAAGGAATGAATCAACAAAATCATAAACTGCAAGAGCAAAGCTTGAGTAATTGATTCCCCATATTTAAAGCCAATGCTGTCAGCTGTGTTTTCTAGTACTGTAAAATGGATGTGTTTTGCATCTTGTATGCACTAGCCCCCTTGAGTAAATCAGGCAAAAACATTTTCTTGCTGTCGCCAAACATCCAGAACTGCTGTAAAAGCAAAATTGTTGTGTACAATGCAAGAATGTCTTGTCTACAGTGGTCAGTGACTGGTGAAAAGTTTTCTTTCGAAAAGATCATTAACATCATCGGTAGATCCTTATATCCTAAGTCAACCATCTTCAGCTGCTTCATCAATGACCTTCCCTCCATCATAAGGTCAGAAATGGAGATGCTCGCTGATGATTGCACAGTATTCAATTCCATTCGCAACCCCTCAGATAATGAAGCAGTCCGAGCCCGCGTGCAGCAAGACCTGGACAACATCCAGGCTTGGGCTCATAAGTGGCAAGTAACATTCGTGCCAGATAAGTGCCAGGCAATGACCATCTCCAACAAGAGAGAGTCTAACCACCTCCCCTGGACATTCAACAGCATTACCATCACTGAATCCCCCACCATCAACATCCTGGGGGTCACCATTGACCAGAAACTTAACTGGACCAGCCATATAAATACTGTGGCTATGAGAGCAGGTCAGAGGCTGGGTATTCTGCAGCGAGTGACTCACCTCCTGACTCCCCAAAGCCTTTCCACCATCTACAAGGCACAAGTCAGGAGTGTGATGGAATACTCTCCACTTGCTTGGATGAGTGCAGCTCCAACAACACTCAAGAAGCTCGACACCATCCAGGACAAAGCAGCCCACTTGATTGGCACCCCATCCACCACACTAAACATTCACTCCCTTCACCACCGGCACACTGTGGCTGCAGTGTGTACCATCCACAGGATGCACTGCAGCAACTCGTCAAGGCTTCTTCGACAGCACCTCCCAAACCCGCAACCTCTACCACCTCGAAGGACAAGAGCAGCAGGCACATGGGAACACCACCACCTGCACATTCCCCTCCAAGTCACACACCATCCCGACTTGGAAATATATTGCCGTTCTTTCATCGTCGTTGGGTCAAAATCCTGGAACTCCCTTCCTAACAGCACTGTGGGAGAACCTTCACCACACGGACTGCAGCGGTTCAAGAAGGCGGCTCACCACCACCTTCTCAAGGGCAATTAGGGATGGGCAATAAATGGCAGCCTCGCCAGCGACGCCCACATCCCATGAACGAATAAAAAAAAGCTGACACCTCTCCGGACTGCCGAAAAAATTCCTTGTGAAAAACATGAAAACCCCTGCTGCAAAGTAAAGAGGAACAGAATATGTAACCTATGTGCCAGGTGTGAGGTTTGAAGCCAGTAGGTATGGATCTGAACACAGTAAGTAATGTTAATGATAAAAATATTTTGCAGGTGTGAAGCAATGGATGATATTTCCGATGCATTGGGCAGGTGCAGTGTGCCCAAAATGCAACTGAATTTGATGGGTTGGACTATTTGTATAATTCGATTGTATCCTTGCTGCAGGACCATCTCTAGCAGCGCCTCATGCCTTGGAATGAAGGTGGCAAAACACGTGCAGGCTGTTGGAGAAGATCTAGACAGTCTCCAGGTCTGAGGATTATAGAGGAGGCTGCAAAAGAAGGTTTTACTTACCTTCTCAGACCGCCCTTGCCATGCTTCCTGGATTCCTTGGACCTTACAATCTGAAGGTATCCAGGCACAAGGCCTAGGGTCAGCTTCTTGGGACACCCCTCAAAATGGCCACCCTATTGAAGAAAAGGGGAAACTGAAGTGGGAGAGCTTCAATCACCCCTTCCTGCCTCATTTCCATGGCTACCCTTATCGTGCGCCTGTTTTGGGCGCAGGCCCAGGTCCGACTGTCCAGGGAAGCTTTGGTAATGCCAGGGCAACATAAATGGGGCGTAGGCCACACATAACTGCTCTCTGCCTTTTCCTCTCCATAGTGCCTGGGAATAAAGTGCCCTCAGGAGCCACGATGAAGAATATCGAAGCTATAAGTCGACTGTCTTGCTCTGTTGTTGAGTGTTCTCATTTAAGTTCAGTTGTTTTCATGATTTCAGCCATCATTGCAGCAAACCTTTGTCATGATATGATGTGACAGGAAGACTTTTCTCTTTAATTTTGAAATACTTTATTGCATTTTTAAAATTTAACAACAAAAAAGCCATGATCTGATGCAACCAGCTGCGTATCTCCCAAGGATGCTTAACAGTAATTGATGGAATATATAGGGTATTAAAACAGAAATTAAATGAAATGACAAAATAATTAAAATATAAAAGCTAGTGAAGCTAACTTGAATTAGACATGCAACAATATTTATTGCCAGTAGAATTTGAGTAATCGGGGACTGAGACGTGTTAGTTGTATCATGTGATTTATAACAATTAGTGTTAATTGTATTCAGGTGGTGTGTGTCAATTGGGGACTCTCATATCTTTTTATGAGAGCTGATCTAGGGTGTGGTGTGTGTGTGTAAAGGGAATCTATGTGAGGAAAGAATTGGAAGTAACTAAAGACCAGGGTCTCGTATTCTGTCCTTCACCACATGGCTGTCCAATTTTTACAAGACTTTCGGCCCAGAACCAGCTGCAAATGTACTGCACCACACTTTACACTCAGGCTACATGCCTGTGCATTTCACATCCACTCATTTTGAACAGGAGCCTAATTAAGCATACATCAAATAAACTAAGGAGGTCCTTCTCTCTTTCTGAAATTTCTGAAGATGCTCTGCCCAGTGGTAGTTTTGCCCATGTAAACCAGGCATGAAAGACAAAGGCCCCAATCAGGGCCAAGGCATTAGTGGGGCAGATTCCTGCTCGGGGGACCAGAAAATAGTTCTGCCGAGCTTCCCTCTCATTTGCGGCCTTAGGGGAAATTCCCGGGGGAGAGGTATGGCTGAATCCTTCGTCCACCCCCGTGACAATGGAGCATTTCTGGAGGAGTTTACCCAGTGTTAAAAGCCCTCACCTGAGAGCTGGTCCTGCTGAGGCCCAGGGAATGTCCAAATCTCATCCAGCTAAAGGTTATTGATATCCAGAGGGATCCTGGAGTGGATCAATTCATTTTCAAAAAAGTACCCTGCTGCCTCCATTGGGAACTGGACATTTTAATAAACTTTCCTTTTTGTTGGACCTTTCCTGGTCTCCTTTCCCCTGTTACAGATGGACTGAGGCAAGTGCCTCTGATAGTGAGATGCACCCACCCTGAGTGTGCAAATGACCCCATCCCTGTAATTTGAACAGAGTTCAGGTCACAAACAGTGATATAGATACTCCAGATGAAGGGAATCCTAAAATAACTAAAGTAGTTACAGCAGGAGTGACAACTAAGAAATGTGTTAAGTTAAATGGTGTGAGAAAGAGAGCATCAGGGCAGACGGATAGATTAGGGTCTCTTGCCCAAACAAGAGTTTTATACACTAACACACGAAGTACAAGAAATAAATTGAGTGAATGAAAGGCTCAAATACGGCTTGGAGGTTATGACACGGTGGCTATTACTGAGACATGGCTGCAAGCTGGTCATGATTGGGAGTTAAATGTTCCAGGTTATAAGGTCTTTAGAAAGGATAGGGAAACTGGAAGTGGAAGAAGAGGGGTAGTCTTATTGTTTAAAGATGCTATTGTAACATTAGTAAGAGGGGATATAGGTAAGGGATAGCAATCAGTGGAGACTCTATGGTTACAATTGAGGAACGAGAGAGGATTTAAAACTCGGAGCAGCGAAGGTGGAGGGAGCGGACCTAGAGGAGCACCGGAGACGGCAGAGGGAAGCAAATAAAGGTCGAGGCTCAAAGGCCTACACTCACTTGGAGTGGCGGAGGCGGGAATCGAGAAAAAAAGGAGTGATGTCACAGGACAGCAGGTAAGTGATTGGCTGGTGAGTGTTACAGCTTCTTTCTTCCCTCGAGTTAGGGAAGTGGGTAAAATTAAATTAAAAGCTGGGAATGTAAAATTGTTTGTTAGTTTATTAAATTTAATAACTTAAATTAGTTTATTAATTAGACTAATAAAACTAAATAAACAGGGGAAGGAGCTGATTGGCTGGTAGCTGGTGAGCGTTTCTTTTTCTGCTGAGTGTTTTTTTTAAGGCTTAATTTATTTTTGTTAAGTTTAGTAAACAATCTAATAAATCGAGGCATGGCAGGGCAGCTCATACCCGTCGAATGCACGGCCTGTGCCATGTGGGAACTACAGGACGCTTCCCGTGTCCTGGACAACCACAGGTGCTGGACGTGTCATCAGCTGGAGGAGCTCGAGCTCCAGATTTCGGAGCTTGAGCAGCAGCTGATGTCACTTCAGTGCATCCACGAGGTTGAGAACTACGTGACTAACACGTTTCAGGAAGTGGTCACCCCGCAGCTTAAGAGAGTGCAGGCAGAGAGGGACTGGGTAACCGCCAGACAGACAAGGAGGACCAGGTTGGTAGTGCAGGAGTCCCCTGAGTGCATCTCACTCTCTAACCAGTATTCAAATCTGGTGAGGGAGAGGGTTCCTCTGCGGAGTGCAGCCAGAGCCAAGTCCACAGCACCATAGATGGCTCAGCTGTACGGGGTGGGGGGAGGAGAAAGGTCAGGAGAGCAATAGTGATAGGGAATTCTATAGTTAGAGGAGCAGACAGGTGTTTCTGCGGCTGCAGACGTAATTCCAGGATGGTATGTTGCCTCCCTGGTGCCAGGGTCAAGGATGTCACTGAGCGGCTGCAGAACATTTTGGAGGGGAAGGGTGAATAGCCAGAGGTCGTGGTCCATATCGGCACCAACGACATAGGTAGGAAGAGGGATGAAGTCCTGCAGGCAGATTTTAAGGAGTTAGGAAAGAGATTAAGAAGCAGGACCTCAAAGGTAGTAATCTCCGGATTACTCTTGGTACCACGCGCTAGTGAGCATAGAAATAGGAGGATAGAGCAGTTAAATGCGTAGCTAGAGAGATGGTGCAGGAGGGAGGGCTTTAGATTTCTGGGGCAATGGGACCAGTTCTGGGGAAGGTGGGACCTGTACAGGCCAGACAGGTTGCACCTCAATGGAGCTGGGACCAATGTCCTCGCAGGGAGGTTTGCTAGTGCTTTGGAGGTGGGGGGGTGTTTAAACTAATTTGGCAGGGGGATGGGCACCAGGATGTAGCAATGGAAAGGAGAAACAAGGGGCACAAAGGATCGGGGGGAGAAAGATAGCACTAGAGCAAGTAATAGTACACTATTAGGTGGGATCAGACGAAAAGGGAGTACAAGAAAGTCTAAGATTGGTTTGCAGTGCATGTATGTAAACGCACTAAACGTGGTAAACAAGGTTGGTGAGCTGCAGGCGCAAATAGCCACATGGGAATACGATGTAGTGGCGATAACGGAGACCTGGCTCAAAAAAGGGCAGCATGGGGTACTAAGTTTTCCTGGATACAAGGTGTTCCAGAAAGATAGGGAAGGAAAGAAAGGAGGGGGGGTGGCAGTATTGATTAAGGAGAATATTGCAGTACAGGAGAGAGAGGATGTCCTGGAGGGGTCAAGGACAGAATCTATTTGGTTAGAGTTAAGAAATAAAAGAGGTGCCATTACACTACTGGATGTATTCTATAGGCCACTAACTGGTAGGAAGGATATAGAGGAGCAAATTTGCAGGGAAATTACAGAGAGGTGCAAAAGTTATAGAGTAGTGATAAGTGGGGACTTCAGCTATCCTAATAGAGACTGGGATAACAATAATAATATAAAGGGCACAGAGGGGGAGGAATTTTTGAAATATGTTCAGGATAACTTTCTTAACCAGTACGTTTCCAGCCCAACGAGGAAGGAGGCATTGCTGGACTTGGTTCTAGTGAATGAGGCGGGCCAAGTGGAGCAAGTGTCAGTGGGGGAACATTTAGGGAGCAGCAATCATAGCATCATAAGGTTTTGAATAGCTATGGAAAAAGACTCCGACCACTCTATAGTAAAAATGCTCAATTGGAGGAGGGCCAATTTCAATGGGATGAGAACAGGTCTGGCCCGGGTAAATGGGAATCAAAGATTGGCAGGCAAAACTGTAATTGAGCAGTGGGCGGCCTTTAGGGAGGAGATGGTCCAGGTACAGTCTAGGCACATTCCCACGAGGCAGAAAGGTAGGGCAACTAAAGCCAGAGCTCCCTGGGTGACAAAAGAGATAGTGAGTAAGATGAAATGGAAAAAAGAGGCATATGACAGATGTCACGTTGATAACACAAGTGAGAGCCAGGCAGAATATAGAAAGTTCAGAGGGGAAGTGAAAAAAGAGATAAGAGGGGCAAAGAGAGAGTATGAGAATAGACTGGTGGCCAGCATAAAAGGGAATCCAAAAATCTTCTACAGGCATGTATACAGTAAACGGTAGTAAGAGGAGGGGTGGGGCTGATTAGGGACCATAAAGGAGATCTACTCATGGAGGCAGAGGGGATGGCCGAGGTACTAAATGAATACTTTGCATCTGTCTTTACCAAGGAAGAAGATGATGCCAGAGTCTCAGTACAGTTGAGATACTGGATGGGCTAAAAATTGATAAAGAAGGTGTATTTGAAAGGCTAGCTGTACTTAAAGTAGATAAGTCACCCGGTCTGGATGGGATTCATCCTAGGTTGCTGAGGGAAGTTAAGGGTGGAAATTGTGGAGGTACTGGCCATAATCTTCCAAACATTCATAGATATGGAGGTGCTGCCAGAGGACTGGAGAATTGCAAATGTTGCACCTTTGTTCAAAAAAGGGTGTAAGGATAAACCCAGCAACTATAAACCAATCAGTTTAACCTCAGTGGTGGGGAAACTTTTAGAAACAATAATCCAGGACAGAATTAACGGTCACTTGGACGAGGGTGGATTGATTAGGGAAAGCCAGCGTGGATTTGTTAAAGGCAAATCGTGTTTAACTAAACTGATAGAGTTTTTTGATGAGGTAACAGAGGGGGTAGATGAGGGCAATGCAGTTGACATGGTGTATTTGGACTTTCAAAAATCATTTGATAAGATTGTGACCCATGGAATAAAGGGGGCAGTAGCAACATGGATACAGAATTGGCTAAGGGACAGGAAACAGAGAATAGTGGTGAACGGTTGTTTTTTGGACTGGAGGGAGATGTACAGTGGTGTTCCCCAGGGGTCGGTGCTGGGACCACTGCTTTTCTTGATATATATTAATGAATTGGATTTGGGTGTACTGAGCACAATTTCAAAATTTGCAGATGACACAAAACTGTAGTAAACAACGAGAAGGATAGTGATGGACTTCAAAAGGATATAGACAGGCTCGTGGCATGGGCGGACACGTGGCAGATGAAATTTAAAGCAGAAAAATGCGAAGTGATACATTCCGGTAGGAAGAACGAGGAGAGGCAATATAAACTAGAGGGCACAACTCTAAAAGGGGTACAGGAACAGAGAGATCTGCGGGTATATGTGCACAAATCGTTGAAGGTGGCAGGGCAGGTTGAGAAAGCGGTTAAAAAAGCATACAGGATTCTGGGCTTTATAAATAGAGGCATAGAGTACAAAAGTATGGAAATCAAGATGAACCTTTATAAAACACTGGTTCAGTCACAACTGGAGTATTGTGTCCAGTTCTGGGCATCGCACTTCAGGAAAGATGTGAAGGGCTTAGAGAGGGTGCAGAAGAGATTTACTAGAATGATTCCAGGGATGATGGGCTTTAGTTATGTGGATAGACTGGAGAAGCTGGGGTTGTTCTCCTTGGAACAGAGAAGGTTGCGAGGAGATATGATAGAGCTTTTCAAAATCATGAAGAATCTAGACAGAGCAGATAGAGAGAAACTGTTCCCATTGGTGGAAGGGTCAAGAACCAAAGGACATAGATTTAAGGTGATTGGCAAAAGAACCAAAGGTAACATGAGGAAAAACTTTTTTACACAGCGAGTGGTTAGGATCTGGAATGCATTGCCCGAGGGGGTGGTGGAGGCAGATTCAATCATGGCCTTCAAAAGGGAACTGGATAAGTACTTGAAAGGAAAATAATTGCAGGGCTACGGGGAAAGGTCGTGGAATGGGACTAGCTGGATTGCTCCTGCATAGAGCTGGCGAGGACTCGATGGGCTGAATGGCCTTTCTGTGATTTTATGAAAACTGTAATGGGTGTTGTCTACAGGCCTCCTGATAGCAGCAAAGACGTGGCAGAATATATTAATTCAGAGATTAGAGAGGCTTGTAGCAAAAGCAGAGTTGTCTTAATGGGAGATTTTAATTTTCATATAGATTGGGAAGAGCAAATTAGCTCAAGTCAGAAAGGTAGTGAATTTCTTGATTGCACTCATGATAGTTTTCTGGAGCAATATGTTCTAGAACCAAAAAGAGTACCGGACATACTAGATTTTGTAATGGGTAATGAGCCAGACTTGGTTAATAATGTAACAGTAAGGGAACATTTATCTAACAGTGATCATAATATGATCAAATTCAATGTTAGGTTTGAAAAGGAGAAACGTAACACAGTTATTAAGATTCTAGATTTTGCTAAGGCTAAATGTAATGGGATGAGACAGAGACTGACGACAGCAAACTGGTCAAAACTGTTATCAGGTAAAACTACAGATCCACAGTGGGAGGTGTTCAAAAAAGAATTTAGCTTAATTCAGGACCAGTATATACCCCTAAGGAGAAAGAGCTCTACTTACCAAATAAAACAGCCAAGGTTGACAAAAGACATGAGAGGTAACATATAACTAAAGCAAAGAGCACACAAAAGCTCAAAGAACAGTGTAGATCCAGGGGACTAGGAGAGATATAAAGAACAGCAAAGAAAGACACAAAAGATAATAAGAGCTGCAAAAAGGAATACGAAAAGAAACTTGTGAGGGATATCAAGATTAACACAAAAAGTTTTTACAATTATATTAGAAGAAAAAGGGTAGTCAAGAGCTTGGTGGACACTTTAAAAATAGACATGGGTAATATTGCAAATGAAAATAAGGAAATGGCAGACTTGTTGAATAATTACTTTGTGTCAGTCTTCACAGTAGAGTACATTCCAGGGAAAGTAATAATGCATCGAGGACTGAAACTCACTAAAGTTAAAGTAAGCAAGAAAACAGTATTAGAAAAAATAATAATGCTGACAAATCTCCAGGACCTGATCATTTCCACCGAGGGTTTTAAAGGAAGTAGGTGAGGAAATTGCAGAAGCTTTAGCCATAATCTTCCAAAGCTCTCTCAATTAAGGAATTGTGTCTTTAGATTGGAACATTGCAAAATATAACTCCATTATTTAAGAAACGTGAGAGAGAGAAACCAAGAAATTTTAAACCTGTTAGTCTAACATTTGATGTGGGTAAATTATTGCAATCTATAATTAAGGACAAAGAACTGAGGACCTAGAGAAATTTAAGCCGATTAGAGAGAGCTAACACAGATTTGTAAATGATGTGGAGATGCCGATAGGTCATGTCCAACAAACCTAATTGAATTTTTTGAGGAAGTAACTAAGGTCTGTGGTTGTACTTTATATGGACTTCCAGAAGGCAGTTGATATGGTTCTACATGAGACTGTTAGCTAAAATTAAATTCCATGGAATTGAAGGCAAATTATTGACCTGGTTAGGAGATTGGTTGGATTGATCAGAAAACAGAGAGTAGGGATAATGTGTATGTACTCGAATTGGAAGGAAGTGAATTGTGATGTCCCATAAGGACCGGTGCTGGGGCTTCAACTATTCACTATATTTATTCATGACTTAGATAACACAATAGAGTGTCATATATCCAACTTTGCTGATGCCACAAAGATAGGTTGTAAACAATTTTACAACACCAAGTTATAGTCCAGCAATTTTATTTTAAATTCACAAGCTTTCGGAGGCTTCCTCCTTCGTCAGGTGAACGAAAGCTTGTGAATTTAAAATAAAATTGCTGGACTATAACTTGGTGTTGTAAAATTGTTTACAATTGTCAACCCCAGTCCATCACCGGCATCTCCACATCACAAAGATAGGTGGCATAGTAAGTAATGTGGACAAGAGCATAAAATTACAGAGACATTGATAGATTAAGTGAATGGGAAAAACTGTGGCAGATGGATTTCAAAGCAGGTAAGTGCGAGGTCATCCATTTTTTACCAAAAAAGGATAGATCAGTGTATTTTTTAAATGTGAAAAGCTAGGAACAGTGGAGGTCCAAAGAGATTTAGGGGTCCATGTACACAGATCACCAAAATGTAGTGATCAGGTACAAAAAATAATCAAAAAGGCTGATGAAATGTTAGCCTTTATATCTGGACGGCTAGAATATAAAGGGGAGGAAGTTTTGCTGCAGCTATACAAAGCCCTGGTTAGACCACATCTGGAGAACTGTGTACAGTTCTCGGCACTTTAGAAAGGATATATTGGCCTTGGAAGGAGAACAGCGCAGATTCACCAGAATGTTACCAGGGCTCGAAGGGTTAAATTATGAGGAGAGATTACATAAACTAGACTTGTATTCCCTGGAATACAGAAGGTTAAGGGGTGATTTGATTGAGGTTTTTCAGATTTTGAAAGGAATTGATAGGGTAGATAGGGAAAAACTTTTTCTGCTGGCGGGGGAGGCTAGGACAAGGGGAAATAACCTTAAAATCAGAGCCAGGCCGTTCAGGAGAGAAGTTAGGAAACACTGCTTCATACAAGGAGTGGTAGAAGTGTGGAACTCTCGCCCACTAAAAGCAGTAGATGCTAGCTCAATCAATAATTTTAAATCTGAGATTGATAGATTTTTGCTAGTCAAGGATATTAAGAGATATGGAGCCAAAGCGGGTGAATGGAGTTAGGATACTGATAAGCCAAGATCGCATTCAATGGTGCAACAGGCTCGAGGGGATGAATTTTTAAAAATTCGTTTATGGGATGTGGGCGTCGCTGGCGAGGCTGGCATTTATTGCCCGTCCCTAATTGACCTTGAGAAGGTGGTGGTGAGCCGCCTTCTTGAACCGCTGCAGTCCGTGTGGTGACGGTTCTCCCACTGTGCTGTTAGGAAGGGAGTTCCAGGATTTTGACCCAGCGACGATGAAGGAACGGCGATATAGTTCCAAGTCGGGATGGTGTGTAACTTGGAGTGGAATGTGCAGATGGTGTTGTTCCCATGTGCCTGCTGCTCTTGTCCTTCTAGGTGGTAGAGGTTGCGGGTTTGGGAGGTGCTGTCGAAGAAGCCTTGACGAGTTGCTGCAGTGCATCCTGTGGATGGTACACACTGCAGCCACAGTGCGCCGATGGTGAAGGGAGTGAATGTTTAGGGTGGTGGATGGGGTGCCAATCAAGCGGGCTGCTTTATCTTGGATGGTTTCGAGCTTCTTGAGTGTTGTTGGAGCTGCACTCACCCAAGCAAGTGGAGAGTATTCCATCACACTCCTGACTTGTGCCCTGTAGATGGTAGAAAGGCTTAGAGGAGTCAGGAGGTGAGTCACTCGCCACAGAATACCCAGCCTCTGACCTGCTCTCATAGCCACAGTATTTATATGGCTGGTCCAGTTAAGTTTCTGGTCAATGGTGACCCCTAGGATGTTGATGGTGGGGGATTCGGCGATGGTAATGCCGTTGAATGTCAAGGGGAGGTCTCTCTTGTTGGAGATGGTCATTGCCTGGCACTTGTCTGGCGCGAATGTTACTTGCCACTTATGAGCCCAAGCCTGGATGTTATCCAGGTCTTGCTGCATGCGGGCTTGGACTGCTTCATTATTTGAGGGGTTGCGAATGGAACTGAACACTGTGCAATCATCAGCGAACAACCCCATTTCAGACCTTATGATGGAGGGAAGGTCATTGATGAAGCAGCTGAAGATGGTAGGGCCTAGGACACTGCCTTGAGGAACTCCTGCAGCAGTGTCCTGGGGCTGAGATGATTGGCCTCCAACAACCACTACCATCTTCCTTTGCGCTAGGTATGACTCCAGCCACTGGATAGTTTTCCCCCTGATTCCCATTGACTTCAATTTTACTAGGGCTCCTTGGTGCCACACTCGGTCAAATGCTGCCTTGATGTCAAGGGCAGTCACTCTCACCTCACCTCTGGAATTCAGCTCTTTTGTCCATGTTTGGACCAAGGCTGCAATGAGGTCTGGAGCCGAGTGGTCCTGCCGGAACCCAAACTGAGCATCGGTGAGCAGGTTATTGGTGAGTAAGTGCCGCTTGATAGCACTGTCGACGACACCTTCCATCACTTTGCTGATGATTGAGAGTAGGCTGATGGGGCGGTAATTGGCCGGATTGGATTTGTCCTGCTTTTTGTGGACAGGACATACTTGGGCAATTTTCCACATTGTCGGGTAGATGCCAGTGTTGTAGCTGTACTGGAACAGCTTGGCTAGAGGTGCAGCTATTTCTGGAGCACAAGTCTTCAGCGCTACAGCTGGGATGTTGTCGGGGCCCATAACCTTTGCTGTATCCAGTGCACTAAGCCGTTTCTTGATATCACGTGGAGTGAATCGAATTGGCTGAAGACTGGCTTCTGTGATGGTGGGGATATCGGGAGGAGGCCGAGATGGATCATCCACTTGGCACTTTTGGCTGAAGATGGTTGTAAACGCTTCAGCTTTGTCTTTTGCACTCACGTGCTGGACTCCGCTATCATTGAGGATGGGGATGTTTGCAGAGCCTCCTCCTCCCGTTAGTTGTTTAATTGTCCACCACCATTCACGACTGGATGTGGCAGGACTGCAGAGCTTTGATCTGATCCGTTGGTTGTGGAATCGCTTAGCTCTGTCTATAGCATGTTGCTTCCGCTGTTTAGCACGCATGTAGTCCTGAGTTGTAGCTTCACCAGGTTGGCATCTCATTTTTATGTACGCCTGGTGCTGCTCCTGGCATGCTCTTCTACACTCCTCATTGAACCAGGGTTGATCTCCTGGCTTGTTGGTAATGATAGAGTGAGGAATATCCCAGGCCATGAGGTTACAGATTGTGCTGGAATTCAATTCTGCTGCTGCTGATGGCCCACAATGCCTCATGAATGCCCAGTTTTGAGCTGCTAGATCTGAATGGCCTACTACTGTTCCGACTTCAGCCGATCAGAAATTAGGGAGTACACGATCTAAAATCTCAATTGAACGAGAAAAAAGGAAGCAATTTTTGATGTATACTCTTCAAATCTTTCTTGTTATTCAGCTAGTGTCTGGTGTATAAATGTATTTTGTTTTACTTTAAAGCAAACACTGACTGTAGTTGTTTTTATTATTCTTGGTGTGCATTTGATAATTTATTTATTTTGAAGTTGTTATGTGTATAAATTAAATTTTTCTTTTCAGATAATATTTGCTGAATTTTTCATGAACTTTCCAAGTCAGACCATGGTGGAAATCTTGTTATAATGAGTGAAGCATTGGAATTATTATCAGTATTACAGAGAAACTGAATGTACAAAAGCTTTTACCCAAGAGTTTTGTAGAATAGAAAGATCATTTGTGAAGGGCCCTGTACTAAAACAATATCTCTACCACCTCAGGATGCCCCAAGGCCCTTTCAGGGAAAATAATCAATTCATGTATATGTTGCAACACACATTTTGCAAAAACATTGAATATAAGCACATGTATGACAGAGATGAAGCATTTTTGTGATTCTTTTCATTGTTGGCCACTCTACATGCGGAAGGTCAAGATCAGTCATTATTTTCTGCAAGTTGGAGGGAATTTACACTACAGTCTGGCTAATATTTGCAGTTCAGGGTAAGGCAGAGACTTGGAAGTCCTTGATATGCATAGTCTGACGGCTGCCATCATACATGTTTGGGGGCCCATCTGGCAGGTTATTCAAAGTATTTGGCAGAGATCAATGTAACTGGCAATCTCTTTCAATTCCAACTCCTCCCCAGTGATTGACACCCTGTGGCAGTGATTCTTGATTGATGACATGAGCCAGGCCTATGTGTTGGAGTGGGATGAATGATTCTTTGTAATCCTTTTGACAGACAACTCTGTGGCCTGAGGTTTCCAATTACAAGTTTATATTGGGCTATCTTTATTTAGCACATCAGCTAGTGAACAGTCTGTGGCCAGCAGAGAAACTGGACTAGTTTGACCCGCTGGCAATGGCATCTCACTTAAGAGGTGAATATCCAGTTTCAAGGTTTAATGTATGGTGAAAAATAACTCAGCGATAAGTATTTGTATTATTTTTATTGATCTGATGGAGTACATATTCAATCCGCCTATCGAAGACGAGGAAATCATTCCATTAAGCTGGTATACAGAGTTTTCTTTTCAATTCCTGGGTCTTTTAATCGTTTACCAAGGTATTGGGTAGATATAGGCACACTCTGGACAGTTTGCTTAGAGGAATGGTTGATGATGGTGAACCTGAGTAAAATATTTAGTATAAAACTCGAAAGCATAACATGTCTTTTCACATGTTAAGTTTTTAAACTCAGAGCTATTCTCTACATCCTATTTACACCCTATTTCTGTTCTGGTTGGCCACACAGTTGCTGGAGCTAAGTTAATAAAACATGTTCTACTTTTCTTTCTACTGCCTGAGCGGACTCTGGCTTCTGATGTCTCCAAGGGGCAGAGGCCTCTGTTGTGCCAGTACAGGGACAGGCACTCACCCCTATTATTTAAATAAGGATGCGAGACAGGGTCACAGCTAGAGCTGAGTGGCAGGCTGAAGTTCCATCTTGTCACACTTTTGGTGGTAAAATGGCACCGTGGACTTTGTACTCTTTAAGCCTTTGATATGAAGATGAGATTACTAATTTTGTGCAATAAGAATTTGTTTCATTATGGTTGTGAAAGCAAAAAAAAAATCTGATGCTTGCTTTACCTTCAAAAGCACTGTTGCTTCAGCCCATATAATTGAAATTACTTTGCCAAAAAATGAAAAATACATCCAAGCAAACTGTGTTTGTTCAGGGAAGTGTAGTGGAGCAAAGATTAATATTTTATGACCTTGTCATGACTCTTAGAAATTGCTTAACTATGAGGCATTCAAGACTGACAATGAATAACTAAGGGAACTGATGGATGTGCTGTCTGTGACCCTGAGGTATTTGAATGCCCAACAAATCCACACTACAAAAAGACTGTTATTTTACTGGTCTGCATGATTGCATTCAATGACTTTGTTCATTTATTTCCAAGAGTAATGGTGGATAGATGAAGTGTTTTCATTATGTCTGATGTTTCATGTACTGTGTCACTTGCGATTACAGTGTATTTGATCACAAGATCACTCAGCGTCAGTGAATTTTCAGTCTGAAAGTTTAGGTGCTTAATCTGAGAAAAGTGTGTTAAATTCTTTGCCATTATTGATGAAAGAAGGGGTATAATGAGCATAGTCGGTCTAAAGTGTAATAGGTAATAATGCAGTGTAATAGGTAGTACTGAAGTGTAATAGGTAGTACTGAAGTGTAATAGGTAATAATGCAGTGTAATAGGTAGTACTGAAGTGGAATGGATAGCACTGAAGCATAATGGGTAATACTGAAGCATAATGGGTAATACTGAAGTGACCAACTGCTGTTTGTTTAACAGAAATTGTGAATTCATAGGGTTAGAAGAATGGAATTTTTAAAAGTGATATATTAAAAAGTTACCGCACAAAGTTATGTGTGTAAAAATTATAAAACATATATATTTCATGGAAAACTTAAAAGATTTTCATTGAATAAAGAAATTGACAAACCTGATAGAGTTTTTTGAGGAAGTGATAGATATTGTGGATGGGGACATGCAGTGGCTGTGATTTACATGGACTTTCAGAAAGCCTTTGACAAGGTACCACACAGGAGACTGTTAGAGAAGAGTGACGGGTATGGAATTAGGGGAAGGATAGCAAATTGGATTAAAACTGGTTAGAGCAGAGGAAACAGAGAGTAGGAGTTAAGGACAATTTCTGAGAGTGGTTGGAAGTGGGCATCAGTGTCCCACAGGGTTCTGTTCTGGGAATGCTCCCATTCACTGTGAACATCAATGATTTGGATGTAGAGTTAGAGGGGGTCAGTGTCCAAATTTGCAGATGATATAAAAATATGAAGCAGCTATCTCTACCGTACACTTCCCTCACAATGGCTGCCTTCCCAAGGTTGCTGCTCCTTCCCTTAAGCCATCTCAACTGCAACTTTCCTGACAATTGTTATGAGGACAATGCATGCACGAAACTCCACAAGTATTGCAAAAACTGATGGCAGAATGTGTGACAGTTACAGAAATTAAACTTTAATTTCTACTGCCACTTACTGTATACAAACAAAACAGAAACAATGAGGGGAACTGATTGGATAGATAGAGAGAGACTATTTCTGCTGACTGGGGAGTCTAGGAGTAGGGGACATAGCCTAAAAATTAGAGCCAGGACTTTCAGGAGTGAAGTTAGGGAACACTTCTACATGCAAAGGGTGGTAGAAGTTTGGAACTCTCTTCTGCAAACGGAAGTTGATACTAGCTCAATTGTTAATTTTAAATCTGAGATTGATAGATTTTTGTTATCCAAAGGTATTAAGGGATATTGTGTACAGTTTTGGTCTCCTTATCTAAAGAAGGATATATTTGCCTTAGAGGCGGTGCAATGAAGGTTCACTAGATTGATTCCTGGGATAAGAGGGTTGTCCTATGAGGAGAGATTAAGTAGAATGGGCCTATACTCTCTGGAGTTTAGAAGAATGGGAGGTGATCCCATTGAAACATCAAGATTCTGAGGGGGCTTGACAGGGTAGATGCTGAGAGGTTGTTTCCCCTGGCTGGAGAGTCTAGAACGAGAGGGCGTAGTCTCAGGGTAAGGGGTCAGCCATTTTAGACTGAGATGAGGAGGAATTTCTTCACTCAGAGGGTTGTGAATCTTTGGAATTCTCTACCCCAGAGGGCTGTGGATCCTGATTCGTTGAATATGTACAAGGCTGAGATAGACAGATTTTTGGACTCTAGGGGAATTAAGGGATATATGGATCAGGCGGGAAAGTGGAGTTGAGGTCGAAGATCAGCCATGATCTTATTGAATGGCGGACTCGGCTCAAGTGGCCGTATGGCCTACTCCTGCTCCTATTTCTTATGTTTTTATGTTCTTATATGGGGCTAAGGTGGGTATATGGAGTTATGATGTGGAGATGCTGGTGATGGACTGGGGTTGACAAATGTTAACAATCTTACAACACCAGGTTATAGTCCAACAATTTTATTTGAAAATCACAAGCTTTCGGAGGCTTCCTCCTTCGTCAGGTGAATGTGACGAAGGAGGAAGCCTCCGAAAGCTTGTTTGAAAATAAAGCATGAATCTATTTTGCACCGGAATGTTATATATAGATAACTTGAAAGTGTTCTGTTTGTGGCACCATGTAAAAACCAGGATATATTGACCTTATGCAATTAAACTGTTTAACTTGTAAGCATAATAACTGATAAAAGTGACAAAACTTTTTAAAAAGGTGACAAAATAGAAAAAAGGTGAAATGATATATCAGAGCAAGTGATGAATTATAATAAATACCATTACCAGTGAGATTGACCTGATAATTGAGTGTTAAAATTTATGAATGACTTACATTTTGCATCACAAGTGGAAATATCTATCATCTCACACTATGGTCATAACCTATTTCTTTTTATATCATAATTTAAAAAAAAAATTACGTTTAATGACATTATAAGTTCAGACATATGAAAATATTTTCATGATTCCCATATGGTACATATGATAATAACTGGTTATTAGAAAACAAACTAATAGATTGCGTAGCCAACTTAATTTTAGGTGTATGTTTTACACTTTCTTAATGCACAATATTGTTTGAAATTGCTGTCCCATTAGTGTTTCCAATAAACACTCGAAGTATTTTTGCAATTATTTAATCAATGTGGAAATTTGTTATCTCATTTGTACCACTTCTTATTCATATACAGTCATATCCTGGGATTAAAAGTATCATCGGGTAGAAACATACAATGATTATTTTAATTTTTACATGTATATTTTTTCTTAGATTTGGTGAATTTTGCTCACCAAGATGAGGGATGTTAGTGCTGGGAGGTTGGAACACTCTCTCATTTCACGGAAATGCAATTTATTTGGTCCTAGTTCTTTCCAATCTTGCAGCTACATACTAGTAAAGTGTAAGGTCCCTATTGGCACAATTTATGGAGACACTTCCTATTCCAAGGTATTGATCACCTGTAACGGAATGATTTCTTCAATGCCAGACAAAAAACATTTTCAGTACAGACCTTTCCTTAAATTTGAACTTCAAAATCATGTCCTACATTTCTGAGTGGGACATTGCAAATTTTAAGTTTAGCTTTGCTGAAGAGGTTATGAGTAGGACAGGACAGTAAGAGATATGGGGGATGGATGAACATAGTAGAGTTGCACTTAATACCTTGGGGATGAGGACATATGTAGACAGAGCTTTCCAGTAGGTGATTAAGTGGGGAGGCCAGAGGCCTAGCTTGTGGAAGAAATGAGCTCGATCGGATGAATGGTCTTTTCTCATCCCATGCTTTCTTATTTTACCCAAACAATGTAATCTCTTCTAATGAAATATTTTGGTTTACATGGCATAATTTCATGATGTAGAGTTGATTGGATATTACCGATTGACAGGCAGATGAAATAGATGCAACAAACTGCAGGTTTAAATTGACTGAGCGTTAGTACAGTACACATTTGACAAAAGCTTGTGCTACTGAAACTATCTTCTAAGTAGTAGTTATACTCTTAACTTTCTCTAAGCAAATGTAAATTAGTTTGGGGCAAGGAACCAAATGAAAGAGTGTGAGTTGAATAGAACAGTCACACAGTCTATTGATCAGGAACAGGATTTGGAGTTACTGTGAAAACATTCACTGAAACCATCAGCCAGTATATGGCAGCAATAAAAAAAAATACAAGTAAGGTATTGGGCTGCATTAACAGATGAACAGAATAAATGTCAAAAGAAATGAAATTGTTATTTATAAAGCACTGGTTGTAATCCATCTGGAGTGCTGTGTGGAGTAGTTGCAAAGATTAGAGTCAAAAACATAAAGCTACCAATATGAAAAAGGATTGACTTCCAGATTAGGATGGATATTATTGTCCTTGGCTGTGTACAGTGTGAAAAAACAAATTTGATAACAGCACTCAAGAGTCGGTGAAGAAAGGTAAAAATGACCTAATGAAAATGATGAAGAGGATCTAGGCAAAGAGTTCAAAGATTACACATGCACACACACACACACACACACACTCTCTCTCTCACACATGCACACATACACATATATTCTTACTGTCCCTCAAATACTCACTCATACTGGTAAGTTATCCCACGGCTTAAATAGTTTCACTGAACCATCGTACTGTAGAAATAAAATTCATCTCAGATCACCCACAAAAACATTTGGTGTGAAGAGCCTGCATATTGCATCACAAGGGAGGTTTGGAGTCCATCAAATGCCCCTGTGCTAGTACTTGTATATTGGTTGAATCCACAGCATTTACCACAAATAAATTAATTAATCTGAAAATCAGTACTTTTTTTGTAAGAGCAGCCTTATGTGTTTGGCTCTAATCTTTCAGCTGCCTTTTCTATCTCTGTTACCCCATGGTATATTCGGATTCCAGATAAACAACTTTATTCTTTTGAGTCACTTTAGTGTCAGCCCAGTTGCTGCCTTTTCCTTGATGTAATTTCAACCCCATTTTAGTTGTGTAGCTGATCTTTTTTGACCTCTCACCCTGCCTTATCCAGGTACCCAACTTGGTATGAAATTCACAAATCAGTGTTAGGAGCTGCCAAAGTGGGAAAGAGCTAAGTTTAGCTTGTACTATTGTCTCCTGATGTAAGTGGCTCTGGTTGCTACAATCATCTGGTGATACAGGATAAAATGAAACTCTGTGTGGTTTGAGAAATGCAGGAGTTCAAGATGAAAATTAAAGATCAAAATAAAGTGTATTGTAAGAGTTAGAACTCTGCTGCCCATATCCTAACTTGCACCAACTCCCATTCACCCATCACCCCTGTGCTCGCTGACCTATATTGGCTCCCAGACCGGAAGCACCTCGATTATAAAATTCTCATCCTTGTTTTAAAACCCTTTCATGGCTTTGCTCCTTCCTATCTCTGTAAACTCCACCAGCCCTACAACCCTCCAAGATCTCTGCGCTCCTCCAATTCTGGCCTCTTGCGCATCCCCGATTTTCATCGCTCCACTATTGGTGGCCATGCCTTCAGCTGCCATAGGCCCTAAGCTCTGGAATTCCATCCCTAAACCTCTCCGCCTCTCTACCTCGCCTCCTTTAAGACGCTCCTTAAAACCTACCTCTTTGTCCAAGCTTTTGGTCATTTGTCCTAATATCTCCTTATGTGGCTCAGTGTCAAATTTGTTTGATAATTGCTCCTGTGTAGCACCTTGGGATGTTTTACTATGTTAAAGGCGCTATATAAATGCAAGTTGTTGTTCATGTTATTAGATGAAAAATTATATAATAGATTTTTTAAAATACAGGCTAGAAAATATGGGTGATAAATTGGGGCGGGGTAACGTCCGTTGTTTAGGCACTACACGGCCTCTCTGACATCCAAGATGGCGTCTTGGATGCGCATGCTCGTTTCTAGCGTGTCGTGCGTTGGACGCCATCTTGGTATAGGAGTTAGTGCAGGTGCAGATAACGAACGCTGGAATCATGTAAAGTAGGGAGAAAATGACTTCAGTGTGCAACGCTAATTAAAAGTGATAAGACACCATTTTGGGACTTAACCCTCAACTCAACGCACAGTCTTAACCCCGACCATCTGAACATGCCTTAGAGTGCCTGGAGGACCCCCCACCAGCGCTATTTAAAGGGACCATGCAGGATTTACAGGTTAGTGGCTGGATTATTGCTTCTGGCTGCTGAGACATTTCTAACTGTTGTTGGAGGTCTTTTAGACTTGAATACTAGGACGCGAGGACATGGCCAACATTTAGAGCTAGGACGTGCAGGAGTGAAGTTAGGAAATGCTTCTACACGCAAAGGGTGGGAGACGTTTGGAACACTCTTCTGCAGATGCAGTTGATGCTAGCTCACTTGTGAATGTTAAGTCTGAGATTGATAGATTTCTGTGAACCAAGGGTATTAAGGGATATGGGGCTAAGGCGGGTATATGGAGTTAGGTCGCAGGTCCACCATGATCTCATTGAACAGGCTCAAGGGACTAAATACCACTGCCACTGCTGCCTTCTGTTATGTGTCACCTTCTCCTGCAAGAAAGCTGGACGTGTGTCTGGGTGATGTGTCTGTCATGGTTGAATAGCTGCCAGTGTGTGTGGCCTGTAAGTTGTGGGTGGGCGGCTTGCAACAGTGGTAATGTGTAAGGGTGAGAAGAAGCATCTGGTTGGAAGATTTGAGTACTGATTGAAAGAGTTTGTTGGTATTTGGGGGATGGGGTGGTGTAGTGCGTGGTGCAGTTGGTAGGAGACACAACTTGACAGTTGACCTCACTCACCTTGACCACTCATGGCAAAGCATTGAACTTCTTTCTGCCCTGCATCCATGTTGATGATGCTGTGCGCCTGGCATTGCCTGCATCCCCACTGCCTCCCACTGCCTTTTGGATATATGTCTGGAGGGCCTCTTCCACCCCCCCCCCCAACCTCTATGGATCTAGGATGTCCCTCCTTCTGTCCACCTCTTACACCAAGATCTCTAGTGCATCAGCAGAGAACCTTGGTGCACGCAATCTCGCAGGCCTGGTACCAACTCAGATCGGCAGATTGGTGAGGTCTGGCATGCAGATTGGAGGATGTGGGATTTAGTAGTGCGCAACCTTTGTTCAATGTTTTAACATAACTCATCAGTGTGTAAACATAGGGATGGGACCAGCATCTGTGTTTTAAGTGTGCGATGTCTGATCTCCGTTCAGACTCAATGCAGATAGTAGACTGATATTTTCAGTAATAACAGGTACCAGCTACCTTTAAGAGATTTCTAAGAAACATTCTGCCTTTAAGAGATTGAGCTCCATCTGCTGGTGGAAAGTGGGAATTGCATTGATTCCCCATGCAAGGCCCGGAATGGAATGCTGATTGCAGGTTAGGACTCGGGCCAGCCTAAATTTGTGTCCTGCTTGCGCGGGGGTCATTGGGCATGGGGTAATAGCGCATCATACTACCCACCCCCAAAAACAGCCCTTTTCCAATTCTTTTCCCCCCATCGTTTCTGAAATATTTATCTACAAGGTTATTTTAGTCAAATGGGCACTAAACATAAAATAAAATAATTATAAACAGCACAAAACTAATCCTTATTATCAAACGTGCTGATAGATAAAGTGGGGTTAATTTTGACTTTGTGCGAGAGTGTAAAATGGGCGTTAGCGAATCAGCAGCCCGTTTTACATCACTCCCGATTTTTATTGTGGATTTTACCCTCCAGAACTTTATAAAAAGCTAACATAATAATATCAGTATATTGTTGTTAAAATGTTAAATTGAATGCAATACATTGGTGTTCCAACACTCTGTGCTATGGGATGGAAGCATACTGGATTGTTATTTCCCATGTGATAACTTCCTTATTTCAGTTGGGCTGTTACTAGGAGCTGCTGAGTAGAAGCTGTGTAATCTCTCATAAGTAGGGAGGTAGATGGAAATGTGGGTCAGCAGATTTAACTTTGGCTGCCCTGACAGCCACAGATACCCATCTTAATTGTTGGCTACTGAGAGCATTGGAGATCTGCAAACAGTTTGCTTGCTCACTCGCTTGCTTGGGTCTCTTAAAGAGGAGAAGGTGGAAAATAAATGAATATGTGATGCACCTCAATGAACGGCCCACTTATAGATCCATGAAATATGAGCCTGGACATTGCTGCTGTGTGGTTTTCAGATAAAATGTTATTGTTTTCAGTCTGTGACGTAAAATGTGGGTGAGATATTTTTAATACATTTGTGCTCAGGATATGGGGGATACTGACAAGGCCATATTTATTGCCCATCCATCGTTGTCCTAAGATAGTGGTGGCGGCCTTTTTGAATCACTGCAGTCCTTGTGATGACACTGCTTTCATGATGGTGTTAGGTAGGGAATTATAGGATTTTGTCCCAGTGATGCTAAAGGAATAAAACTATGGGTTAGATTTTGGTCTTCATGACTTGGGCTGCAATATGGTTGGGAGATCCGTTCCACTAGATTTCCCCCCAGACAGTGAAGATGAAAATCTGCCCTTTTTTTTATTCATTTATGGGATGTGGGCATCGCTGACAAGGCCAGCATTTATTACCCATTGAGAAGGTGGTGGTGAGCCGCCTTCTTGAACAGCTGCAGTCCATGTGGTGAAGGTTCTCCCACAGTGCTGTTAGGTAGGGTGTTCCAGGATTTTGACCCAGCAATGACGAAGGAACAGCGATATATTTCCATGGTGTGTGACTTGGAGGGGAACGTGCAGGTGGTGGTGTTCTCATGCACCTGCTGCCCTTGTCCTTCTAGGTGGTAGTGGTTGCGGGTTTGGGATGTGCTGTTGAAGAAGCCTTGGCGAGTTGCTACAGTGCTTCCTCTGGATGGTACACACTGCAGCCACAGTGCGCTGGTGATGGAGGGAATGAATGTTTAAGGTGGTGGATGGGGTGCCAATCAAGCGGGCTGCTTTGTCCTGGATGGTTTTGAGCTTCTTGAGTGTTGTTGGAGCTGCACTCATCCAGGCAAGTGGAGAGTATTCCATCACACTCCTGAGTTGTGCTTTATAGATGGTGGAAAGGCTTTGGGGAGTCAGGAGATGAGCCACTCACTGCAGAATACCCAGCCTCTGACCTGCTCTTGTAGCCACAGTATTTATGTGGCTGGTCCAGTTTAGTTTCTGGTCAATGGTGACCCCCAGGGCGTTGATGGTGGGGGATTCGGCGATGGTAATGCCATTGAATGTCAAGGGGAGGTGATTAGACTCTCTCTTGTTGGAGATGGTCATTGCCTGACACTTGTCTGGCACGAATGTTACTTGCTACTTATCAGTCCAAGCCTGGATGTTGTCCAGGTCTTGTTGCATGTGGGCACGGACTCTTCATTATCTGAGGGGGTTGCGAATGGAACTGAACACTGTGCAATCATCAGCAAACATCCCCACTTCTGACCTTACGATGGAGGGAAGGTCATTGATGAAACAGTTGAAGGTGGTTGGGCCTAGGACACCACCTTAAGGAACTCCTGCAGCAATGTTTCCATATATCTCCAAGTCAGGATGATCCCCCACACTGTGGGCCAGACAATGAAAAGGATGAAGCATTAATCCTTTTAATCATCTGTGGACTGCAATTAAAAGGCAATTAAACATCTGAACTATCACTGGGAAGCAAAGCTGGATGTTTACTCGGCAAAATTGTTGTAGAATTATAAAGTGCAGAATGAGGAAAGACAGCTTTACATATATCTTGTAGTGCTGAGTGTCTCAGTCTTCTAATGTTTCAGGAATCACCTCCTCATTTCCATTTCCTCCCTCCAGTGTCTGACAAGCCTTTTGGATTCTGCTTTTCTTCCATTATGGTGAGGCCTCTTCACAGAGTACAGTTATGGATTATGCAGTACATGATGATGGTCCCGGTGAGCTTGGGGTGCAGGTGAGTGGGGGAGGGGAACCATACTGTAAAATATGCCTTGATCTGTCCAGACATCTGATGTGCTGCTTTAAGATGCCAACTGTATGCTCAATAATGATTCAGGGTTGGGACTTTGTATCTGCCAATGTTTGCTGCAATAGTGTCACTAGCTAGGGCTGAAGAGAATAGCCTGGGTCTTCCAGGAACAATCTTACCACTCTGCTTTCCCTTAAATAATGCTGGCACAGAAAATTGCTGCAAAATAAATGCATCCTGGGAGCTGACAGGAAATTGGGCATTGATTCAATTCTAATGGTCACAGATCAGCTGGACATTGAGAGAATGGAACCCATTTCTGTTCATGTCGGACATAGCATTATGGGAGGGACCTGAAAGTCCATATGGGTGCAACCAATCACCTCCTGTATTTGTGGAGAGCCAGCAACACAGTAGAATTGTGTGACGCTGCCATACTACTGCTACTCAGTGGAGAGAGAATATGAGGAAGATGTTGACCCTTCTGCATAAGGCATCAGACCCCTTCTCATTACATCTATGAGCATTGAACTGGGTGATGTCCCCAGTGCTGGCCTGAAAGTATTTGGAAACATAAAAATCAAGAGGCATGGTGACCTTGACAACCACAGGCAGTATCTCCGAGATTGCAAATATTTCCTAGAGATCTTCATGTAAAAAGAAAGAAAAAGAACAACTTGCATTTATATAGCGCCTTTCATGAATTCAGGACATCTCAAAGTGCTTTACAGCCAATGAAGCACTTTTTGAAGTGTCGTCACTATTATAATGTGAGCAACCAATTTGGGCATAGCAAGATCCCACAAAAAATGTGATAATGACTAGATAATCTGTTTTAATGATGTTGTTTGGGGGATAAATAAGGCTAATGGAATGCTGGCCTTTATATCTAGAGGACTGGAGTACAAGGGGGCAGAAGTTATGCTGCAGCTATACAAAACCCTGGTTAGACCGCACCTGGAGTACTGTGAGCAGTTCTGGGCACCGCACCTTCGGAAGGACATATTGGCCTTGGAGGGAGTGCAGCGTAGGTTTACTGGAATGATACCCGGACTTTAAGGGTTAAGTTACGAGCAGAGATTACACAAATTGGGGTTGTATTCTCTGGAGTTTTGAAAGGTTAAGGGGTGATCTGATCGAAGTTTATAAGATATTATGGGGAACAGATAGGGTGGATAGAGAGAAACTATTTCCGCTGGTTGGGGATTCTAGGAGTAGGGGGCACTGTCTAAAAATTAGAGCCAGACCTTTCAGGAGCGAGATTAGAAAACATTTCTACACACAAAGGGTGGTAGAAGTTTGGAACTCTCTTCCGCAAACGGCAATTGATACTAGCTCAATTGCTAAATTTAAATCTGAGATAGATAGCTTTTTGGCAACCAAAGGTATTAAGGGCTATGGGCCAAAGGCGGGTATATGGAGTTAGATCACAGATCAGCCATGATCTTATCAAATGGCGGAGCAGGCACGAGGGGCTGAATGGCCTATTCCTGTTCCTATGTTCCTATGTTTTAGGACACTAGGGAGAACTCCCCTGATCTTCTTCAAATAGTGCCATGGGATCTTTTACATTCACCTGAGAGGGCAGATGGGGCCTTATTTTAACATCTTATCCGAAAGAAGGCACCTCCGACAGAGTCGCACTCCCTCAGCACTGCACTGGAACGTCAGCCTAGATTTTCTGCTGAAGTCTCTGGAGTGGGACTCGAACCCACAACCTTCTGATGCAGAGGCGAGAGTACAACCACTGAGTCACAGCTGAAAGCAAAAGATGTAGGAGATGGCACAGCTCAGTCACTGCTTCTCTGCTAAACCTTAATCTCCTAAGGCACTGCACCTTAATAAGATCCTGTAAAGTAGCTGTGCCTGGATGGGTGCAATTGAAGGGTAGCATTGCAGTTTGTATGAACAGTATGTCTTTATATCTCTTCCAATCCATTCATGCTGCTGCTGATCTTCCTAAGCTGAGTGCTAGGGAAGTACTGAATATAAGCCCCATTCTGCTATGCGTACAGAAGAACGTTGCCCAGAAGAAACTCAGAAAACCAGCTGCTTCCCACTGAATCTCCACTACAGAACTGCTGGCTCAGCTCCAATGCTCGAATTATACAGGTGTCAGGAATACATCACAGGTGATGTGGAAGCTTTGCAATATAATTCACCCCCTAGGTAACTGACATTTATCTGGCATTAGCTGCCTTAATTGACTCAATGCACGCACAGGCCGCTTCAGTACACAAAAGCCTCCTCGCAGGGCCAGCTAATGACGCGTAGACTGATTGAGAAACGTGCTCTGTGCCACATTCCTGATATTATTACCACATTTCCCTGGATTACCGCTGGCATAAGTCTTTACGCTGACAGTCATTTCTAAGTTAGGGCAGCTTTTGCTTTGAAAACTGTGACTTTCCACATCATGAGTTCCTGTTATTTGCTGGGCTGTTTAGCTGAAGAATTCCGCACAAAAATGCAAAATGGAGGTGGTTGTGCCAACTTGCACAACCCTTGTGCAGCTCCTCCAGGCTAATTGGCAGAGGTTGAGGAATCCTTGTCTACTACATCAGGGAATAATGTATGCCACTGGTACAATTACGTAGAATTCACAGCACAGAAACAGGCCATTCAGCTCAACACAAGCCTCCTCTCACTCTATTTCATCTCACCCTATCTGCATATCCTTCTCGGGGGGGGGGGGGGGGGCGGAGAAACAACTATGAAAGGAAATGGATGAAGGAAAACACCTTTATGAAGGAAGAAAATTGGAAATGCTTAAATTTGGATTGAATTTTGTGTTTTTATTAACCAGACATGAAAGACACTAATTTTGCAGATAACAGGTTCATAGTTATCAACATGATTATAAATACACTGCAAAGAATAGTCAAAACAGCTCTGCTATTTTAGAAAGAAAAAATAAATAAAATACGCTTCAGTTTCTGTTAATGAATGGTAGGCTGGGTATATATACTGGCCTGCAGTTTCCTCCACATTATGCCCAGATACACCTATAATATGATTATTAATATAAGGGTTATGCTTAAAAGATCGTGGAATTTTGGGCATAAGTGCGTAACTACAATAGGCCCAAATCTCCTCGTTTTACGTTCGTCCATCAACCGTCTGACCGACTCTCCGTCCACAAAACTGCCCACAACCCCGAATCTCAAATGCGAGTATCCTCCAATTGCACTTGTTCAGTAGTCTCTCAGCATCGTGACCTGATTTCAGGCGTGGTAGGAAAGAAAGTCATTTTCCTGGTCTTTTAATTGCAATATTATGAGTGTTTTTAAAAAATATTGTCCTCACTAAAACCTGCTCTGTATTTTCTGTTGCTTTTAATACATTTTTGTGGCAACATATAAGTCACATTATAAACTGAAAAGCTTCCCCGATTGCAGGCTCTTAAACATGCTGTGCCTAATGTTCATGAGTGATGGTTAAATGGGATTTGCTGAAATTGGTCAATTTTTCAAGGAGATAATTTGCTCCCAGTCAGATGATCATAATATTTTCATACAATATTTATGGCAACTTGTGAGCAAGTTAGAACCTTTTAATAAAATATACTATGTCATTAAGTCTGGTTAGCCCTTAATGGATGATATAAAACTACAGGCTGAATTCATGGCTGTTTCTTATTTCAAAATCCTTGAAGTCAAAAAGTTACTTTGTTTATTGATATTTGTCTAACAGAATTTTGTTTGTGGCTTAGTAACAGTAGGTGTTTCCTGTGATATTATCAGTTCCACTTAAAAGGCTAAGTGCAAGATGTTATTAAGGAAGCAGAAATTGTAAATCCTAAACCATTTTGTGTCTGTCTTCACGGAAGAAGACACAAAAAACCTCCCAGAAATATTAGAGAACCAAGGGTCTAGCGAGAATGAGGAACTGAAAGAAATTAGTATTAATAAAAAAAAATACTAGAGAAATTAATGGGACTGAAAGTCGATAAATCCCAAGGACCTGATGATCTACAGCCCAGGTGGCTATGGAGATAGTGGATGCATTGGTTGTCATCTTCCAAAATTCTATAGATTCTCGAACGGTCCCTGCAGATTGGAGGGTAGCAAATGTAAGCCCACTATTTAAGAAAGGAGGAAGAGAGAAAACAGGGAACTACAGACTGTTAGCCTGACATCAGTAGTAGGGAAAATGCTAGAATCTATTATAAAGGATGTGATAACAGGACACTTAGAAAATAATAATAGGATTTGGCAGAGTCAATATGGATTTATAAAAGGGAAATCATGTTTGACAAACCTATTGGAGTTCGTTGAGGATGTGGCTAGTAGAATAGATAAGAGGGAACCAATGGATGTAGTGTATTTGGATTTTCAGAAGGCTTTTGATAACACAGGAGGTTGGTGAACAAAGTTAGAGTACATGGAACTGGGGGTAATATACTGGCATGGATTGAGAATTGGTTAACAGACAGAAAACAGAGAGTAGGAATAAAGGGGCCTTTTTCAGGTTGGCAGACTGTGACTAGTGGGGTTCCGCAGGGTGCTTGGGCCCCAGCTATTCACAATTTGGATGAGTGGACCAAATGTAATATTTCCAAGTTTGCTGATGACACAAAACTAGGTGGAAATGTGAGTTGTGAGGAGGATGCAAAGAGGCCACATGATTGGGCAAGAACATGGCAGATGGAATGTAATGCAGAAAAATGTGAAATTATCCACTTTGGTAGGAAAAACAGAAATGCAGAGTATTTTTTAAATGGTGAGAGATTGGGAAATGTTGATGTTCAAAGGGACCTGGGTGTCCTTGTACATGAGTCACTGAAAGCTAACATATAGGAGCAGCAAGCAATTAGGAAGGCAAATGGTACGTTGGCCTTTATTACAAGAGGATTTGAGTACAGGAGTAAAGATGTCTTACTGCAATTATATAGGGCCTTGGTGAGACCGCACCTGGAGTATTGAGTACAATTTTGTTCTCTTTACCTAAGAAAGGATATACTTGCCATAGAGGGAGTGCAACGAAGGTTCACCAGACTGATTCCTGGGATGGCGGGATTGTCGTATGAGGAGAGATTGAGTAGACTAGGCCTGTATTCTCTAGAGTTTAGAAGAATGAGAGGTGATCTCATTGAAACATACAAAATTCTTACAGGACTCGACAGGTAGATGCAGGGAGGATGTTTCCCCTGGAGTCTAGAACCAGGGGTCACAGTCTCAGAATAAGGGGTAGGCCATTTAGGACTGAGATGAGGATAAATGTCTTCACTCAGAGGGTGATGGATCTTTGGAATTCTCTACCTCAGAGGGCTGTGGAAACTCAGTAATTGAGTACATTCAAAACAGAAATGGATAGATTTCTAGATATTAAAGGCATCAAGTGATATGGGGATGGTGCAGGAAAATGGTGTTGAGGTAGAAGATCAGCCATGATCTTGTGGAATGGCGGAGTAGGCTCGAGGGGCCGGATGGCCTACTCCTGCTCCTTATTCTTTTGTTCTTATGTTCTTATTTTCCATTTGCAGCAGTTATGTTTATTCATGTGATTGAATAATTTACCTCTAAATTATTATTAAGCAAATTCTGTCTTACCAAGATTATGCATTTTGACATCGTTACACTTAAGTTAAATTTGATCCCTTTTAATTCTCCTGTCCTGAAGAAAATAACATGACCCCATTGTAATTCCATAGAAACCAGTAGACTTCCACATGGAAGCCTAAACTGAGTGCACTGGCTGTGTATTTAACGATGGTGAATGGGGAGGGGATACAAATTATGATCAGCTGCAAGGTGGCAAAAAAATCTTGGTTCATAGCAGCTAACTGGCAAGCTATAATGGCACAGGAGTAGCAGGGCACCAGAGAGTGCACAGACACTGCAACGGAGGTGGGGGCGGGGGGGGGGGGGAAAGACAATAGTCATGGAGCAACAGAGGAAAGTTGACGAAGAAGACAAACAAAGGCAGCCTCAGAAGGGAAATGGGATGGAGAGAGGACAAGGAAATAAAAACAATGAGAAGGTAAGCAAAACAAAAATCAAACAGTGACAAATATAAATATGCAATGTGATAATTTTGTAATAATTTTAGTATAAAGATAAGTGAGAGCTCACCAAAGAATGGTTACAGTTTAATTGCAGTTTGCTTTTTGCTGTGCAGGAGACATGCTGAGCTGATAGTTCCAAGGTTGAATGGTGTGATGACAGGATTCAGGGTATTATGAAGCTTGATATGATGAATAATTGCATATTTTGATGCATACACTAATGTGTGGCACATAGAGTGAAATTTAATTTTTTTATATGCTACATAGTTTTATGAGTTCAAAAACTATGTAGCATATATGATCAGATTTATTAAATTGTACCAAAGGAACTTGATAATGGTGAATTAATTTGAACCTCTTGGAATCATTCACAATACTAATATCATATTGAAGTTGGCATTAGCTAATGAATTGCTACATATCCACAAAAAAACATTAAAATACCACACAGATTATATAAAGTAGATTTTCCAATGTGTCTCACTATCTTGTCCTACATACGAACATATGAAGTAAGAGCAGGAGTAGGCCATTCGGTCCCTCGAGCCTGCTCAGCCATTTGAAAAGATCATGGCTGATCTGATTGCAATCTCAACTCTACTTTCTTGTCTACCTACTATAACCTTTGACTCCTTGTTAATCAGGAATCTATCTAACTCAGCCTTAAAAATATTCAATGATCCTGCCTCCACCGCTCTCTGGGGAAGGGAGTTCCACAGACTCATGACCCTCAGAGAAAAAATTTCTCCTCATCTCCGTCTTAAACGGGTGACCCCTTATTTTTAAACTGTGTCTCTTAGTTCTCTCCCACAAGGGGAAACGCCCTCTCAGCATCTACCCCTTCAAGCCCCCTCAGGATCGTATATGTTTCAATAAGATTACCTCTCATTCTTCTAAACTCCAGTGTATACAGGCCCAACTTACCCAACCTTTCCTCATAAGATAACCCCCTCATCCCAACAATCAGTTGAGTGAACCTTCTCTGAACCGCCTCCAAAGCAATTGTGTCCTTTCTTAAATAAGGAGACCAAAATTGCACACAGTATTCTAGATGTGGTCTCATCAATGCCTTGTACAACTGTAGCAAAACATATTCCATTCCCCTTGCAATAAATGACAACATTCCATTTGCCTTCCTAATCACTTGCTGTACCTGCATACTAACTTTTTGTGATTCATGTCTGTGGAATTTGCTGCCCCAGGAAGCTGTGGAAGCAACATCATTAAATAAATTTAAAACAGAAATAGACAGTTTCCTAGAAGTAAAGGGAATTAGGGGTTACGGGGAGCGGGCAGGAAATTGGATATGAATTTAGATTTGACGTTAGGATCAGATCAGCCATGATCTTATTGAATGGCGGAGCAGGCTCGAGGGGCCAATTGGCCTACTCCTGCTCCTATTTCTTATGTTCTTATGTACTAGGACACCCAGATCCCTCTGTACCTCAGAGTTCTGCAATCTCTCTCCATTTAAATAATATACTGCTTTTCTATTCCTCCTGCCAAAGTGGACAAGTTCACATTTTCCCACATTATACTCCATCTGCCAAGTTTTTGCCCATTCACTTAACTTATCTATACCCCTTTGCAGACTCCTTATGTCCTCTTCACAACTTACATTCCTACCTACCTTTGTGTCATCAGCAAATTTAGCAACCATACATTCGGTCCCTTCAGCCAAGTCATTGATATAGATTGTAAATAGTTGAGGCCCAAGCACTGATCCCTGTGGCACTCCACTCGTTACATCTTGCTAACCTGAAAACGACCCGTTCATGCTTACTCGTTGTTTCTTGTTAGCTAACCAATCCTTTATCCATACTAATATGCTACCCCCTACACCATGAGCTCTTATTTTGTGTGGTAGCCTTTGGTGTGGCACCTTGTCAAAAGCCTTCTGGAAATCCAAGTACACCACATGCACAGGATCCCCTTTATCCACGTTGCTTGTTACTTCCTCAAAGAACTCTAATAAATTAGTCAAGCACGATTTCCCTTTCACAAAGCCGTGTTGACTCTGCCTGATTGCATTGAGATTGTCTAAGTGCCCTGCTATAATCTCCTTAATAATAGATTCTGCTTCTGTTCCCAGGTTCTGTGAGCACTGCTCAAACCATTCAGCCCGGCCTTCATGCCAGGCATAGTACAATGATGTCCTCTGTGTGCAGTGCCCTGGAGTACAAAAGAGGGCAATTAAACTCACAACCATTTCAACTCTCAGACATGGAACAATGGTTTGGGTCTCAAGCCACTCCATCATTTGGAACATAGGATCATAGGAACAGGAGTAGGCCATTCAGCCCCTCGAGCCCGCTCCGCCATTTGATAAGATCATGGCTGATCTGTGATCT
Organism: Heptranchias perlo; assembly: GCF_035084215.1. NCBI lineage: Eukaryota > Metazoa > Chordata > Chondrichthyes > Hexanchiformes > Hexanchidae > Heptranchias > Heptranchias perlo. The sequence goes on from NC_090351.1 coordinate 18,507,509, forward strand.
AACTCCATATACCTGCCTTTGCCCACAAAATGGGAGAACCTTCACCACACGGACTGCAGCGATTCAAGGAGGCGGCTCACCACCACCTTCTCAAGGGCAATTAGGGATGGGCAATAAATGCTGGCCTTGCCAGCGACGCCCACATCCCATGAATGAATAAAAAAAATCTGTTTCTTGCTTCCATATTGGGTTTCCTTTCACTCCTGTTATGACCATTACTTCTTTCCCCCTCTCCCTTCAACCTTGTCAAAGGCTGCCAAGACTTCAAACACATCTTGAGCTTTTCTAAAGCATTTAACAAATTTTGCTCCCAAAAGTGTGCACTTAAGTTTAAGTGGTTGCACCCTTTAAATTTGAGCTGCAGTCTTTTAATGCTGCATCCCAAAGATGTTTTTCTTCTTCCCCCACCAAATTAGGCTAGCATTTTAGGAACATAGGAACAGGCGTGGGCCATTCAGCCCCTCTAGCCTAGTCTGCCATTTAATCAGATCATGGTTGATCTGTACCACAACTCTATTTATCCACCTTTGATCCTTATCCCTTGATACCCTTATCTAACAAAAATCTATCATCTCAGTCTTGAAAATTTCAATTGAGCCAACATTCACAGCCTTTTGTGGGAGAAAGTTTGAGATTTGCACTACCCTTTGTGTGAAAAAGTGTTTCTTGATTTCACCCCTGAATGGCTTAGCTCTAATTTTAGCTCTTTGGTTCTGGATTCTCCCACCGGAGGAAATACTTTTTCTGTATCTACCCTAAATCATTTTGTCATTTTAAACACCTCACTTAGATCACCCCTCGCCCTTCTAAACTCAAGGGAATATGAGTGAAATTTATGTAATTTGTATTCATAATTTAACCCATTGAGTCCCAGCATTATTCTGGTTAATCTGCATTGAACCCTCCCCAAGGCCAATATATCATTCTTGAGGTGTGGTGCCCAAAACTTTTTTTTTATTCGTTCATGGGATGTGAGCGTTGCTGGCGAGGCCAGCATTTATTGCCTATCCCTAATTGCCCTTGAGAAGGTGGTGGTGAGCCGCCTTCATGAACCGCTGCAGTCTGTGTGGTGAAGGTTCTCCCACAGTGCTGTTAGGAAGGGAGTTCCAGGATTTTGACCCAGCGACAATGAAGAAACGGCGATATATTTCCAAGTCGGGATGGTGTGTCTTGGAGGGGAACGTGCAGGTGGTGTTGTTCCCATGTGCCTGTTGCCCTTGTCCTTCTAGGTGGTCGTGGGTTTGGGAGGTGCTGTTGAAGAAGCTTTGGCGAGTTGCTACAGTGCATCCTGTGGATGGTACACACTGCAGCCACGGTGAGCCGGTGGTGAAGGGAGTGGATGTTTAGGGTGGTGGATGGAGTACCAATCAAGTGGGCTGCTTTGTCCTGGATGGTGTCAAGTTTCTTGAGTGTTGTTGGAGCTGCACTCATCCAGGCAAGTGGAGAGTATTCCATCACACTCCTGACTTGTGCCTTGTAGATGGTGGAAAGGCTTTGGGGAGTCAAGAGGTGAGTCACTTGCCACAGAATACCCAGCCTCTGACCTGCTCTTGTAGTTACAGTATTTATGTGGCTGGTCCAGTTAAGTTTCTGGTCAATGGTGACCCCCAGTATGTTGATGGTGGGGTATTCAGCGATGGTAATGCCTCTGAATGTCAAGGGGAGGTGGTTAGACTCTCTCTTGTCGGAAATGGTCATTGACTGACACTTGTCTGGCGCAAATGTTACTTGCCAATTATCAGCCCAATCCTGGATGTTGTCCAGGTCTTGCTGCATGCAGGCACGGACTGCTTCATTATCTGAGGGGTTGCGAATGGAACTGAACACTGTGCGATCATCAGCGAACATCCCCATTTCTGACCTTATGATGGAGGGAAGGTCATTTATGAAGCAGCTGAAGATGGTTTGGCCTAGGATACTGCCCTGAGGAACTCCTGCAGCAATGTGCTGTGGCTGAGATGATTGGCCTCCAACAACCACTACCATCTTCCTTTGTGCTAGGTATGACTCTAGCCACTGGAGAGATTTCCCCCTGATTCCCATTGACTTCAATTTTACTAGGGCTCCTTGGTGCTACACTCTGTCAAATGCTGCCTTGATGTCAAGGGCAGTCACTCTCACCTCACCTCTGAAAACTGAATGTAATACTCCAGTTGGCACTCCTTGGATGACTAAAGAAATTGAGATTAAAATGAATCAGGAAAAGGAGGCTTAATATAAATATCAGGTTCATAATACAGTGAAGAATCAAGCAGAATACAGAAAATGCATGGGAGAACTTAAAAAAAAGAAATAAGAGGGGCAAAGAGAGTGTATGAGAAAAGATTAGCCAATAACATAAAAGGTAACACTAAAGTATTCAAACTTTATAAAACACTGGTTCGGCCACAACTTGAGTATTGTGTCCAGTTCTGGGCACCGCTCTTCAGGAAAGATGTGAAGGCCTTAGAAAGGGTGCAGAAGAGATTTACAGAATGATTCCAGGGATGAGGGACTTTAGTTATGTGGGTAGAATGGAGAAGCTGGGGTTGTTCTCCTTGGAACAGAGACGGTTGCGAGGAGATTTGATAGATGTATTTAAAATCATGAAGGGTCTAGACAGAGTAGATGGAGAGAAACTGTTCCCATTGATGGAAGGGTCAAGGACCAGAGGATATAAATTTAAGGTGATTGGCAAAAGAACCAAAGGTGACATAAGGAAAAACTTTTTTACACAGCGAGTGGAATGCACTGCTCGAGGGGGTGGTGGAGGCGGATTCAACCATGGCCTTCCAAACGGAACTGGATAAGTATTTGAAAGGAAAAAAATTGCAGGACATCGGGGAAAGGGCGGGGGAGTGGGAGTAAGCTGGATTTCTTGCAGAGAGCCGGCATGGACTCAATGGGCCTATGATTCTATTCTAAGTCTTTTATAAAGATATAATGTGCACATGCGCAGTAAAACCCCAAAATCGCAAACTTGCTCCGATTGGTTCACCAGTGTTAGGAATTAAAGGGCCAGCTACCCTACAATCAATTCAATCAGGAAACATTTGTAAACTTACCCATCTGCCCAGCTGGAACGAAGATACTTACGCCACCAAAATGTATGCAGGAAAGTACCAGCCCTACACTACTTTTTAAAAGCGTGGTGACTGTCAATGACTGCGAAACAACAAAAAATTAAGTCTTAAAAATGTGGACTGTCAAATTGCTCTTACTTTAATATTTTTTTGATTATTAAAAAAAATTAAAAACTTTAATTTTTTTTATCTTTCAACTTCTGTGAGTTTCATTACATTACATCCCTGGCTTAGCTTTTTATGATAAGGTATGTTAAATTTTTATTTACACTAACATAGAGCATTTCACCTTAAATGAATGAGTTTCACTTGCCTGCTTATGGGCGAGGCTTCCATTCTCACAGGGTCTATCTGTCCAAAGGAAGGTGCACTGATATGACAGCACTGAACTGAGAATAACTTTAAAATAGAGCACGTGGATATCGGCAACTACATGATAAGTACTTTCATAGTCTTTGTCCACATAATGTGCGGACAGCCTTGCCACGGAGCAAGTTCCGGCTCATTATAAACTAAATGTCACAATTTTAAAGGGAACGCAGGAACAGAGAGACCCGAAGGTTCCTGTACACAAATCTTTGAAGGACAAGTTTATAAAGCTGTTAAAAATATATATGGAATCCTTGGCATTATAAATAGAGGCAAGGAAGTTATGCCAAACATTTATAAATCACTGGTTCGGCCTCAGCTGGAGTATTGTGTCCAATTCTAGGCACCACATTTTAGGAAGGATGTCAAGGCCTGAGCGAGAAGATTTACCAGAATTATATTAAGGATCAGGGACTCCAATTATGTCGTAGACTAGAGAAGCTGGTTCTCCTTAGAGCAGAGAAGGTTAAGGGGAGACTTAACAGAGGTGTTCAAAATTATGAAGGATTTTGATAGAGTAAATAAGGAGAAATTGTTTCCATTGGCGGGAGGGTCGGTAACTAAAGGACACAGATTTAAGATAATTGGCATAAGTACCAGAGTGGAGATGCTGCTAATTTTTTTTATGCAGCGAGTTGTTATGATCTGGAATGCACTGCCTGAAAGGATGGTGGAAGCAGATTCGAAAGTAACTTTCAAAAGGGAATTGGATATATACTTGCAAAGGAAAAAAGTTGCAGGGGTATAGAGAAAAAGTTGGGGAGTGGAACTAATTGGATAGCTCTTTTGAAGAGCAGGCACAGACACGATGGGCCAAATGGCCTCCTATTTTTATGGGGTCTATGAAGCATAACTTCCTCTCCATTGTATTCCAGCCCCCTTAAGAAAAAGGCCATTAGCCTTTTTGATTACTTTTTGCATGTGTCCATTAGCTTTTAGTGACTTGTGTACATGCCAAAAGTGAAGGTAGTATTCCAGATGGGGTCTGATCAATGCTGTGTAGAACTGAAGCATCACGTCCTCCCTTTTGTCTTCCAGCCCATTTGAGATAGAGGCCAACATTCCATTGGCCTGTTTGATTACCTGTCCACTAGCTTTTAGTGATTTGTGTATATGGTCACCCAAATCTCTGCTCCTCCACAGTTCCTAGTTTCTCAGTATTAAGACAATATTACAATTTGTCTTTCTTGGATCCCAGATATTTAAAAATGTACCATGCTCAGTGATCAAATGGAGAGCTCTCTACAGTTTATTTCAGCTACTGGTTTTATCACATGAGCCTACATGATCCTCTTTGTCTTAGAGACATAAGAACAGGAGTAGGCCATCCGGCCCCTCGAGTTTGCACCGCCATTCAATTAGATCATGGCTGATCTGTACCTCAACTCCATTTACTTGCCGTTTTTCCTTATCCCTTGGTACCCTTACCTAACAAAAATCAATCGATCTCAGTCTTGAAAGTTCCAATTGTTCCAGCATCCACAGCCTTTTGGAAAAGAGAATTCCAGATTTCTACTACCCTTCCAGATTTCCTTCCTAAATGGCCTGGCTCTAATTTTAAGATTATGTCCCCTTGTTCTTGATTCCCCATCAGAGGAAATTGTTTCTCGGTATCTACCCTACCAAATACTTTTAAAATTTTAAACACCTTGCTCAGATCACCCTTCTATACTCAAGGGAATACAAGCCAAGTTTATGCAACCTGTCTTCATAATTTAATTCCCTAAGCCCCGGTATCATTCTGGTTAATCTGCGCTGCACCCCCTACAAGGCTAATATATCCTTCCTGATGTGCAGTGCCCAAAACTGAATGCAGTGCTCCAGATGCGGTCTGACCAAGGCACTGTACAACTGAAGCATAACTTCCTTCCCTTTATAATCCAGTCCCCCTGAGGAAAAGGCCAACATTCCATTATCCTGTTTAATTGCTTTTTGTGCCTGTCTACTGGCTTTTAATGATTTATGTACTTGGACTCCCAAATTTCTTTGCTCCTCTACAGTTTCTAGTTTCTCACTATTTAGAAAATGCTCTAATATTTCTTTCTTAGGTCCAAAGCAGAAGAATAATACTACACTCTATTTGACTTAGGCTTTAATTGATGATCAAATTTATTAAATGTATATGTATTTCATGTATATTTACTTTAGTTATTAAGTCTAACTCCTTGTGTAGTAGAAAATAATAAATAGTTTGTGACTGCTGCGCTAAACTATGATATAAGCAATATTCTTGCATGGTGGTTCCGTTCTTTTCTCATCATTTATGGGAGTTATCTGACTATCCCACTTTAAAGGCTTCAAATAAACCCCCCAACCTGATCAAGACTTATAGATGATCACCTGCTGTGAAAAAAAGGACTTTTTGTCTGTTCAATTTTTAGCATTTTGTATTGCTCGAAACTGCATGTAAAGGTTTAACATCCAAAGTCAAAAAAAGTATTTTTTAACAGAAAAGCCATGAGTTCAGACCAGACCGGATGGCTATAAGAGCTCCACAGGTATGAATTTTCTAAGGCAAGCATAATGGATTATCTAAAGTGTGGTTTAATTGGCATTACATTCAATCATACACATCTTTACCATTGTCAAAGGTGAGCTATACATTCAATATTGATGAATGGCTATTTTATCTAATATAAATATAAAAAGATGCAGCTTTCTGCTACCTTTTGTTTCAGTATAACTTTAAAGGTCCTCTCATGCCATCATTAGACAGAGCAAATAATCAGACCCCAGCCTGCGGTAGTGGGGTTAATTGAGTGGGGGGGTTAGGGTCATTGATTTGCTGTAGTCCTCTATGATAGACAGCTTGGTGGCCAGGGGTCTCCAGTCTTGGGTTTATATTGGACAAGCCAACTAAAATCTGTAACAATTGTATTAAATTACATTAGGAATTTTGTGGGTAAGGTTGTTTTTAATCTCTTATGTGCCATGGCAGAATTAGAGAGGCCAAATCAAAGCTGAATCTCAGATAAAAATGCTTCATTTATGTCACAATCATTTCAAAAACTGTTTGGAGAATGATGTGCTGAATTATAATGTCTGTGCACAGTGGTAGTGTCAATTACTCACAGGATAGGTATAGCACAAATCATTTTCAGAAAATTGCTTTTACTTTTCTCCAACTTGACACCCTCCTCTGACTTTTCAAGAAGTACTGACTACTTAACCAAGGTCACTTTTCCATTTCAGTCCAGCCACACTTACGGTCTTTCTGAATAGCACTACTAGCTCATTGCCAATTAACACTGAATTATGAACAGTTTGTGCAATGGATGTACATTAAAAAATCATTTGAGAATGCTCAAATGCCTTTCACTTAGAACCCTAACAGCAAATACAGGAGACTTTCATCCCTCCAGTCAGTCTGATCTAGATATAAATAGAATCATAGAATGGTTACAAAACAGAAGGAGGCCATTCGGCCCATCGAGCCCTGCTGACTCTTTGCAAGAGCAATCCAGTTAGTCCCATTCCCATTCTCTTTCCCCATAGCCCTCCAAATTTTATCCCCTCAAGTATTTATCCAATTCCTTTTTGAAAGCCATGATTGAATCTGCTTCCACCACTCTTTCAGGCAGCGCATTCCAGTTCATAACCACTCGCTGCATAAAAAGGTTTTTCCTCATGTTCCCTTTGGTTCTTTTGCAAATCACCTTAAATCTGTGTCTTCTAGTTCTTGACCCTTCCACCAATGGGAACAGTTTCTCTTTAATTACTTTATCTAAACCTTCATGATTTTGAACACTTCTATCAAATCTCCTCTTAACCTTCTCTGCTCTAAGAACAGCCCCAGCTTCTCCAGTCTATCCACGTAACTGAAGTCCCTCATCCCTGGAACCATTCTAGTAAATCTTCTCTGCACTCTCTCTAAGGCCTTCACATTCTTCCTGAGGTGTGGTGCCCAGAATTAGACACAATACTCCAGCTGTGGCCAAACCAATGTTTATAAAGGTTCAACAGAACTTCCTTGCTTTTGTACTCTATGCCTCTATTTATAAAGCCCAGGATCCCGTATGCTTTTTTAACTGCTTTCTCAACCTGTCCTGCCACTTTCAAAGATTTGTGCACATATACCCCCAGGTCTCTCTGCTCCTACACCCCCTTTAGAATTGAACCATTTAGTTTATATTGCCTCTCCTTATTCTTCCTGCCAAAATGTATCACTTCACACTTCTCTGCATTAAATTTCATCTGCCACGTGTCTGTCCATTCCACCAGCCTGTCTATGTCCTCTTGAAGTCTATTACTATCCTCCTCATTGTTTACTACACTTCCAAGTTTTGTGTCATCTGCACATTTTGAAATTGTGCCCTGTACACCCAAGTCCAAGTCATTAATATATAACAAAAAAAGCAGTGGTTCTAGTACTGACCTCTGGGTAACACCACTTTATACCTTCCTCCAGCTGGAAAACAACCGTTCATCACTACTTTCTGTTTCCTGTCACTTAGCCAATTTCATACCCATGCTGCCACTGCCCCTTTTATTCCATGGGCTCCAATTTTGCTGACAAGCCTATTATGTGGCACTTTATCAAATGCCTTTTGCAAGTCCATATACAAAACATCAACCACATTGCCCTTATCAACCCTTTCTGTTACCTCATCAAAAAACTCTATCAAGTTAGTTAACACGATTTATCTTTAACAAATCCGTGCTGGCTTTCCTTTTATTAATCCACACTTGTCCAAGTGACTATTAATTTTGTCCCGGATTATCACTTCTAAAATCTAGCACCAGAGATGAAATAACAATATTCTGGCTCATTGCGTCACTCAGCCCTGTTATGCTATTCTGTAGAATTTTGCAAACAAAATATAGATGGGTGGCTTATGATATTGATTGTAATATTCAATTAACCTGATGCATTGTGTCCGTGGTTCATTTACATAATGTGGCTTAAGTTCTTGACCTCCAGTGTCCCTTTGGACTCTTCCAGTGGATCAACAATCATTGCCCCTCTTTACATTTCTTTCCATTCACTTGGATGTAAGGCCCTTGTCAATTGTAACCTTATTAGGGATGATTGCATTGATATCCTGGCTTTGATTGAAATTTGGCTGATGGGTGATAGGGTGACACCTTGCCCCTTACCAAAACCTCTTTGCCTGGCTATACTTTCCACCACCTGCCCCTTGATCTCTCCTCCTAGCCCTCTGATACCTTCACTTCCTTCAAGCACCTCTCTTCCCTTTCTGTTCCCCCTCTTTCACCTCTCCTTTAAAATCCTCATTTTTCACGGCCCCTCAAAACCCAATCCGAGTTTCTCCAAGAGATATCCTCCCTCTTTTCCTGCCTAAGCTTCTGCACTGACGATATCTCATCCTTGATGATTTCAATTTCTATCTCAGCTCCCCTTGCCCATCTCCTATGAATTCACAGGCTTCCCATCCTCTCTCCATATAAACTCTTACACCCATATTCATGGGAATGCCCTTGACCTTGTCATTTCCCATGGCCTCTCTACTCCCATGGCCTTGATCACTAACAAGGCCATGTCCGACCACTTCTTTGTATCCCTCACCACTCACATTCCAATCCCACTTCCTTCTGCATTTTCCCCTAGACAAAAACTCTCCTTCAAATCACTTTCAACTGCACTTTTGTAGGATTTTAGCCACTTTGTAGGATTTCATGCTAACGTCTATAAATTTTAGGTTCAGAGCCAAAGGGAACATCAGTCACAGCCATAAGTCAACATATTGGTAAAATCAACAATGCTTTATTACTTCTACCAATTATTCAATAAACAGTTAACAATAATATAACCTTAAAGGAGAGTCTGGATGATGCCGAAACCAAAGGGCTTATCATGCCCTTGTCTGTGGGTACACTTTTGACGTCTTCTTTCTTCTTGGATGGTGGACTCCTTCCCAGCCTTTTCTCTTCTTCATTTAGAGAGTTAAACAGTTCTTCTTTATACCTTGGCTGCTGGCAAACCAAACTTCCCATTAACTTGCCATCCTTTGTCTCTCTCTATGTTGCAAAAGCAGTTTTCTATTGTTCCCACAGTCTCGCAAGGTCTAGCTGGGCAGCTGTCTTCTTCACCCTTGTCCCTTATCTCCGCAAAAGTGCATGGTCTCATTTAGCCTCCTAAGTAGTTAGGTTAACAATTCTGTGTTCTATCCTTTGTTGTTAATACTTTTGACCAAATTCTGATTTTGAGCAATCCAGGGTTTCTTTTTGGTTTCCTTAAGACTGGTATAAAAAGTCCATAATCCTTCACTTTCAAACTCACAACTGTCTAGCCTTTGGCCTTCCATTTGCCACGATACTTCTGCATCCATCAATTTGCTGAATCACACTCTCACATTTACCTTTGATGCCCTTTTCCCCAGTAAAACCTTTACTCTCTCCCATCCTAGGATTTTACCTGGTGTGGCCGCCATCTTTGCTCCCTCAAGTCCAAGAGGTGCAGACTTGAGCACATTTGATGAACAAATAGTTTAGCCATCCATTATCAGATCTGGTTGGACCACATCAAATGCTACCGGGCTTTATTTTCCTCTGCCAAAACTGTGCACAACTCCAATATCATTCTGGAGAGTGTGATGACCCCCCTGGCTTCTTTTCTCCAGTAGTAAAAATAACAATAACTTGCATTTATATAGCATCTTGAATCTAGAAAAATGTCCCAAGGTACTTAACAGAGTTATAATCAGACAAAAATGGATGCTGAACCAAAGAAAGAGACATTATGAGGGATGACGGAAAGCTTAGTCAAAGAGGTGGGTTTTAAGGAGGGTCTTAAAGGATGAGAGGGAGGTGGAAAGGAAAGGGAGTTTTGGCACCGAATGCCAGTGTTTAAGTCCTAGACAGCTGAAGGCACGACATCCAATAGTGAGACAGGGGCAAGGGACTTGCACAAAATACCAGAGTCAGAAAATGGAGAGTTCAGGGGGATTGTAGGACAAGGGTATGGAATTCGTGGTGGAGGCTGAAGACAATTGGTTCGGTCTTCTCAAAGTTCTCAAAGAGGGAAATTATGGCTTATTCAAGACGAGATGAAAGACAAGCAATCTGATAATATAGAGGCAGTGGATGGTCAAGAGAGATGGTGGACAAGTAAAGCTGGATGTTGTCAGCATACATATAGAAGCTAACCCAAGTCTACTGACAATGCAAGACGACCCTAACCAAAGTTACAAATGGCGTCCTCTGTGACTGTGACTGTGGTGCATTATCCCCCTCATCCTCCTATACTTCTCTGTTGCCTTTGCTATGGTCAACCATAAAATCCTTGTCCAGCTCAGTGGCATTGCCCTCACTTAGTTTCACTCTCAACTATCTGAGCATAGCCAGAGCATCTCCAGCAATGGCTTCTCATAACTTCTTCCAGATAAACATTAGGAATACTGAAGCCATCATCTTTGGCCCACGTCACAAACTTCATACCCTCATCATCATCCCCTTTTCCAACCATTGTGTCAGGCTAAACCAGAATGTTTGCAATCTCGGCATCCTATTTGTCCCAGAGCTGTGCTCTCAACCCCATCACCTCAGCCCATTTGCTCCTGTCCTCACCAACATACATTGGCTCCCAGTCCCCCATGCCATAACAAGAATTTTCTGTTATCTGTTGTTAATTGCAGCATGCTGTGTTATTTAAAGGGTGACATAATAAGAATTGATGTTGAGTTTATCTTGCTTAAGTAGGCCGCATTGTATGTGCTTAACAACCTCCCAAAGCGCTCTTAATTTTTCCAATTATTGAAATAGTAAGGATTAAACAAGATGAGACATGCTGAACTCCCCAGCCCACGTGATCAACTGGAATTCTATTCCAGCTAGGTTTCTTATGGCCTGCTAGACATTACTGTGTTCAGTTAAGCCTGAGTAACAAAGCATTTCATTGGGAAAATTTGGTACCTAGGAGAAATTAATATTTTACAGTTGCCGTTCAGACATTTTTGTTTCATTCTAAAGTGAATAGAAAAGTAATGGCACACATGTATGTCATTTTGATATGCACACTATTCACATGATAGGGCTGTTAATGTAATTTATGCAACAAATGAATATTGTTTGCATCCTGTTAAAGCTGACTTAAGCATTTGTTGTAGTGCTTTTCATTTTTCAATGAATGAATTCTTGTCAAATATTTATTTTAGCTGTTTCACTGCCTTAGTTGGGAAACTCTTCTGACATGTTGATAAGGAAAATTTGCTGATCTGCTTCAAATGAAGGAATAAAGTAGTCCTGTCTCAGCAGGAGCTTGACAGCTACATACAGAGCAGGAGAACCATTGCTGCATAAGTAATCCCGTGAACATATCAAATATTCATTGTTATTGTAAATTAAACAGCGTGGTATCTGGTTCTATTGCTGAAGTACAGATGCCATGAAAAAGTCACTTACAACAGTAATTTCTGCACATTTGTTATCAAAATCACATGGACTACAATCACAAGTCAATGAATATATTCACTTTGCAATATTTACCATTGACCACTTAAAGGTGCTCTATCACATATAAATCTCACAAAGTGCACACTGACAAAACGGATATAAAAGGCCAAATTTGGGGATATCCAGCATGTTACTGGTGATGAAGTCCACTGTAATTTTTTAGATTGCATCTTTAAAACTGCTGTCAAAAATGCTGGATTCTATCTCATGAGATAACCCCTTCCTTGAATCAGCCCTTAGTGCACAGCTGTCAAAAGTGTTAATTTTAACTTTGTGCGATAGTGTAAAAAGAGCGATATTGAATTAGCCGCCCTCGCCTGATTTTCATTTCTATTGAAGTCAATGGAAGGGAGAGTCGGACGTGATGTATAATCAGGCAGTTAATTCGATATCGCCCGTTTTACACCATCACCCAAAGTTAAAATTGCTCCACACATTCTTTGTTATAGCATTTGTCCAAAGCTGACAAAGCCCCTTATTGATTATAAAACTAGAATATAAAACAAAGATTTTAATAGAATGAATGTTATTGCTTCTTTTTAAAGTTTTATTGCAGTCTGTCAATGTTTTAAAACACTAAATGAGTTATCAGTCAGAAGTAAATGTTGAGCTTTCCAACATATCTCCCTATTTGACTCCCAAGTTTGCTTTGGGTGTAGAGGGCCTATTCATACTGGCGCCTCCAAACCAATCTGAGTTTGTTGATTTGTTTACAAGATGACATCTTGACTTCAGTGGGCATGATTTTTACTTGAACCCTGGAAGAGAGCGGGGGGGTGGGGGGGGTGGCGGGGGGGCGGGGGTGGTGGGGGGGTAGATTTTTGTATGGGAAACCCGGAAGTGAAGTGAGCGTGTCAGAATCTGCCATCGCAGCTCAATTGAAGCCAATTATTTTCGCTTCCAGGTTGTGCGTCTCAAAGCTGCGCAGCGGGTGAACTGCGCACCCACATGGTGCGATCCAAAGACCACTATTTAGAGGGCCAATGCAAAAATGGATTTTGGAGGAGAAAGGAGGAAGTGAAGCCATGGGTTCAAAGAGAGAAAAGGCAGCACCCGGGTTCACAGATGCTTCACTTGAAGTACTGCTAGATACAGTGAGAACCAGGAGGGAGCTAATTTACCCAAGCAATGGGAGGAAGAAACCTGGTTTTGCCACTAAGAAGGCATGGCTGGAGGTGGCAGAAGAGGTGAGCAGCAGGAGCATGGTGCCCAGATCTTGGGTTCAGTGTAGGAAGAGCTTTAATGACCTAACCAGGTCAGGAAAAGCGAGTACAGTTGCTGATTCATTGGCATTCTGTGGTGCACATCACTTCCACCCCCCCTCCCCTACATCCACACAAACACACACACACACCCCTCTCATTCTGTCTTGGCAAGCTTACTCCATCACATAACTCCTCACAGCCATTTAAGTTTCAGCACTACCCATCCTTCACTTTCTATATACTTCCTCACCTCCCCATTTATGCACCCACCACTGCCACTCACCCCAATCCTGATGCAATGTGATTCATCTGTCTGATAGTCACCCTCTGATGCATTTATCTGATAGACAGCCTCATCCAATGTACTGCATCCATCGGGTGAATACGTCCCCTTCAGTCATTCACAGGTCTGTTCTTTTGCCCCTTGTAGGAGGAGAGAGCGCAAAACGGAAGGGAGAGGGAGAGGACTGGAGGTGGCCCTCTACAAATAGTCCAGCTGACAGATGCAGAGGAGGAGGCCATGGAGATAAGTGATACATCTGCATCCCTATCCATCGGAGATGGAGAGAGTGTTGAACCCGCATATGCCTAGTGACAGACCTTAAACATCTTTCACATACATGAGGGGCAGAGATTGTTGGGAAAAGAATGGTGAGCTCAACACTGCTCTCCATTATTAGTGGCGAAATCGAGGAGCATGTTCTGGTGTTCGCACGTGCACAGTGAAACGCGGAAACCCGGAACTTGGGCCTACAGGTTCGCCGCGATATGACAGCTTTGAATTAAAGGTATATTGACGGCTGCAATCAGTGAAATCATTGAAAAGGCGCCAACTTGCTCCTCTGCCCAGCTGGAAAGTAACTAATATTGCCACAAAATAGGTACACTTAAAAATACCAGATCTGAACTAAGTTTTAAAAGCATAGGTAGCCTTAATGACTGGCAAACAACTAAAAATTAACTTTTAAAAATCTGGAGCCTCATCACTCCTTATTTTAATAGTTCATGGACATTAAAAAACATTTTTCTTAATTTAAAAATTTAAACTTTTGTTTTACTTTTGCCTTCTGTCCCTATGATTTAATTCGATTATGTCTTACCCTCTCTTTTCTCGCTGTCTGTAACTGTTTTTACAATGATTGTAATGCTGTCCAGCAGAGTGATAGGAGTGATGTGGCCCTGGCCCGGGAAAGGGATGATGGCGAAAGGGGATATGGAAGTGGGGACTCCACTCAAAGGGCTCCCACGTTTCACCCTTTGCATCCCCCCTACCCCAACTAGTACCCGAAATGCTGTCTCCTTTTCCGATGGCCGAGTTTGCTCCTGCACCGGTGCAGGTCGATCAGTCTCTAGCTCACGGGCTCCAGAACACAGAGGTCGTAGGCTGAGAGCATCTCAGCAGTCAGGGCAGGGATCTGAGCTGCCTGCCTCTACCTCTGCTGAAGCCACTGGAGATACAACATGTAGGAGGGGCCGGAAGCAAATGTTCAAGCAATTGTGGTTCACCAAGAGTATGCACAAGGGTGTTTGAAGAAATCTTATGTTGTTAAGTTTCCTTTTCTTTATATTGGCACTTTATATGTATTGATTAGCACCACTCCCATGTCTTGGCCTTATTGGGTCCCGAGTGTTAAGTTGCCCTTTCATTTGCTTCATATGAATGCCAATACATGACAGTACCCATTGGTCAGATGTGAAATGCGTGTTTGCTTGTTTGAAGGACTGTCACGTAAAGGGTGGTGGTGGTGGGAGCAGGGCTGAGTATCTCAATGTCTCCCTTTTGCCACTTTTATTAAGAGAACCTGTGAGAGATGAGGGCATCCCTGACATCCCAGGCAGCGATGTGCATGGCTGGTCTGGCAATGGGTGCATCATCATCAATGTTCCTCCTCCTCGTCCTCCTCATCCTCTTCCTCTTCCTCTTCCTCTTCTTTAATGTTGTCACCAACAGAGGATGATTGATGAGCGCCTTCGTCCATTTCCATCTGTAACCCTTTCTGCTGCATTATGTTGTGCAGGACTCAGCACACCACAATTAGAATCATAGAACCATAGAAAGGTTACAGCATGGAAGGAGGCCATTTGGCCCATCGAGCCCATGCCGGCTCTATGAAAGAGCAATCCAGCTAGTCCCATACCCCCGCGCTATCCCCGTAGCCCTGCAAATTTTTTCCTTTCAAGTACTTATCCAGTTCCCTTTTAAAAGCCATGATTGAATCTGCCTCCACCAACCCCTCTGGCAGTGCATTCCAGATCCTAACCACTCGCTGTGTAAAAAAGTTTTTCCTCATGTCGCCTTTGATTCTTTTGCCAATCACCCTAAATCTATGTCCTTTGGTTCTTGACCTTTTTGCCAATGGGAACAGTTTCTCTCTATCTACTCTGTCTAGACACTTCATCATTTTGAATACCTTTATCAAATCTCCTCTCTACCTTCTCTGTTCCAAGGAGAAGAACCCCAGCTTCTCCATTCTATCCACGTAACTAAAGTCCCTCATCCCTAGAATCATTCTAGTAAATTTCTTCTGCACCCTCTCTGAGGCCTTCACATCTTTCCTAAAATACAGTGCCAAGAACTGGACACAATACTCCAGTTGTGGCCGAACCAATGTTTTATAAAGGTTCATCATTCTTTTGTACTCTATGCCTCTATTTATAAAGCCCAGGATCCCATATGCTTTTTTAATTGCTTCCTCAACCTGCCCTTCCACCTTCAACGATTTGTGCACGTATACCCCAGATCTCTCTTCTCCTGTACCCCTTTTAGAATTGTGTCCTTTAGTTTATATTGCCTCTCCACATTCTTCCCACTGAAATGTATCACCTCGCATTTTTTGCATTAAATTTCATCTGCCACGTGTCCGCTCATGCCACCAGCCTGTCTATATCCTCTTGAAGTCTATCACTATCCTCCTCACTGTTCATTACGCTTCCAAGTTTTGTGTAATCGGACACTCTGGTAAACAACCCATCCGTCACTTGCCTTATACACTTAAGTGCAGATGATTGAGAGACCCTGGAGATGTCACCGGTGGTGCCCTGGAAGGATCCAAGGGCAAAGAAATTGAGGGCAGTGGTTACTTTTACTGCGATGGGCAATGAGTGGCCAGCAGGTCCAGCAGTTCTTCCTCAAGGAGCCTGCAGATGTCTGCAACCAACTGCCAACTCAATCCGAGCCTCCATATGCACTGCTCCTCAGAGAGGTCCAGGAAGCTCAGCCTCTGCCTGTATACCCTCTCACGTGGGTAGTGCCTCCTGCGACCTCGACCCCTCTGTTGCTCCCCTCTCTGCTATACTCCAGATCTCTGTTACGCATCTCTCTCTTGTGAATGTGCAGATCCCAACACAGCACGACGTGGCTGTCGTGAATGATCATTTTTCTCCTCCTCAGATGTCCTCTGGAATACATCCATTGCGCCCCCCCACGCACCCCCCCCCATCCTGATCTTGTCAGTTTGAGAGGCTCCAAAGTTTTGCTAAAGATGTCTCAACACAAGAACTCTCAGTCTCAACAAAGACTTCTCAGCCCAACGTTTGCCTGAGAGAACTGACAGACCAGCTGCAATACCTGAGCATTTATTGAGATGGGTAAACCACAGGTTTAAAAGCCCAAATCAACTTTAGCTGAATCTTGCCTCCGTTTCACTGGCGAGATTCAGAAGCCCCAGGAAACCCATGCAGGAGGCATTAAATCTGTTTATGTTTAAGAATTAATTGAAAAAAACCTACTTCAACTACCTCAACGATCTTATTTGACGCGCTAACTACCTGCCCGCCGGCAATAATTGGGGACGCGACTTCCGGGCTTCAGCTGCGTGAGTGCATTCAAACACACCCACTTTAAAACCGGAAGTGGGCGCATTGGAGCCGGGTTGTGGTCGCGCTACAAAAATCACCTGCCCGCCACCAACCCACCCGTTCTTGAGGGTTAAAATTCCCCCCATGATGTTTGCTTGGTGATGTCATGAACCATTAAAAATATTTTTAACATTACTCTCAGGAGGGACGATGAATTGGGGAATAAGTTTAGAGATTATTAAAAATATTTCCTCCCTAGCCGTACTCAGTTTTGGCAGAAGACCACATGAGTTGTGAAGTTCGGGTCTGAAATTACCAGGTGCTGGGGTTGGATAGTCAGATCTAGAGATCATATTAATCTTCCATGGACCCTGTTTACATGCCATTTTTAGCATCACTGCAAAGCTAAAGGTGGCCGCCAGGAATCTGTTCGGGCTTTCTCCCGTTCGGCCACCGTGGCTTTGGAGGAGACCTTGTTTACACGGTGTATCTGGGATTTCTGCCAATTTTCCTCCATAGGTTGATTGGGAGAGCCCCCATGGAAATTCCTGGCGGGTGCGGGAATGCATCCTGATGACATCAAAGGCAGCATTGATTCATACGTCGCAGACACAGCACAGCACAGCAGAAACAGTAGGGAATTGCATATTGTTCAAAGCCTTCCTGGTACCTCCTGAGAACCCTTCTCCTTTGTTACTTACAGTCAAAAATGTTACGTTTAACACTGGATATATACTTGAAAAGGAAACATTTCCAGGGCTATGGGGAAAGGGCAGGGGAGGTGGGACTAATTGGATAGTTCGTGCAAAGAGACGGCACAGGCACAATAGGCTGAATGGCCTCCTTTGATGCTGTATGATTCTATGATTAAACAGAATCTAAATTGCTTTGAAAAGATACAAAAAACAACAAAAGTGAAGAAAAATTTCTTCTGCCAACATTTTTTGCAAACTATCGGTGGGAAACCATTTAATATAGGCCATGTCTTGCTACACAATGGGAAAAGAGATGAAAGTGTTGGTCGATGCATCAGGCACCTGTCAGCTCTGTGAGCAATACATTAGCTTGCATTGCAGTGCTCACCAGCAAAGAGTCACAAGCATAACAGTTCAGGGCAGTGTTATCCCTATTTGCAGTTTTCCTGCAGGTGTCCTTGCTGCAGATGGCAATGCTCTGGAGCTGGCAGCCTGCTGACCCACAGGAGACCAAGGTAGTTGTCTGTAGTCATTGCCAGGTAAGTGTGCCAATGTCTGCACATATGGTCTGGGCCTGCTGATCTCTGGCATCCTTCTTTCAGCTTGATCCAGTAAAACCACAAAATACTGTATTGGGCGCACCTCAAGGAGTTAAAAAAAAACTGTCCCCTCAGTTTTATCAGAAATAAATATTAAAAATTGAAATATCAAAGATATGGAAAACCTCTAATAACAATATTCAGTGAAATGCACTGTAAACATAAAAAAAAGCTTTTGCCACTTTAAGAACTCTTGCGGCAAGTAGTTTATCATGCTCCCATTCTAAATAGATGCAGAAGGAAACAGGAATGTGGCTGGCAGAAATATCATATTATGGTGCTGTGTGCTCTTTTAAATTATTTTTTCATGAAATCAGCAGGCTTAATGAAGCTTGCCCAAGACTGGTGCACAAACCTCAGCACTACAGGTGCTTCCCCCCTGCATTATACTATCTTATGTGCCATGGCCACCAGTGCTGATAGTGTACTGGTGTTACTGGAGTACAGGAACACATTATCAGCCCCATAGATAGAAAACAACTTGCATTTATATAGCACCTTTAACATAGAAAAATGCCACAAGGTGCTTCACAGAGGCATAATTAAATAAAGGATGCCAATTCAAAGAAGAATGGCCAAAGCTTGGTCAAAGGAAGCAGAGAGTTGGGATAAATGGTTCATTCTCGGACTGGCAACCAGTAGTCAGTGGTGTTCCGCAGGGGTCGGTGCTGGGTCCCCAACTCTTTACAATCTATATTAACGATTGGGAGGAAGGGACCGAGTGTAACATATCAAAGTTTGCAGATGATACAAAGATGGGAGGGAAAGTAGAGAGTGAGGAGGACATAAAAAACCTACAAGGGGATATAGACAGGCTGGGTGAGTGGGCGGAGATTTGGCAGCTGCAATACAATATTGGAAAATGTGAGGTTATGCACTTTGGCAGGAAAAATCAGAGAGCAAGTTATTATCTTAATGGCGAGAAACTGGAAAGTACTGCAGTACAAAGGGATCTGAGGGTCCTAGTGCAAGAAAATCAAAAAGTTAGTTTGCAGGTGCAGCAGGTGATCAAGAAGGCCAACGGAATGTTGGCTTTTATTGCTAGGGGGATAGAATATAAAAATAGGGAGGTATTGCTGCAGTTATATAAGGTATTGGTGAGACCGCACCTGGAATACTGCATACAGTTTTGGTGTCCATACTTAAGAAAAGACATACTTGCTCTCGAGGCAGTACAAAGAAGGTTCACTCGGTTAATCCCGGGGATGAGGGGGTGGACATATGAGGAGAGGTTGAGTAGATTGGGACTCTACTCATTGGAGTTCAGAAGAATGAGAGGCGATCTTATTGAAACATATAAGATTGTGAAGGGGCTTGATCGGGTGGATGCGGTAAGGATGTTCCCAAGGATGGGTGAAACTAGAACTAGGGGGCATAATCTTAGAATAAGGGGCTGCTCTTTCAAAACTGAGATGAGGGGAAACTTCTTCACTCAGAGGGTAGTAGGTCTATGGAATTTGCTGCCCCAAGAAGCTGTGGAAGCTGCATCATTAAAGAAATTTAAAACAGAAATAGACAGTTTCCTAGAAGTAAAGGGAATTAGGGGTTACGGGGAGCGGCAGGAAATTGGACATGAATTTAGATTTGAGGTTAGGATCAGATCAGCCATGATCTTATTGAATGGTGGAGCAGGCTCGAGGGGCCGATTGGCCTACTCCTGCTCCTATTTCTTATGTTCTTATGTTCTAAAGTGGTGGGTTTTAAGAAGGGCCTAAAAGGAGAAGAGGGAGGTGGAGAGACAGAGGGGCTTAGAGAGGTAATTCCAGAGCATGGGGCCTTAACAGTTAAAGGCACAGTTGCCAGTGTTGTGGTGAAGGGCAAGGGAAGAACAAAAGTCTGAAGTCAGAGGAACAGAGATGTGGAGCTGGAGGAAGTTACAGAGATAGGGAAAGGCAAAGTTATGGAGCAATTTAAACACAAGGTTGAGATTTTAATTTGAGGTGTTGGGGGACTGCGAGCCAATGTAGGTTAGCGAGGGGAGGGGTAATAGGCAAGTGTGACTGGGTGTGGGGTATGCTATGGGCAGCAGAGTATTTTTGAGCTGATGTTTATGGTATTGAAGGTTGGGAGGTCAGCCAGGACAGCATCGGAATAGTTGAATCTGGAGGTGACAAAGATATGGATGAGAATTTCAATGGCAGATAGACTGAGGTCGGGGCAGAGGTGGGTGATGTTACAGAGGTGGTGGTCTTTGTGATGGAGAAGATATGAAGTCAGAAACTCAGCTTGGGATTAAGCAGGGTGCCAAGGCTATGAACAGGCTAGTTCAGCCTGAGATAGTGGTCAGAGAGAGGGATGGAATGGCAAGGGTACGGACATTCAGTCTTCTCAATGCTTAGCTGGAGGAAAATACACTCAAGTACAGCATTATGGCAAACATTATATTGCCATGTAAGTATTATTTGAAAAAGTGTTAAGCAGCCAGCATTCTAACACATGTTCCTCTTTCGTTTCTATAAATGTGCCCTGACAACCAGACCATAATGCCAGTGATTGTGAAGAAACTAACACATCACTGCACTCTGTTTACTTGCTGCAAATACAGCACAGGTGCATCTATCCTGGAGGATTTAGGTAGTGAGAATGAGGAAGGAGCATCACTGAGTGGATAACTGAGCTTGATTGAAGAGGAGTAAGTGATGGTGGCAGTGGAGGAACAGAAGCTGCTGGCTACGGGCCACATGGTGAACTTCCTCAGCTGCAGAATCTAAGTATTCTGACCTCAAAGGAGTTGGTTATACATAAAAGTTGCTTTTGCTTTCTTATGGAATCATTTGAGGCTGTCCAAAGCACCCTGCAAAGTCTAGCAAAATTTATCAAATAGTATAGCTTATTGGCATTGTAGTTATACAGCATGTGGCAACTCCAGGGGTATCGACAGAGAAGTCCCCAGAGAAACAAGTCCTAAGCAAAGTGGGAGCACCTTATGCTCAAAAGTACAACAGGCTCCCCCTATCTGGCTTCAACATGTCAGGAGAATAGATGGAAAAAGCCAAGACCCATTGCTTTACTAACTTCATTGCTGCTCTCAAGTCAGTTCCCATGCAGAAGAGTGGATCTGCTGAAGGAATACCCAGCAGCAGAAGCATAACTGGAGTAGGAGCAGATGAGACTGCTGTCTCTCAGGGTGATGCACCAGCCAACCTACCTGGTGTCCCCCAGCTCAAATTGCAGTACTCATCCAGAAAGCGAGCAATACTGGCCAGTCACTAGCAGCAGCAGATTTGGTGGGACCAGTTACAAGGAGGTAGAGGGTCACCTCAATCCTAAACGGCTCCTACTGAGACCCAGCTAGTCATGTCACTCTTTCCACTTGTGAAATAACTAGAAGAAGTGGTAAGATAGGTTCTGAAAAATGCACACCATACACTGTCACCGAGGGGAAGCACTTGGGTGAGAAACACTAATCACACATACATATATTACTTAAAGGGAAATTTATTTAAAATTTGTCAAGTTTTTCCTGATAGCTCGGAATAAAGTTGTAGCAAATCAAAGGATGGACATCCATGATAGTTGAAATGGTGCAGGGGACAATGTTGGTGATGGTGTATTGGGCCACTGAAAATCCACAGATGTAGTTGAATTGGTAGGCACTTAGGGGGATGCCTCCTCCATGAGCTAATAATGTCCTACTCATCCTGGCAGCAAAAGTGTATCTGCACGTCATCCTCAGATTAATAATCAATATCCTGAACTGGCCTCCTCCTCCACCTCCTTTATATTTAGGGCTCTTTGGGTGGCAAAGCTATAGAGCATGCAACATACAATGATGATCTTGCAGACCCTGGTAGGGATGTACCATAAGATACACTCTGATTTGTCCAGGTATCTGAAGCATTGCTAGGCCTCATTTTATTATCACCATTGTATCTGTCTCCTACTATCCTTGGCTGCCACAAAAATATCATTATCCAGGGCTGAAAGGATAGTCTTGGTTTCAGCCATCCTTCCAGGCTGCCTTTGCTGGCACCGATAAGAGGCACCAAATGAAAGTATTGTGATTACTGCCTGGAAGGTGGCCATTGCTCCACATGATACAACATTCTTTATTACTGACCAGCTGCACATTGATGGAATAGGAGCCTTTTGTGATTGTGTAGGTCATGTGTCCAGTGGACATCATGGTTGCATGGTTGCCATCAGTGATCCCTGATTTTGGGGAATCCAGAGGTGCAGTTAAAGGGGACAACTGTGTTAGGCTGATATCACTACTCATTGGGAACCTTACATCTCCCTTCCCAATGAATTTTCTGTCGACAGATATCAAAAAATGACTGCTAGGTTGAATCTGTCATTTGTTTGATATCTTTGGACAGAAGATTGGTTGAGAATATAAATGAACCCTATGGTAGCCTGGAAGGAAGTCAAGGCATAGCAGTTGAGGTTATTGGTGACATTGACAGCTACTGGCACTGGTGTCACTGGGATGATGCTTGTCTCCAAGTCTCTGCACAGCAGATGGAACAGTTTTTCATCTGCTTCCATGCTGACCCAGATCCTATGGAGACAGTTGCCCTCAATCATTGCCAGATAAGTGTGCAGACAGCGTTGATGGTGGTTCAGCTCTGGTGCTAGCTGATCTCGCTGGCATGTCTTCTTTTATCTTGCGTCACTTGAATCATTAAATACTGTAATTGGGATGGTTTAAAAGCAAACCACATTATTAATTTTAAATTAACTTGCCAAAAATGCTTCTGTCCCTTTAAAAGTTGCCTTCTGTATGCTAATTACATTTAATGCCCATTGTGAATGGACCTAATTAATGAAGACCAGGAAAAAGTTACTTTTACGTTCAAGACCCTTATTTGCATGTTTAATGAAGCTTTTTCTGTGCAAGAGCACAACATTCCAATGTAAAGACTGGCTGGAAATTAGTGCGGGGGACCAGGTGAGATCATGGAACATAAACTTTTCCGGTCCCCGCATGCCCAATTCGCAGCAGTGGGAATATTCCTACCCAGTTACTATTGAATCTATGGGATCAAAATGGATAGGAAGAATTCTTTTTTTGGTTATATTTATATTTTTAAGAGGTCTCAAATGTCTGGTTGTAACATTCAAAAATACTAAATACAAATTTTGATGATCGTGCTCATCATCCTTATCCTCATCCTTTATGCTGTTCAGTGGTTCACAGATTCATAGTCACTGTTGTTAGTCATCTCTATTTCTGATGGCAACACTGGCGCACTCCACCGCCAATGAAATTTATTCTCCTCAGCATTTCTCGAATAGCCTACAGCTGAACTCCTTCTCTGTTCTGTTCTTTTACATTTCACGATTTATGGAAAATCTGTTAAAATTAATTGTCATTGCATGTTCCTACCATGCTAAGTCTTTTTATTAGCTTATTTGCATATGGTATAGACACACACTCTTTCAGGCTTTCCTTTCTCCTACAATCTACAGGGTGTTAAAACTCCAAAGCATCAGCAACTAATCACCACATGATTTACTTAATCTTCTGTTCTTCTCCTCCTTGGTGCTGTCCAGGGCGATGAGCCTTGAGCCATCACCTAGGTTTTCTCCATTTAAAAAAATGGCACCCTAATGCTCTTTTAATCTCATTGTCTGGGAGTTTTTCCTCCCATACTACCTTCATGACCTTTTTCCCAGGCAAAATGAGTAAAATCAATTTATTCTCCTCTTGGCAGCTTCCTGTATTGTCTATATTTATGAACTATACAGCAGTGTGCTACAGCTATTCAGTTGTACAGTCGCAGCTCCAAACTAAAATCATTTTAAATCTGGGGAAGAATAAATGTGAAAGGCAAGGCCGATCCACTTGCTGTCACCACTGAAATCCCCGGTTGTCAACTGTTGATTTATGAGGCTTATTTCCAAGTTAATTATTCCTAACTCAAACTTCAAATGTATTTCTGCACTACTTCCCCTCAAGATGCAGCAAATTATTATTACAACTTTAGAGGCCTTCAGAAGTAATGGGACACAGCATTTTTGCTGTGAAGAAATTATAGCTGAAGTGAGGGGGAATAATAAAGTGTAATTGAAATCTGGAAAGAAACCTGCGCTTGTGGAAATTAAAACCTTGATTATAAAAACAGATTTGACTATTAGACTAACCAGATTACAGTGGAGATTGTCTTCTAATTTGTCCACATCTTCCACATCCACATGATAAGTTTCAGTTGTGAAGATGTGGCAGTTCACACTTGGGCTGATATTCCTAGCACCCTCTGACTTGGCACTGAGTAAGAGCAGTGCAGCTGAAGTGTGCTGCACCTGCCCAGGCCCAAAGAGTTATGGTATGACCTGTCCAAGATTATTAACATGGCCTGGAGGATATCAGGTGTAGGCCCAGCTCCTGGAAAGGCTTTATTGCCGGCAAAAAGGGGAGAAAGTTGTAGGACAGCTGCAGGCCTCTGAGGCCCGCAGCTATACTTTTGACCACCGGCCCCAGTGGCTTATAGCTGCTGCTGGAGGAGAAACTTATGTTGGGGCTCCGCTTTTGTTTGCTGCTCGGCCCCCTCAGACCTTCTGTTCTCAGGGGGCCCACGCATGAGCCCAACAGCAACATTCTGGAGCACCTCTGCATCTGAGTGTCCTACGGCTGCAAGTCCAGGAAGAAGAAACAGGAACAGGCACAATGGGCTGAATGGCCTCCTTCTGTGTAGTATCATTCTATAGAGCAGGAACGCCCTCTCCCATGTCAATTGAATGCCAATTGGTACAGTAGGCATCCGCCTAGCTCTGCCCTTATTAGCAGTGAGTCCGAGGAAATTCAGGACCACTGGCAACCAGGAATAGCCCAGTGCTATGTGAAATTATTGAAGCTAATAGATTAGCTAATTCACCAGAGATTGAACCTAGGAGCTACTCTATTGCTCAGTACCACACCAGGCAATTCATTTATTCACTGAGCTATCATCACTGCTTCCTATTTAATAACCCAACATAAGACCCATTTTTTCCCTCCCTCAAGGCAAATTACTGTGCTAAAGCATATCAGTGCATGAAATTCAGTTGAGTACTAACAAAGCTCCACTCAGAATTGTGCAGGACACAAATCACATGTAGCCCAAAGACAATACCAATCGGTTTTGGAAGTCAGTGCATTAACCATTAAGCCACTTGACACAGTAGGGCTGCGTTTTCAATGAGTGAATGGTTTTCATCAATAGAATAACCTTTCATGGCAGGAATACTTTGACTAATGGCAACCGCACTGGTTTTTGTTGGTAAGTTTTAACTATGGAGTAAATTATGTTCTGTGGTATACATTTCAAACAAAATACTGAAAAGAAAGTGGAATGGGCAATAATGACTTTGGCTTTGAGAACGATTATAGTAATTGATCTCATTGACTCACACATTTAAAGTTTTAATGTTTGAATTTAATTAACACAACTTATATGTAACTTGAGTTTGCAAATTTTAAAATCAAGCAAAGTATTAATTACTTCATGGCAAATTCAAACTTCTTTTATAGTTGGTGTAATTAATTGTTCCTCCAGTCTGATGTAAAGATAATTTTGATAAAGGTTTGTCTAATAAATGACACTTGCAATATGGAATTTATTTAAAACAATCATCATTTTCGTGAGATTTGGGAAGTCTTTTTTTACATTCGTCACACAAACTTACAATATATTGACTTAAACCGCGTCAAAACACATCGTGGTAGATTTTCTTATTTACCAGCTGGGCTTTAAGCATCGCTTTGACAAAATGCAGAAAGAAGAAACTTGCATTTATATAGCACCCTTCATGACCTCAGGATGTCCCAAAGTGCTTGAAGTGTAGTCACCGTTGTAATGTCGGAAATGGCAGCCAATGTGCGCACAGCAAGGTCCCACAAACAATAATGTGACATGAGCCAGATTATTTGTTCTTTTCAGTCATGTTAGTTGAGGGATAAATATTGGCCAGGATACCAGGGAGAACTCCCCTGCTCTTCTTTGAATTGTGCCATGGGATCTTTTATGTCCATCTGATAGATAGCACCTCCATCAGTGCAACACTCCCTCAGTACTGGAGTTTCAGCCTAGATTTTGTGCTCAAATTTCTGGAGTGAGACTTGAACCCATAGCCCTTCTGACTTAGAGGTGAGAGTGCTACCAACTGAGCCATGGCTGACAAAGGTAAATCTGGCAGGGAGAATCACACAGCCCTTAAAGAACCTGTCGGATTTTCCATCCATTAACTTCAACGAAAGGGATATTTACTGACTTCAGTTATACAATCCTCCCTGCCACATTTTCCATCCAGTTGGTAAAGATGAAAATCTATGCCATTATTTTGTCACTTGATCAGTGTGCTGAAAATAACATGGCTCTTTTGTCTCTCTTAAAAGAAAATGATTTGCCAAACATTTGTTTCTTGAAGGAAATACCTCTTTAAAGCTTTTGAATACTTAATTTGAGATGCTCACTTCATCATCGAAGCATAACTTACTTGTACCACCACTGAGGAAATAGCTGTCCTGATTACTTTCATCTCAGTCCACAAAGGCAAAAATCACAGCCAGAAAAGTATGGAATTATTAAAATTGTTGTGATATTAATCAGAATGCAATAGTTGCACTATGTTAAGATTGCTGCATGCTGTTAAAGTTTTTGCATGACTTCTTTTCATCTTATTATTTCTCAGCTGATGCTACTCAGATCTTAACCAGAAGCTTTTGGTGAAGAAAGTAAATTAGTCAGTGAGGTATGGAAAAGCTGTAAAGCATCAAATGCACTAGAAAGCAGAAAAAGAAACAACAATTGATTGGAGATGGAGGGACAAACACACTGATGTTGTTCACAAGCTGGTGAGTTGCTTTGTTTTTCAGTTACCAAAATTTAAGGGAACTCACGCTGGCCAGTTGGTGAATAAAACTTCCGAGACCTGCCTTGACATTTCTAATTACTTAATTCAGTGTTACTATCATTTCATAATTTTTCATCTTTTGTTTAATATATGCGAGTCTGGGTGCTGAGTGCCCTGTACCAGTAACTGAAGACAAAGGGTGCATTCACACTACAAGATTAGAGCTAGTTCAAAGTGGTTTCAGCTTTCTACTGATGTTAATCTCTAGGAGGTCGATTTTCATTGCCTTCGCCTAGCATTAAAGGGGCAGTAACGGCCTCAAAATGAGGTTGGTAGCCTCACAGTCACATTAACACTGGAGATGCAGCCAGCTCCATTTTGAAAGGGGCCTACTGCCGGGTTCCCAGAGTACCCGCCTGTTTCAGGCGATAGACCACTTTTAAGATGGAAATCGGGGTCCTATGATGCCAGTAGGATCCCGATTTCCATTTTAGGTCAGAACTGATCGGAGCCAGTGCGTACACACTCCATCCAGTTCCACGAACTGAAGAGGTCCGCTAAAGGTAAGTGGTGAATTATCTTTGAGGGCCCCGAAGGATCAGGAGTGCTTTTGCCACCCTGGGACCCCCACCCTCCACGATCACGAGCTGGCGCTCTGCCGGTCGGTCGCCCAAAAGTCAAAATCGACCCCAAGTAGTGCAAGTGGGCTGGTGAGGCCCAATCTGGCTTTGAAGCAAAGCAGAGTGAGATTTTCTTTTCCAATGAGAGTCACTCTGCTTCATTCCAATATCAGGTCAGGCGTCAGGCCTAGGCTCCAGATTCAATTAATACAATATAACTGCAGCGCTATTACAAAGTGAAACCACTTTGCATTGACACTACAGGAGTAATGGCCATTGGGACAAGACACTTAAGGCAGCAATCAGCAACCGTGGAACTGTATCCTAATGGAATAACTGCATTCAGGAGGGGAGTGAGAAAACCGGCAAGAGAAAAAAATATATAGAAATAAAGTAACAGTTTTAAGTAGTAGTCTGTGGCATTATGCTAATTTTAATAGGTTACGTGATTTATAGATGTGTATTAATGAAATGTTTTACCTTATACTGGCTAATAATTGATACATGCGCTATGAAGAAACAAGAATGAAATGTAATTGCTTTATACTGATAATGCACTAGGAAAGAAAATTAATAATCATTGGAAAACTTTAGTAATTCACCATGATAAGCAAATTTAAAATGGCAATTCTTGTAAACTGTGAAGTGAGAATTAACATAGGCTGATGGTCCTGTGTTTGCATGTGATGAACTAGTAGTTTTTCTATTAGAAAAATCATTATAAAATCATTATTAAAAAAAGCTATCACAGTGTAAACCAAATATGTTGTATTTAACCACTGTAATTAAGACTAAAAATAAATAAGTTCATGTTGAAATTGTTTTGTTACTGAATCAAAAATCTTTTGTTCATACCATTATGTGTTCTATTTTTATTTGTATCACTGTTATTGGACAGCACAGTTAATGGAAATTATGGTCTGAAAAACAGGGCTGCTTGGGAATATCATAAATATTTTAGACTGGAATTACTTGTGGTTACAGCCAGAGCCTGCAGACAGTCATTAAAGCAATTCGGATTTTTAACAAGTGACAGACTTCTTGAGATTGCCATTCCAGTTAATAGATGTTGGGCAGATGTTGAGTTCTCTAATACATTAATTCCAGTCACTGCCTTTCACCTCTGGAGATCTAGATTAGCATCCAGCTTGCAATAAAAGTTGAAGGCATCCTTATATTGAACGCAAGACAGATACGGTTCATCTAAGCAGAAAAAAAAACTATGGTCCCTACAATACAGTTCTGTTTCGTAAATGAGTCCAAAATTTTGCCTCCATTCCACTACCTGGAAGTATTGGTGATTTTTTTGTGAAAAGAAGTTTGCTCCTAAATTTCGTTTTCACCAGTTTGAACCTGTGCTTCCTTTTCAAAACTTTTCTTACCACAGTTTTCTGGATTTACCTTTTCTATTTGTTAACTTTCTTACTATTACTGTAACAACAACTTACGTCTTTAATGCTATTTTACAGAATAATAAGTGGAATGGAACACTGTGCCAGCAGAGAAGCCTTAGGAGAAAAGGTGGGTTTTTAAAGGATTTGAGAGAGGTTGGGGAACAGGGAGGTCTTGGGAGGGATTTCCAGTGAGCAGGGCCTAGGTGGCTAAGAGTTCTAACACCCATGATGGGATGGAAGGAGGATGGGATGCACAGGAAACCAGAATCAGAAGATCAAAGGGTGCAGGAGGGAGAGTAAGTCCGGAGATGGCGAAGTGAGGCTATGGAGACATTTTAAGATGAGGGCAAGGATTCTAAATTTAATGCAGTAGAAGACAAAGACCCAGTGTAGGTCACCAAGGATGGGAGTGATGGATGAATGGGGCTTAGTGCAGGACAGGTTATGAGCAGGTGCATTTTGGACAAGTTGAAGTTTATGAAGTATTAATGAAAGAAGTCCAGCAAGGAAAGCATTGGAATAATGAATTGTAGAAGTGACAAAAGCATGGATAAAGGTTTTATTGGTGGAAGGGCTGACATAAGGCAATGTTGCAGAGGTAGAAAAAATGGGCTTGGTAATGAAGAGAATATGAGGTTTGAAGCTCAGCTCAGGGTTAAACAGGTTGCCAATGTTATGCACAGCCTTGTTAACCTGAGTGAGTGGTCAAGGAGGAGATGGAGTCAGAGTCTGATGAGCATCAAAAACTATAGTTTTGCTGTTCCTAAGTGGAATAAAGTTGTAACTCATCCAAGATTTGAGTTTCTTTTTTATTCATTCATGGGATGTGGCTGTCGCTGGCAAGGCCAGCATATATTGCCCATTCCTAATTGCCCTTGAGAAGGTGGTGGTGAGCCGCCTTCTTGAACCATTGCAGTTCGGTGGTAAAGGTTCTCCCACACTGCTGTTAGGTAGGGAGTTCTAGGATTTTGACCTAGCCACGATGAAGGAACGGCGATTTATTTCCAAGTCAGGATGATGTGTGACTTGGAGGGGAATGTGCAGGTGGTGGTGTTCCCATGTACCTGCTGCCCTTGTCCTTCTAGGTGGTAGAGGTCATGGGTTTGGGAGGTGCTGTTGAAGAAGTCTTGGCGAGTTGCTGCAGTGCATCCTGTGGATGGTACACACTGCAGCCACGGTGCGCCGGTAATGGAGTGAATGTTTAAGGTGGTGGATGGGGTGCCAATCAAGCGAGTGTGTGTGTGTGTGTGTGTTTGTGTGTGTGTCCCTTCCTTTTTCATTGTCAATAAGTGATTATTCCCCTCCTTTTTATATACTATTTCAGATTTTCAATCCTCTGATGTGTGCTGTATCCTAAGTGGCGGGCAACTAATCTTCCAATGTTTATGGTTCACCCTGGCTTCTCTGTTTTCAGTTTAACTGCTCATCCAAAAAAAATATGCAGCTGAGATGAGGAGTTCAGGTTCTTTGCTAGGATTATCGAGAGGGGATGGGGGCAGAAAGGAAATGGCAGAGAGAAGAGCGCCCATGTCTGCTCTGAATTACATGTATTGGTTCATTAGTGCGCAGTGCCATTGATCTGACATAATTTAATCCCTGAAGCTTTTGTCTTACTGTCTGTTCAGGTCTCTAACTGAATTTCATTTTCCCCCAGCCGTCACGTGTGATAATCTTCCACCTATTAGTAACGGGATATCTCCATCACCTCCCTATGGAGAACACTAGGAATGTGGAATGGCTGCAAAATATTCTTATAATTGTAACTATTCATTGATTGATGCAGAAAAAACTTGTTTGTACAGCAACTGAAGAGTGGGACAAGGACCCACTGAAATGCAAAGATCCTGAACAACAAGATCAGAATTACTTGTTGGTGCTTTTATTAGCCTCATGCCTCTGAAGGATACTATTTGTCAGGAACGGATCCGGAACATCTCTAACTAGGGTTGCCAACACTGGTTGGACGCATTCCTGGATGTTTCATCTTATGTCCTCCAACCTTCAGCTGCCTGCCAATCAGTCTTTTTTCCCATCTTCAATATTTTTATAACTAATAAACAAACATGTTTAAACAAAATGCAAAGACACGCTTTTATTTAATGCCCCTATAATTTTTCTCCTGGGTTGCTCGCAGCAGTGTCCAGAAGATTAATATTTAATTCCTGGAGACTCCAGGACAATCCTGGAGGGTTGGCAACCTTACCTCTAACCCAGTTGCTAGTAGGTAAAACTGCAACACATGCTGCCTGTGGGAATAAGGTCATATTGCAGGTGAGTATTTCTCATACAGTCGTCGAGATGCTGAAAACATAGTTAGTTAATTAATTATTAGTATTAAATATTCATCTGCAGCACAGTTTTATTCTTGAGCAGTTCTACTAACATCCCTGATTTATATGCAAGCTTTGGCAATATCCTGCAAATTGAAGGAACAGTTTGTTGCAAAATAAGCATTTTCTTAATTTATAGTCTGTGTCTTTACCTACTGGAGATTGGTTTGAATCTCAGGTTTTGAAATATAAAGACCCACCTCCCCCCTCAATGCTGCAATGCTTAACCCTTCCAATTTCTACTTAATCGTGTGCAGAACAGGAGCAAACTTTCTTAATTTAAAGTTGATAAAGTTCCTGGCGATAATTTTAAGCTAACCCACCCAACGGGAAACTGACTTTTTTTTCATTAATGGGTTGTGGGCGTCACTGGCAAGGCCAGCATTTATTGCCCATCCCTAATTTACCTTGAGAAGGTGGTGATGAGCTGCTGCCTTGAACCGCTGCGGTTTGTGTGGTACTCCCACAGTGCTGTTAGGAAGGGAGTTCCAGGGTTTTGACCCAGTGACGATGAAGGAACGGCAATATAGTTCCAAGTCGGGATGGTGTGTGACTTGGAGGGGAACGTGCAGGTGGTGTTGTTCCCATGCGCTTGCTGCCTTTGTCCTTCTAGGTGGTAGAGGTCATGAGTTTGGGGGGTGCTGTCGAAGAAGTCTTGCGCCAGTGTGCCGTTGGGGGAGGGAGTGAATGTTTAGGGTGGTGGATGGGGTGCCAATCAAGCGAGCTGCTTTGTCCTGGATGGTGTCAAGCTCCTTGAGTGTTGTTGGAGCTGCACGCATCCAGGATAGTGGAGAGTGTTCCATCACACTCCTAACTTGTGCCTTGTAGATGGTGGAAAGGCTTTGGGGAGTCAGGAGGTGAGTCACTCGCCGCAGAATACCCAGCCTCTGACCTGCTCTTGTAGCCACAGTATTTATGTGACTGGTCCAGTTAAGTTTCTGGTC
This sequence comes from Heptranchias perlo, assembly GCF_035084215.1. Taxonomy (NCBI): domain Eukaryota; kingdom Metazoa; phylum Chordata; class Chondrichthyes; order Hexanchiformes; family Hexanchidae; genus Heptranchias; species Heptranchias perlo. Next base: position 18,539,712 of record NC_090351.1, read on the forward strand.
AGTGGTGACCCCCAGGGTGTTGATGGTGCGGGATTTGGCGATGGTAATGCCATTGAATGTCAAGGGGAGGTGGTTAGACTCTCTTGTTGGAGATGGTCATTGCCTGGCACTTTTCTGGCGCGAATGTTACTTGCCACTTATCAGTCCAAGCCTGGATGTTGTCCAGATCTTGCTGAATGTGGGCATGGAGAGCTTCATTATCTGAGGGCTTGCGAATGGAATTGAACACTGTGCAATCATTAGCGAACATCCCCACTTCTGAACTCATGACGGGGGGAAGGTCATTGATGAAGCAGCTGAAGATGATTGGGCCTAGGACACTGCCCTGAGGAACTCCTGCAGCAATGTCCTGGGACTGAGATGATTGGCCTCCTACAACCACTGCCATCTTCCTTTATGCTCGGTATGACTCCAGCCACTGGAGAGTTTTCCCCCTGATTCCCATTGATTTCAATTTTACTAGGGCTCCTTGATGTCACACTCGGTCAAACGCTGCCTTGATGTCAAGGGCAGACACCCTCACCTCACCTCTGGAATTCAGCTCTTTTGTCCATGTTTGGACCAGGCTGTAATGAGGTCTGGAGCTGAGTGGTCCTGGTGGAACCCAAACTGAGCATCGGTGAGCAGGTTATTGGTGAGTAAGTGCCGCTTGATAGCACTGTCGACGACATCTTCTATCACTTGGCTGATGATTGAGAGTAGACTGATGGGGTGGTAATTGGTCGGATTGTATTTGTCCTGCTTTTTGTGGACAGGACATACCTGGGCGATTTTCCACTTTGTCGGGTAGATGCCAGTGTTGTAGCAGTACTGGAACATCTTGGCTAGGGGTGCGGTTAGTTCTGGAGCACAAGTCTTCAGCATGACAGCTGGGATGTTGTCGGTGTCCATAGCCTTTGTTGTATCCAGTGCACTCAGCTATTTCTTGATATCACGTGGAGTGAATCGAATTGGTGGAAGACTGGCTTCTGTGATGTTGGGGATTTTGGGAGGAGGCCGAGATGGATCATCCACTCAGCACTTTGGCTGAAGACGGTTGCAAATGCTTCAGCCTTATCTTTTGCACTCACGTGCTGGGCTCTGTCATCACTGAGACTGGGGATGTTCACGGAGCTTCCTCTTCCTGTTAGACCATAAGACCATAAGAGATAGGAGCAGGAGTAGGCCATTCGGCCCCTCGAGCCTGCTCCGCCATTCAATGAGACCAGGGCTGATCTGATTTTTACCTCAACTCCACTTTCCCGCTGCCTTCCCATATCTTTTGACTCCCTTGTTGATCAAAAATTTGTATAACTCAGCCTTGAATATATTCAATGACTCAGCCTCCATAGCTTTTTGGGGTAAAGAATTCCAAAGAATCACGACCCTCTGGGAGAAGAAATTCCTCCTCATTTCCGTCTTAAACTGGCGACCCCTTATTCTGAGACTATGCCACCCAGTTTTAGATTCCGCCATGAGGGATAACATCCTCTCAGCATCTACCCTATCGAGTCCCCTCAGAATCTTGTGTGTTTCAATAAGGTATTAGTTGTTTGTTGTTTAATTGTCCACTACCATTCATGACTGGATCTGGCAGGACTGCAGCGCTTTGATCTGATACGTTGGTTGTGGAATCGCTTAGCTCTGTCTATAGCATGCTGATTCAGCTGTTTAGCATGCATGTAGTCTTGTGTTGTAGCTTCATCAGGTTGGCACCTCATTTTAGGTATGCCTGGTGCTGCTCCTGGCATGCTCTTCTGCACTCCTTATTGAACCAGGGTTGATCTGCTGGCTTGTTGGTAATGGTAGAGTGAGGGATATCAGCTTACAGATTGTGGTGGAATACAATTCTGCTGATGGCGCACAATGGCTCATGGATGCCCAGTTTTGAGCTGCTAGATCTGTTCTGAATCTATTCCATTTAACACGGTGGTAGTGCCACACAACATAATGGACGGTGTCCTCAATGTTGAAGTTGGGACTTTGTCTCCACAAGGACTGTGCGGTGGTCACTCCTACCAATACTGTCACGGACAGATGCGTCTGCGACAGGTAAATTGCTGAGGACGAGGTCGAGCAGGTTTTTCCCTCGTGTTGGTTCTCTCACCACCTACCGCAGGCCTAGTCTAGCAGCTATGTCTTTTGGGACTCGACCACCTCGGTGGTGCGACCGAGCCACTCTTGGTGATGGACATTGAAGCCCCCACCCAGAGTACATTCTGTGCTCTTGCTACCCTCTGTGCTTCCTCCAAGTGGTGCTCAACATGGAGAAGTACTGTTTCATCAGCTGAGGGAGGGTGGTAGGTGGTAATCAGCAGTAGGTTTCCTTGCCCATGTTTGACCTGATGCCATGAGACTTCATGGGGTCTGGAGTCAATGTTGAGGAATCCCAGGGCCACTGCCCCCTGAGTGTATACCACTAATGCCGCCTCCTCTGATGTTGATGGAGGAGTCTAGGACGTTGGCTGAAAGGTATGATTCTGTGAGTATGGCTATGTCAGGCTGTTGTTTGACTAGTCTGCGGGCCAGCTCCCCCAATTTTGGCACAAATCCCCAGATGATAGTGAGGACAACTTTGCAGGGTCGACTAGGCTTGGTTTACCTTGTCCAGTGCCTAGTGGTCCGTCCAGTTTTATTCTTATTAAATCCTTTTGTAGTGGCTTGCTAGTCATTTTGGAGGGCAGTTAAGAATCAACCACATTGCTGTGGGTCTGGAGTCACATGTAGGCCAGACCAGGTAAGGACGGCATATCTCTCTAAAGGTCATTAGTGAACCAGATGGGTTTTTACGACAATCCGATAGTTTCATGGTCACTATTACTGATACTAGCTTTTTATTCCAGATTTTATTTTAATTAACAGAATTTAAATTCCCCAGCTGCTGTGGCAGAGATTTGAACTTATGTCTCCCAATTATTAGTCTAGGCATCTGGATTATTAGTCCAGTAACACAACCACTATGCTATCGTAACACCATAAGATAAAGATGTAGTTCCTCATATTGTTAGCATTCTTATGGTAGCTGGTCCTATACCTGTGAATAATGACAATCAGGTGCAGGCATTTCGATAGGGAAAAGGAGGGTGCCGAGGACAGACTCTTGGGGGATTCCTGAGGTGACCGTGCAGGGGAAGGAAGATAAGCCATTGCTGGAGAGGCAGTGGCTGTACCTGGATAGGTAGGAATGCAGCCACACACAGTTCCAGGTCCTGGCCTATACCTCACAGTCTCCTGTTTAATCCTGCCCAAATGTCTGTTTTCTTCCTTTTCTCTCTGAAAGCTGTGCCTTCAGCTCATTCTCTGTTCAGAGATTCGGCAGTAGGCCTGTCAACCAAATTGGCTACGTACTCTCCCAAGAGGATATTTTTAGAAGGCACTCATGTTGGGCTCACAGGAATAGAATTATTATTGTTTTGTTAAGCCATTGAAAATAAGATAGCAAATTTGTTAATGGCTTTGATTGTTGTGGGCAATAGTTTGGTTTTTGCTCTGAGCGGCAAATGAATGGCACCTGCCACTTGTTAGACTTGGACTTGCCCATAGACTTTCCATGGGCTTTTGCACTGCAAGTTCCTCTTAGCGGGTCCTCAATCCAGTGCAATGCCCTCTCCCGGGCATCTTGGACCTGTGTGAACCTGGGTATCCCCTTAACCTGACCATCATTTTCTACTCCTCTCTGGCTGCAGGCATGGTGCCGGAGGACTGGAGGACTGCTAACGTTGTACCCTTGTTTAAAAAGGGAGAAAGGGATAGACCAAGTAATTACAGGCCAGTCTGCCTAACCTCGGTGGTGGGCAAATTATTGGAAAAATTTATGAGGGACAGTGTAAATCGTCATTTAGAAAGGCTGGATTAATCAAGGACTGTCAGCATGTTAAAGGAAGGTTGTGTCTGACTAACTTGATTGAATTTTTTGAGGAGGCAACAAGGAGGGTCGATGAAGGTAACGCATTTGGTGTAGTCTGCATAGATTTTAGCAAGACTTTTGACAAGGTCCCATATGGCACACTGGTCAGAAAAGTAAAAGCCCATGGGATCCAAGGGAAAGTGGCAAGTTGGATCCAAAATTGGCTCAGTGGCAGGAAGCAAAGTGTAATGGTCGACGGGTGTTTTTGTGACTGGAAGGCTGTTTTCAGTGGAGTTCTGCAGGGCTCAGTACTAGGTCCCTTGTTTTTCGTGGTATATATCAATGACTTAAACTTAAATGTATGGGGCATGATTAGAAGTTTGCAGTTGATGCAAAAATTGGCCGTGTGATTGATAGTGAGGAAGAAAGCTGTAGACTGCAGGAAGATATCAGTGGACTGGTCAGGTGGGCAGAAAAGTGGCAAATGGAATTCAATCCGGAGAAATGTGAGGTAATGCATTTGGGGAGGGCAAACAAGGCAAGGGAGTACACAATAAATGGTAGGATACTGAGAGGTGTAGAGAAACAGAGGGACATAGAGTGTATGTCCACAGATCCCTGAAGGTAGCAGGACAGGTAAATAAGGTAGTTAAGAAGGCATGTGGGATATTTCCTTTATTAGCCGAGGCAAAGAATATAAGAGCAGGAAGGTTATGCTAGAACTGTATAAAACACTAGTTAGGCCACAGCTAGAGTACTGCGTATCGTTCTGGTCATCACATTACAGGAATGATGTGATTGCACTAGAGAGGGTACAGAGGAGATTTACAAGGATGTTGACAGTACTGGGGAATTTTAGCTATCAGGAAAGATTGGATAGGCTGGGGTTGTTTTCTTTGGAACAGAGGAGGCTGAGGGGAGATTTAATTGAGGTGTATAAAATTACGAGGGGCCTAGATAGAGCGGATAGAAAGGACCTATTTCCCTGAGCAGAGAGGTCAATAACCAGGGGGCATAGATTTAAATTAATTGATAGAAAGATTAGATGGGAGTTGAGGAGAATTTTTTTCACCCAGAGGGTGGTGGGGGTCTGGAACTCACTGCCTGAAAGGGTGGTAGAGGCAGAAACCCTCATCACATTTAAGAAGTACTTGGATATATACTTGAAATGCCGTAACCTACAAGGATATGGACCAAGAGCTGGAAAGTGGGATTAGGCTGGATAGCTCTTTTTTGGTTGGCACAGACACGATGGACCGAACGACCCCCTTCTGTGATGCAAATATCTATGATTCTATGATTCACCAATCAGATTGAAGCATGTTAATAAGCAGCACAGACACAGAATGTGGAGGTTTATGTTAGAATAGTAAATTCAATATCAAATCAGTTACAGAAATCGAAATAAGAGGGTAAGAAATATTGACTTAAAAGACAGAGATAAAAGAGACAGAAAGAAAAAGTAAAAATGTTAAAATTTAAAATTTTTTTTCCAACAATAAAAATCTGAAGGAATGAGACTCCACACTTGTAAAAGTAAATTTTCAGTGCCAGAGAGATTGTTTGGCAGTCACTAAGACTTTGGTTAGACTAAAAAAACTTGACGTACCTTTTTCTGGCGCGATTACTTTGTTTCTATCAAGGCAGAAGAGGAACTTTGCGCCATTGCAGTCATTTCAACGAGGAGCCAGCCGGCGAGATCTCCTTCCCACAAAGCTTCTGGAGGGTCGCACCTGGTAGAGGATCTTCCAGATTTCTGCGTTTAACTGCGCATGTGTGGTTGCCGAAAGTTCCTCTACCATTCGCACTGAAATAACGGTGAGCGCTGTTTGGCTCGCCATTATTTTAAGAATAAAATCCAGCCCAATATGAATAGTTTGCTGCTTACCTACATTACGTGGAGATGCCGGTGATGGACTGGGGTTGACAATTGTAAACAATTTTACAACACCAAGTTATAGTCCAGCAATTTTATTTTAAATTCACAAGCTTTCGGAGATTTTCTCCTTCCTCAGGCAAATGTTTCAAGATCTCCTTGAAGCCTACGCATTTATACATATTGAACAATAAAACATGGTGTTTACAGACTGCCCCTGCAACTGCCCGTTGCCAAGGCAATCACCGTGTTCAGACAGAGAGGTGTTACCTGCAGAACCTCCGAATACACATTCAACAAAAAAACAAACAGGGAAAAAAAACAGAGAAAAAAAAACACAGAGAGAGGCAGAAACATCCGGAAGGCAGAGAGAGCCAGCAAATGACCCATTATATTAAAAACAGATAACATTTGTTCGCTGGTGGGGTAACGTGTAGCGTGACATGTACCCAAGATCCCGGTTGAGGCCGTCCTCATGGGTGCGGAACTTGGCTATCAATTTCTGCTCGACAATTTTGCGTTGTCGTGTGTCTCGAAGGCCGCCTTGGAGTACGCTTACCCGAAGGTCGGTGGATGAATGTCCATGACTGCTGAAGTGTTCCCCGACTGGGAGGGAACCCTCCTGTTTGGCGATTGTTGCGCGGTGTCCGTTCATCCTTTGTCGCAGCGTCTGCATGGTCTCGCCAATGTACCATGCTCTGGGGCATCCTTTCCTGCAACGTATGAGGTAGACAACGTTGGCTGAGTCACAGGAGTATGAACCATGCACCTGGTGGGTGGTGTCATCTCGTGTGATGGTGGTATCTGTGTCGATGATCTGGCATGTCTTGCAGAGGTTACCGTGGCAGGGTTGTGTGGCGTCGTGGACGCTGTTCTCTTGAAAGCTAGGTAGTTTGCTGCGAACGATGGTCTGTTTGAGGTTGGGTGGCTGTTTAAAGGCGAGTAGTGGAGGTGTGGGGATGGCCATAGCGAGGTGTTTGTCCTCATTGATGACATGTTGAAGGCTGCGGAGAACATGGCGTAGTTTCTCCGCTCCGGGGAAGTACTGGACGACAAAGGGTACTCTGTTGGTTGCGTCCCGTGTTAGTCTCCTGAGGAGGTCTATGCGATTTTTTGCTGTGGCCCGTCGGAACTGTCGATCGATGAGTCGAGCGTCATATCCCGTTCTTACTAGGGCGTCTTTCAGCGTCTGTAGGTGTCCATCGCGTTCCTCCTCGTCTGAGCAGACCCTGTGTATTCGCAGGGCCTGTCCATAGGGGATGGCCTCTTTGACGTGGTTAGGGTGGAAGCTGGAAAAGTGGAGCATCGTGAGGTTGTCCGTGGGCTTGCGGTAGAGTGAGGTGCTGAGGTGCCCATCTTTGATGGAGATTCGTGTGTCCAAGAAAGAAACTGATTCTGAGGAGTAGTCCATGGTGAGCTTGATGGTGGGATGGAACTTGTTGATGTTATCGTGTAGTCTCTTTAGTGATTCCTTGCCGTGGGTCCATAGAAAGAAAATGTCGTCGATGTATCTGGTGTATAGTGTTGGTTGGAGGTCTTGTGCAGTGAAGAAGTCCTGCTCGAACTTGTGCATGAAAATGTTGGCGTATTGGGGTGCGAATTTGGTCCCCATGGCTGTTCCGTGTGTTTGGGTAAAGAACTGGTTATCGAAGGTGAAGACATTGTGATCCAGGATGAAGCGGATGAGTTGTAGGATGGCTTCCGGAGATTGGCTGTTGTTGGTGTTGAGTATTGATGCTGTCGCAGCGATGCCGTCATCGTGGGGGATACTGGTGTATAGTGCCGAGACGTCCATCGTGGTGAGAAGTGTTCCTGGTTCAACTGGTCCGTGGGTACTGAGTTTTTGTAGGAAGTCTGTAGTGTCACGACAGAAGCTGGGGGTTCCCTGTACGATGGGTTTCAGGATGCCCTCGATGTATCCAGAGAGGTTCTCACACAGGGTTCCGTTGCCTGATACGATGGGACGTCCGGGTGTGTTGGCTTTGTGTATCTTTGGGAGGCAGTAGAAGTCTCCCACGCGGGGATTACGTGGGATGAGAATGCGTAGGATGCTTTGAAGGTCTGGATCGAAGGTCTTGATCAGTTTGTTGAGCTGGTGGGTGTGTTCTTTGGTCGGATCTGCGGGTAACCGTCTGTAGTGTTCCTGGTTGTCCAGTTGTCGGTATGCTTCTTTGCAATAGTCTGTTCTGTTCTGTATGACTATGGCTCCTCCTTTGTCCGCTGGTTTGATGACGATGTTGCGGTTGGTCTTGAGAGCGTTGATGGCGTTGCGTTGTGCTCGGGTGACATTCTGGACTGTCTTCTGAGTGCGGCTGATGAATCTGGCATTGACGCATTTCCTGACAGCTTGAGCATACATGTCCAGTTGAGGGCAGCGACCCTCCGGAGGAGTCCAGTTTGACTCTTTCCTCTTCGGTTGCTGTACCGCGGATCCCTCTGTCTGCTGTTCCGGATCGTCGATTGTCTCATTGGGTTCGCTGCTGAAATCTTGGGGTTTGTGGTAGAATTCCCGGAGCCTCATTCTCCTGATGAATTCCTCTGTGTCCGCCGCGAGACTAGTGGGGTCCATTTTGGTAGTGGGGCAGAAATTGAGCCCTCGGCTGAGAACTTCGATTTCGTCTGGTTGAAGGGTGTGGTCGGATAAATTGACAATAGACTTCCCTGTGGTTGCAACCGTGGTACCAGGGGAAGCTTGGTCGTTGCTGGTGGTGATGCCGAGTTTCTCAAGCTTCCTGCTCTTGTTTTATTGTTCAATATGTATAAATGCGTAGGCTTCAAGGAGATCTTGAAACATTTGCCTGAGGAAGGAGAAAATCTCCGAAAGCTTGTGAATTTAAAATAAAATTGCTGGACTATAACTTGGTGTTGTAAAATTGTTTACAATTACCTACATTACAACAGTGACTACATTTCAAAAGTACTTCATCGGCTGTCATGCGCTTTGAGATGTCCTGAGGTCATGAAAGGCGTTGTATAACTGCAAATCGTACTTTACTACATGAAGTCCGCTCCCCATCCAATGTGGGTCGTATGGAAACAAAGTGATCAGAATGTCAGATACAGAGGCCATGAGAATTGGTGATGTCAAGAGGCTGGCCTTGGGTATGGGTGGGGGGGGTTTATGTGAACAGTGAGAGTAAAAGGGCAGATAAATCAGAAGAGAGGAGGCGGGGGAGTGTAGGTGTAGGTTGAAGTCACTGAGGATAAGAAGTTGCTTGGTGCAAACACACAGAGGAGATCTGTGAGGAAGTCAGTGTTCAGCTTGGAAGGGAGTAAAACAGCAAAGATTTTGAATGAGAAGAGGTGCTTGAAGGAGGAGAAGGTATCAGAGGGTTGTGGGAGATGCCAACGTGTGATTTGGTGATTACGGCTACAATATTGGCATGGTGATTTGGGCAGGGCAAATAATGAAACATACAATCAGGATATTTACCTCTAAGAGACCCTCTCACAGTTGCTTTCTTTCAAGAAGTCAAAGTTTTCCATTTTCTTTCTTATAACTCAGTCTTCTGATGCTACGAATCAGTCTCGTGTCTTTTGTCTGCACCACTTCCAGAGTTTGAATGGCACTTTTGTGTCTCAGTAACCAAAACTGAACACAGGTCTGTTCTGAACAATTTTAGCATGACATCCTTCGATTCTACTGATCTACCTACATAGTTCTGTATTTTATTTACTTTGTTGATTGCTGTTCTGAGTTGACTAGGCATGTTAAGCACCGAGTCTAATAACACAACTAGAATTTCAGTCTTAGCTACTTTGACACCATTCACAGAATACATTCGTCACTCATTTTTTCTTTCCCTGTGCAGTACTTTGCATTTACTTATGTTGAATTTTATCTGTAACTGATGTGTCCAGTGAGGTAATTTTATCTAACTCGCTTTGTGGGTCCATCCGTTCCTCAGCCCTTCTACTACTGAAATTCTCACACGTGCCTTTGTCACCTCCAGCTTCGATCCAGTGCTGTCCTGGCCAGCTGACCATCCATCAAACCTAATCTTCAGCTCATCCAAAGTTCTGCTGTAAGTATCCTATCCCACATCAGGGGGTAAATTTTAACCCCACGAACGGGTGGGTTGGGGAAGGGTGGGAAGGTAAAAATTGTAAAAAAAAAACTAAAACCCGACCCCAACCTGCCTCCATCTCACCCACTTCCAATTTTGACGGAGGGGAGTCGACGGGCAGGCGACCAACCTGCTCCCAGCAAGTGGGTCGGTCAGTGAAAGCTGCGGGCCTCCATTTTTTGGCAGCTTTTTTATTTTTAACTCCTGGGGGCCACTTCAGGGAAGGCAAGAAGGACTGGCTCAACAGGTAAGTGCCTTTATTGCACTGCTTGTGTGCCTGGAGGAGCAGGAATGCTTCCTCCAGGTCCAACAAGCCTATCTACCCCAACCTCACAAACACGATCGATCGACCGACCCTCCTCCCCCCCCCCCACGATCTCCGACCCACCCCATGATCTCCGAAACCCCCCTCAATCCCTGACCCCCCCAATGTCTAACCCCCCATCACTCCCGACCCTGATGACCCACGGCCCTGATGACTCCCCCGATGACCGACCCCCGCCATGATCACTGACCCCTAATGACCCCCGACCTCGACCACCCCCCCCCCGCCGATGACTGACCCCCACCTCCCCCTCCCTCCCATCTATGACGTAACAACTGGCATCCGCTCCCTGGCTGTTCTCCCGTCTGACTGACAGCCAGCCTGTCAATCTGGCTGGCCTGTTGGGCAGGAAACTTACAATGGAAAAATCGTCAAATCGTACTTCTGAGTTTCCCGTCAGGAATTCCCCACCCGCCCTCTTCCTGGCTCCCGGTTAAAATTTACCCTCAAGTCTCACTTTCCCATCACCCCTATCCTCACTGAGCTACATTGTCTCCTGGTCCCCCAGTGTCTCAAATTTAAAGTTGTCATCCTTGTGTTTAAATCCCACATGCTCTCACCCCTCCCTATCTCTGTGACCAGCTCTAGCCCTACATGCTGCAACCCCAAACTTTGTGGTCCTCTGACCAGTCTGGCCTCTTGTGCACCCCCTCTGCCATCTGACCATTTGTGGCCATGCCTTCAACCACTTAAGTCCCACTTTCTGGAATTCCCTCCTCAAAACTATTTGCCTTTCCATATCCGTCTCCTCCTTAAAAAAAAGTCACCTCTCTTACCAAACTTTAGCTCCTAATCTCTCCGTATTCAGTTTGGTGTCCATTTTTCCTTATGTCCTTGTGAAATGCCTTGGTGTGTTTTCTCCCATTAAAAGTGCAAGTAAATGTAAGTTATTGTTGCTGTTGGCTAGCTTTTCAGATTTCTTGAAGCCTTGGTGCACCACATTATAACGCTTTCCACATGTTAAGAATTTTAAATGAACAACAACCGCTTGCATTTACATAGTGCCTTTAATGTAGTAAAACATTCCAAGGCACTTCACAAGAGCATTATCAAACAAGATTTGACACCAAGCCATGTAAGGAGATATAGGTTTTAAGGCGTGTCTTAAAGGAGGAGAGAGGGGTAGTGAGGCGGAAAGGTTTAGGAAGGAAATTCCAGAGCTTAGGGCTTAGGCAGGTGAAGGCACGGCCGCCAATGGTGGAATGATTAAATTTGGGAATGCGCAAGAGGCAAGAATTAGAGGAGCACTGAGATCTTGGAGGGTTGTAGGGCTGGAGGCTGGAGGAGGTTTCAGAGATAGGAAGGGCGAGGCCATGGAACAATTTGAAAATAAGGATGGGAATTTTAAAATCGAGGCGTTCCCAGACTGGGAGCCAATGTAGCGAGCACAGGGGTGATGGGAGATCAAGACTTGCTGCGAGTTAGGATATGGGCAGCAGAGTTTTGGATGAGCTCAAGTTTATGAGGGTGGAAAATGGGAGACCAGCCAGGACGCATTGGAAAAGTCAAATCTAGAGTTAACAAAGGCATGGATGAGGATTTCAGCAGCAGATGAGCTGAGGCAGGGGCGGAGATGGGCGATGTTTCAGAGGTTTAAGTAGGCTTCTTGGTGATGGAGCGGATATGTGTTCGGAAGCTCATCTCGGGGTCAAATAGGATGCCAAGGTTGCGAACGGTCTAGTTCAGCCTCATGTAGTGGCCAGGGAAAGGGATGGAGTCGGTGGCTGGGGAACGGAGTTTGCGGCGGGACCAAATACAATGGCTTCGGTCTTCCCAATATTTAGTTGGAGGAAAGTTTTGCTCATCCAGTACTGGATGTTGGACAAGCAATGTGAGGTGGAGGGATTGAGAAAACTAGTGGCGAGGTAGAGCTGGGTGTCGTTAGCGTACATGTGGAATCTGACATAGTGTTTTTGAATGATGTCACCAAGGGGCAGCATATAGATGAGAAATAGAAGCTGGCCAAGGATAGATCCTTTGGGGGATTCCAAAGGTAATGGTGCAGGAGCGGGAAGAGAAGCCATTGCAGGTGATTCTCTAGCTACGACTGGATAGATAAGAATGGGACCAGGTGAGCGCACCCAACCAGACGACGGAGGAGAGACGTTGGAGGAGGATGGTGTGGTGAAGCATGTCAAAAGCTGCAGACAGGTTGAGAAGGATGAGGAGGGATAGTTTACCACGGTCACAGTCACATAGGATATCATTTGTGACTTTGATAAGGGCTGTTTCAGTACTGTGGCAGGGACGGAAACCTGATTGGAGGGATTCAAACATGGAGTTGCGGGAAAGATGGGAACGGATTTGGGAGGCAACAACATGTTCAAGGCCTTTGGAGAGGAAAGGGAAATTGGAGATGGGGCGGTAGTTTTCAAGGAAAAAGGGGTCAAGGGTGGGTTTTTTGAGGAGGGGGTGATGATGGCAGTTTTGAAGGGGAGGGGGACAGTGTTTGAGGAGAGGGAACTGTTAACAATATCAGCTAACATGGAAGCCAGGAAGGGAAGTTGGGTGGTCAGCAGTTTGGTGGGAATAGGGTCGAGGGAGCAGGAGGTGGGTCTCATGGTCAAGATGAGCTTGGAGAGGGCATGAGGGAAGATGGGAGAGAAACTAGAGAAAAATGCGAGTTCAGGATTAGGGCAGGGGGGGGGGAGCCGAGGGGAAGGGAGGGAAGCAGCAGAGGCAGCTGAACAGATGATCTAAATCTTAGTGACAAAGAAGTCTATCAGCTCCTCGCACTTGTTGTTGGAGGTGAGGGTGGAGGAAGCAGGGGAGAGGGGTTTAAGAAGACAGTTTGTAGTGGAGCAGAGAAGTGGGGCATTATCTTTGTATTCCAGGATGATCCTTGAATAGTGAGCAGTTCTGGCAGAGGAGAGCAGGACCCGATAGTGCTTTATGTGGTCCAGCCAGATCTGGTGATGAATGGCTACACCAGTTGTCCGCCATAAACATTCAGGTCTGCGTCCCTTGGACTTAAGGGAGCAGAGATGAGGGCCGTAAGAGGGGGAATGACCAGGGTGAGAGAGAGTAATGGTTTTAATGGGGACAAGGGCATCAAAGGTGGAGGTGAGGGTGTGATTGAACAGATCGGTGGCTGCAGAAATGTCGTAGTGAATGGAGGGCCAAAGGCTAGACAGTTGGGAATTTGAAAGTGCATTTGTAAGTGACTTGGGGAAGAATTTTTTCCAGGTGTGGACACAGAAGGAAGTGGGATTGGGAGGGGGAAAGGGGATGTGGGTGGAGAGAGCTACAAGGAAGTGGTCAGAGATGGCCTTATCCGTGATTGACGCGATGGGAGTAGAGAGGCCACATGAGATGGCAAGGTCTTCACACTTAGTTTAGTCTTCAGTAGGTATGACTTTGACAGACATAAAAATATCACCATCTCAACACCAAATTCAGCAACAATAGCACTTAGAAGACTGTATGGATAATTAAAGTGTCACTTAATGTAGTGTGTCTATATTAAGTCATTTATCTGGATAAATGTGGTTAATAGGGAAGGTAATATGAGTGACAATTACGTTTGCATGCTATCGGACATGGAGATGTCATTGGGTCCCTTATTACCACCTAATATGCAAATATTCAAAATTATCACTTTATTCTTTCCACTGTATTGACAAAATGATGTTGCATTCTTGCGCAGGTTAATGGCTGATTGACGTCATGTTTCTACATATAAGGCACAAATGTGAATGAAATGCAGTTCATGTCATTATCACTGGAATAATTTGTGGATCAACAAAAATTTAGCAATAACATCAAAGATATATTTTCAAGCTTTTCACCTGTTGTGATTTTAATAGGTGATCATTTCAATTCTGAGATCACTTAAATGTTACTATTTGTTTTCAGCACAATAAGAATACTGGAATGTGTTCATTGCCACATTTCACAATGCTGTTGACCTTCACAAAAAAGCAATCTGGAAAGCTGAGGAAAATAAGTCAATCATAATCACAGTTTCAATGCTCACCTTTTGTCTCATTGCACCAGTCTTCATTCTTTGGATTTAAATGATGAATTTGCCATGTCACTCTAATGCCTCAATCAAGGCTGTCTTTTTAATTTCCTACAAGCATTTTGGACTGAAATCCAAGCATGAAATCATGATGCAGGGATGCAATGAGTATAGTAAACCACATCAGTATGGGAGTACCTGGTTTTAATCCAAAATGTTTGAAAATTAAATATATTGGCAGCAAAATTCAAGGTATACAGTCAAGATTTTCAGACTTTCAATGTCTATTTATGAAATAAATTCTAAAGCTTTGCAATATTGTTGACATATATTTTCAATACAGTAAGCACTGTACTTTTCCATGGACATTTTATTTCTGGAGGGAAGTACTTGGTTTCCACATAGCACTTTGTCATTAGCAAATCAGCCTATACCGAACCCATAGCAAATTGCTATTTATACATCCTCCTCAAATTAGGTAATAGTGACACTAGTTATTGGCATTCTCATGTCTGAGTCAGAAGACTGCGGGTTTGGGGCCCACTCAGGATTTGAGCACATAATCTAGACTGACACTTCAATAAAGTGCTGAGGAAGTACAGTCCTTTGAGACATTGAACTGAGGCCCTGTCTGCTGGTTCAGGTAATTCAGGTGAACATTATGGCACTATTTGATGAAGAACAGAGAGTTTAACCCGTGTCCTGGCCAACGTTGTTTACTCACCGCCCCACCCCCAGCCCTAGCCAACATCACCAAAAACAGACTAAATGGCCATTCATTTAATTATCTATTTGTGGAGCCTTGCTATCCCATTAGCTGCCACATTTGCCAAGATAACAACAGTGACTCCATCTCAAAAGTAATTCATTGCTTTGGGACATCCTGAAGAGAAAGCATTATATGAATCAATCTTTCTTATCTTCATTTGCTGTACCTGTGTGAGTGGTAAATTAAGACTGACAGATTTCAGGAAGATGGAAGCAGGTTACAATTGGGAGTAACTAGAACAAAGCTGATAGAGTGAAGACTTCATCTGAAGCACTTCTGGCTTCAGTTCTTTTTCCTTGATGAGGGAAAACAAGGTTAATACTTCAAAATAAAATTAAATAAAAATTGAAGTCTCTGTACTGTGAAGTGTCCTATGTCCTTTATTTTCAGTGTCTGTATTATTCTGGGCTACACAAAAATCACTTGGACCTCTGTTGCACTGGGTCCCCTCCCTCCTGAGAATGGACTTCCCGACCTACCTTTTTCCAGACCGCCCGATATTGTGCCGGTTCAGAGCCGGTGGGTTGCCTGTTTTCTATCCATGGTTTGTGGGGGATATGCTAATGAGGCCTGGCCCTCAAAATGGACCGGAACCTCCAGCGGCTCCTTCAGGCAGCTTCCTGATAGTGCAAGGCCCCCTAGGATCCCAGCACCCCGAAGCTCCAGCAGCCGACTGGTTCCACGTGGGTTGCGAGCTACCTTGGAGCACTGGTTTAGTGCCCGCAGCTTGCCAGCTGCATGTAAAATGAGACCCGGGGCCCAAAATGATTCAGGCCTCACTGTGGTAACAATGGTGGGCTGAGTGTGCCCGCTGACCGCCTGTCATGCGCCTCAAGTTAAAATTGGCTCCCTTATCTTGTTTGGTCTAGAGTGCCTCAAATAATTGTCCTAACTGATGTAGTCATTCATCAGGGCTGGGTACGGCACAATTTGGAAAATGCAAACTGGTTGTAATTACTGCAAAAGTAGCATCACTATTACTAGAATCACTACGTGCTAAGCACATAGAAACATTACTGCACACAGGACGATTTTGGCACAAATTATTTTTTTTGGTTCCTGCATTCTTTTTAGCTTTGGCTTATCCTGCCCAACATTGGAGAGATCCCACAGCTAAATGTCTGCATGTAGCAGTCTGCAAACAGGCAAGTACATATTGACTATTGTAGAATTGTGCCAACTCATAAATGTTGCAAAACTACAGTGATGCTGTAACAGACCCACAGGTTATGCGGAAGTAATATTCATCTGAAAGTCATCACATTATTCGAAAAGCAATATTTGTTTTAATGTAGTTGCCAAGATGTCTCAGCATTTACCTTAGTTACAATGTTAATATAACCACTCCTGGTAAATTGTTTTGTTAATATTTCTATACTCGAAAAAGCTCAAGAGAATTGAAAGGTGGGAGTGATTAGAATAATGGCAAACCAATGCATAAGTAAGCTATATTTCTGCTGTCAGATTATACTTTTCCATCCTGTGTACTCTCCATATCAGGCGTCTAATCCAATGCAAAGCTGTATAATGGGATAGTGGAGGGATATTGTGTAACTGGGTTGTCAACCATCTTTTATTTGGAATTTTTAACAACATGGTCCTTTGATCTGCAATAAGGTTGTCTGATGACAAGTATTCTGTTTAGACTATCTGCTGTATAGCAACTCTGACTACTCCATATGCAACATCTGTAACAAGGTGATGAAATTATTATGGATTTAGGGGAAAATGAATAATGAGTCATCATGATGTATTTATTATAAAATTTGTCAAATATTAATATTGCATTAGGAATCCCAGAATATTTTAGTACTTGTTGCACCGTGGAGCAGCAATGAGTAATTCAGTCAGAGTCTTTGTTTTGATTGAATAATTCATCAACATATCAAGAGACTCTTCTACAAAACTCTTCTGGTTACATAAACCCTATTTCTAATGACACTGATCCTTTTGATATTACAATGATATCTATATGTTCAGGACCATGGTCTAGTAGGGTGGGTTTTAAACTACTTTTGCAGCGATCTCAAAAAATCAAGACAGTTTACACTGGAGGCTTGAAAATGATACATGATTCACAACAGGACAAAGTATCTGGAGTACAAAAAGCTGATAATATATTGAAAATATGCAGCTAGAAAAGCTGCAAAGTGGATTCAAAAATTGATATTCATCAGCTACTGGAAACACTGTTATCTCTTAAAATATTCAATTAATAACGCATATAGGCTGCGAGTGGGATTGAATATTGAAAGTTTTCTTTTAGATTGGACTAATACTGTTTCACTGATGGTGTCTCTAATATTGTATCCTATATTCACAGTTAAGCAAAATTACTTCAGTCTAGATATTTTGGATCGTATTGGGAGGAATACATTAACCATAAATTTGGAGAGTTTACCATTTATCTTCCATGTATTTATTATCTGTATTCCAGTGAATTTCACATTTAAATTCTCCTTTGACTGCTGGAAGTGTTAATGTGTCTCTGACTGATAACTTACCTTTTTCATGAAGTATAAACCTGTCACTTTGATTAATTCCTTGCTAACAGACATGGTTGTTACCTGTTCCAAAGTCTTTACAGAACTGCTTCTTTCAAATGACTATGGGTGGTTTCTCTTTTTTTATTGTCATTTTAATCTGGCTTCTGGGTTTGTCAGTCCTGTTTATCTTATTTAATTTCTCTTGCTTGTTTTATCATTCTCCCCACCCCCCACCATCATGATTGGCCTTCTGGATCATTTCCCTTGACAATGTATAGCCCTAATGATGGGAGTCCATGGGAGCAATTTTAACCTGACCTGCTGAGTAGGTACAAATGTACAGCACCGAAACAGGCCATTCGACCCAACAGTTCCATGCCAGTGTTTATGCTCCATACGAGCCTCCTCCCACCCCTTTTCATCAAACCCTATCAGCATAACCTTCTATTCCTTTCTCCCTCATGTGTTTATCTAGTTTCCCCATAAATGCATCTATGCTATCTCTTCTGCTAATCAGTTTTGTACTAAATTTTGAACCCTTGGAAGGTGATGGAATGGTTTCCAATGGGAAATGAATGTGTGGAAAGCTAAAGTTGATTTGGTAGGCAGTTAAAATGCTCTGAGTTACTTACCTGCCCTCGAGCTGCCAGGATCCTACTGTCTACGATTTTAACCTGCTCTCTTGAGCAGGTGGCAAGGACAATCAACAAAGCTGGTGGGGTCCTTCTTTACATATGCATGTTGGGTCTCGATGACACTGTTGGGTTCCCCATGCCTCAGTGAGTTGATTTCATAATTCCCATTCTCCTTTTCAAATCCCTCCAAGGCTTTGAACCACTCTACCTTAGTGATATTCTGCATTATGTCTCCACATGTACCCTCCACTCCTCTAACACCAGGCTTCTTGTTCCCCACTCCCTCTGGTCTATAATCGGTGCTTAGGTCCTAAGTTCTGGAATTTCCTCCCTAAACCTCTCTTCCTCTCTCTCCTCCTTTAAGACACTCCTTAAAACCTATCTCTTTGACCAAGCTTTTGGTCACCTGGCCTAATATCTACTTACGTGGCTCGGTGTCAAATTTTGTTTGATAACACTCCAGTGAAGCGCCTTGGGATGTTTTACTACATTAAAGGCGCTCTATAAATCCAAGTTGTCATTGTTGCTAATTCGACCATTTTGCTCTGTCCCCTGGAACTCCACACTTCACTCCACCATGCCACTTTTCAAAGCCCTCCTCAAAACCCTTTTCTTAACCATGCCTTTGGTAAACCACCCTAGCCATCTTCACTCTCCCCTTTCTCCCTCCTGATTGACAGCCACTGTTTTGTCCTTCTGAACATAAAGCACTTTGATCCATCTTCTTGCACACCAGAACTGCAAGATGTTATTGAAATCCATCTTTCCTCAACACGGCATTCCTGACTAAGTCATGTATATAATATAACAATAAAACTGTCCACAATTTTCAGCATTCTGCTTTGTCAAATTTCCAAATGGCTATGAAGTTATTCATATTACAAGCAGTCGGAGACCAGAGCAATGGGATAGCTGGGAGTGTAGTACAAACAAATCTGCTGAACAAAGCAGATGCTTTCTATCTTGCTCTTACAGTTTGTCATTACAAATTGGCTGTTAGCCAAGCAGAATGTATGATGGGCAGAAAGTCAAGAATAACATTACTGCTCCAACTACACAAACTAATCCCACATGTGCAGGTTTGGAAATGGAAAGAAAGACAGAAGAATCAAAGCAGAACATAAAATTTGTTACAGTTCTCAACACTGTACACAAAATCCAGGGGCTCTTTAAACAGGTTATCACACCCAAATCAAAGATACGCAGTCCAGGAGTATGATATTTGCAAAGACAAAGATATTACAACCCTTATTTATCAGTAGGCCAGGGTGCCTATGTCCAAACAGCAGCATTTCATACCTAACAACACAGGACCATACTAAAGAGGACAAGTCTGCCTGTAATTAAACAGAAGGATTGGCCAGACTGTTAGAAAAACCTGTGACTGAATCTTGGGTTATAGAACATCAGGGGCTACAGAAGCCCAGACTTTCCTAGTGGGGCCTGGAGGGTCACTCCTGCTCCTCTTGGCCTCAAAAAGATAACTTACCTATTAGGATCTCCGATTCCTCTTCCCTGACAGATTTTACTGAGCGTGCCCATGGTGGATACCCCGCTCAGTACATCCTAGGACCCCAATTAGCATATATTAATGAGACTCCCACCTGAGTCAGGTGAGCTTCTGACCTGTCGACAAAAATAGCCGGGTTAAACCTGGGATTGGAGGAGCAAATAGAGCTGCTCGATTTTAACTCCCCTTCCGCCCAGTTTCTGCCGGGAGGAGGGAGTTAAAATAACCCCTTAGAAGCCTGTGTGAATCACTTTGTAATATTCTCTTGCCTCCAGGAGGTATTTCAGTGAAGCATTCTTAAATTAGGGTTATCAGGGACAATAATCTTATTACACCACTATCCAAACTCGGGTCATTTCACAGGTCCATATTTAACCTTCTACATTAACTGTGGTTCTGAAACATCGACACTAACCTTTAGGGACAAACAAATGGATGGAGCAATTACTATTTGGTAATGTCTACAGAAAAAGTATATTAAAAAGTAAAACTGATTTTTCATTATATGGTTAAAAGTTGTACTAAAATGGCTTAACAGGTTTACTTTTTAATCCTTCATAGAATTATTTAAAAAAAACAACACAGAAGGAGGTCATGCTACTCAAGAAATCTTTGATTTGTAATATGTACAGAATAGTATATATTTCTATGGATTTTGAAAACAAAAAATACCAAGCATACCTGTGATAGTCATCTATAATCTTTCCTACAATATCATCTGGACTTCACCTTGATAATGATATTAATTGTTCCCAGAATATAATGATAAATTGCTTCTAAGCTTTATAGCAAAAGAACCTCTAAAGCCCAGCATAGTAGATAAGAGTTATGACATGGGAATGAATTTGAGATGGGGTTGGGGAGAATATAGTTGGAATTAATTTGATGCTAGATAGAGCTTGCTCTTAATTAGAGCAGCCTATGCTTTCATTTCTCTTTGCTGTCTCAATTTTAGTGTTTAATATGAATAGTCAGACATCTGATTCATGTTCAGTAATAACAATTCTGAAGTTTCCAATTTAGTGCCAATTATTGTGCTATGGATTTGCAGCCACAAGGAACTAGACTGAGACTGCCCAACTCATTTCACTTGGAACCTATGCACCCAGCAAAGACTTCCCAGGAGTTTGGTTTGGATTT
The DNA here is from genome assembly GCF_035084215.1 of Heptranchias perlo. NCBI lineage: Eukaryota > Metazoa > Chordata > Chondrichthyes > Hexanchiformes > Hexanchidae > Heptranchias > Heptranchias perlo. Next base: position 18,560,307 of record NC_090351.1, read on the forward strand.
ATATCCATTTTCCAACAACAGGAGAGCAATATGAAATTGCTGTTCAGTTAACCAGAAGATGCATTAAAGAGATAAAGGTGTAGTGATGAGGAGCTTATTTGTAATGAGATGTGGGATAATTTTAACCTCCAAGAACGGGGTGTTGGGGGTTGATGGGCAGTAAAAATAGTTGATTTTTGGGACTGCATCCCGGCTCCAACGCGCCCACTTCTGGATTTAACCCAGGCACGTTTCGATGCACACGCGCAACAGAAACCCAGAAGTCCCGTCCCCACTTAAAGCCAATGGGCCGATACTTAAAGGGGCAGTGCACCTCATTGTGATAGTTCAGGCACTTAATATTTTGTGTATTAGAAATGCCAAACAAATTTAACCTTACCTGTTCGGATTGCCCATCGCTCCTGATTCACATCAGGTGAAAGCAGGCGGGAAGGACCAGATCCATGAGGTGAGTGTCTTTATTGCACTGCTTGTGGGTCAGGAGAAGCGGGAGTGCTTCATCCAGGCACAACAAGCTCACCTGACATGAGCGGACCCCCACGATTGGCTGACCCCCAGTGGGGAACATGCTGGACCCCCCCCCCACCAATGCTGGATGCCCCCCGATGATGGACCTCCCTCCCCCACAATGGTGGACCTCCCAAACTTCTCCTATGCCCACCCAATGTCATCCAAGTCCCCCCACTACCCCCCACCCCTCCGACTTCTTCCACGGCCCATGATCAAGCTCTCCCTCCCTTCCCCTGCTCCGATTCGTGCCTCCTTTCCCTCCAGGCAAGCAGCCAGCCTGTCAATCTGGCTGCCTGACGCGTGGGAAACCCGGAAGCACAAATAGGTAAGTGAAGCACTTACCTTCAATTGAGTTGCAATCATAGATTGCGTCGCATTCATTTGGCTTCTGGGTTCCCCACACGAATATCTACAGACACGTTGGGTTCCCGGCTCTGAGCTAAAATCATGCCCATGATCTCTACACTAACGTTGTACTTGATAAAGTCTCGCAACACTACTAGCCTTTTACTCACCATGTTAAAAACAAAGTAATTCTTACCTCTGTGTGGTTGCATTATGTATTTAACTTAAAGATAAAAGTCTACGTACCCGTGACACGTTGGGATTTTTACCGATAAGGCTTGGAATGAATTTAGTTTTTTTAATGCTATGCTATTGATATAACATAGGAATATAAGAACAGGAATAGGCCATTCAGCCCCTTGAGTCTGTTCTGCCATTCAGTTGGATCATGGTTGATCTATATCTTAATTCCTTCTACCCGCCTTGGTTCCATACCCCTTATTACTATTGCCTAACAAAAATCTATCGATCTCTGTTTTGAAATTTTCAATTGAACTAGCCTCAACAGCTTTTTGGGGGAGAGAGTTTCAGATCTCCACTACCCTTTGTGTGAAGAAGTGCTTTCTGACATCACCCCTGAATGGCTTAGCTCTAATATTAAGGTTATGCCTCCTTGTCTGGACCCCCCCCACCAGAGGAAATAGTTTCTCACTATCTACCCTATCAACTCCTTCAATCACCTTACACACCTTAATTAGATCACCCCTTAATCTTCTATATTCAAGGGAATACAAACCAAGATTATATTAAGCTAACAATGGGTTAATGTCCGGGGATACATAAGCCATTTAGAATCTCAATTAGGAATAATGGAAAATTATTATATACACCCCATTGCAGTTTACACCCTGGTGATAGAAAGGTTCCCTGGGTGGGATACCAGACAGGCCAGCCTCTATCCCAATTAATCATATTGTTTAGACTCGCATGTCATATTAGCTTTGAGATGGTGAGGTTTGTTAAAGTTTAACATAGTATTTCTTGCCATTATGGTAGAATATATTTTCATTAAATGTGCCCAGCAGGGAACTTGGCTAATCAAGATATGCAGATGCCATTGGCTCCCACATTTCATTGAAGGTGGTAACCTTGATTACCACCTTCTGCAGCTCAACAGACCAATCCTCAACACACAAATTTGAGGGAGGAGTCAGAGAACTGCCTTTGCATCTCTATCTCTGGTGTGTCGCTGATAGTGTGTGTCAGTGACAAACTTATGCACAGGTTTGAGAATGGCAGAATGAATCTATATTGCTTGTAGTCCTACATTACAATAGTGCCCACATTTCAAAAGTACTTCATTGGCTGTAAAGTGCTTTGGGACATCCTGAGGTCACAAAAGGTGCTATATAAATGCAAGTTGTTTTTGATAATCTAAAGACAGTGCCAATTGGCTTAAGGAACATAGGAACAGGAGTAGGCCATTCAGCCCCTCATGCCTGCTGTGCCATTTGATAAGATCATGGCTGATCTGTGATCTAACTCCATATACCTGCCTTTGGCCATATCCCTTAATACCTTTGGTTGCCAAAAAGCTATCTATCTCAGATTTAAATTTAGCAATTGAGCTAGTATCAATTGCTGTTTGCGGAAGAGAGTTCCAAACTTCTACCACCCTTTGTGTGTAGAAATGTTTTCTAATCTCGCTCCTGAAAGGTCTGGCTCTAATTTTTAGACAGTGCCCCCTACTCCTAGAATCCCCAACCAGCGGAAATAGTTTCTCTCTATCCACCCTATCTGTTCCCCTTAATATCTTATAAACTTCAATCAGATCACCCCTTAGCCTGCGAAACTCCAGAGAATACAACCCCAATTTGTGTAATCTCTCCTCATAACTTAACCCTTGAAGTCCGGGTATCATTCTAGTAAACCTACGCTGCACTCCCTCCAAGGCCAATATGTCCTTCCGAAGGTGCGGTGCCCAGAACTGCTCACAGTATTCCAGGTGCGGTCTAACCAGGGTTTTGTATAGCTGCAGCATAACTTCTGCCCCCTTGTGCTCTAGTCCTCTAGATATAAAGGCCAGCATTCCATTAGCCTTATTGATTATTTTCTGCACCTGTTCATGACACTTCAATGATCTATGTACCTGAACCCCTAAGTCCCTTTGGACATCCACTGTTTTTAACTTTTTACCATTTAGAAAGTACCCTGTTCTATCCTTTTTTGATCCAAAGTGGATGACCTCACATTTGTCTACATTGAATTCCATTTGCCACAGTTTTGCCCATTCACCTAATCTATCAATATCGCTTTGTAATTTTATGTTTTCATCTACACTGCTTCCAATGCCACCAATCTTTGTGTCATTGGCAAACTTAGATATGAGACTTTCTATGCCTTCATCTTAGTCGTTAATAAATATTGTGAATAATTGAGGCCCAAGACAGATCCCTGCGGGACTCCACTAGTCACATCCTGCCAATATGAGTACCTACCTATTATCCCTACTCTCTGTCGCCTTTCGCTCAGCCAACTTCCTAACCAAGTCCATACTTTTCCCTCGATTCCATGGGCTTCTATCTTAGCTAACAGTCTCTTATGTGGGACCTTATCAAATGCCTTCTGGAAGTCCATATAAATAACATCCATTGACATTCCCCTGTCCACTACTTTAGTCACCTCTTCAAAAAATTCAATCAGGTTTGTCAGGCACAACCTACCTTTCACAAATCCATGCTGGCTCTCTCTGATTAACTGAAAATTCTCAAGGTGTTCAGTCACCCGATCCTTAATTATAGACTCCAACATTTTCCCCACAACAGATGTTAGGCTAACTGGTCTATAATTCCCTGGTTTCCCTCTCTCTCCTTTCTTAAAAAGCGGAGTGACATGTGCAATTTTCCAATCTAGAGGGACAGTTCCTGAATCTAGAGAACTTTGAAAGATTATAGTTAGGGCATCTGCAATGTGCTCACCTACTTCCTTTAAAACCCTGGGATCGAAACCATCTGGTCCTCAGGATTTGTCACTTTTTAGTGCTATTATTTTCTTCATTACTGTTGCCTTACCTATGTTAATTTTATCGAGTCCCTGTCCCCGATTCAATATTAGTTTTCTTGGGATTTCCGGCATACTATCCACTTTTTCTACTGTAAATACTGACGCAAAGTAATCGTTCAACATGTCCGCCATTTCCCGATTGTTAATGACAATATCCCCACTTTCAGTTTTTAAGGGGCCAACACTGCTCCTGACCACCACCTTTTTCCTAATGTAACTATAAAAGTTCTTCGTATTGGTTTTGATATCCCTTGCAAGTTTCTTTTCATACTTTCTTTTTGTAGCTCTTACTATCTGTTTTGTGACCCTTTGTTGATCTTTGTATCTTTCCCATTCGCCAGGACCTGTGCCATTTTTTGCCTTTTTGTATGCCCTTTCCTTATGTCTCATACTGTCCCTTACCTCTTTAGTTGTCCATGGCTGTTTTTTGTGGCAAGTAGAGTTCTTGCCTCTCAGGGGTATAAACCGATTCTGTATCACATTAAATGTTTCTTTAAACATTTCCCACTGATTATTAAGGAGAGATAACTTGTACGTAAAGTCTGCCTAAGATAGCTCTAAAGTCACGTATTTTTATTATTTTTAGGTTGCAAGGGGTGATAAGAAATAAATGTATGTCACTGGAAAACTATATTCTGTTCATGTATTTTATGTAAAATATACCAGTTGGTTGGTTTATAGCTGTGCCTTGCGTCACTAGAATACTTTTCAGTCCGCCTTCTCTAAAGACAGGAGAACATACATGGCAGCACATGTGAGATGAGAGTATTCAGTACATGCCACAAGTACTCTACATTACAAACCCTAGATAATATTATTGTTAAACTAGATATTGGGCAGTAATGGTGCAGTCCTGAGCATTTGGGCTGAGAGATTTGCTTATGGGAGTGAGCAGTCCTGCTGAGCCTGAGAGGCTATCTGCTGCAGATCTATGAAATTTGTAACAGCAACCTTGAGAGGTATTATTTTTGTCTATGGAGGAATACAGCCATATAACTTATGTTGATCCGTGCAATTAAATGTTCAGCATGATACACCATCTGTCTTGTCTTTGAAGCAGACAATAGCATGTTATGGCAAGCCTTATATTTTTGCATTATTAATAAGAGAGCCATAACCTTCCAGTTTATATATGTGATCAGAAGGTATCAGTTTACAGAAGGTTACAGTTAGGACCCACTAAAATAGGTACTTCCTCCATGCCTATGTGATTGCACAAGGGGTGTTGTATATCTAACATTCAGAATGAATGAACAAAATTATTATGAACAGAGCTAATTGGGATATTGGGGATAATTTTAACCTAACCCATCCAGCAAGAACCTAATGCGATCAGATCGGTCGCCCATTTTACGCTACACCATCCCATTGAAGTCAATAGAAAGTAAAATTGTACGGCCAGTCAGATCACATCAGTTTCACATTGGGCTGGTTAGGTTAAAATGACCCCCATTATTTTAATTATTTTAATATTGAAGAGATATGCAACCTGTGCTGTTTGCTGTAATCCAACTTTTATTAGAAAATGTTTATGCCCTTCTGCAAAGCAATAAACAAGCTGGGAGACTGTGCACAATGTAGTGTTGGAAGGTCATTTTACACATAATGACAACTAGAAAACTTTTTATTGAACTATTTAACTGGAAGAAAATAATACAGCTCCTTCATTAATGTCCCGTTCATTAATACACCTCAGCATTTAAAAAAAATCTTTGTAATTTAAGGAAGCAAGCAGTTCACAAAATTCATTTCACATTGAATCATTTTATGAAAATAAATATTCTTTAACTGGAACATTGAATTATAAAAGTCAATTTTAAGAGCCTATGCCTGTGGCTTATAAATGCTTTAACTGACTCTTTAAGTTACTTTTCCAAAAAACATTTACATGATAGAAACCTTTGCTGGAAATTCTAATGATATGGTTGCACACATTAATACAGCCATTTACAAATACCCCGGTGAGCACAATTCTTTTTGCATGGTGATAACTGTATATTGTAAAGAAATGTCTTTCTACACTGAGTTAATAAACAATTTTAAAAGTTGTGCTTTCAGTTGTTTGGTGCCTTCATTCACAATATGGAGCTTTCCGCAATTTTTGGAGGTCCAACTTAAGAGTTCACAAATTCTTGTAGTCACTCATCGACAACAACAAAGACAAGAAAATGAGGAGGGGAAGGGAGACAACATAAGGTTTGAGGCTGGGGGAACAGACAGGTGGCATGGGAATAACAGCTCCACCCACTCCATTTTGCTTCCTGGTGCCATCCTGTGACTTCACCAGATCTTGCCCTCCACCTACCCAATACCTGAATCTGCCAGATTCCTCCCTGTACCTGCCGCTCATCCCCTGCAGTCTGAGGATCCTTCCCTCCCCACCAGGGACTCCCACTTGCATGACCTGCTGGCTTGTGGCACGGGTAATATCCCTCCCTTGATGTGTTCTGTACTGCTGTCAACTAAACTTTACAGCCCCATCCCTGCTTGACCAGTGACCCATGCCCACTACTGGAAATTGAGACCTGTCGCCCTCGGAGCCTTGCTTTGCCAGAATGGCATGACCTTCACCACCTCCCACCCAAGAGGAGAGGAGAGAAGAAATAAAGAAAGAAAGAAGGAAAGAGGAAGAGAAACAGTAGAGCACAGAGGGAAAGAAGGAGGAATAATAGAGAGATAGAAACAGAAGAGGAGACTAATAAATAGAGAAGCAGCAACATGAAGAGAGAGAGGTAAGGAAGAGACTGTATACTTTGACTTATAAGCAATGTTATGGGAGATCAACTATTTATATGAAAGTTTTGAGAATGTCTTTCTAAACATTACACTTTAAAATGTCAAAAGTTTAAAGACTTTCTTTTTCTGCCTTGGAGCTGGAAACTTACAAGCACCTGGCAAATTGCAAACTTTCCTCATTAAACATTAAACCCTGACATCAGGATCTATATAGAAAATGGTCGCACAAGAGTACCTGAGTAGTAGCCTGTAATAATTTTATTAAAAGTTTAATGCTAAACCAGAAATAATGGAATACATGTATGTTTTATTCAGTTCAAAATACAATTTTTCATTGAGGAATTGACCCTTGCAAGAGTTCATTGTTCTGAAAAATTTGTTTTGCAGATTTAATTGTCCATGCTGCCATTCCTCTCCACCTCTTAATTTCATTTCCGGCTGGTAGGATTTGTGCATAAACCTAAATGTTGGCTGATCATAGCACCTCTCGTCATCTGTCTGTCAACAAGAGAGATAGAGGCCAATGGGGTGACTTGAGCTCAGATGGCGCTCACAGAACAAGTGCCTTTCGTGAAAATCAATATAATCTGTTATCCAGGAAAGAATATGGAACTCATAGTCATTCATCAACAGCTGCAGGAAATGCTGTAAGTCAGCGATGAAAAGACACGGTTCAGGCCAGTCTTGCATACAAATGGACTCATAACAAGATGATCTGAAATATGCAAAGACTTATAGTGCAAAATTTAATTCTGATTTACATCCTCTCTCGTCTAAGGATTTTTGCTCTCTCAGACCAGACATTCTAATGCAATTCTGTCTGCTAATTTGGTGTTTAGGAAACATAATTTTTTTTGTATGTATATATTTCTTGGAACTTCTTAATTAAGGTATTGTTTCAAGATAGAGAGACAGTGGCCCTGAAATATCATAGGTGTTCTTCCGGTCTCTGGCTTTAACTCTGGCAGGAGACTGGTGCAACCCCCCCCTCCCCCCCCCCCCACCAAGGGAAATAATATCAACTGCTGAAAATAGTCATTTACGCTACATCCCTGGGGGTTTGCTGGTCTACCACTGGAGTTACAGCAAGAGGCATGACCAGTGTTATTATTCTCTATGTGACGAGCTTCACACTTTCAACTGTTGCCAGGCAAGACTGCTGTGTGCAAATAATTGCTGAGTTTATTGGAAGCCTACCATGTGAATTTTACGCTGGGTTAGAACACAGCCCTTTTACTTCTGGAAACTAGGTTCAAATCTAGCACAAAGTGATGAAATAAAAATATTTTCTTTATGCTGGATATTTAGAGTTTGGGTATTTTAAATCCAGTTAAGATAAGAATGTAAGAAAGCAGGAATGAGGAAAGGTAATTCAGCCTGATCTTTCCACTGACTGTGTACAATCTACGCATTCTAAGGAAAAACCTTGCATAAACATAGCTGAAGTTGGGAACTTACTATTTGGTAATTTTTGTATAGATTTACAGCCATTCTGTCACGTAGCACTGAGATTCCAAAGTGCTAAACCATTACATTACCTCAAAAACAGAAACCACTGGTAACCCTGCATATTGGATTGCAAGGTACTGTTTGCTTTCTGATTGATCCCTGTCAGACGAACCAGATTCTAGAACCAGAGGGAGCTATATGAGTGTAGGGATCAGGAACTGGGCACATGGGAAACTGGATCAGCGTAGGGGGGGGTGGGCGGAGCAATTTTCAGACCCCCAAATCAAGCAGTAGTGATAGGAGGTCAGTGAATGGCAGCAGTAAGGAATGGATATCCATCCATTGGAACAGGATCGCAGTAATTGTTAAAAACTGGGCTCTCGACCCCAGACAAGCTGTGAGCAAAGCCGAAGGAGATCTGCTAGTATATAATCAATGTTTTTAAATTAAGTTATTTCTCTTTGACGATGGACATTTTGCCACTTCTATCTTACAGCTAAACATTCTTCAGCAGCCTATTGCTTCAAGGAGCAACTGCACCACTGAAGTGTTGTCTTAGCTGATGCCAGAAGTCAATCATGTAAGTAGTAAAGTGGGACTTCCTATGAAAATGAAAAATGGGCCACACATGCTGCAGCTGTAATGTTTTTCATTGTTGTTTTATTTTCAATCTCTGCTTAAAGACTTCTATTACACTTATTTGATCTCTTTATTATTATAATATGTATTTTAGTTCAAAAATAATACTTGTTTTCTGATTATAATCATTCCTTTCTTCCACCCCAAAAGGCACTCTGTTAATCTCATGACACCAATTTTAGTTTTCTGAGTGTTTCTTCATTGGAAGAACTGTGAAGGACTATTAGCTGTTTCTAAATTGTACAATTATCAAAGTTTCTATGTTTTTAGCAATCTTAAATCCACACGAGAAGAATGTTCAAGAACATCACGGGGCAAGGGCTGTTCATTGATGCTTGCTAATATAGTGCCTGCCTGTGTGAGCAATTTCATATTCTGTATTCACACTTCAAAAATCGACTATGCAAGGCAATTTTCGCTTATGATTAGAATTCTGAACTTGAATGGGCCATTATGTATTAAGGCAGTGAGTATAGAATGTCGCACCTAACAGCAGTCAGATAATTTGCTCTGAAAGGGTATGCTGATAAACCAGCTTTTAAGATCCTTTCATTCCTGTATACCTAGGTTACTTTCATTTTCATGCATCATAAGCTCAGTGTCACTGTCAAAAGATTGAAAAACTTGGACTGGAATGAAATCTGCAGAATATTTCTTTAGGAGCAAATTTCCAAGAAATTGCCAAGCTAAGTTATTGCACTGCTCGTTTCCATTGTGTTGCTTGGCTTAATGCAATATCAAAGCTGATGAGATAATTTAATTCCAGAGCATTGCAGTCTGCTGCTTCACTTGCTACTTTACATTTTGAGGAGGCTAAGATCCTAACAGATAACCCACTTTAAACTGTGTCGATGTGGTGGCTGTGATACTGCCATTGTGCAATGAGGAGTTTCTCAGCTGTGACACAGTTTATGTGTAGTTAATTGCAATGCCAATCATGCAGTGCCACGGGCACTTTTCACCCAGATTGGATATTTTAAAGTATGGACCACCAGTTTTTCTCTTCAGCGGTTCATCAGCTTTTTCAATCTTCTAGTTCTGTCATGGTGGTTTAAGGAAATACACCACAAGTGTAAACACTGAAATTTATTGGGTTTAGCTCTCCTTCCAAATGCTGACTTTGGTTAACCAATTCCATGCTGATTGTTTTAGGGTTGCAATCGTAGTCTTTCTAAAAGAACTGGGGTTGCTTCTCATCCTTGATTGTGTTCTTCAGACTTCAGTTTCTATTCAGAGATGTGGCGTCGTTCTTTACAGGAGAGAAAATTGGAGGCAGGGGAACCAATGTTTAAAGCTTTTTTGTTGTCACCTGACCAAATAATGCAATTGATATACTCTAAGAGGTAACAATAGATTGTACCATCTCATATTACTGACTAAGAAAGAGAACGCAAATTTGGAGAGCTAATGGTTTGCGAAGTAATAGGGAAAAAGAATGACTAGTGGCCTGGTATACTATTTCTTGTTTGCTTTTCAATGTTTGTATGACTGACCAATAGTCCCAGCAGTTCCATAATCTGCGTGTGCAGAAATGCTGTCACTATGTGAGAAATACAGCAATAGCAAGAACAAGCAATGAGTCTATACTGACTCATAAATCTGCCGAGGAATGAAATCTATGAAGCTAAATAGTAAACCAGCTCTGCTCTGCATCTAATTCTTTAGCCTTATACATGCACCATTTTAAGCCAATTGAGAATTGAAACCCTTGTTGTTTCAAATTCTAGAATGATATGTTTAGTTACCTTCAGTAAGCTACCATTTAAGCCAATTAATGGATTTCATGGATACTATACAATCTAAATTGTCTTTTATAGATTAATTGATAATCCCATCTTGCATTGTTGCCGTACATATTTATCACCTTCTGATGCTTGATCAGGAGGGGACTGAATTCTTGATGATAAATACTTAGCATAACAACAACTTGCATTTATATAGCGCCTTTAACGTAGTAAAACATCCCCAGCGCTTCACAGGAACGTTATCAAACAAAATTTGACACCGGGCCACATAAGGAGCTATTAGGACAGGTGACCAAAAGCTTGGCCAAAGAGGTAAGTTTAAATGAGCATCTTAAAGAAGGAAGGAGAGGTAGAGAGGTGGAGAGGTTTAGGGAGAGAATTGCAGAGCTTAGGGCCTAGGCAGCTGAAGGCACGGCTGCCAATGGTGGAGAGAAGAACATCATGGATGCGCAAGAGGCCAGAATTGGAGGAGCGCAAAGATCTCGGGGGGTTTTGGGCTGGAGGAGGTTACAGAGATAGGGAGGGACGATGCTATGGACGGATTTGAAAACAAGGATGAGAATTTTAAGATCGAGGCTTTGTCGGACCAGGTATAAACATTATATTGGTTCACTACTTGTGCATTTATATCCTTGAGAATAATTTATTTTTGATACTGACTGTTTTTTTGGTAATGGCAGTGCAATCTAGCAGTTGCAAAAAAGGTAGGCTGCCAGCTGGGACTATAGACACATAACACTTAATGAGGCATGGCCTGATGGCTAAAGGGGAACGAAAACCTGGATGGGAGCACTTTCACTATAATTACCAAAATACACGCACCTATCTCTTACCTTACAGCAGGTATTATCAGTCCCATAGTGTCCTGACATTTGCGGATGACTCACACTAAGACCTGTTCTAATAACACTGTTTATAGGACTGGGCTGTGTACATCCCAGAAGTGGACCAAATTGATTGTTGAAATGGAGGCAATTCCAGGAAAAAATAGAATCAGAAGCATAGCCATCCAAAGTGAGGCCTAATAAGATGGACTGGGAATATATCATATTAAGGCTGTGCACTGAATTGTGTGTCTATGAATTATTAATAACCTGGCATGTAACCTATTCTGCAACTCATGTGGATAATCTGCTTTGCGTTTGTTTTAAATAAACTGCTTTTATTTGTAGTACAATTGAGTTCTATAATACATCCAAACTTACTTACAGGGAAGGAGGAAAGTACCATGGTGAGCAGGAAAGTAAAGTATACAATAAAAGTTTATACTGGGAACAAGAAGGAGCCTCTGCCCTCTTGTATAACTATACTTAGAACTATTGAGAAAGAAAGAACTTGCATTTATATAGCACCTTTCATGACCTCAGGATGTCCCAAAGCGCTCTACAACCAAGGAAGTATTTTTGAAGTACAGTCACAGTAGGAAACGTGGCAGCCAATTTGTACACAGCAAGGTACCACACACAGCAATGAGAGAATGACCAGATAATCTGTTACTAGTGATGTTGATTGAGGGATAAATGATGGCCAGGACACCAGGGAGAAGTCCCCTGCTCTTCTTCAAATAACGCCATGGGATCTTTTACATCCACCTGAGAGGGCTGTGGTTAAATGTCTTATCTGAAAGACTAGAATATTCAGAAACAAATGTCCAGCTTTGCTTCAAGAATAACTAGAACTTCTGGCCCTTTAGAGTTGAGTACTGTCATTCTGATTTGAATCAGATGATCAAAACTTTGAAAATCAGACTTCAAAATGTAAATGGTATTTGTGCTCAAATCATTTGTCCATTTATATATCCAAATGTGAATGTTATTTGTGTCTGATTACTTCACAACTACTCCAAATGTTGACTGGAAAAATTGGCCAAAATTACGCAATTTAATCCAAATCACCTCGCTTCAGATGAAGTTTGATTGTTAATTCTGATCACAAGTTATTTCAGGTCCATTGATTCATCAGAATCTGTCCAGAATTTTAAAATAAATTGGTTAATGCCTCCTTTAAAATAGCAGAGTAAGGAGTCTAATATGAACATGGTAAGCGTTTGTACACTAATCTTCACACCGCGGAATTTCAAGCTCAACGATTCCTGCTTATTAAATAGGAACAGGAAGCATGATTCTAGTGATAGTAAGTGATCTCTCAAACCTTTCGATTAATTTATTGGCCTTTGAAAATCAAACAAAATTACCTTTCATTTTTTAATCCAATTTTAATGCTGAAGCAGAGAGCTGGGATTTTTGTTTACACCACTAACTGTCCACTATCTATCACTCACAGACAGCTACTTCTTGTCATGCCAGTAACTTAAGACTGCTTCATTAGATTTTAACAAAGTTTACTACATGACTTCCTCTTATGAAACGTATTCATTTGAAAATAGATGCACTAAAGGTGATTTGTATCACTGCAGGAGTCCAAACCTCATGCAAGAACTGTTTTAATAAATCTCTGAGCTGAAGCATCACTGGACACCGAGAGAAACAGTAAAATATTTCACTTATTCAACGCAGCATCGAGGCTCAGGTACTTTCTGGCTCAAAGTTTAATTAAAAGTGCTACAAACTCAATTAAAAAGAGTAAAAGAACACAATTTAAATAAATACTGCACCAGTGATTCCATTCTCAGCACTTCTCTGCAATTTGAAAAAACATGTTATTTGGGCTGCTTAAATTCACCCTTGGTCCTAATCCATGTACCTTTGACTTAATTACAGTATTTCCATCTGATTGAGAAAATTTACAGATAATATTTTATGGTTGGATGGAATTCACTTTAATATATTGGTTTGTCATTGCTGTCAAGCAATCAGTAATTAGCATTCCAATATTAGCATTTCCAGCACTAGCATTCCGATATAGATTGTAACTGACTGCGGATAGTAATTTGGACGGGAACTAGGTGGAATTTAGAAATGAGAAATCATGCTGGCCTGATAGTATCACATATCACTATACCACTGAATGGAAGGAAGCAGATACACAGCTGGTGACTTCCAAACGTCAGCTGTGCTTTTGTAAGTAGGCAGTGAAAAGAAGCAAGATGCTTCTTCACATGAGAATCTTAGAGACAGTAGCCGTACACTTTCCTTTTGCCTTTATTTGAATGCCAGTGTTAAGCCATTTATTAGAAGACCTACAGAAAGGCATTGACAACAGCCATTTATTATAAATGGGTTAATGCCAGTGTTAAAATAAGGCTGATGGGGAAAATCTAGGCCAGGTTACATTTGCACACACCTAACAGATTCAGAGGAGCACTAGCAGAGACCTTAGACACGATTTCAAAAGAAATCTGCGGGTGCGTTGGGGGCGGGGGCCAAATAAAATCATGTTATCGAGGAGCGGGCAGAATTCCCAGCTCCAACACGCCAAAGGACGTGCAAGGCCCAGAGCCATCTGGGTGCGCGCGCCGATCCCGAACCCGGAAGTCGATATTTAAAGCAGCAATTCAGCTATTTAAAGTAGTTAAAAAATCCATAAATGCAATTAACTATGAGGGCAAGCTTTCAACGCTGCCCCAACATGTTTCCTGCACCGTGTGAAACACGCCATGGGAAAGTCAGCGGGTTGCAGCCAACAGCCATTTGGACATTAAAATCCCTGTTTGACAGAAGGGGATAAAAGGCGGGATATTGCAGCAGAGCACTCAGTTCTCTCAGATAAACTTTTGGCTGAGAGATCTTTGTGTTTAGACTGATAATTCTTGGTTCACACTCAGAATTGTTCTGTTTACACATATTTACCAACTTTTCAGACCCCCTCAACTGACACCATCAGGATGGGGGGCGCGATGGCTGCATTCACCAGTACATCCGAGGACGAGCAACATCACCATCCTCGCCAGGCACGGCATGCACTTCTGCCACTTGTAGCTCCACAACACTGTGCTGCACCACAGGCACTGCACAAGAGCACAGAGGGCAACAACAGAGGGACCGATGTCGCAGGAGGCACTACCCTCATCAGAGGGTCCACAGACCGAGGCTCAGCATCCTGGACCTCTCTGAGGAGCAGTGCATATGGAAGCTGAGAGAGAGTCACCAGGTGGTCGCAGACATCTGCAGCCTCCTTCATGCCGAGCTGCTCCCGGCTGGGCCTGGTGGCATCTCATTACCCATCGCTGTTAAAGTGACCACTGTCCTCAGCTTCTTCGCTTCCAGATCATTCCAGGGTGCCTCCGGTGACATCGCCAGGGTCTCTCAGTCGTCTGCCCACAAGTGCATAAGGCAGGTCACTGACGGTTTCTTTCAAAGGGCCTCGCAATACGTCAACTTCCCCATGGACGATATCAGCCAGACGGAGAGGGCAGTGGGATTCCACTCTGTGGTCGGCTTCCCACGTGTACAGGGTGCAATTGATTGCACGCATATGGCAATCCGAGCACCACAGGAAGGGTTTTCACTCCATCAACACTCAGCTTCTTTGTGACCACCGCAAAAGATTTCTTCACGTGCTTGCCAGTTTCCTTGGCAGTTGCCATGATTCATTCATTCTGAGGGAATCCAACATCCCGGACCACTTCCACGCACTAAAGAGCCTTAGGGGCTGGCTCCTCGGGGACTAGGGATATCTCCTGCACACGTGGCTGATGAACCCCATCAGCGAGCAACAGCGTTGATACAATGACAGCCACATCGCCACCAGGTCTATAATTGAACATGCAATAGGACTGCTGGAGATGCAATTTTGGTGCCTTGATCATTCTGGGGGAGCGTTTCAATACGCACCAGTGAGTAACACTGTAACACATTATAGTAGTGTGTTGTATCCTGCACAACATGGCGCAACAGAGAGGGGTACTGGTTGATGAGGCCCGATATCGTCATCCAGCATCCACATCTGTAATTAACATTGAGGAGGAGCCGGAACAGCAGCAGGAGGAGGAGTAAGAGGAGGACAAATCCATGGGCAGAGCAGCGGCTCACCTGGCTGCTCGTGAGGCCAGGAACTCATTCATATGTGAACGGTTCTCATAAGATCACAAAGTGAGAATAGCCCAGTCCTCGCACCACCTGGAAAGAGCAGTGCCAACACTAGCCCCCTCCACCCCGCACAAAACAGTCCGGCAACTTAACATACACCCACTGTAAAGCCACCCGCTGGGTGGTATTATGTGTCACCTTTCATGATGAAGCATATAAAAGGGCGCTATCACAAAAGGTAGTCAAGAATGGGCAATACGTGGCAGTAGTGGTGAGAATGATAACATTTAATGTGACATTAACAAAAACCAAATATAAATGAAAAACAAGACAGTCTGTCAGACATCCTTATGCATACCATTCATGATCACAAATCCTTAGCCTTTCTCTACCTACTACTTCTAGCCCTTGTGGCTGCAGCAGAGGTAGTGGCAGGTTGCTCATGTCCATGGCCGGACTGCTTAGATGCTTTCGGCCTCAGCCCTCTGGGTATTGGAGCCCATGAGGGCCCCTCCAAAGACTGCTCCACCTGCACCTGTGCATGGGCAGACTTGGCCACCTGAAGCGAGGCAGCATTGTGGGCATTGGTTGAAAGGGGGGCAACGGGTGAGATGTGGGAGTGCTTTGAGTGGCGTCACCACTTCCATGTCCCCTTTTGCTTGCATCCCTCTCCTGGACCAGACTCACATCGCTCCTACCACCCTGCTGGACAACAGTTTGGAGGACATGTTTGATGCCTTGGAAGCCCAGTTGTAAAGTTTCTGTCTGCCTTTTAAGGCGGCAGAATGTTGTTCATCGTGAGTCTGAATGGCTGTTGTCAGGGCCTGAATGAACTCATTTGTGAGCCGCGCTTGAAGCTCAATGGAGGCTAGCCTTCTCTCCATCGCAGGCATTCCCGTACTTACCGGCGACACTATCTCAGACAGTTCCTCACGTTCCTATGACACAATCTCAGAGATTCCTTCACGTACCTGTGCCATGATGCAGGTCTTGGACTCCTCCATCCTCTGTGCTATTGAGGAGAGTGTTCCAGTACCTCGCAAATGTGCTGCTGTCTCTCGATCATTCTCCTTTTAAAGGATGCCCCAGGGTTCAGCATCTGAGTCCAGCTGAGCAGAGCCTGGTGGGGAGCGTGCCCACTGATGCGGACTCTCTACAGCTGCCCCTGCCACCAGTGCCTGCTCATGCTCACTTTTGTGTGGTGACCGA
Organism: Heptranchias perlo; assembly: GCF_035084215.1. Lineage (NCBI taxonomy): Eukaryota > Metazoa > Chordata > Chondrichthyes > Hexanchiformes > Hexanchidae > Heptranchias > Heptranchias perlo. The sequence continues at coordinate 18,576,871 of NC_090351.1, forward strand.
TTAGGTGCGAACCCAACTAACTGACTACTAGGACACACCGAGGTGTGAGTACCTGCACTGGTGGATGGCTCGCGAAGATATGACGGTGCGCCCTCAGAGGCTGGGAGCTCCTCTGAGGAATCGCCCTCTCCTGTCACTGCGGTCTTTGAAGAGCCTGTAAGAGAACAGAAGGCAACATTAAGCATCATCACAGATGTGTCATGTTGCGATGAGCATACTGAGGTGTAAAAATGCCAATCATTGTTAACATCAATTCATATTGTGTGTGATGAATGGTAAAGTTGTGTCACCAGACATTTGTGGGGTGCCAGGGGGACAGGCGTCCCCAGCAGACGGGCACTCGAGGGTGCGGCTGATCTGCAGAGCCCCCTCCTCTGCCTCTGTGAGGACCGCTATTTGTTGTGGCCCCCCCTCCAGTCCTCATCCTCTTGAGTGCATTTTGCACTCTCTTCTCCTAGAAGGGGAGAAAGTACAGACGTGGGAGTGAATGAGTGTTGGTGAAGTGGTCAGCCAATGAATGCATTGCTTTGAGTGAGGCTGACCATGAAAGAGATGCATCCGAGGGTGAGTATCAGACAGAGACATCACATTGGATCAGGATTGGGATGAGTGGTCGTGGTGGGGTCACAAATGGGGAGGTGAGGAAGTTCTCAGGAAGGGCAGGTATGTTGAGGATGAGCCTTAATTGGGTGTGAGGAGTGATGTGATGGAGTAGTCTTGACAGTGCAGAATGATGTGAGGGTGGGAGGGGGGTGATGTGCAACACGGAATGCAGGAGAATCAGTAAATGTACTCACTTTTGCTGACCTAATTAGGTCATTGAAACGTTTCCTGCACTGGACCCAAGTGCGGGATATGTTGCTCCTGCTCGTGACCTCCTCTGCCACCTCGAGGCAGGCCTTCTTGGTGGCAGAGGCAGGGCACTTCTTCCTGTCAGCCGGGTAAAATAGTTCCCTCACCCGGCCAGCAGCACCTCAAGTGAGGCAACGCTGAATCTTGGAGCAGCCTTGTCCCTGTGCTGCTCCAATGGGTCGTCTTGCACTTTGCTCCAGCAAAATCCATTGGAGCAATGGCCCTTTAAATACAGACGGTGCAGCTGACAGCCTGTTATGTGGGTGCTCAGTCCACCCGCTGCGCAGCTTTCGGACGGCAAAGCCGGAAACAAGATTAATGGCCCACCAATTAAGTCGCGCGGGGAAAGGTCAATTTTTATTTTTTGTGTTTGCTGCGCGCCCATTGACCATCCCCCTGCCGCTGCCATCCCACCACCCTTTTAAAATCGTGCCCCTTGGAACACAGCATCTGTCCTCTTTCCTAGCTGGGGAATATATGTGGAATGGGGAGATGGGGGGGAACAAGTATTTTTAAAAGAGTTATCTCAGTCCCATGAGCTTTTTGTAGAGCATGAGCAGGCAATCACCTCCTGCGATCCTAGCCTTCCGATGGCACTTAGATACAGCATGAGAATAGATTACAAAAATGCATGTGTAGGCGCCAGGGGAAGCACGATGTGCAGAAAGAATATGTTAATAGTGTGCACTTTGGAATTCACTGTAATAACTTAAAATGTGCACTGACATGGCGCTTTTTCCTGATGAATATTTAGAGTCATACAGGAAAGGGTGCTGATGCCTTCACTGATGTGATGATGCTTGCCACATTCACGTACTGGCAAAGAGGTTTGATGTTTTGTCATGGGATGGGACGGGTAGTGGTTTGAAGGAATGTCTTTTTATTGGCAAGGGAAAGGAGGGAGGAGTAGAAGGAAGCAACTGTGTCAAAGGTAGGCTTCATTCCACAAAAGAAAAGACTTCAGTGATGAGACATGCTGTGATGGCTCGTGCAGTAAAAGCTATGAGTCTTCTTTGCTCGAACCTGTGGTGCTGCTGCCTGTCCATTATAATGGAGTACAATATTATGCCCATAGGGAATGCCATAACTGCTCCCTAACTGTGGATGGAGGGAGTCCAAAAATCTGCTGGTGATCTGACCCACTGAGGAGCAATCAGAAGCAAGTGCAGGTATCTATGGGTAGGATGTAAAAAAACTGGCTGCTGCTGCGCCTCATACAAGCAGATGTAGCTTACCCTGAGTGCAACAGCAGAGTAAAACCAGGAAACTCGCATCTACAGCATCACTGGCCGACAGGCAGCCATATGTAAATACAGCTAGTGGCGATTTGGCAGGCGCATCGTGGAATGACTCCAGAAGTGCGAGGAAACTTGGGTGAGTGTTTTAAAGGTGCACAAGTGCCAGAAATGGCTTCCACATGAATTTTGATGCTGGAAAAGTTTCCTCTGCTTTTCCAGTGCCACTGATGCTCTGAAAACAGTAAAGAATTGCACCCCATAGTATCTTTTTGTATGGTTTTCCATCACCACACTATTTATTCTTCATCGTCTCACTAACTTCCCTAATACAGTCTATCATTGCCTCACTAATTTCACAACCAAGAAGGAACACTTTATGTGTTCCTGGTCTGTAGTAAAATTGTAAATCTGTCTTTTAAATTTGCCTTTAGTATTTTGCTACAAATAATGAACGTAGAAAGTCTAACCCAACATTATCTTCTCTCACTTCACTAACTTTACTACACATTGTGATCTTCTGTGTTTTTCCATGGCCTCACTAACTACCCTAGCAATTTTGTGCAAAGTACAAACTGGACATGCTTATATTTTGTACAAAGGATTAAATTTGCCGTCAAACCATCAGCTTGCTGCTCCTGTGTTTCTATGCACTTTTTGCTGGCTGATTATGGAAAGGTAAGAAAAACAGAATAATACTTTGTGAGAAAAACAGAAATAGAGAGCAGGGGCACAATTTTAAAACAAAGTCCGGGTGCATTGGGGGCAGGGAGGCAATTAAAATCAGCTTTTCGAGGAGTGGGTAGAAGTCCCAGCTCCAAGACACTGAGGCACACGCACGACCCAGAGCCATCTGGATGCGCGCGCCGTTCCCGAACCCGGAAGTCCCGCCAGCAATTAAAGCCGGCGTGATGATATTTAAAGCAGCAATTCAACTAGTTAAAGTCGTTAAAAAATGAATAAATGTAATTTACAATGAAGGCAAGTGATTTCAACACTGCCTCAGCATGTTTTCTGTGCTGTGTGAGACGCAGCATTGGGAATGTCGGGTTTCAGCCAGCAGCCATTTAGCCATTCAAATCCCTGTTTGATAGACGGGGATAAAAGGTGAATTATTGCAGCAGGGCACTTAGTTCTCTCAGACAAACTGTTGGCCGGGAGTTCTTTGTGTTTAGACTGATAATTATTGGTTTCCACTCAGAATTCTTCTGTTTACACATATTTACCAACTTTTCGGACCCTCTCAAACTGACACCATCAGGATGAGGGGCGCAATGGCTGCATTCACCAGTACATCCGAGGATGAGGAACATCACCATCCTCGCCAGGCACAGCGTGCAATTCCGCCACTTGTAGCTCCAGATGCAGTGCTGCACCAGAGGCACCTGCACAAGAGCACAGAGGGGAACAATAGAGGAACTGACCTCGTAGGAGGCACTATCCTCGTCAGATGGTCTATAGACCGAGGCTCAGCTTCCTGGACCTCTCTGAGGAGCAGTGCATACAGTTGCTGAGAGTGAGTCGTCAGGTGGTTGCAGACATCTGCAGCCTCCTACATGCTGAGCTGCTCCCGGCTGGGCCTGGCGGAATCTCATTACCCGTTGCTGTTAAAGTGACCACTGCCCTCAACTTCTTTGTCTCCGGATCATTCCAGGGTGCCACCGGTGACATCGCCGGGGCCTCTCAGTCGTCTGCCCACATGTGCATAAGGCAGGTCACTGATGGTTTCTTTCACAGGGCCTTGCAATACGTCAACTTCCCCATGGACGACCTCAGCCAGACGGAGAGTGCAGTGGGATTCCACTCTGTGGCTGGCTTCCCACATGTAGAGGGTGCAATTGATTGCACGCATATAGCATTCTGAGCACCTCCACACGAGCCAGGACTGTTCATCAACAGAAAGGGGTATCACTCCATCAACGCTCAGCTCGTTTGTGACACCACAAAAGATTCCTTCACATGTGTGCCAGATTCCCTGGCAGCTGCCATGATTCATTCATTCTGAGGGAATCCAACATCCCGGACCTCTTCCATGCACCGAGCAGCCTTAAGGGCTGGCTCCTCAGGGACAAGGGATACCCCCTGCACACGTGGCACATGACACCTCCTGAGGAACCCCATCAGCGAGCAACAGCATCGATACAACAACAGCCACATTGCCACCAGGTCTGTAATTGAACATGTGATAGGGCTGCTGAAGATGCGATTTTGGTGCCTCGATCATTTTGGGGGAGCGTTTCAATACGGACCAGAGAGAGTGGGTCGCATTATAATAATGTGTTGTATCCTGCACAACATGGTGCAACAGCGAGGGGTACCGGTTGATGAGGCCCATTCCCTCATCCAACATCCACATCTGTAATCAACATTGAGGAGGAGCAACAGGAGGAGGAGGGAGGAGTAGGAGGAGGATGAACCCATGGGCCGAGCAACGGCTCACCTGGCTGCTCATGAGGCCAGGGAGTCACTCATATGTGAACGATTCTCATAAGATCACAAAGTGAGAACAGTCTAGTCCTCACACCACCTGGAAAGAGCAGCGTCAACACCAGCCCACTCCCCCACCCCAGCACAAAACAGTCCTGCAACTACACATACACCCACTGGAAAGTCATCCACTGGGTGGCATCAAGTGTTGCCGGTCATGATGAAGCACGTGAAAGGGCGCGATCACAAAAGGCAGTCAAGAATGGGCAAGGCGTGACTGTAGTGGTGAGAATGATAACATTTAATGTGACTTTAACAAAAATCAAATATAAATGAAAAACATGACAGTCTGTCAGATACCCTTATGCATACCCTTTGTGATCACAAATCCTTTGCCTTTCACTTCCTGCTACTTCTACGTGGTGCATCCCCTGTAGCTGCAGCAGAGGTAGTGGCAGGTTGCTCATGTCCATGGCCGGACTGCTTAGATGCTTTCGGCCTACACCCTCTGGGTTTTGGAGCTTGTGAGGGCCCTTCCAAAGACTGCTCCACCTGCACTTGTGCAGGGGCAGATTCGGTGGCCTGGAGAGGAGGCAGCATTGCAGGTACTGGTTGAGAGGGGGGCAACGAGTGAGACATGGGAGCACTTTGAGTGGTGTCCCCACTTCCATGTCCCCTTTCACCAACATCCCTCTCCTGGACCAGGCCCACATCACTCCTACCACCCTGCTGGAGGACATGTATGATGCCTTGGAAGCCCAGTTGTAAAATTTCTGTCTGCCTGTTTAAGGCGGCAGAATGTTGTTCACCCTGAGTCCGCAGGGCTGTTGTCAAGGCCAGAATGGACTCATTTGTGAGCTGTGCTTGAAGCTCAATGGAGGCTAGCCTTCTCTCCATTGCAGACATTCCTGCACTTACCAGCGACACTATCTCTGACATTTCCAGAGTTACGTGCGACACTATCTCAGACAGTTGCTCACATCCCTGTGACACTATCTCAGACAGTTGCTCACATCCCTGTGACACTATCTCAGAGATTCCTGCACTTACATTATTGGAAAAGCGGCACAGGTATGAGTTGGACTCCTCCATGCTCTGTGCTATTGTGGAGAGTGTGCATGGCACCTGTTCCAGTACCTCTCAAATCTGCTGCTGTCCCCTGATCATTCTCCTTTTAAAGGATGGCCCCCAGGGTTCAGCATCTGCGTCCGGCTGACTGGAGCCTGGAGAGGAGTGCGCCCACCGACATGGACTCTCCACAGCTGCCCCTGCCACCAGTGTCTGCTTGTGCTCACTTATGTGTGGTGACTCACCAGATACCAACCCAACTAACTGACCAGTAGGACACACTGAGGTGTGAATATCTGCACTGGTGGATGGCTCACTAAGATGTGACGATGCACCCACAGAGGCCAGGAGCTCCTCTGAGGAATCGCCCTTCTCCTGTCACTGCGGTCGTAGAAGGGTCTGTAAGAGAACAGAAGGCAAGAATAAGCATCATCACGGATGTGTCATGTTGCGATGAGCATACTGCGGTGTTAACATGCCAATCATTGTTAACATCAATTCATATTGTGTGTGATGAATGTTAAAGTTGTGTCACCAGACGTTTGTGGGGTGCCGGGGGACAGGCGTCCCCGGCGGACAGGCACTCGAGGGTGTGGCCACCTCCTCCGCTTCTGTGAGGACTACTATTTGTTGTGGCCCCCCTCTAGACCTCGCCCTCTCCCATTCATTTTGCGCTCTTTTCTCCTAGAAGGGGAGAAAGTACAGACATGTGAGTGATTGATGTTGAAGTGGTCAGCCGGTGAATGCATTGCTTTGGGTGAGGCTGACCATGAAAGAGATGCATCAGAGGGTGAGTATCAGACAGAGACATCACATGGGATCAGGATTGGGGTGAGTGGTAGTGGTGGGGTCACAAATGGGGACGTGAGGAAGTGCTCAGGAAGTGAAGGCCAGTTGAGGATGAGCCTTAAGTGGGTGTGAGGAGTGATGTGATGGAGTAGTCTTGTCAGTGCAGAATGATGTGGGAGGGGGGTGATGTGGAACACGGAATGCGGGAGAATCAGTAAGTGTACTCACTTTTGCTGACCTAGTTAGGTCATTGAAGTGCTTCCTGCACTGGACCCAAGTGCAGGATATGTAGCTCCTGCCAGTTACCTCCTTTGCCACCTCGAGGCTGGCCTTCTTGGTGGCAGAGGCAGGGTGCTTCTTCCTGTCAGCCAAGTAAAATAGTTCCCTCCTCCTCACCCTAGTCAGCAGCACCTCGAGTGAGGCATCACTGAATCTTGGAGCAGCCTTGCCCCTGTGCTGCTCCAATGGTTTGTCTTGCTCCTTGCTCCAGCAAAACTCATTGGAGCAATGGCCCATTAAATCTAGATGCTCCAGATGACAGCCTGTCATGCGGGTACGCAGTCCGCCCGCTGCGCAGCTTTCGAACGGCAAACCTGAAACATGATTAATGGTCACCAATTAAGTCGCGATCACGTGGGGAACGATAAGTTTTTATTATTTGTGTTTGCTGCGCGTCCGTTGACCCCCCCACTGCCATCCCGCTGCCCTTTTAAAATCAAGCCCCGGGCACTCAGCTTCTATAAAGAGAAACAACAAGTTTTGACGTTTCAGGTGTGTACCCTGCATCAGAACGCAATTTTTAAATAATGCTTTGTATTGTATTACATCTATAATTAGTCTTTATTGATATTCTTTAGTCAAACATCTTTTTAGCTGAAAAATAAAGAGATAAGTACTTGCAAATATTGAAGGATATAAATGAGTAAGTATGGAAAATATTAAATACAAGTATTTGAATAATGAAAGACAGAAACAGTAGGAAGTGCTTATGTCAATTCGTGTTTTAAAACTTTGACTTGAAATAAAATTCAGATTTGCATTTTCGCTGTGGGTTGTAGGGATAAATGTCAAACTAAATTTGAGAATCCAGAATAATGCAAATCGGATCTATTTATTTTGATCCATTGACTACCCAAATGGGATCTCGTTGAGACCTTATTGGCTTTGTATGGATCTCACCCTTTAAGTAATGTGCAAAAGTATACTTCAGTAGTATGTGGTTAGTGTTCCACCAGCCTTTTCTGTCCTTCTACTTGTTGTCTGTAATTGGTGGAATTGGGACTGATTTTTCTATCCCACATGCACCTAGGTGTCCTGATGTGAGCTCACCTGCAAAGCCATTTTTATCATCCCTCTCTGATGTACCTAACCTAACTCCTGCCAGCCCCTTGCACCTAGAAGCAGAAGTGGAAGTGCAGCTGCTGCAGATCTGACAGGCCTGCAGCAGCGGGAATGACTACTAGCATTAGGGTCTTCTGGCTGCTGTTCAAAATCAACAGCTGGAAGGCCTCCAGAGCTGAAGGTGCATGGGGAAGCTGAAAAATAAAAGGTTGCACTTACCTTTGTTGGCCTCCCTCGCCTTACTGTCTGCCCCTTCATATCCTTTGATCTGAGAGGGAACAGGCGCAAAGTCTATCGTCAACTTTTTCTAGCGTCCCGATGTCTGGGTACTTTTCCAGCGAACCTTGAGGTAAATAAGGTTGAGGGCTGGGTATGCTCCCTTCGGCCTCATTGCCATGGTTGCGTGCTTTGTCTGTGCCTGTTGTAGGTGTAGGCACTGCAGGAAGCTCCAGAACTCTGGGGGCAATGTAATGGAGGTGTCACAGATGTTCACCCCTTTTTCCTCTTCTTTGCACCTAGACACTCAGCGTACCCAGTGTGTGTGTGGCAGTCCAGTGCTAAAGTAGTTATTGAGTTCCCTGAAAAGAAATCTCTTATTGCTTTAAATCCTAATAGGCAGTGTGTCATTCTTGCTATCTACTGGGGGAAGGTCACCCCATTCTTGGTACAGTAGTAACAGAGGTTGCTGGAAATACACAGCAGGTCAGCATTGGATATGTGTTGTCCCACAAGAGACAACAGCTACTTCTAGCTGAAGTTTCATCTCTTTCTCTTTTGGGTACAGCAACCGTCTTGGTTAGTGTTGGGTATGTGCTTATGGTGGTGGAGAGAGTGGAACTGATTCCCTGGTTGTAACTTTGCCCATATTATAAAGTAAGCACTTCTCTCTCACTTCACTTCAGTAGCTGCTGTTTTTTTCAGAACATTGAGGCCGATTTCCTTTGTTCGGTATGTGTTAATCATTTTTTAAACATAATGGATAGGGTTTCCTGTGATTGCTTCTTCTTGCGAAATAACAAATGTTTTTTTTTAAATAATGCTTTTACAATTTTGATAGAAATAGTGATCAGAGGAAAACTTCTTGCTGGCAAATAATGTCATTAATGAATAGCAGTTGGAGGAAGTCTTCTCTTTATAGAAAACAGGCATATCTGTTATGGAACTGTCGTAAAAATAGTGGCACCATGCCTTACTGGAGATTTGTATAGCTTCTCTAATATCCCTCTAGTAGCTACAATAAGATTTAAATCAAAACCATCAAACTAGGTGTACTCTTCAACTTTATTCATAAATATCATTATTAGACTTGAGTATCTTTTTATGGCAGATAAAAACTTATTCAAAAAAGGCACAGTGCGGTTCAGCAGTTTTTTATCTCTGAATCTGGGCTAATCCAACCTAATCTGAATGATGAAACATTCCTTTATACAGACTACAAGAAACTTATGCAAAATGAGTTTGTGAAGACTCAACCCAATTCCTAGTGAGAATGAACTTGGAGCCTAAAACTGACCCTAGTTTAGCTCTAAATTGACAATTTTTCACTTACAGCCATTATGGATGGTTGATGTGGGAAATTGAAAGTGTCATATTGGTGTAGTAGGGAGCACCTTTTTGAGGTTGGAGCTGGGCACAAGCCATAGAGTGAAAGACCTTCATTCTCCATATAGTCCATGCTTTACCAGTCTTGAGAGTAATTGATGATGATGATGATGATGATGATGAGTCCCAAAATGGGAAAGTATTCTATTTCCCAACACAAAGATCCTTCTGAGTTTACTTAAAAAAAGAGATTCTTCAAACTTTGCAGTAAAAAATAAACTCTTCAAGCATTAGTCCAGCCTGATGGACTGAAATTGTGCTGTGTGATATTAGTGTTTGTATGCTCAACACATTTGTATGAAATTTATTTGCCTGCTATTTTAACAGAGATAGTAATCCAATTTTCATAAAGGTTAACACCTTCATTAAAATAGACAAAGGAACTTCATTGGATTAAGCATTCATACACTAACATCACACAGTGTAATTTCATTTCTCTGGCCTTGTGATCAAATCAGCAGGAATAAATTAAATAACAATATTTAAAGCAAATCATTTTATAAAAGTGAATTTTCCAGAGAAAAATATAACCATCTTAAAATAAGCTTTCTTTTACATCAAGCCATTCATTGAAGAATGTAACAGCAGAATAATATGTGGATTGCCGAATGCTCGGGTATAATTGATGAAAGGCAACATAATATACTTTGTCTTGGACTTTTAAGTTATTGGTGAGAAAATGTCCCTATCCATCTAAATGTCGATGTGTTTGTAATTGAATCTGATAATGGATGTGATACTCGAGAGAATGAAATGATACCTCATCAATGTGGAACGTAAATGAAACAGAAGTCTGGTATTGATTTCAAACCATATCAATGGACTGGAAGTGTTTAAAAGAAGTTTCAAAGTTGAAAGTGTACTAAAGTATTGCTGCAGGTGTTTATCGATTTTGTGTTGCCACAAGGGGAGCTGTGCAGTTGTAAGTAGATGTGCAAAAGAGATTACGAGCAAATAGGAAGTACATTTTATTCCTCAGTTATGCTGCATTAGTCCAGCCTGGTTTTTTGTGCCACACTAAAGCTAGATGCACCAAATAATATTAATTTCTCAGCAAGTTTGGCTGCAATTGGGTTAACAAAATGCTGTTGAAAAGCATGCTATTGGTGAATAAGAATCAACCAAGCACTGGAGACAGAAAAAAAACGCTTTCAATCCATATAATGAGTTAGGAACATAAGAACAGTTAAAAAAAGTGGATGAAAAAGGTTCATTTGGGTGGTGAGTCTGCTCCTTTCAATTCCATCCACAACAGATGCTCAATAACTTAGATAAAAAAATTAACATATTTGAACTCCTGAGGGATGCACATAACTAAGGTGACAATTATGAGATGAGAAAATTGACATTCCAGGATAACAATCTAACATTACTCAGTCTATATCGATTGTGTTCTTATTGTCCCAACACAACTGGAGCTGTAATTTTGATAAGAGTATCTTGTCATCTATGCCTAAACTTATCATTGCAACCTTGAATTAATTTCTTAACTGGGTAATTGTCCATATGCCTTTTAATAAATGAAACATTTATTACTTTTAATGGAACTCTGCAGCTGACATTTCTATTTTTTTTTAAATGAGGCAAGTTGCTGCTTTTTGTGGAAATGAACAGATTGAGAATGAAATCGTGGCTTTGCGCATTTCTGAAATGTGCAGTTCCTGAGAATGTGATTTAGTGATGATGAAAACCTAGCAACTAATTTCAGTACATCTGCAATGATGATCCTTTAATGTTCCAATGCAGCTAATGAGCCATTGAACTGGTATAAATGCCAGAAAGTTTGTTAGTTCAACAGTGGAGTGTGCAATTGTAAAGAGCATAAAGGTAAGGCATGAATATTACTATAAAGTGGCAGCAAAGGACAAAAATGCAGATGATGGAAAGTTGTAGCTGTGAAAGATATATGCAAAAAGCTGTACTGATGCAGAAATGTTAAGATAACCAATATCGTACTAGAAGTGAAGATAGGACAATGCAAATGACAATATACATACTGTGATTGGAGAGATAACTGCAGGAAGTAGTTTCCATGGGCCAAATGACTATCTTCCAACCCCTACTGCTCTTGTGACCCTTGCATGTATTTGTGGAGGGGGTAGGGGGTTGGGGGGCAGTGGGTAGGGTAGGTTGAACCTCCAGATCACTATTCAACAATATTATTTGTGGAGATTGGCCAGCAACACAGTATACAAGTTATGTGCCATGTTATTCAGCTATACCATGATTTACACATGATATATGGAATATAAAAATGTTGTGCGATGTGTCCATGACACATTGGATATCAGACTTTAGCACACATGCAAATTTCACACTTTTTTAAAAACAAAATGAGAATCAATCATTTATTGCTGGTTGGTTCTGTCGCCTAATTGATCTCAAGATTTGATTATGACAAATTAATCTTTAACTAATCACAGGAAGTCATGCAATTGGATCTTGTGGGCTTAAAGCGATACAACTTGACACATATAACTGTATCTTAGCAGCAGAATGACGCATTTTACACTTCATGGTATAATGCTCCAATCCTTATAAACTGGTATATTCTTTCACTTATTGTGAACAATGTCATGTGAGATTCACCAGGGTTATACAAACACATCCAGACACAGTAATTGTATTTCCAAGCAAATAATACAACAATTTCCATTTATGCAGCACTCTGTACGTAGGATAATATATAACATGTAAAGATAATGCAACTTGCATATGGATGAATATGTTCATTTACTCATAATGAACCATCTCTCTTCACAGAGCAAGGAGAACATTTAACCTCGAGCTGATTCTGAACACACCAAAGCACCATCCATCACGACCCACCTTGAAGCAATCACAAGCGTAGATATGCACACTTCAGGAGAAGTAGATGTGATGGTCAGGATGAAATACCAGGCATTGGTGAGAAAAGAGTTATAGTAATCAGGGTTGATATAGGTTAGTGTAGGTCAGCGGCCCAGCATGCTGAATTCCCCAGTTGAACTGTATGGGGTAAATACATTAAGGAGTATTTTTTGAAATAGACGCTAACATTCGAAATGCCAGGAATGTTGGCCTCTCTATTCCACATGTTTACAGCTCTGGTGGGGAAAAATGTTCTAAGCTATATTTCTCTTAGTAACAACATAGATGTGAGTAAAAAGTGATGTAATATCCAAAGTGTTAACAATTCAGGGATATATAGGGGAAGAAATTGGACCTCATGCTAGTTTAATGGGCGTAGAACAGGTGCAACGATGCACAATTTCAGGACTAACAACCTGCGCCTCAAGGAGGCCGAAAAAATTTCCGATCGAATTGGGTTGGACCACTTCTCAGGCGTCCGGGGCGGCTATTTAAAATAGGCATCAGGCTCCTTATACATGCAAATGAGGGTTCTATCATTTGTTTTTAGACATGAATGCAGCCTAGACAGCGGCTGCCACCGAAAAGGTAAATGTAATTTTTAAAAAATTGATGTGGAGCCATTAGGAGCAGGATTTCTCCTTCCGGATTTCAATTTCCTTTTGCTTGTTCAATTAAAGGTCATTAATGAAGATCTCACGCGATCAAATTGAATGATAAGTATTTTACTGCGGGTCTAGACATAAAGCTAGTGAGCTTAAAGATGGGGAGATTGCTAAATATTACCATGGCAGTGACAGAAGTAAATAGTACAGAGCAGCTTTTTGCCCAAGAGCACGATGTAAAGTCCATTGGTGCAAAAGGAGACCGAAGAGGTGATCTGGGAATGAAGAGAAGGTGAGCATCTCAAAGCAAGTATTATAACAAAAGAGTTAGTTGCCAGGCCGTGCAGTACATGATGAATCTTAGCTCACCAGCAAGACTGTACTGGGAGTATGTCCCCTGGTCCACAAACATATGCAGTCAATCATCTGTCATTCAGTAGCATTACATAACTACCTTCAACCTTTATGCCACAGAGACCTTTCAGGCACCTAACGGGATACCACAGGAGTTAGCCACTGCCATTTTTTTAAGTTTTCAGACAACTGATGCTATATTTTCTGTATAGAGAATGAATGGCAGATTGCAAGATTACATTAAAAGTGCATTCATTATACTCAATTATGCAGTGCTAATGGTGTATGTGTGTTTAATGTGCTTTGCTGCCACATTTGCCTCTTGTGTCTCGTGAACTTCTCCTTGTTGGTTTGTTGATGCGAAGCACTCCCCTAGCTAATGAAGTACCACTGATGGATATTTGCATAGCCAATTGATGAGCAGCAGCCAGAAGGCCCTTTATCTGTATCTATGAACTAACCATGATGGACCTGATGCAGTGCTATGAATGTTCATTGCTGTATTTACTTTGGGCTCATTGTTTTAAAAGGAGATGCCTACTGTGCAGGGCTATATGCTGCTAACATTAAGTGCCAACTGGCTGCTTCTGTGCTAAACCACACATGCCACTTCTGGGGGGTATCTTCTCACTTAGCCTATTAATCTGTGTGAATATAGAACAGGGGCATCTATAAAGTCTCTTTATGGTTATTTGTAAACATTCTCCAAGTGAGCAGTACTGAGAGATGCTCCTGTTGTGGTCTGCATTACTGACATCTTGATTGCATGTGCCATTGGTGTTGCTATGTTCTAAATGATCAACTTCCAATGTAGTGTGCATGAAACATAGGAACATAAGCCATTTAGCCCTCAAGCCTGTTCTGACATTCAATGAGGTCATGGCTGATCTGTGACTTAACTCCATATACCCGCCTTAGCCTCATATCCCTTAATACCTTTTGTCAATAAAAATCTATCAATTTCAGATTTAAAATTAAAAATTGAGCTAGCATCAGCTGCCATTTAAGGAAGAGAGTTCCAAACTTTTACCACCCTTTGCGTGTAAAAATGTTTCCTAACTTCACTCCTGAAAGTCCTGGCTCTAATTTTTAGGCTCTGTCCCTTAGTCCTATATTCCCCAACCAGCGGAAATAGGCCCCATGGAGGCAAATGACCCTCCTATACATAACAGGCTCCACTTAAAAGCAGGCCCGCTATGTTATGTATCACAATGCAATTCAGCAGGTACACTTGACGTACTGGACATCTGCCTGTACTAGTTAGCCGCTTATCAACCACCGACATTGTTATCCCTTGCTCACTAGTGGTCATTAACTCGTGCAATGTTTCCACATGATTATTCCTACCATTGTGTGCAACTTTGCAGGTACTTGTATTTGATTATATTTGATTTATATTTCATTATGATCGTTTATAGATATTCCCTTAATATGAGTAAATGTTAGTATTTCAATGTAACTTTGAGAATGTATTAATGTCCTCTTAATGCGTCTATTAAGTGCAAATATTAGAACTACATTAGAGAGCTAAGATGCAGTTTGTAAGCAGAGGTTGGGTAGAAATTTGTATGTGTTGCGTCAGTTTGTCAGGCATAAAATGGACGCAAAGCAAAACAAATCTGCACAGGTGTTGATCCCACTGCCAAATTTTTTAGGCGTCCCAGTCCATGAATATGTAAATTAAGGGTCTAATGCTTGATGAAGGACCCTTTTCAAAATTAGTCAGCGATGAGTGGGCAGGCTTCGGGCCTGACCCGCTCAGGATTCTTCAATGGCCGCCAATGAAAGGTAAGTATTTAATTTGAAAATAAACATCTTCCTGTGCTCCGTCCGCATGAGTGGCAATCGCCCCCCACCCCCATAGTCTGCTCCAAACCTCCTCCCGGAACTTACATGAGGGCTGTTGCCAGCATTGCAGTGGCCAGACATTGATGTCCACTTCACCGGCAAGCTGCCTGAGGATGTGCAGTAGTCTTAGTATCTCCTTCATGAAATGAGTCCCTTGATCAGAAGCAATTGTCTTTGGCAGTACTCAACGAGTGAAAACATGCTCAACAAGTACCTCTGCAGTTTGGGTAGCAGAGGCTTGTCTCACAGGGATAGACTCAACCCATTTAGAAGAGCAGTCAATTATGACCAAGACATTCTGGTTACCCTTCTGAGTTGTCTGAAATGGACCTATGTAATCAATCTGCAAATTTTGCCTTGGGCCATCGGATACTGGGACATGGCTAGGAGGCGTTTTAATTCTGGGCTCGCGGATCATACTGGGCACACGTGAGGCAGTCATTAATAATGGCATTCACGGTCTGATCCATACAAGGCCACCACATCTGCTGCAATAGTCTTTGGACCAGGCTGTCACCTTTCTAGTGCTCAATAGAGGTATGGGCCCAATGGACCACCTCAATACGAAGTAACTGCAAGACTACCCATTTGCCCTGATAAAACAAGTTATTCTGTACTGTAAAATTGTACATTTGTACAAATCTGTTAAAGGCATCTTTGGGCTATGAGCCCTCACCTTTGATGGCTGCCTGGACTGATTTGATCCAAAGGTCTTCACCATGCAGTCCTATAAGATCTAAAGCGGGTGTTTCACTTTGAATTTTATTTATCTGACCTTGCAAGACTACACACTTCTAGGGGAATCTTGAACTTCCTGGCTAGCTGATCTGCTTTACCATTCTATAATAATGTCATGGACTGTCCAAATGAGTTTGCAGGGCTGTGGGAACTACAAAAATCATTGTTTTTATTAAGGGACAATGAAAACTGGTTATATAGCGACTGTTCTTGTGCAAGTTATCAGTTTTAACAGCACAAAAACTTATTGAAAAAAGATAAAATGCAGCTTTAAAGAATTTCAAGTCACAGTTGCAGGATGGTGTCTGGTTATAAATCAATTTGAACACAATACAGAACTAAAAAATTATCAAAATAGCACGTTCTTACAAAAACCCAGTAAATTACACAATCTTTCTTTTTGTTCTTTCTTTAGGTGCTTTTCCAAATCATAGAATCATAGAATCGTTACAGCATCAGAGGAGGCCATTCAGCCCATTGACCCTGTGCCAGTTCTTTGTAAGAGCAATCCAGTTAGTCCCATTCTCCCGTTCTTTCCCCATAGCTCTGGAAATTTTTTCCCTTCAAATATTTATCCAATTCCTTCTTGAAAGCCATGATTGAAGCTGCACCAACTACACTTTCAGGCAATGCATTCCAGATCATAACTACTTGCTGCTTAAAAAAGTTTTTCCTCACATCGCTTTTGGGTCCTTTGCCAATCACCTTAAATCTATGTCCTCTGAATTCTCGACTCTTCCGCCAATGGGAACAGTTCCTTCTTATTTACTTTATGTAAACCTGTCATGATTTTGAATACATCAATCAAATCTCCTCTCAAGCTTCTCTGCTCTAAGGAGAACAACTTCAGCTTCTCCAGTTTATTCACGTAACTGAAGAACCTCATCCCTGGAACCATTCTGGTAAATCTTTTCTGCACCCTCTCTAAGCTTTCTCAACCTGTCCTACCCACCTTCAAAGATTTGTGCACATATACCCCCAGGTCTGTCCGTTCCTGCACCCCCTTTAGGATTGTACCATTTAGTTTATATTACCTCTCCTCATTCTTCCTGCCAAAATGTATCACTTCGCACTTCTCTGCATTAAATTACATCTGCCATGTGTCCATTCCACCAGCTTGTCTATGTCCTCCTGAAGTCTGTTGTTATCCCCCTCACTGTTTACTACACGCCCAAGTTTTGTGTCATCCGCAAATTTTGAAATTGTGCCCTGTACACCCAAGTCCAATTCACTAATATATATCAAAAAAGCATTGGTCCTAGTACCGACCCCTAGGGAACACCACTGTATACGTTCCTCCAGTCCGAAAAACAACCGTTCACCACCACTCTCTGTTTCCTGTCCCTTAGACAATTTCGTATCCATGCTGCCACTTTTATTCCATGGGCTTCAATTTTGCTGACAAGCCTACTTTGTGGCACTTTATCAAACGCCTTTTGAAAGTACATATACACAACATCAACCCCATTGCTCTCATCAACCCTTTCTGTTACCTCATTAAAAAATTCAATCAAGTTAGTTAAACAAGATTTGCCTTTAACAAATCCGTGCTGGCTTTCCTTTATTAATCCACACTTGTCCAAGCGACTATTAATTTTGTCCTGGATTATCATTTCTAAATGCTTCCCCACCACCGAGGTTAAACTGACTGGCCTGTAGTTCCCGGGTTTATCCTGACACCCTTTTATGAACAAGGGTGTAACATTTGAAATTCTCCTGTCCTCTGGTACCACCCCCGTATCTAAGGAGGATTGGAAGATTATGGCCAGCACCTCCACAATTTCCACCCTTACTTCCCTCAGCAACCTAGGATGCATCCCATCCATGCTGGGTGACTATCTACTTTAAACATAGCCAGCCTTTCTAGTGCCTCCTCTTTATCAATTTTCACCCCATCCATTATCTCAACTATCAACCCTTCTACTGTGACTTTGGCAGCATCTTCTTCCTTGGTAAAGACAGATGCAAAGTATTCATTTAGTACCTCAGCCATGCCTTCTGCTTCCATGAGTAGATCTCCTTTTTGATCCCTAATCGACCCTATCCCTCTTATTACACGGTTACTATTGATATGCCTATAGAAGACTTTTATGTTAGCCACCAGTCTATTCTCATACTCTCTCTTTGCCCCTCTTATTTGCTTTTTCACTTTTCCTCTGTACTTTCTATATTCAGCTTGGTTCTCACTTGTATTATCAACCTGACTTCTGCCATACGCCCCCTTTTTCTGCTTCATCTTACTCTCTATCTCTTTCGTCATCCAGGGCGCTCTGGCTTTGGTTGCTCTACCTTTCCCCCTCATGGAATTGTGTCTATACAGTGCCCAAACCATCTCCTCTTTAAAAGCTGCCCATTTTTCAATTACAGTTTTTCCTGCCAATCTTTGATTCAAATTTACTTGAGCCAGATCTGCTCTTAACCCACTGAAATTGGCGCTCCTCCAATTAAGTATTTTTACTCTAGATTGCTCCTTATCCTTTTCCATAACTAATCTAAGCCTTATGATACTATGATCACTGTTCCCTAAATGTTCCCCCACTGATACTTGCTCCACTTGACCCACCTCATTCCCCAGAACCAGGTCCAGCAATCGTTGGGTCGGAAACATACTGATCAAGAAAATTCTCCTGAACACACTTCAGAAATTCTTCTCCCTCTTTGCCCTTTGCACTATTACTATCCCAGTCTATATGACTGTAAAAATATTTAATATAACTGAAGAAAAAGTTATCCTTCACAGCTAAACAAAATCTTTGCACCATTACACAAAAGGGAAAAACAAGTAACAAGCATTGAGAGGGGGCGTAGCCAGACACAGCAAAAAGAGAACATTTACACAGACTTCTGTCTCACGTAGAAAGAGACAGTATGCTGAAAACAAAAGAACACATTCTGTAGCTTGTAACTAGCTACTTAAACCCATTCTGTACATATTCAAAACCTCAAGCTCACAATCCGTGTCCTCCCTTCCGATCCCTCCATCTTTCTTTTTGTTCTTTTTTTCTTCCTCATCTTTCAAACTACCCATCAGAACTTCAACTTCCTCTCTCAACCTCCCTAACTCTTGTAGTTGAAACAACAAGACTAGGCTGCTTTCCAATCATCCTCCTTACATTTCTTCTCCTTTACCAGTTTCTTCATCGTAGTCTCCACCTCACACAAAGTCTGACAGTTTTTAACTAACGAAATACAAGTTCCTATTTTCTCCTGGATTTACTTATTGTTTCATGGTGTCATAGTATAATACAGCACATAAGGAGGCTATTCGACCCGTCATGCCTGTGCTGGCTGTTTGAAAGAGCTATCCATGTAGTCCCACTCCCCTGGTCTTTCCCCATAGCCCTGTAATTTTTTTCCCTTCAAGTATTTATCCAATTCCCTTTTGAAAGTTATTATTAAATCTGCTTCTACCACCCTTTCAGGCAGTGCATTCCAGATCATAAAAACTCGCTGTGTAAAAAAAAATGTTTCCTCATGTCGCCTCTGGTTCTTTTGCCAATCACCTTAAATCTATGTCCTTTGGTTACCTACCCTTCTGCCACTAGAAACAGTTTCTACTTACTTACTGTATCAAAACCCTTCATGATTTTGAACACCTCTATCTAATCTCCGCTTAACCTTCTTTGATCTAAGGAGAATAACCCCAGCTTCTCCAGTCTCTCCTCATAACTGAAGTCCCTCATCCCTGGTACCATTCTAGTAAATCTCTTCTGCACCCACTCTAAGGCCTTGACATCCTTCCTAAAGTGCGGTGCCCAGAATTGAACACAATACTCCAGCTGAGGCCTAACCAGTGTTTTATAAAGATTTAGCATAACTTCCTTGCTTTTGTACTCTACGCGTCCATTAATAAAGTTAAAAATCCTGTATGCTTTTTTAACAGCCTTCTCAACTGGTCCTGCTACCTTCCAGGATTTGTGTACATACACCCCCATGTCTCTCTGTTCCTGCACCCCTTCTAAAATTGCACCCTCTGACATTAGTAACTAGTATTACGGCAACCTTAAACTCAGTGTACAATTGCAGTCAGTTTATTTTATGCTGCAGTAATGTCACTGTAATTGTGTTGATATAACTTGAAGGTTACTGTTCTGCTGCTGATGTCAGATTGGGTAGTTAATTACAATAACTGATTGCCTGTGTGTTGCTCCAAAGTGTTGTTTACAGTTGGTCATTATTAATGAATGTGATCAGTAAAGTGGCTACAGCACAAATGCCATTCAGTCCCAGGCATTTAACTGGAATATAGTTCTCTTTCTGTATTTGGATAATTTGAAGGGTAATGATCAGTAATGAGATCTGGGTACAGAATATAAAAGAAAAATCTGTGAATAAATACCAGTTACTGGGACCATATACTAGTCATTTTCAATGTTTTATTGGTAAATGATCAATTAAAGTTAATAGAGGTTTCATGTAATATAACGAATACTGCAACAAAACTGGTTAGTATCAATATTTGGGACTGAAACTTACCAATATTGGTAATACAGAGTTTGTATAAATGTTATTATTTTATCTGCTTTTAAGAAGAACTGAAGTAATTGGTTTAATGAAACACGGAAGTAACAAACTTGACCTCTAATGACAATTGGAAATGCAGCTGATCTTAATCAAACAATATTACCTCATATCTACGTCTGTTGCTATCACTGCTCCTTATCCCTCAGGCCACTTAGAGTGCATTCATATTGACAAGCACATCAATTCCAAGCAGTTTTGAGTATACGTTGTCATGAATGTGGCAGTATAACTCAGGAGTTAGGTTGGCGATATGACTTCTGAGTACATTAAAGTGAGCGTGTGAGATCACCTCCAATATGTAGCCTGACAGCACTTGGACTCCCCACTGGGTTTAGTATCACTCCAGATTAGTGCAAAGTTGCTTTCTAAAAGTGCCCAAGCAATCCATTTGACCTCCTGGGAACTGCATCATTTTTTTTCACTACTTAATATTAGGAGGAAATGAATCCACCTACCCCCAATCTATTAATGTTAAAAATGAGTTGCCTGGGACGCGGAGTTCTGTGT
This sequence comes from Heptranchias perlo, assembly GCF_035084215.1. Lineage (NCBI taxonomy): Eukaryota > Metazoa > Chordata > Chondrichthyes > Hexanchiformes > Hexanchidae > Heptranchias > Heptranchias perlo. The sequence goes on from NC_090351.1 coordinate 18,597,611, forward strand.
GTATGTGTCATTCAGTGGACGTGCAGTGTTTCATTGTTGCTGCGCAGATGACAGCGTAACTGGCAACTGAACTTCACACTCTACAGATACTGGTCGTAGAGTCTGTAGTATAACCGCACCATTAGCGACCAATTCTACTTCCTTTTTTAGTGCTGCAACATTATATTCCAAGGTGGCGGCTTCCTTCATATATGATTGCCACTTGTGGGAAAAATGTTATCAAGGACCCCAAATTTACTCACCATTTTTTGAGAGTAAGGGGCTTAAAACCGTTGCACTGTCAATTTTCTGGGTAGATTCTGGGGTGGGACCCATTTCTGCTGGGTTTCTGCCCCATAATAGCAGCGTGTGAAAGCTTGTGGCTGTCTGCTGCTTCACAGAGATCCATGGCGACTGTCTTGGTTGCAATGATCTCGCAATCTCCCATGGCTGGATCAGAGTGCCCCATTAGCAGCTCTATGATCTGTTCCTCATAGGAGGTCAATTCTCTGATATCTGGAATGCTCCCTCAGCTCCTCTGTCTTGCATGGGCATTGTGCATGAGTTTCTCCTGTACCAAGATTCAGTGAACTAGGTGAAGCCTAGCATTTGCAGAATGTCTCCCAGATGACATTACACAGCTAATGTAATTAATCTGCTGGTATCACCTCATTAAAGTGAAAAAAGGGCTTTTAAGGTTCTCCATGCAAATAGTTGCGATTAGGGGAGATGGTGAAATATAGATTGCCAGATCCAGAGTTAGTGAACCCCTTAACCAGTGTGAAGGCTTATCTGTGCAGCTATTAATTTTACACAATGAACAGTGTGTCGATAAAAAGGCAGAGTGGCTGGTGTGCTGCCTTGTCTGCCCTGCCCTCGTCAGGTGCTGAACTTTAACTGGCACTAGGCTGTAGTTCTAGGGATGAGAGATGTGGCAGTCAGTGCCACTGTTACCTTCCTCCACATGGCACGAGATACTTTTTTGCAGCTTCCTCCCATGGGCACCCATCAGTCTTTCTCTCCTTTGCTGCATCTCATCCAGAGGATAACCTCATTAAAATGTTGTGCTCTTCATTTGTGCCTCCTTCCAATGTACCCGCTCCCTACTATGGGTGCATTTGCCACGTCCTTTGCTTGAAGACATGTTTTAAACGTGTCACAAAATCTCAGATGAGCCAGCTACAACTCATACCTAGATGTTAGTTCAGTGCGGCAAAATGTTCACTACTGCACCCCTTGCATGCTGCTGAAATCTTCAGGCACGCTAGGATATTTAAAGGCCAGCTCAGTATGCCCTTGTTACACTGGAGTCGTGCTGAGCCAATGCCAGAGGATATGCGAATAAGCTTACTCCACAAAAGACAGAAGGGCCAGCCCTGGAGACAATCAGCGGGCACAAGTGCCACCTCTGGGGCACCACACTAACCAAGTGGCCTGATGGATTTTCAGGGCCAGGATCTTGTTCAAAAAAGCTTTTGATTTTAGAGCCACCTTATAATTGTGAGATGTGAATGTTTTGTATTTCTTCTAGTATATTTTTAAACTGGAAAATCTGCTGTAAAAAATCTTAGCTGAAATCATAATCTTCCTTGTTTGTGTATAGTTCCGTGCTTTTACTGAAGATAATAATTTCTCTGATCACTTTGGGTAAAAATTTAATCATTGCATAAAGATTTGGAACAAATACAATTAAAAAAATCTTGTATGAAATCAAAATGAAGCACATGACTCCACAACAGTGTTTGTTCTATCTTTTCTCTTTGGGATTCCCTATAAATATCGGCAGGTTCCCTGGGTCCTTACTCTTACTTGCAAAATGCAATGTCAGCAAGCCAAAGGAAAACATTGCAGCAAATATTTTTATTAATGTAAAGCATCAGAAAGAACATACCAGTAAATCAACAAATACAGAAAAATATAGAAGAGATTTCTTTGGACACTGTGCTTTTGATGTGTGATATACTTAGTCGCAGAGGGGCAGTAATTCAATGGCCTTGTTGACCCTCTGAAGCCTCTCATACCAGACCCAAGATCCACTGACAACAGTTTTTAAAAATCTATGCTCTATAATGATGAAAGGTTACTGAAAATAATTTGAACAAATTCAAACTGTTTGCTTTATGATAATGCCCAGATTATCCTCCATAGACCTAGCATCAAGGAGAAAAATAAATATATTCTTGGCTTAGTGGGTAGCACTCTCACCTGAATCTGAAGTTCCATTTAAAAAAAAACTGCATTGCGTGTAGCAGAATCCACAGTGAAACTGCGGGCTTTAGGACTATGAATATTATTTGAGTCATTTGACATCCTCAGTAGAAAATTAGAAGTTTATTTGACTCGTCTCACATTAATTAAATCAATGATGTGTCAAAATGGCCTTTGGGGAACTTTGGTGTGATGCTGCTATAGATCAGTAATGCTGAATGCAAATGTGAATGTCAATAATATGGGTGAGATATAATCTCATTTCTGTGCATCTGCACACTTTCGTTGACTGATAGTCAGTGTGAGAGTAATAGTTTTACTTCTCTATTTTTAACTGCTCTGAAGTAGATTAAGCCAGAATAATCCATAAATATATTCCAAAAGATCATCTAGAATAACACATCAGTGGATTTGATTTAGGAAATATTGATATTTCTCCTCCAATTTAAATACTGCCCACAACTGTTGTACCACCAGACTAAAGAACTATACACCCCACCAGTATAAACCGCTGCATTCACCACTGTTACCAGTAATAATATACATCACTTGTATCAACAACTACACATACCACTAGTATAAACAATTGCATAAACTATTATTAGCAATAACTACATAGAACATCAGTGGCAATTCATCACTTTTATAAACAGCGACATACACCAATACTATCAATAATCATATTGACATTTTCTTGACTGAGATCGATAGATTTTTGTTAGGTAAGGGTATCGAGAGATATAGAGCTAAGGTGCATAAAGGCAGTTGAGATGCAGATCAGCCATGATCTAATTGAATGGGGGAGCAGGCTGGAGGGACTGAATGGCCTACTCCTGTTCCTATTTTGTTCCAAACGTCATCCAGTCAATAATATCTTACATAAATTCTATATTGAAACAAGAGACTAATGTAAATTGAACTTCTTTCAGTTGTTTTTTGATGTTTGCATTTGCATCACAGCATGATGCATGTATATATTAAATTGTAAGGAAGAATTTGGTAGAATATAAAATCTTGGTAGGGTTTTAAACTATTTTTCTGCATTTTACCTTCTGCAGTTAACCCCCTCTAATTACCATATTGTCACAGGTTAGAATTAGCTTTACACAATCTTCAGCAACCTTCCACTGCTGACTGATCTGTTGTTAATTTCTACAATTTTCTACTCCAATGCAGGTAAACTTAAAAACCAATATTGGGCTTAGAGATTCATAATGACTATTTATACAACATCTGTGTCACGTTGCAACTTTATGAAATCTGTAACTGCCAGTTGGGTGCAGGAATAAGGAGAGATCACATGGCAATCAACATTTAGCAGTGATATTGTGACTGTACCTTTAAATAAATGCCCTCTTCAAGAGATTTAAGATCTTATATTCACACACGTGCAATGATTAGGATAGCTGAACAGCACCATATATCCCCTGTAGTGTTTTGAATTATAACAGTATTGTATGAGCAAAATTTAGTCAATTTCTAATATTTCTTATATCAAATGCAGCATTTTTTGATTTAACTTTAACCAGCAGACATGGAACTGGGGTGATTTGAAATGATAATAAGCTTCCCAAAGCCAGACATGTCAGCTATAAGTCAATCATGATTTCAATGGAAATGAAAATTGGGAGAGATGTCTATCAGGAGACTGACTCGTTAGCACCCATTTTACACTTTCGACCAAAGTCAAAATTACACCCACCCCCCACAACGTTTTTGGCCTGCCCAATTTTCAGGAGGTGAGGGGAGATTTCTCAGCCAAAGGTAGCTCCCTTCTGAAACAGACGGGACCATTAGGAATAAGTTCAAGTGATGGGCAGATGATGTCAAGGACAGAGGAAGGCCATTTCACAACTTTTGCTTCCCGTCAATGCCACTTCCTGGTCCCACCCATGAGCAATGGGCAATCAGTTCATGTCAGGTATTGCCAGAAAGAATTTCTGCTTTCTTGTAAGTCTCATTCTGTTTATGCTATGTCAGTGAAGGGGGTTTAAGCAGACTACTCAGCTTGAATTCTAGCAAGAAACAAAACTTTTATCTCCATGGGGGTTATCTTCAACTGCTACTATATTCGGTCTACTGGGAGGAGTTGATCACATGCATGCAGGTGTTGCGCTGGCATGTAGATGGAGGGTTGCTCACAGGGATGCCCCCCAATAGGGTATGCAAGTTAAGGAGAACCTTCCTGAACTAAAATGCCACTAATAATTTCTGGAGGCCTTAATTTTAAGGATATCCATGGATATGGGATACGGGCAGGTAAATGGAGTTGGATCAGCCATGATCTAATTGAATTGGCGGAAAAGGGTCGAGGGACTGAATGGCCTAATTCTGTTTGTATATTCCTATGTACATCACTACTATTAACAGCTATATGCTAATATTCCTAGTAGGAATCCAGTACATTTAAAAATTTTCATCCTTGTTTTCAAATCCATCCATGGCCTCGCCCCTCCCTATCTCTGTAACCTCCTCCAGCCCTACAAGCCTCCGAATTCTCTGCGCTCCTCCAATTCTGGCCTCTTATGCATCCCCGATTTTAATCTCTAAACCATTGGCAGCCGTGCCTTCAGCTGCCTAGGCCCTAAGCTCTGGAATTCCCTCCTTAAACCTCTCTGCCACTCTACCTCTCTCTCCTCCTTTAAGACGCTCCTTAAAACCTACCTCACCTGTCCTACTATCTCCTTATGTGGCTCGGTGTCAAATTTTGTTTGACAATGCTCCTGTGAAGCGCCTTGTGACATTTTACTGCGTTAAAGACGCTATATAGATGTAAGCTTTTGTTGTTATATTTTTTACGATAGCAGAAACTGACTAATGAGTCTAGAAAGTTTCCGACAGTTAGCTAGAGGCCCATTTAATGCAGAAGTGCACCTCTTAAAGGGAGATTCCATTCCCTTCTGGTTTCTTTTGTTTCTAAGGCGCTGAAGAAGAATCTTGTTTGAAATGAGTCTCAGGTAGGCCCCCAGGTTGTTGGAAGCCTCCCTGGAGGTGGTTGTGGAAGAGATGAGGGTGAGGAGTCCCAGGAGGGCTGCCAAATATGCTGCCCACCACCAGGCATGGAGAGAGATTGCAGAGATAGCCAGCTCCTGGATTGCCAGGACCTAGATAGAGGGCAGGAAGCACTTCAATGACTCACTAGAGTAGCAAAGTGAGTACTACTCTTCATTTATCCCTCTCTACAATACATGGCAACAGTCCTTCAACTCTCTTCCCACCAATCTCAACCATTCCCATCCCTTCATCACTTCCTTCATCACCCAGCACAAGGCCACATCATACCACTTTTCATTCTCATTGCAAACACACGCTCACCACTTCCTTGCTCCCTTCACACCATCACTAGCACCATTCTCCTCTCACTTGCTAACCTTCGCACAATCACCAGGATCTCTCAGGACACCTTTCTCATCGGCGAGGCTGCTGGGCTGACATTGATCTTTGCCCTCGGGCGAGCTGCCTGTGGAGGCACGACCAGTGCTGACAGCTCGTGCCAGGTATGCTGATGTGGCCTGAGGACCAATATCCATCGATCCTCGGGCCTACTGGCTGCAATTTTTTTTAAATATTCCCGTTTCTGCCCCTTCATATTGCAAACTGGCTTTTCTTGCCTAATCTCCAGATGACATCCAGCAATAGCTGTATACCTGAGCATACATGCTTTTCCTACTGTGCAGCATACTTTTTTTAAACAACGACCAAAATAAACTCAGTCTTTGGATAACATACAACAACATTCATGGTCATTGGCCCAATAGAATCAAACTACAATTTTGTGGGATTATAAAATTCACAGCTTGTCTCAACTCACCACTCTGTCTTACAGGGGCTATTTTATATTATGTGATGCTATCTGTTTAATCTCCACAGCTCTTGCAAGTTGTTTTACAGATAGCTCCTGCTAGTGGCTTGAGATCAGAGGACTCCAGGGAGGATTTAGAGTCAAGTTTGTGTTAAGTTTAGTAAAGGCTTTATGTTGCTTAAATAACGAAGTTTCGGATGTAATTGTTATTTTAATGGAGCCTAGACACATTAAGTGTTTCCATTGCTTTAAGTCCAAACACATTTTGCTAATTATCACATTATAGAAATTGCTGTTAGCAAATAGCAATATTGTGATACCGGCCACCAATTTTAATGGTTCAAGAATTTGTGCAATTCCTGCCCACGTAATGCCTGCAATAAAATTGTTGTAGGACTTTTGAGCTGATGGTGCACTTTCGTGCGCAGATTGTGTGATAAGCTTGTTCTGCATGAACATTAGGGCATTATTGCTTGTTAAGGGTGGAACCACACAAAACTGTTGTCTTTAAGCATTGCACCTTTAAGCGATGCACTAATCTCATTCCATAATAGTGGACATTAGAGTACAAGCAGGTTTTCATATTAGAATCAGAAGGTCACTGCACTACTACTGATCATTTTTTGCAGTCAGAAATTTCACAATAACGGGAATTGCTTTCAGTGCTCTTCTCTCACTTGATTTGGTGGAGCACGAGCAGAGAAATGACTTCCAGAGATTATCGGATGGCACCAGAGAAACATTGTCCACACCTGCCACTATGTCACCGATCACATCTACAGTCCTAGGCAAAGTTACCTTGCAGTGATTCAGGAGCACTGCTTCTGGAAGCTCAAGATTAGCAGGGTAATTAGAGTTGTGCCATCTGCTGCAAGATGAATTACGTAAGGATGGCAATGCCAGTTACTGTCAAGGTGGTCACAGCCCTCAACTCTTATATAAGTGACTCCTTCCAAGCCAGCGCAGTGGATATCTGCAGTCGTAGCCAGCTTGCTGTCCACAGAATTATCAAAGAGGTCACAGATTAATTATTATGCAGGACCAATGCCTTTCTTACTTTTATCACTGACCAACAGCAGCAATGCGATAGGACAACACAATTCTACAGAACCTCCAGCTTTTCCAAAGATCCAGAACATCATTGTCTGCATCCATTATTGTCATACGATCCCTTGCATACAATCTTGTGCCCTAAATGGCCTGGAATGAAATTTTTAACCTCAATGTGTTTATGGTATGCAACCACCAGAAACCGATTCATGCAAGGCACCGCCTGTTTCCCTGGTAGCTCTCATGATGCCCACATTTCAAGGCTTTTATTTGTGCCACCTTTATTTGAAGGGGAATGAAGTGCACAAGGACAGCTCCAGAGGTATCAAAGCTACCCTATGCAGCCACAGTTCTTGATATTCAGGCCATGGACAGATGAAAAGAAGAGATGCAATGAACCTCGTGCTGCAACAAACTATCAAACATACCATTGGTACCTTGAAGCAGTGCTTCATGTATTTGGACTGATCAAGTGCAGTCTTACAGTGCAACCCTTAGAGAATTATTGTTATCATCTTGTATGCTCCATAACTTCTCCCTGAAAAAAAGCCTCAGTGTCTAGTTCTATGATTAGGATGGCAATGTCATGGCAGAGTAAGAAGGTGAAAAATGCCACTCTGGAATTAATAGTGGTGCCAGCAAAGCAACAAGGAAGACTGGTGTGCTTAGGTACTTGCTCCAGATGGCTTTCAATCAGTGTCACTGCTGCACCATTTATTAAAGAGGTGGCCATGGTCCAGTTTAAGGTTAAAAAGCTGGTCTTACCTGGGTGGGTCCCGATATCAACACAATCAGTGATCTTGCCTCAGTTGTATCTTCAGATTCAATAATCTCTTTCTTCAATGTGAGCCTTTTTTTAGTCAGGATTACAAAAGGTTTTCTAGAATAGGGGAGAAATTTAATTTGTGCACCATGCTTTAAATATGTTGGGCCAGATTTTGATCTATAAATAATGGCAAGCCTAATAGCGCTCACCATTATTTCAGTGCAAATCGGACAGCAACTTCTGACATCCTCACATGCGCAGTTAAACGTGGAAATCCAGAAGCTGCTGTCCGAGATGCCCTGCTCCTCCAGAAGCTTCGCGGGAAGGAGATTTTGCCAGCTGACTCACCGTTGAAATGACTGCAACAGCGTGAAGTTCCTCTACTGCCCTGATGGAAACAAAGTAATGGCGCCAGAAAAAGGTACGTCAAGTAACAACAACAAGAACAACAATAACAACTTGCATTTATACAGTGCCTTTAATATAGTAAAACATCCCAAGGCGCTTCACAGGAGCGTTAGAACATAAGAACATAAGAAATTGGAGCAGGAGTAGGCCAATCGGCCCCTCGAGCCTGCTCCGCCATTCAATAAGATCATGGCTGATCTGATCCCAACCACAAATCTAAAGAACACAAGAAGTCGGAGCAGGACCCGGCCACATAGCCCCTGGGCCCTCTCCGCCACCCACAGGGCATTGACCGATCCGAACTCAGCTTCATGTCCAATTTCCTGCCCGCTCCCCATAACCCCTAATTCCCTTTACTTCTAGGAAACTGTCTATTTCTGTTTTAAATTTATCTAATGATGTAGCTTCCACAGCTTCCTGGGGCAGCAAATTCCACAGACCTACCACCCTCTGAGTGAAGAAGTTTCTCCTCATCTCAGTTTTGAAAGAGCAGCCCCTTATTCTAAGATTATGCCCCCTAGTTCTAGTTTCACCCATCTTTGGGAACATCCTTACTGCATCCACCCGATCAAGACCCTTCACAATCTTATATGTTTCAATAAGATCGCCTCTCATTCTTCTGAACTCCAATGAGTAGAGTCCCAATCTACTCAACCTCTCCTCATATGTCCGCCCCCTCATCCCCGGGATTAACCGAGTGAACCTTCTTTGTACTGCCTCGAGAGCAAGTATGTCTTTTCTTAAGTATGGAGACCAAAACTGTATGCAGTATTCTAGGTGCGGTCTCACCAATACCTTATATAACTGCAGCAATACCTCCTTGTTTTTATATTCTATCCCCCTAGCAATAAAAGCCAACATTCCGTTGGCTTTCTTGATCACCTGCTGCACCTGCATACCAACTTTTTGATTTTCTTGCACTAGGACCCCCAGATCCCTTTGTACTGCAGTACTTTCCAGTCTCTCGCCATTAAGAAAATAACTTGCTCTCTGATTTTTCCTGCCAAAGTGCATAACCTCACATTTTCCAATATTATATTGCATCTGCCAAATCTCCGCCCACTCACCCAGCCTGTCTATATCCCCTTGCAGGTTTTTTATGTCCTCCTCACTCTCTACTTTCCCTCCCATCTTTGTATCATCTGCAAATTTTGATATGTTGCACTCGGTCCCCTCCTCCAAATCGTTAATATAGATTGTAAAGAGTTGGGGACCCAGCACCGACCCCTGTGGAACACCACTGGTTACTGGTTGCCAGTCCGAAAATGAACCATTTATCCCAACTCTCTGCTTCCTGTTCGATAACCAATCCTCCACCCATGCCAGAATATTACCCCCAATCCCGTGATTTTTTATCTTAAGTAATAATCTTTTATGTGGCACCTTGTCGAATGCCTTCTGGAAGTCTAAATACACTACGTCCACTGGTTCCCCTTTATCCACCCTATACGTTATATCCTCGAAGAACTCAAGCAAATTTGTCAGACATGACTTCCCCTTCATAAAGCCATGCTGACTTTGTCCTATTAAATTATGCTTATCTAAATGTTCCGTTACTGTCTCCTTAATAATAGACTCCAAAATTTTACCCACCACAGATGTTAAGCTAACTGGCCTATAATTTCCAGCCTTCTGCCTACTACCCTTTTTAAATAACGGTGTTACATTAGCAGTTTTCCAATCTGCCGGGACCTCTCCTGAGTCCAGGGAATTTTGGAAAACTATCACCAAAGCATCCACAATCACTACTGCCACTTCCCTCAAGACCCTAGGATGGAAGCCATCAGGTCCAGGGGATTTATCCGCCTTGAGTCCCATTATTTTACTGAGTACCATCTCTTGAGTGATTTTAATCGTATTTAGCTCCTCCCCCCCGAGAGTCCCCTGTTTGTCCAGTGTTGGGATATTCTTAGTGTCCTCTACTGTAAAGACTGAAACAAAATATTTGTTCAGCGTTAGCAAACAAAATTTGATACTGTGCCACATAAGGAGATATTAGGACAGGTGACCAATAGCTTGGTTAAAGAGATAGGTTTTAAGGAACATCTTAAAAGAAGAGAGAAAGATAAAGAGGTGGAGAGATTTAGGGAGGGAATTCCAGAGCTTAGGGCCTAGGCAGCTGACGGCACGGCAGCCAATGGTGGAGCGATTAAAATCGGGGATGCGCAAGAGGCCAGAATTGAAGGGGCGCAGAGATCTCGGAGGGTTGTAGGGCTGGAAGAGGTTACAGAGTTAGGGAGGGGCGAGGCCATGGAGGGATTTGAAAACAAGGATGAGAATTTTAAAATCGAGACATTCCCGGACCGGGAGCCGATGTAGGTCACCGAGCACAGGGATGAGGGGTGAATGGGACTTGGTGCGAGTTAGGATATGGGCAGCAGAGATTTGGATGAGCTTACGTTTATGGAGGGTGGAAGATTGGAGGCCAGCCAGAAGAGCATTGGAATAGTCGAGTCTATAGGTAACAAAGGCATGGATGAGGGTTTCAGTAGCAGATGAGCTGAGGCAGGGGCAGAGACGGGCGATGATATTGAGGTGGAAGTAGGCGGTCTTGGTAATGGAGTGGATATATGTTTGGAAGCTCATCTCCGGGTCAAATAGGACGCCAAGGTTGCAAACGGTTTGGTTCAGCATCAGACAGTGGCTGGAGAGAGGGATGGAGTCGGTGGCTGGGGAACGGAGTTTGCGTCGGGACCAAAGACAATGGCTTCAGTCTTTCCAATATTTAGTTGGAGGAAATTTTTGCTCATTGGACAAGCAGTGTGACAAATGAGAGACAATTGAGGCGGTGGTGAGGTCGAGCTGGATGCTGTCAGCGTACATGTGGAATCTGATGTGTTTTTGGATGATGTCGCCGAGGGGCAGCATGTAGATGAGAAATAGGAGGGGGCTAAGGATAGATCCTTGGGGGACTCTAGAGGTAACGGTGCGGGAGTGGGAAGAGAAGCCATCATAGGTGATTCTCTGGCTACGACTGGATAGATAAGAAAGGAACCAGGCGAGTGCAGTCCCACCCAGCTGGACGACCAAGGAGAGGCGTTGGAGGAGGATGGTGTGGTCAATAGTGTCAAAGGCTGCAGACAGGTCGAGAAGGATGTGGAGGAATAGTTTACCACAGTCACAGTCACATTGGATGCCATTTGTAACTTTGATAACGGCCGTTCCAATATTTTTTTTCATATTTCACGATATACTTTATTTCATAAAATTTAAAGATATACACGATTTACACCCAGTTCAAATAGAGGGCACAAAATGCAGTACAGCAGTTCAAAGCAATACACTACAGATCCTATACACTATGATCCCATTGTTACAATTTTAAAACACATTACATATTTTCTAATACCTTCTGTACAATACAAGGTGGGGTGGCTTTATACGGTGGCCTTTCCTCATAGGGCCTTTGCGTAGGTCATTTCAGTACTGTGTGGTAAGTCTGAATGAATGCCAAACAACCTCTCTGGAACTGAAAATTTACTTTTACAAGTGTGGAATCTCATTCCTTCACATTTGAATTGTTCTTGGACATTTAAAAAATATATTTTTTTCTTTCTGTCTCTTTTTTTCTCTGTCATTTAATTCAGTATTTCTTACCTTCTCTTTATTTTGCTTTCTGTAACTGATTTGACAATGAATTTACTAGTCTAACATACACTTCCTGGTTCTTTGTGTGCGTTGCTTCAATCGGATTGATTAAGGGGATACACAGCAGCTTGCCCCATTTACACAGGTCCCAGATGCCCGGGAGAGGGCACTGCACTGGACTGATGACCCAATAAGAGGAACTTACAATGCAAAAGCCCACGAAAAGTCTATGGGCAAGAACAAGTCTAACGAATGGCGGGCATTGTTCGTTCGCCATTCACAGCAAAATCCGGCCCAATGTGTTTGGCATTGTGAAATCTTTTGGGTTCCCTGGTCCATAGCAGTTCCTTTTGTCAATAACAATGAAAACAAAAATAAATTTGGCACTGACTATGCTAATTACCAGCAGAAGCATCTCATGCATTGTACATTTTAATAAATTAGATTAATGCTGTGTTGAATGTGATAAAAAAATACTGCATTCAGCAGTAGCCCAATAGTGCCATTGAGTAATTTTAGCAAATATGACCCACTTAATAGATACTGCGGCCACAGTTAAACTGGTTCCCAGGTGTTATACAACACAATCAAGTTATAATTAAGCCCATTGCCGCAGGATATTGGAGGCTGAAGTAAAGGCATTTTTTGCACAACTGCAAACTGTTAGATATTTATCTTGATTGCTGTAAAGGATATCAAGAATAAAATCAAACACCTTTTTATAGAATGTAAAAGGATCTCCAAATGCAAGGAAAAACAGATGGCAGATGTTTATTGGTCCCAATATGACTGTTGGTGTTGCTGTAAAACAGGGGAGCACGTGATACTTTTAATTCTTATTAACAATCACAAGAACAGATGCTACCCACATTCAGTAGCACCTTCCCCTTCTTGATGTGTGTTTAGCTGGAAGATGGCGCCATAAAAATCAATTAGAGGAAGTATGCTTAATAAAATGTATATAGTCTTGGAGCAGGAATTCAGGGCTACAGCTTCCAAAATAAATTCCACTTTGATCATTGACAGAATCTCCCATTTTACATCAACTTAAGATAAATCATTGTATCAATTTTACGAACCTAGGATAAGCAACTAATGTTAAGAAATAAACATTTTGGGAATAAATATAGTGCTTAAATGGCAAGAACAGATGTTTATGATGTATTTGCATAGTTACTCTATGTAAATATGTTGATGTATAGCTAATAATGAGTAGCAGTGTTTGTGTTCAAACAGAATAAAACATTCTGTAAGCCTGTTTATACTACGGTCTTTAATTCGTATTTGATATTGAATTACAGCTGCACGAAGGGCAGTAAATGCAGCATATGTTGTGCAGAGTAAACAAATCCACTTCTGATTTCATGCTAATCTCTATTTTCTGTGGTGTAGCTAATTGATTACATCTGTACTCATTGAACTCATAAATTGTGCAGGTGTGCAAGTGATCCTTCATATTGCACTAGTAGGATGGGTTGGGAGCTTTATAGAAGACTTGAAAGGAAATGAGCATTATGTATATTTGTCAATCAGAAAACCGAATGAAAATTGTAAACTAATAGCACTAGAACATTTTGAAAAAATGGTTACCGCCCTAGATTACCCTCAATGGTAAATAGATTTATTGAAGGTAACTCAAGAAATTTACATGAACTTATAATGAATGCCGCATTTGTAAAGAGCAGCACAGCTAAATGTTTTCTAATTAAGCAATCAAAAAGGCTAATGCAATGTTGGCCGTTATCTCGAGGAGGCTGGATTACAAAGTGGGGGAGTTATGCTTCACTTGTATACAACCTTGGTCAGACCCCATTTGGAGTACTGCGTTCAGTATTGGGTGCCGCAGCTCACATCAGGAAGGATGTATTGGCCTTGGAGTGGGAGCAGTGCAAATTCACCAGAATGATACTGGGGCTTAGAGGGTTAAATTATCAGGGCAAGTTGCATAAACTTGTCTTGTATTCTCATAAGTATAGAAAACTGAGGGGTGAACTAATAGAGGTGTTTAAAATGTTAAAAGAATTCAATAGGGTAGGTACAGAGAAACTATTTCTTCTGATGGGGCTATCAAGAATAAGGGGACATAATCCTAAAATTAGAGCTAGGCCATTTAGGAGGGAAATCAGGAAGCATTTTTTCACATGAATGGTGATATAAATCTGGAATTTTCTCCCCCATAGGGCTGTGGATGCTGGAACAATTGGAGCTTTCAAGACTGAAATCGATAGATTTTTGTTAGGTAAGGGTATCAAGGGATATGGAGCTAAGGCTCATAAATGGAGTTGAGATGCAGATCAGCCATTATCGAACTAAATGGGGGAGCAGGCTGGAGGGACTGAATGGCCTGATCCTGTTCCTATTTTGTTCCAAACGTCATCCAGTCAATAATACTTTAAAAATTGAAGCAAGAGACTAATGTAAATTGAACTTCTTTCAGTTGTTTTTTGATGTTTGTATTTGCATCACAGCATGATGCATGTATATATTAAATTGTAAGGAAGAATTTGGTGGAATATAAAATCTTGGTAGGGTTTTAAACTGTTTTTCTGCATTTTACCTTCTGCAGTTAACCTCCTCTAATTGCCATTTTGTCACAGGTTAGAATTAGCTTTACACAATCTTCAGCAACCTTCCACTGCTGACTGATCTGTTGTTAATTTCCACAATTTTCTATGTCCAATGCAGTTAAACATAAAAACCAATATTGGGCTTAGAGATTCATAATGACTATTTATACAACATCTGTGTCATGTTGCAACTTTATGAAATCTGTAACTGCCAATTGGGTGCAGTAATAAGGAGAGATCACATGGCAATCAACATTGTGACTACTTTTAAACAAGTGCCCTCTTCAAGAGACCTAAGATCTAATATTCACACATGTGCAATGATTAGGATAGCTGAACAACACCATATATCCACTGAAGTGTTTTAGATTATACCAGTATTGTATGAGCAGAATTTAGTCAATTTATAATATTTCTTATGATATCAAATGCAGCATTTTTTGATTTAACTTTAACCAACAGACATGGAGCTGGGGTGATTTGAAATGATAATAAGCTTCCCAAAGCGAGACAGATCAGCCATAAGTCAATCATGACTTCAATGGAAATGAAAATTGGGAGAGATGTCTAACAGGAGGCTGACTCGTTATCACCCATTTTACACTATCGGTCAAAATCATGTTTTTGGCCTGCCCAATTTACAGGAGGCGAGGGGAGATTTCTCAGCTAAAGGAAGTTCCCTTTTGAAACAGGCGGGACCATTAAGAATAAGTTCAAGTGATGGGCAGATGATGTCAAGGACAGAGGAAGGCCATTTCATAAATTTTGCATCCGGTCAATGCCACTTCCTGGTCCCACCCATGAGCAATGAGCAATCAGTTCATGTCAGGTATTGCCAGAAAGAATTTCTGCTTTCTTGTAATTACCATTCTGTTTATGCTATGTCAGTGAAGGGGATTTAAGCAGACTACTCAGCTTGAATTCTAGCAAGAAACAAACCTTTTATCTCCATGGAGGTTATCCTTCAACTGCTACCATATTCAGCCTACTGGGAGGAGTTGATCACATGCATGCAGGTTTTGCACTGGCATGTAGATGGAGGGTTGCTCACAGATGCCCCCGAACAGAGTATAGAAGTCAGGAAGAACATTCCTTGACTAAGATGCCACTAATAATTTCTGGAGGCCCTTGCAAACACATCTGGGAATGCCTGTGGGGAATATATCTTCCCACGGTCTAGGCCAGCAGAGATGCAGATGCCAAGCTGTCTGCTAGAAGGCCACCTGCGACTACCATGCAGCAAAGGCTTGCACATATAGGGATATTAATAACCACTGCTGCATGAAACTTAGCTGCACCTCCTTGCAAGCACGCTGCAGTGTTGATCTATGAGATGGTGCCTTGGAGTGGCACAGAATGCAACCTTCCTCACAAGCATCTCGTGCAGCATCAGCTTGACTTCAACAACCATCAGACAGGGGCTGTGTGCTTCACTGCTCCTTCACTTGGCCTGACACTTCTTAATCCCCTGTGATATCAGCTTCTGATGGATTCAGATGCCCATCAGCAATTTTTGCCCAACGGTTTTCCTGAAGCATTCTGAATTTCTATCCCCCATTTTGATATGTCCCTTTAACTGTCCCATCTCTTTATATTTCCCATGCATGTAGCTGTTCTCTCCTACCACTAGACTCACCTGAGTTTGCACCTGGAGTTTTGAATACTTATGTAAATGAGCTTAGACTAGTGAACTGAGTGCTATTTGCACTTGAGATTCAGGTGGGGTACTAAAGCAGTGGAAACCAAATTAGAACTGGCTTAATCCTGAAAATGAAAATTGGTCCCATTGGGTGGGAAATTAAGTGCTGCATGGAAATTATGACAAGGCATGGACTTCAGGTGAGTAGGGATATCAGTGTCATGATGCAGTATTAGAGGCACAGGGACATCAAATGACTTCAGAAGAGTCATCAGAAGCATGGGGTATATCAGAGATATGAGTGAAAGCACAAGAAATTGGAGGCATAAACAAAGGCGGATAGAGGATTTAAAGTAACCAGAAAGGGGAAATACAATGAGACTATCTTTGTCTTAATTAATTGCCATGACCCCAATTAGTTAATTGTCAAATTTTAAATTCAGTCCCTCATTACAATGAGACCTAGCTACATAAATGTCAGCTGGTCTCTAGATAGACTGTGAGTAAGTTGTGTTTAAACTCTATGATTGATTTAATTGGGAAAATTAAAAACAGTGGTGTCCAACCAATACTAACTTGGACAGGTGACAAAGACATTTAAAACTCAACGAGGACTTGGCTATTGGCTTGGACTTGGCTGCTGTTCACAAAAAGTTAAACGATGAGCTGTCTATATGATGTGCTTTATAACACAATCCCGTAGTTGCAATGATGTCTAAGAACATATCTTTGTTATTTCCCAACAAAGCAGGTTATCCAGTAACTGAAGATACATGTGTTGGCTTTTTTGTATTTGAGCACTTCATAATAGTGGGTTGCCAGAGTGTGAGTGATGGGAAGCATCTTTAAGTATGTTACATAACCAATTCAAAAATACTGGTAATTTATTTCTTCTTGAATTAAATGTCAGAATAATCAAGTCATAATATTATATAAGTAATACTTTCAGTTAAGATGGGTTGATCTACATAAATAAGTTTTGCATTCAGTGCTGCCAGTAGTGAATGGGAAATGTATGTTGCCCACCACACCTGAAAACAATATGTGCAAAATGTATGTTACACTTGTATCTGATTGATTCAAATAACTGTCTATTAAGTTAACTATACTGTTTTTCACAAACTGCTTCCAGGCCTTCCCCTAATGTTCCCTAACCCCCAGTGCTCTCCATGAGTATTATAAGATTACAACGACTTTCTCTATCCTCTTTCTTAGCCTCCTTCTTCCTCTTCCTCCTTGACATGCATCAGCCCTAGGTCCTAAAGCTGCAGCTTCCCCTTGGCCTCTACCCTCCATTCCTTCTTAGGCTGAGTACATAAGCTCACTACTTGCTTTCTCAGTTGTGTGTATCCCCCTATGCCCTGGACAGTCTCTCACTGTATAAGAGCCATACAGACAGATCTGGAGAAATACAGGAAAGGGAGGAGATTACAGCAAAGGACTACAACTTGCACAAACAATTAAAGAAATGAGGAAAGGAGAAAAGTATTAGAGAGCCATACAGGGGGAGGGAATACAAACCAGAAAGCAAAGTGTGACCAAAATAGAATATAGGAAAGATTTTTTTTCTGCAGCAGTAACAGCATAGGACTCTAATTATCTTATATAATCTTACCATTATATGATTTAACCTGTCATAAAGTGATCATCCCACTCATGAACAATGCCATAAGGGAACTGCTAGTAAGATTAAAATTTCATCTATCTGGGAATTTTCAAGATAGTTACTGAATCAACTCTTCAGAATAGCAAAAGATAGCTCATATCTGGAAAGCATTCAAGGTCTTTCAGTGAATGTAGTAGATCTTGTGATACTACATTAATAACAAGAAAATTGAGTACTATTATTTAATAAGCCCATATAAATATTGTAAATTGTGTCAATGAATACAAGTGAAATATGACTTTAATTTCACTTTGGAGTCACACAATAACTTTTCTCATCAGTTATTAGATTTGTCTTGCTTGTAAAAAACTAAAATTTATATTTTACTGTACTCCATTCTGTGTATTTTATTCCCTAGTAGGTCCTAAAATATCTAGCACTATCAGATGCCAGGGTACGTGCTTTTATATTCCTATGTTGTTTGCACTTTTAAAGCATCCATTGTTCTTCACAATAGTTCACCTTCAGTGTAATGATCTTTTCTGAGAGAAAAAAAGAGTAAAAAGATATATATTAAAAGCAACAGGTGGCTGGGTAATGAAATCTGGAAGTGTTGAGTTCATTTTGCAGCTGGTCATGTATCCAACTCCGATAAATATATCATATGTTTTTTATATTTCATTCCAACCAGTTTTTGTTCTTCACTACTCATACTTCACATAATTAAGCAGTCCTGCAGTAATAGCAGATTCGTGCTCTGAAAATCACTAGAATATGACTATCAGTTAAAAAATCAAATGCATTCTTAATAGACATTTAACTTTCAGAATTTTTCGTTTCTGGAGCTGTAGACATTTGATCTTAAGCAAAAAATCCTGATCAGAAATCCAATCAGGATTGCTTTTATGAGATGCATATATTTAATTTACTAGGTGTCAAACTGGAATTGTAATGTTAATTATAAAACGGGAAGCTTTTTTTTTCCAAAAGTGCACATATGTCAGAATCTGAAAGCTGCATTACTGAACTAGATAACCACAGAAATTGAGCTCTTCCTGTGAAACACTTTCCCAGCCAGGACGCTAAATGAATCAATGTGTGCTTTTAGCCAGTAAGATTACTGTAATCTGGGGTGTGCTAATTAAGTTTAACATTTATACAAGCAGCCTCATCATACTTCTCTTTCAAAGCAAACATGGAGCATATTATTTTTCATAGAATATACCACTCATGAGTTGAACTTTTGAGGTGATAACCTGGTTTCAACTAATTTCATCCATTTCTTTTTCTTGATAAACTCTAGTATCTAACCCTCTGTTAATGTTATGATGCCCTGCTGGTGTATTCAGATCTCTAATCTGGTGTCAAGGGGGAATGGCAATGTGAGCATTCCTTACAGTAGTGATGGATCTCAATGTAAGTGTCATTAGAATGAAGATTTAATCTATCCAGTCAACAGTGCACATCCAATTGGGATCAGGCATAGCATTCAGATATTTAAATCAAATAGAGTACAGTCAGCCTGGCTAAACTTTTGCAGTACTGAGTTTCTTTTGTGTCTTTCAAAATTCCACCTTCTAATTTCTGTAAAAATAATTTCTGTAAAACTCCAAGAATAAATGGATGAAGCTAAATAGAAGGACACAGCATGGAATACTTCTTTATTTTTTTTAATATTGTTACTCAAAAAATGTTGAGACAATTTCCAGGGTTGCTCTTTCTAGGCTGCTGAGGAGGAGGAGGACCTAGGGATTATAATGCATGAGTCATTGAAAGTTTATGAGCAGTGAGGCTATTGCAAAAGCAAATAGGATGTTAGGATATTATGCTAGGAAAATTAAATATAAGACAAGAAATATCCTTTCTCAGGATAAGGCCATGTTCAGTTTGGTCCCCTCACATAGTATATAGTGGCCCTAGAAAATGTTCAGAGGAGGGCCACTAGATTGATCTAAGTTTAAGGGCCCTCAGTTATCAATATAGGCCAAGAAAACTGGTGCATGTTACTTCAGAAAAGCATACATTTTGAGGAGATTCTTTGAGATCTTCAAAATAATAAAAAGATTAGACTCAAGTCAAATGATAAGCTATTCCAGCTGGATAGGTTAGGGAGCACTGGGGACTTAAGTAGAAGTTATGAAAGCAAAGAACTAGATTAGATGCTAAAGGTACTTCTTTTCGCAGGGAGTCATCGACAGTTGCCTGCATATGCAATGAGTGCAGATTTGTTGCAAATGTCCAAAAAGGATCTGGATGAGTTCTTGAAAGTGACTATCATATCTACACATAGAAAGTAGGTGGGTCATCAAGGGTTATCACCCAACCACAGTGGTTCCCTGGAATTTGCTTGATTGCCTTTAAGGATTGCAAAGGAATTCCTCAGTCTTTTTTTTCTTAAATTGGCCTATGGTTTTTTTTTCTTTTTTTTGACTCTCCTAGATCTTTGCACAGAAATGTGGTAGGAGTGGGTTGGGAGGAGGGCAGGGCAGGGAATGGGTGTGATGGTTTGCAGAGGTTGCAGATGCCAGGATGTGATAGGCTTGATGGACCATCTAGTCATTGCCTGCCCTCCTTCTTTTAGATATGTTCACATGCTAATCAGTGGATGAAAGAATTTTCTTCAGGATTGTGTTTTTGACTGTGTGTTTTAAACCTTATTCTCAAAGAACTTTAACTGTGCACCAAATGAAGGTGGCGGTACTTCAGATAAATGTTGCAGACAATTCAGAAAAAGAATGGTGAAAACTGGATGTATGGCTGAAGGTGGCAGCAGAAGGCAAGGAAAGTAGTGCTGATATTTTTTCTAACTATAGTGCTGATAAAATGTTAGTCACAACATACTTCATAGACTTCCGACCGCTAAATCCTTACTTAATGGAAATGCAAGCACTACACCTGTACGCTTACAAGTAACTAAGTGACATTGCTTAATTATTTTTATTAAAGCAATTGACTTTTTGGCTATAACTGTGAAAGAGGAAGAAAGAAATTGAAGAGGTCCACATAGCTATGAATCTTTAGCACACAGAGATCCAAGTTTTACGTACTGTCGTCGTTATGGATCGTTTGACCATTTTTCTCCAGAAAGGATTTGAAAATAAAGTTAATCTAAATGTTGGATTGTAAAGCTTAGTATATTCCTGCAGTAAAAGAAAAGGTCGTCTGAGAGAATAGGCAGTTAAGATGCTGATAAGTTAATTTTGATGTTGTTTCCTCATACATGAAAATAGTAAGTCATTTGTTAGGTTGTCTCATTTAACTTGTCGCAGTAATTGATAAATACCTCAGACTCATTGACCAAGAATTTACTGGAGTGGGACATCTCATGGCCTATCTCGTCAGATAAACTTTTTCCCTCACCCTTCGGCTCAAAGATTTTTGCTGCTACAAATTGCTGGAAGTGCCAGCTCAGTTTGGGTTCTGCCAGGACCACTCGGCTCCAGACCTCATTACAGCCTTGGTCCAAACATGGACAAAAGAGCTGAATTCCAGAGGTGAGGTGAGAGTGACTGCCCTTAACATCAAGGCAGCATCAAGGAGCCTTAGTAATATTGAAGTCAGTGGGAATCAGGGGGAAAACTCTCCATTGGATGGAGTCATATCTAGCATAAAGGAAGGTGGCAGTGGTTGTTGGAGGCCAATCATCTCAGCCCCAGGATATCACTGCAGGAGTTCCTCAGGGCAGTGTCCTAAGCCCAGCCATCTTCAGCTGCTTCATTAATGACCTTCCCTCCATCATAAAGTCAGAAATGGGGATGTTTGCTGATGATTGCACAGTGTTCAGTTCCATTCGCAACCCCTCAGATAATGAAGCAGTCCCTGCCCGCATACAGCAAGTCTTCGACAACATTGGGGCTTGGGCTGGTAATTGGCAACTAACATTGGTGCCACACAAGTGCCGGGCAATGACCATCTCCAACAAGAGAGAGTCTAACCACCTCCCCTTGACATTCAACAGCATTAACATTGCCGAATCCCCCACCATCAACATCCTGGGGGGTCACCATTGTCCAGAAACTTAACTGGACCAGCCATATAAATACTGTGGCTACAAGAGCAGGTCAGAGGCTGGTTATTTTGCAGCGAATGGCTCACCTCCTGACTCCCCAAAGCCTTTCCCCCATCTACAAGGCACAAGTCAGAAGTGTGATGGAATACTCTCCACTTGCTTGGATGAGTGCAGCTCCAACAACACTCAAGAAGCTCGACACCATCCAGGACAAAGCAGCCCGCTTGATTGGTACCCCATCCAGCACTTTAAACATTCACTCCCTCCACCACAGGCGCACCATGGCTGCAGTGTGTACCATCTACAAGATACATTGCAGCCACTCACCAAGACTTCTTTGACAGCACCTCCCAAACCCACGACCTCTACCACCTAGAAGGACAAAATCAGCAGGCGCATGGGAACACCACCACCTGCATGTTCTCCTCCAAATCACACACCATCCTGACTTGGAAATATATCGCCGTTCCTTCATCGTCACTGGGGCAAATCCTGGAACTCCCTACCTAACAGCACTGTGGGAGAACCTTCACCACATGGACTGCACCTTCTCAAGAGCATTTAGGGATAGGCAATAAATGCTGGCCTTGCCGCGATGCCCACATCCCATGAACGAATAAAAAAAATAACAGGGCAATGAGGCATCTGGGACCTTGGTGAAAGATGGGGCCAACAGTCTATCTCCTTATCCAATGAGATTTAAAGATTGAGAAAGAAACAGAGGAACGACAGAGAAGGAAATAGAGTAAATTAGAGTCAAATCAGGTAGAGAAAGAGAAATAGAGAGTGAGGGAAAGAAAGATTGGATTAAGAGAGACAGGAAAGAAAAGAGACAGAAAGGACAAGTAAGTAAAACAAAAATTAAAAACTTATTTTTTAAACATCTCTGGGTTCAATTTAATACTTGCAGGAATAAGACTCCACAGTTTCAATTGTTCCCTTTCTGTGTCTGAGAGGTTGAGCAGCATCGCTGGTACATAAAATTTTCAATAAAAGGGTCCTTACACTGTTAAGTACCAGCCCTAACTTTCTGCAGCGAGTTTAATTGGTGATTAATGCATAAATGCAACAATTTCTTGAAACTCACAGGGAGGTTGAAGGCGACCTCTCGTTTTTGCGAGGCTAATGGTGGAGCAGCGCAAATCGTCCAGCAATTTGTGGCAATTCGAACTCATGGGATATCTCTTCCTCACCACAAATAGCTGGCCGATTTGCACACTAATAAAGGCATATGCATTAAACCCGCCGTTATTTTGCCAGCAAATTCTGGCTCCTTGTGTTGGAAGGCCTTTGATCTCTTACTGGGTGTGACCAGCTGGAAAATAAAGCAGAATCAGACACTGGAAGGGATGCTGGCTTTTTGGAAATGGGGCACTAATGCAGTCAGGCAACAAAGGACTGCAAGAAGGGTAGAACATAAGAGAGAAGACTTAGAAAATTAGCTTTAAGTGTAGAAAGGTGATGCACTGAAATGGGATGGTGGTAATGAGTTCATTATTTATTATTATTACCCAAAGGCGAATTGTATTGATGGAAATAAGTGAATCCAATCGTAACTGTTGCTATGCATGTTCACCTTACTGTGAAAGAAAGCAACTTAATGATTTGTATTAAGCCTCGCCTCATCTAGCAGTAACTCAGCTTGCTATTGGAAAGATTGAAAGAAATACATGTGGAAAAGACACCAGTATCCAGTCCAGATAACAAGGGGATGCGATTGTGAGATGCCAAAGTTATAATACTGTACAAATAGATTTAGGGTAGTATGACACAACTCCCATAAAGGTAAGATGCTCATTTAAGGGAGTAATGATGCCACTGAATTTGAGAAGGTAGGTAAGGCAGAATTCAATTTGTAACATATGCCCTATGGCACAATAAAATAACTAACATATCACTGATATTGCTTTTCAGTGGAAAGAAATAGTCTATATATTTTGGACTACAACCAGCATGAGAGAAGAAAGAAATTGAAGAGTTATGATAATTGCTATTCCATCAGAGCAGTCATGCAAGTTTAATGTTCAACATGACTTAAACTTACACATGGGTCAGAGGGTACCTGTTGGAAGATCGACCATGGAACCAGTGGGAACCATTCTAAATTGTCGTCGTCCTACTTGGTGATCACATGGGCTGTTGACTGTGTTGGTCCATTAATCTTGCTGCAAACTGATTTTCTCTTTCCTTTCTTCCCTCTCCAGTTTTCTTTTACATTTAATTTTCATTACTGCAGTTTGCCTGCTTATTGTTTCCCTTCCTCTGGTGGTGATGTCAGTTTTTCCCATTGTACCTAGAGAATCCCCCATGATGTTGCACATGGGTAGTCAAAACTAGGTGTAGTCTTCATGTGAAGCAAGGTTAGAGGGTGGGGGGTAATTGGAACAGTACATGCAGATGTAAGATCGGTACTAAGACATTTCTCTGTAGTTCAGGCTGAGGTGCTGGGAATTGCAAAACTGAAGCATTACAGTGCAACCAATGACAAGAAGGTGTAATTACAGCATGATATGTTTACATAGATTTTCTCATTGTGTCAGCTTTTTCACATTAAAAATGTGAACATGGAAATTTATAATGGGGGAAAATGTGACATGAAAGCATGACAAAAACATGACAAGAGGAAGAGTGTGTAGATGTATATTAGATTATTTCTCAAGGGCAGTCTGGTAGTTATAATGGTTCAGTACACAATTCTACAATCATTGTTAGCAATCTTGTATGCCATGATATAAAACTGGCGATCTGTTTGTCAGCCAGATGCAACAACAAGAACGACAGCTTGCATTTATGTAGCACCTTTTGAAGCAGAAAAATGTCCCAAGGTGCTTCAGAGGCATTATCAGATAAAAATGGGCATCGAGCCAAAGAAGGAGATATTAGGAGGAGTGACTGAAAGAGGTGAGTTTTAAGAGGTTCTTAAAGGAGAAGAGAGAGATGGAGAAGTGGAAGAGTTTGAGAAGACAGCTGCAGAACATGGGGCCTAGATAGCTGAAGACACAGCTGCCAATGGTGTGATACAGGGAGTGGGGTTGTACAAAAGGCCAGAGTATGAGTGATAGAGAGTTCGGGAGGAGGGGGTTATAAGGCTGGCAACGGTTATAGAGATAGGGAGGGCTATGGTCATGAAGAGATTTAAACATGGAGATGAGAATTTTAAATTGTTGGGGGATCGAGAGCGAATGTAAGTCAGCAAGGACAGGAGTGATGGGTGAGTGGGACTTGGTGTGGGATAGGATACGGGCAGCAGAGTTTTAGATGAACTGAAGTTTATGGAGAATGGAGGCTGGTCAGGAGAGCATTGCAATGGTTAAGTCTGGAGGGGACAAAAGCATGGATGAAGGTTTCAGTGGCATATGTTGTTAAATGTATCTCTATCTGGATATTTAAATTTCACTTTTCATCTACTTCATTGCTATTTTCATTCCAGACTACTGGAAAAAAAATAGCCACAGACCACAACCGTAAGTTTTGGGTCAATATTCCTTCCTCCACTAGGTTCTGTAAACATAATGGCTGAGAATTTCTACTTCTATGGCTCATCAACCCATGATTCCCCTACCCAATTAAAGTGGGCAGAAATCATGGGTTGGTGATTGCAGAAATGGAAAACCCTGACCAATATCTTTCCAAAGTGCCAAAATGATACATATGCCATTTTGGGCTTCCAATACATCATGATTTTGTTTTTTCTTTGTTTTTAAAATAAATCATTGTAACATGGTGGCACAGAGTGTCAGTAGATGTTTGTATTCTTCCTAGGTTGAAGCTTGCATGTGGATGATTTTTGTCCCAAAATATATTTACAATTTGTTGCATCATTTTACAATTGACTAAAATGACTTGCCCCGTCCCCTGTAGCTGAATGCTAATCAATAGCGCTGCTGCAATGATCCAAGAACTGAATAAGATGGCATTTGCCAGGCATTACACACTCTTACTGTTCTCACTTAAACTACATACTTTTTATGTAAATAAGCTGGCTAATGCTTTGAAGCTATGCCTCATTTTGGTAAAGTACTATTTTAATCTAGCTTCTGTTAAGCGAGGAGAATTCATGTGATGGTATGTGTGATATTTTAGTAGTCAATTTTGTAAAGTAGGGATTCTCTGTTACGAAACCTGGGTCATGCTATCATTTAACTAGATATTGGGCAGAAAAAGGTGTACTCTGGATGTAGGGGATGTGAGATCCACTTATGGGAGTGGACAGGGATGTTAAACCTGAGAGAATATCTAGCATGAAAACTCAAATTGTGACAATACTTAATACCAATATTAACAGCAACATATCTGAAACAATCAAACAGTTAACTTCCTGTGTAAACCTGCTACTTTTGCAAAATTATACTCCATATTTTAATAAATATTGAATTGGAACAAAACACTTTGAATGATAAACATTTTTGAAGCATTCAAAGATGATTATGGGTTCTATCTGCTGCAAAAACAATGGGCTGGATTTTGTCCTGAGCAGTGAACGAACTGCACCCACTGTTGGGTGGACTTGCATTTGCCCATAGACTTTTCATAGGCTTTTGCACGGCAAGTTCCTCTCATGGGGCTCTCAATCCAGCGTGGCGCCCTCTCCCTGTCTTCTGAATGGGGCAAGGAACTGTCTATTCCCTTAACCAATCAGATTGAAACAAGCTAATAAGCCACACAGAGTCAGAACCAGGAAGTAGGGTTACCGGGGTGGGATTGCTGTACTAATTGGAAACACCATAATGGCAATAGAAAATAGAGGCATTGTAACATTAAGGTAGAAACAAAATCCACATGGATTGAGACAAAGGATAAGAAGGGATCGATCATGTTAATAGGTGTATTTTACAGACCACCTAATAGTGGAAGGAAAGTGGAGGATGAAATATGTAGACAAATCTATGAAATGAGTAAAAAACATTGAATAATAATCATGGGAGATTTCAACTGCTCCCAAATAAATTGGCAAGAAGGGGTAGGGAAAGGGGAAAAGGGAATAGAGTTTTTACAGTGTGTCCTTTCTTACCCAGTATGTGAGAAGCTCAAGAAAAGAGGAATCATTGCTGGATCTAGTAATGGGAAATGAACCAGAACAGATGAGAGAAGTAAGCATAGGGGAAAATCACACCAAAGTGATCATAACATAATAAGGTTTAAAATAATAATTGAGAAACACATCAGTTAAACAAAGACCAAAGTAATAGATTGGAAGAAAGCTAATTTTGAGGGATAAGAATAGACTAGGGCAGGTAAACTGGAAAACATTTTGACAGACAAAGAAATAGAACAGCAGTGGGTAACATTTAAAACGGTGATGAATAGAGTTCAGAAGAAACCTATTGCTCTAAAAAGCAAGAACAAATGAGCCAATAATGAAACACCATGGATCTCTCTGAGCAGCAGTGCACACGGAGGCTCAGAGTCACTCGACATGTAGTCGTGGACATCTGCAGCCTCCTTCATGCCGAGCTGCTCCCGGCTGGCCCGAGCACCATCTTCTTACCTGTCGCTGTCAACGACACCACTGCCCTCAACAACTTCTCCTCCGCATCCTTTCAGGGTGCCAGCGGGGACATCGCCGACGTTTCTCAGTCGTCTGCACAGATGAGCCCTGCAAATACACCTACACCCACTCTGCAGTGACACAATGGGTGGCATCAGGTGTGGGTCTTCATTGTGATCCTCAGGAAAGGGCATTATTGCACAAACCAGACAAGATTCGCAAAGACGTGGCAGTATTGATGCCAATGTGATGTGAGTTGGTCAGAAATTAAATATAAGTAAAAACCATGATAAACCCTCAAACACCCTTGTGCATCCCCTTCATGCTCACAACACGTTTGCCTTACGCTTCCTACTGCACATATGTGATGCATGCCCTGTGGCTGCAGCACAGGTAGTGGCAGGTTGAGTGAGGCTGGCCGTGAAAGAGATGCATGAGAGGGTGCGTATGAGATAGAGCCATGAGATTGTATGAGGATTGGGTTGAGTGGTAGTGGCGGGATGAGTACTGGCGAGGTGAGTAAGTGCAGGTAAGATGAGGATGAGGTTTGAGTGGGTGTGAGGGGTGATGTGACAGAGTAGTGTTGGCAATGCAGAAGGAGATGTGGGGTGGGGGCGGTGATGTGGCAGACGGAGTGTAGGGGAATGAGTAAGTGTACTCACTTTGGCTGACCTACTTAGGTCATTGCAGCACCTCCTGCACTGTATGCAGGTGGGCGATATGTTGGTGGTACAGGTGACCTCCTCTGCCACCTCGAGCCAGGTCTTCCTGGTGGCAGAGGCAGGCCGCTTCCTCCCACCCGCCGTGGGGAAGATCTCTCCTCCACCTCCTCCTCACCCCATCTAATGATACCTGGAGTGAGGCGTCATTAAACTAGGAGCAGCCTTCCCCCTGGGCTGCTCCATGCTGTAATTTTTTTTATTTGTTGCAGCATCAGTCAGTGGAGGACTGCCCCTTTAAATAGAGCTCCTCCAGCTGACAGAGCTTACTGCGCATGCGCAGCTCGCCCGACGCGAAGATCAGCAGTGGGGAACCCGGAAGACCAGGTAAGTGGATCCAATTAGGCTGCGATCGCGTGCGGGGCACTGATTTTGCCGGGCGCGTTACCCATGCGCCCAATACCCCCCCGCCCCGCCGCGAACCCGCAGCCCTGGCAATATCGAGCCCATTGTAACTATTCAATATTTCTGCCATTTCGCTGTTGTTACCTATGAATTTTATTTTGTGCATCCCTTAGTGGCCCTATCCCTATTCTTCTGTTATTTATGTGTCTGTAGAATACTTTACTATTTCTTTTTATATTTTTTGATAATTTAATCTCGTAGTTCCTGTTTGCTTTCCTAATTGTTTTGTTGATTTCTTTCCTAAGCTCTCAGCATTCCCTTTTGTCATCCTTTCCTTTATTGTCTATATACTTAGAGTATGCCGTTTACTTTAGTTTCAATTTTACCCGAACCGCTTTATTCATCCGTGGGGCTCGATATTGCCAGGGCTGCGGGTTCGCGGCGGGGGGGCTATTGGGCGCGTGGGTAACGCGCCCGGTGAAATCAGTCTGCCCCCCGCGCGATCGCAGCCTAATTGGAGCCACTTACCTGGTCTTCCGGGTTCCCCACTGCTGATCTGCGCGTCGGGCGGGTTGCGCATGCACAGTAAGATCTGTCAGCTGGAGGAGCTCTATTTAAAGGGACAGTCCTCCACTGACAAATGCTGCAACAAATAGGAAAAATTACAGCATGGAGGAGCCCGGTGGGAAGGCTGCTCCCAGTTTAATGATGCCTCACTCCAGGTATCATTAGATGGGGTGAGGAGGAGGGGGAGGACAGAGATCTTCCCCCCACCCCCGGCGGGCGGGAGGAAGCGGCCTGCCTCTGCCACCAGGAAGGCCTGGCTCGATGTGGCAGAGCAGGTCACCTGCACCACCAACATATTGCCCACCTGCACACAGTGCAGGAGGCGCTCCAATGCCCTAAGTAGGTCAGCCAAAGTGAGTACACGTACTCATTCCCCTACACTCCGTCTGCCACATCACTGCCCCCACCCCACATCTCCTTCTGCATTGCCAACACTACTCTGTCACATCACCCCTCACACCCACTCAAACCTCATCCTCATCTTACCTGCACTTACTCACCTCGCCAGTACTCATCCCGCCACTACCACTCAACCCAATCCTCATACAATCTCATGGCTCTATCTCATACTCACCCTCTCATGCATCTCTTTCACGGTCAGCCTCACTCAACCTGCCACTACCTGTGCTGCAGCCACAGGGCATGCATCACGTATGTGCAGCAGGAGGCGTAAGGCAAACGTGTCATGAGCATGAAGGGGATGCAGAAGGGTGTTTGAGGGTTTGTCGTGGTTTTTATTATATTTAATTTCTGACCAACTCACATCACATATTATATTGTCACCACTACTGCCACGTCTTTGCGAATCTTGTCTGGTTTGTGCAATATTGCCCTTTCCTGAGGATCACTATGAAGACCCACAACTGATGCCACCCATTGTGTCACTGCAGAGTGGGTGTAGGTGTATTAGCAAGGCTCTTTTGTGAGAGACGTTGGCGATGTCCCCGGTGGCACCCTGGAAGGATGCGGAGGAGAAGTTGTTGAGGGCAGTGGTGACGTTGACAGCGACAGGTAAGAAGATGGTGCTCGGGCCAGCCGGAAGCAGCTCGGCATGAAGGAGGCTGCAGATGTCCACGACTACATGTCGATTGTCTCTGAGCCTCCGTGTGCACTGCTGCTCGGAGAGGTCCTGGAAGCTGAGCCTCGGTCTGTGGACCATGTGGCGAGGGTAGTGCCCCCTGCGACGCATTGCTCTCTGCGGTTGCCCTCCCTTCTGCTGTGCAGGTGGATGTGTCACAGCACTGTGTTGTGGAGCTCCACGTGTCAGAGGTGGCTGGCGAGGCTGGTGAAGCTGTTCGCCTTCCGAGGAGGTCATGACTGCAGCTACAGCGGCCCCCATCCGGAAGATGTACATCTGAGGGTGTCTGCAATGTCGATACATGTGTCTGTACCCTGGGGTAAGTGTGCAGGTTGGTGACTTTGATTGTCAGGAGGAGGGTGGTGGAGGCCAAACTTTATCCCAAGTGACAGAGTGGCCTCCTGCAATGAGTGAGGGTCTCCCCACCGCCCCCCCCTCCCACCTGTCAAATGGACCTTTGCAGCAGCCACAGGCTGATAGCTGCAACATGTCCATTTCAACTGGGAGCGTTTCCCCCAGTATGGGAAACACGCCCAGTTGTTTCTAAAATCCCACCCCTCCTGACATATTCCCTTAATCAGGTCTGTTAATGACCTGAAATACCTGAATAAATACTCTCAAGTGGCACCCTGCCGGCTTTAATTGCCTGCGGGAGTCCCACATGCGGGGGCTGCGCGGCACATCGGCGCATCTGTGGGGAACCCGGAAGTGGGCGGGTTGGAGCCGGGCTCCCGACCCGCTCCGGGATTCCCTGATTTTCGGAGCCCCCCGCCAGGAATGCACCCGATCGTGGGTGCTAAAATAGAGCCCAATGCCTCTGTATTTACTAGGGAGTTTAACAAAGTGGGCAGGGCATTAGAAGAAGAGATCGAAAAAGATATTAAAACAATTAAGATGGAAGGGGGGGAGATAATTGATAAACTAATCAAACTTAGGGAGGATAAGACCTCTGGACCGGATGGATTGCATCCATGAATATTAAAAGAAATTAGGGAGGAGATAGCAGAGGTACTATTACAAAATTCACTAGTAAAGGGAATAGTGCCAGAGGGCTGGCAGACAGCTAATGCTATTTCTATATTTAAAAATAAAGATAGAACAAATCCAAGGAACTATAGACCAGTTAGCTTTACATCGATAGTAGGAAAGATAATGGAATCTTTACTCAAAGATGTAATAGAAAGACATCTAGACAACGAAAAAATAATAAAGAATAGTCAGCATGGATTTCAGAAGGGAAAGTCATGCTTTACCAATCTTATTGAATTATTTGAAGAAGTAACAGAAAGAGTAGACAAGGGTAATATAGTAGATGTAATATGTTTGGATTTTCAAAAGGCCTTTGGTAAGGTACCGCATTGTAAACTCATGGCTAAGGTCAGAGCATGTGGAGTCGGGGGTAGGTAGCAGGATGGAAAGCAAGTTGGCTACAAAACAGAAAACAGAGAGTAGGGGTTAAAGGTAGCTACTCAGACTGGCAAAAGTTGGGAAGTGATGTTCTACAGGAATTGGTGCTGGGACTACTATTGTTCACAATTTACATTAATGATTTGGACTCAGGAATCGGAAGTACAATTTGAAAATTTGTGTTGACTCCAAATTGATAGGTGTACTTAATACAAAGAAAGAATGCATCAAAATGCAAGAGGATATTAATAAACTTGCGTAATTAGCAAATCACTTTCAATATAGATAAGTGTGAGGTGGTGTATTTTGGTAGGAAGAATAAGGAGGCCATATACTGCTTGGACAATAGTCTAAATGGGATAGAGGAGCAAAGTGTCTAAGGGGACAGGTACACAAATCACTAAAAGTTAATAAGGCCATAAAAATGCAATAGAGGGATAGAAATGAAAAGCAAAGAAGTTATGTTAAACTTGTCTGGAACCTTGGTAGCCACATTTGGAGTATTGTACACAGTTTTGGTCTCCATGTTATAGAAAGGATATGGAGGCATTGGAGTGAGTCCAAAAAAGATTCACAAGGATGATACCAGAACTGAGAGGATATTCTTATCAGGAAAATCTGAACAGACTGGGGCTCTTTTCTCTGGAAAAGAGAAGACTGAGAGGTGACCTGATAGAGGTCTTTAAGATAATGATAGTGTTTGATAGGGTAAATGTAGAGAAAATGTTTCCACTTGTGGGGGGATTCCAAAACTAGAGGTCATAAATGGACAGTTTTCACTAATAAATCCAATAGGGAACTCAGGAGAAGCTTCTTTACCTTTTTTTATGGCCCTAATAACTTTTAGTGAGAATGTGGAATACGTTACCACAAGGAGTAGTTGAGGCAAATAGCATAGAAGCATTTAAGGGGAAGCTAGATAAGCACATGAGGGAGAAAGGAATAGAAGGATATCCTGATAGGCTTAGATGAAGGAGGGAGGAGGCTTGTGTGGAGTATAAACACTGGCATATATCAATTGGGCCGAATGGCCTGTTTTTGTGCTGTAGTTTCGATGTAAGTTAGAATAGTAAATTCAATGTCAGATCAGGTACAGAAAGTGAAATAAAGAGAGGGCAAGAAATATTGAATTAAGAGACAAAGAAAATGTAAGAAAAAATTTAAATGTCCAATAACAATTAAAATCTGAAGAAATGAGAGTCCACACTTGTAAAAGTTAATTTTCAGTGCCAGAGAGGTTGATTGGCAATCATTGAGACTTACCATGGTGTTAAAAGTGTGCTTAGACTTAAATAACTTGATGCCCCTTTTTTTTGGCACAATTACTTCGCATCCTTCAGGGCAATGCAGGAACTTCATGCAATTCCATTCATCTGAACGGTGAGCCAACCGGCGAGTTGTCCTTCCCGCGAAGCTTACGGAAGAGCAGGGCATCTGGTAGAGCAACTTCTGCATTTTCACGTTTAACTGTGCATGTGCAGTCACTGGAAGGTGCTCTACCATTTGCACTGAAATAACAATGAGCGCTATTAGGCTTGCCATTATTTTCAGAGCAAAATCCGGGCCATTATGTAAGCGTCCAACACTAAATGTTACAGTGCGCTACCAAGTAGAATTGATAACATTGCTAAACAAAGATCATTTGCATGTCCTAAAAAAAATGTTATTCTGGTGCACATCATCCTCAGAAGAATGAGCTGCGTATTTGAGACATTTATTTTACTGAAGAAACATTGGCAAAGGGTATGAACCCAGATCATTAAAATAATGAAACAAAAGTCATTTGACTCATCAAGTTCACACCATTCAATGCATTGGCACTGCCACCATTCCCTATTCACTGCTATCCTTAAAGTCCATATCGTTCAAAACTTCAACCCAAGTTAATACTGTTTGCCCTGGATTTAGCCTTCTACTCAGTATTCAAAGCAAAAGAGATAACAAATATCAATCCTCTGTCTGCACAGAACCAGCTTTTTTTCCAAAGTGCATCAGTTCTTAAAAAGCAAAGCAAAAAAAAAACCTAGCATCATGAAAATGGAATTAAGGAAAAACCTACTCACGATTACTAGATCAGTGCTGATTCCCCTTAAGCTCTCATTGATTCACTATGATCTTCAATCGTATTAATACCTTGCAATAGATACCCAAACACATAATACAACTGGTAATGTGAAGATATTCAGCCTAAAGCTGCATTCCTTTATTGCAAATCTTTAGGAACAAAAGTAACTATGTTCCACATGATAAAATATGATATAACAAATTACTGTAGGTACTCTAATACCAAAGTTTGGATTTGCACTTTAGTCTATAATATTTAAATTTGTTCATTGTTAGTAATTTTATATTCTGCTCTTGAATTCCTGTGGTTATTGTGTATAGGATCAGTGGTGCAGCACCCTATGAAGATTCCTTTCACTTCAATGCATCATATGACACAAAGGCTGCAGTAATTCGGGTACCATAAAGGAAGCAGCAGGAAGCTTAATTTCTTGCAGTACTTTCATACATTTTTCACGGTGTGAAATTCCACTATAAATAAGATGAAACATTATTAAGATGTTTTACTTTAAAATACATCAGGGTGCATTCATAAAATGCATGTATGCAACCTTTTCTCTGAATTAAAGAATGGAATGCATCTGATAAGTTATTATTGAAACCAAGTCAATCACAACATTAAAGGATAAAAGAAAAAGTAAGGGAATGGGATTAGATTAGAGTAGATAACTCTGATGTGGAGCTTGGACCAGCATTGACACAATGCTCCTTCTGTACTCCAATTTCTCTAATTGTATGAGGTGAAATAGCCCAAAGTTTTTATATGAATAATGCAATGCTTATTCTTACTATTTTTCAAGTCTTTACAAATGTTAATGGGCACATCATGCTAAACAAATATTTATCACTGAGAACAATTGTAGCACTCTGACAACTCTCAAAGCACCAGGACCCAACTGACAGTTCATTACTGATGCCTAGGCAATGCTAATAGCATCTATTTCCCCATTACTCATCTTGGGTTTGTCAGTTTCCACCAGGTTATTTTTTATTTCATGCACCACTGCACATGACAAGGTTATGAAATTGCCTACACAATTATCAATCAGAGTATTCTTTTATTAATGTATACCAGTGAGCAAATTGGGGTAAGAATGAAAGATCAGCAATGCTTTAAGCACAGAGCATGGTGAGAGTTGGGTGAATCTGCTAAATGGAGTGGCTTGCTTAACAGAGTGACGAGGGAATTTGGTGAGAGTGGGAATTCGGTGTAGACGGGGAACGAGGAGTAAGTATTTTAAACCAAGGGGCAACAGTAAATAAGTAATTATATAAATAATCAGTAATTAATTAGATCTAAGAGGATATAATTAAAATGAACTAAGTAGAGGATACCAACATTAAAGGGATTTGAATTGCATTAAATAAAAATCTGGTATACATAAATAAAAAATAGGACTAAGGGGATACTAAACTAAAAACATATATAATATAAGTCAATAGACTTATAAGCAAAATGATGGGCAGCTGAGACCCGTTGCCTGCAATTCCTGTACGATGTGGGAACTCCAGGACACTTCATGTGGATGACCATGTGTGAAGGAAGTGCCTCCAGTTGCTGGATCTCAGGGTTTCTGAGCTTGCGGTGTGGCTCGAGTCACTGCAGGCATATAGGAGGTTGAGAATTTCCTGGAGCGCACGTTCCATGAGGTAGTCACCCTGCCGCTACTGAGAGTTCAGGAGGATAGTAAGTGGGTGGCCATCCGGCAGGGTAGGAAGAGGCATGCAGTGCAGGAATCCTCCAAGGATCAGCACTCTCAAACCAGTTTTTGGTGCTGAATACCAGTGAGGGTGAAACGCCTCGGGGGAGTGCAGTCTAGAGCACATCCAGGGCACGGGGCAAAGGACTACACAGGGGGGCACAGCAAAGTGTAGAAATGCAGTGGTCATAGGGGATTCGATAGACAGGCGTTTCTGCAACTGCCGTGTGAGTCTCATATGGTGTGTTGCCTCCCAGTTGCCAAGGTAAAGGACATCACTGAACGGGGTGCAGAATATTTTGCGGGGGGAAGGGAAACAGCCAGAAGTCGTGGTCCATGTTGGAACCAATGACCTAGGTAGAAAAAGGTTTGAGGTCCTACAGACTTAAAGAGCAGGACCTCAAAGGTAGTAATCTCTGGATTGCTCCCAGTGCCACATGCTAGTGATTATAGGAGCAGCAAGAAAAGACAGGTTAACGCGTGGCTGGAGAAATGATGCAGAAAGGAGGGCTTCAGATTCTTGGGGCATTGGGACTAGTTCTGGGACAGGAGGCACCTGTATAAGATGGATGGGTTGCACCTTAACAGGACTGGGACCAATGTCGTTGCAGGGAAGTTAACTAGTGCTGTGTGGGTGGGTTTAAATTAATTTGGTGGGGGAGGGGCACCAGGATGAAGCATTAGAGAGGTGCACAGAGCACTGGGAGAGACAAACAGCAATAGAATAAAGAGTAGTTCAGAAATAGGAAGGATCAGATGGGGGGAAATACGAGGCAGACTAAGATGGGTTTAGAGTACATGTGCGTAAATGAACGGAGAGCGGTAAATAAGGTTGGTGAGCTGCAGGCACAAGTAGCCATATGGGATTATGATATAGTGGCAACCACAGAGAGCTGGCTCAAACAAGGGGAGGATTGGGCACTTAATATTCCTAGCTACAAGGAATTTAGGAAAGATAGGGAAGGAAAAAACGGAGGGGGGTGGCAGTATTGATGAAAGATACTGTTATAGCACTAGAAAGGGATGATGTACTTGAGGGTTCAAAGACAGAATCTATTTGGTTAGAATTAAGGAACAATAGAGGAGCTATTACTCTGCTGGGTGTATACCATAGGCCACCAAGTAGTGGGAAGGAGATAGAGGAGCAAATTTTCAGGCAAACTGCAGAGATGCAAGAACTATACAGTAATGATAGTGGGGGACTTCAATTACCCTAATATAGACTGGGAAAATAACAGTCAAGGGCAAAAAGGAGGAGGAGGCGTTCCTGAAATGTGTACAAGAGAACTTTCTTGATCAGTATGTTTCCAGCCCAATAAGGAAAGAAGCAGTGCTGGATCTAGTTCTGGGGAATGAAGTGGAGCGCGTTTCAGTGGGAGAGCATTTGGGAAGCAGTGATCACAATATCATTAGGT
Source organism: Heptranchias perlo (assembly GCF_035084215.1). Classification (NCBI taxonomy): domain Eukaryota; kingdom Metazoa; phylum Chordata; class Chondrichthyes; order Hexanchiformes; family Hexanchidae; genus Heptranchias; species Heptranchias perlo. The sequence continues at coordinate 18,634,016 of NC_090351.1, forward strand.
CCAGAGATGTTCTGGAAAAGAACAAAGAATCATCAAATGTGAAAATACTCAACTGGAGGAGGGCTAATTTCAGTGAGTTGAAAAGGGATGGTGGATTGGAATCAAAGATTGGCAGGTAAAACAGTAAATGCGCAATGGGGAGGCCTTCAATGAGGAAATAGTTTGGGTACAGACTAGACACATTCCCACAAGGGGGAAAGGAAGGGCATCCAAAGCTAGAGCTCACTGGATGACTAAAGATGTAGAGATTAAAATGAAACAGAAAAAGGAGGCTTATGATAAATTTCAGGTTCATAATTAAGTAGAGAACCAAGTTGACTACAAGAAGTAGAGCAGAGAACTGAAAAAGGAAATAAGAGGAGCAAAGAGAGTGTATGAGAATGGATTAGCAGGTAACATAAAAGGGAACCCAAAACTCTTTTATAAACATATAAATAGTAAAAGGGTAGTCAAAAGAAGGGTCGGGTCGACTAGGGACCAAAAAGGAGGCCTTCTTGTGAAGGCAGAGGGCATGGTAGTGGAACTAAATGAATACTTTGCATCCGTCTTCACTAAAGAAGAGGATGCTGCCAATGTCAGAGTAAAGAAGGAGGTAGTGGAGAAATTGGATAGGATACAAATACAAATTGATAAAGAGGAGTTATTAAAAGGTTGGCAGCTCTCAAAGTAGAAAAGTCACCTGGTCTGGACGGGATGCATCCTAGGTTGCTGAGGGAAGTAAGAGTGGAGATTGCGAAGGCTCTGGCCACAATCTTCCAATCCTCCTTAGATATGGGAGTGGTGCTAGAGGACAGAAGGATTACAAATGTTGCACCCCTGTTCAAAAAAGTTGAGAGGGATAAACCTGACAACTACAAGTCAGTCAGCCTAACATCGATGGTGGGGAAATTTGAGATGTTAATTTGGGATAAAATTAATTGGCACTTGGATTAATAAATGAAAGTCAGCACGAATTTGTCAAAGGCAAATCGTGTTTGACTAACTTGACTAAGTTCTTTGATAAAGAAATGGAGAGGTTTGATGAGGGTAGTTGTGATTGATGTTGTGCATATGGACTTCCAAAAGGCATATGATAAAGTACCACATAATAGACTTGTTAGAAAAATTGAAGCCCATGGGATTAAAGGGGCAGTTGCTGCATGGATACGAAATTGGCTAAGGGACGGATAGAAGAGAATAGTGGTAAACGGTTGTTTTTCAGACTGGAGGGAAGTGTACAGTGGTGTCCCCCAGGGTTTGGTGTTAGGACCATTGATCTTTTTGATATATGTTAATGACCTTGGATATAGGGAGCATAATTTCAAGTTTGCAGATGACACAAAACTCGGGTATGTAGTAAACAGTGAGGAGGGTAGTAACAGACTTCAGGAGAGCATAAACAGACTGGTGAAATGCGCAAACACATTGCAGATTAAATTTAACACAGAGAAGTGTGATGTGATTCATTTTGGTAGGATTTTTTCATATACATTCATGGGATGTGGGCATTGCTGGCAAGGCCAGCATTTATTGCCCATCCCTAATTTCCCTTGAGAAGGTGGTGGTGGGCCACGTTCTTGAACCTCTTCAGTCCGTGTGTTGAAGGTTCTCCCACAGTGCTGTTAGGTGGGGAGTTCCAGGATTTTGACCCAGTGTCGATGAAGGAACGGCGATATATTTCCAAGTCAGGATGGTGTGTGACTTGAAGGGGAACATGCAAGTGGTGGTGTTCCCATGTCCCTGCTGCCCTTGTCCATCTAGGTGGTAGAGGTTGTGGGTTTGGGAGATGCTGTCGAAGAAGCCTTGGTGAGTTGCTGCAGTGCATCTTGTAGACGGTACGCACTGCAGCCACGGTGTGCCGGTGGTGGAGGGAGTGAATGTTTAAGGTGATGGATGGGGTGCCAATCAAGTGGGTTGCTTTGTCCTGGATGGTGTCGAACTTCTTGAGTGTTGTTGGAGCTGCACTCATCCAGGCAAGTGGAGAGTATTGCATCACACTCCTGACTTGTGCCTTGTAGATGGTGGAAAGGCTTTGGGGAATCAGGAGGTGAGTCACTCGCCGCAGAATACCCAGCCTATGACCTGCTCTTGTAGCCACAGTATTTATATGGCTGGTCCAGTTAAGTTTCTAGTCAATGGTAACCCCCAGGATGTTGATAGTGGGGGATTCAGCGATAGTAATGCCGTTGAATGTCAAGGGAAGGTGGTTAGACTCTCTCTCTTGTTGGTGATGGTCATTGCCTGGCACTTGTCTGGCGCAAATGTTACTTTCCACTTATCAGCCCAAACCTGGATGTTGTCCAGGTCTTGCTGCATGCGGGCACGGACTGCTTCATTATCTGAGGGGTTGCGAATGGAACTGAACACTCTGCAATCATCAGCGAACATGCCCATTTCTGACCTCATGATGGAAGGAAGGTCATTGATGAAGCAGCTGAAGATTGTTGAGCCTAGGACACTGCCCTGAGGAACTCCTGCAGTGATGTCTTGGGGCTGAGATGATTGGCCTCCAACAACCACTACCATCTTCCATTGTGCTAGGTATGACTCCAGCCAATGGAAATTTTTCCCCCTGATTCCCATTTACTTCAATTTTACTAGGGCTCCTTGATGCCACACTCTGTCAACTGCTGCCTTGATGTCAAGGGCAGTCACTCTCACCTGACCTCTGGAATTCAGCACTTTTGTCCATATTTGGACCAAGGCTGTAATGAGATCTAGAGCTGAGTGGTCCTGGCGGAACCCAAACTGATCAGGTTGTTGGTGAGTAAATGCTGCTTGATAGCACTGTCGACGACATCTTCCATCACTTTGCTGATGATTGAGAGTAGACTGATGGGGCAGTAATTGGCCGGATTGGATTTGTCCTGCTTTTTGTGGACAGGACGTACCTGGGCAATTTTCCACTTTGTCGGGTAGATGCCTGTGTTGTAGCTGTAATGGAACAGCTTGGCTAGAGGCGCGGCTAGTTCTGGAGCACAATTCTTCAGCACTACAGGCGGGATATTGTCGGGGCCCATAGCCATTGCTGTATCCAGTGCACTCAGCAGTTTCTTGATATCACATGGAGCGAATCGAATTGGCTGAGAACTGGCTTCTGTGATGGTGGGGATATTGGGAGGAGGCCGAGATGGATCATCTACTCAGCATCTCTGGCTGAAGTTGGTTGCAAAACAACTAACAGGAGGAGGAGACTCTGTGAACATCCCCACGACTGGATGTGGCCGGACTTCAGAGCTTTGATCTGATCTGTTACTTGTGGGATCGCTTAGCAATGTCTATAGCATGCAGCTTCCACCATTTAGCATGCATATAGTCCTGTGTTGTAGCTTCACCAGATTGGCATCTCGTTTTTAGGTATGCTCTTCTACACTTCTTATTGAACCAGAGTTGATAGATTAAGGAATATGCCGGGTCATGAGCTTACAGGTTGTGCTGGAATACAATTCTGCTGCTGCTAATGGCTCACAGCGCCTCATGGATGCCCAGTTTTGAGCTGCTAGATTTGTTCTGAATCTATCCCATTTAGCATGGTGGTAGTGCCACACAACATGATGGACGGTGTCAACAGTGCGAAGATGGGACTTCGTCTCCACAAGGATTGTGCGGTGGTCACTCCTACCAATACTGTCATGGACAGATGCATCTGCGACAGGTAGATTGGTGGGGACGAGCTCAAATAGGTTTTCCCCTCGTGTTGGTTCTCTCACCACCTCCCGCAGGCCCAGTCTGGCACTGCGTCCTGCAGGACTGGATCAGCTCGGTCAGTAGTGGTGCTACTAACATCTGGGGACTTGTGCCAAAATTGAGAGAGCCAATTGAAGTCCCCCACCCAGAGTATATTCTGTGCCCTTGCTGCCCTCAGTGCTTCCTCCAAGTGGTGCTCAACATGGATGAGTACTGATTCATCAGCTGAGGGAGGGCGGTAGGTGGTAATCAGCAGGCGGTTTCCTTGCCCATGTTTGACCTGGTGCCATGAGATTTCATGGGGTCCGGAGTCAATATTGAGGACTCCTAGGGCCATTCCCTCCTGACTGTATACCACTGTGCTGCCATCACTGGTGGGAATGGCTCTCCCAATTTTGGCACAAGTCCCCAGATGGAGAACTTTGCAGTGTCGACTGGTCTTGGTTTGCCTTTGCTTTTGTCTTGTCCGGTGCCTAGTGATCCAATGCTGGGTGGTCTGTCAGGTTTTATTCTTACTATGAATTTTGTAGCAGGATTGTACAACAGAGTGGATTGCCATGCCATTTCAGAGGGCAGTTAAGAATTCACATTGCTGTGGGTCTGAAGTCACATATAGGCCAGACTGGGTAAGGACGGCAGGTTTCCTTCCCTAAAGGACATTAGTGAGCCAGAAGGGCTCACTAATGATTGAGGAGAGGCAATATAAACTAAATGGTACAATTTTAAAGGGGGTGCAGGAACAGAAAGACCTGGGGGTGTACTTATACAACTCTTTGAAGGTGGCAGGATAAGTTGAGAAGGCTGTTAAAAAGGTATATGGGATCCTTGGCTTTATTAATAGAGGCATAGAGTACAAAAGCAATGAAGTTATGCTAAACTTTCATAAAACACTGGTTAGGCCTCAGCTGGTGTATTGTGTCCAATTCTGGGCACCACACTTTAGGAAGGATGTCAAGGCCTTCGAGATGGTGCAGGAGAGATTTACTGGAATGGTACCAGGGATGAAAGACTTCAGTTATGTGGAGAGACTAGAGAATCTGTGGTTGTTCTCCTTAGAGCAGAAAAGGTTAAGGGGAGATTTGATAGAGGTGTTCAAAATCATGAAGGGTTTTGATAGAGTAAATAAGGCAAAACTACTTCCAGTGGCAGAAGGGTCAGTTACCAGAGGACACAGATTTAAGGTAGTTGGCAAAAGAACCAAAGGCAACATGAAGGAAAATTTTGTTATGCAGTGAGTTGTTATGATCTGGAACACACAGCCTGTGAGGGTGGTGGAAGCAGATTCAATAATACATTTCAAAAGGGAATTGGATAAATACTTGAAGTGGAAAAAATTGCAGGGCTATGAGGAAACAGCAGTTGTGTTGGACCAATTGGATAACTCTTTCAAAGAGCCAGCAGAGGCACGATGGGCCGAATAGCCTCCGTCTGTGCTGCATCGTTCTATGATTCTATGAAAAGATGAATTGTCATCAACAACATAACTGTAAATGTTCACATACTTGGAAAAACACAAAGAACAGAGAAAATAAATATTACATGGAGAACATATTAGCCATTAAGGTGAGATGTGTGTACCTACTTGCAGGAAAGGGAGGAGGGTGTGCCATGTTTTGTATGCAAATGTTAGCAGCAGATAACATAAAGCAGATAACTTTGGTTCTGAGCCAGTTTTGGTTATATTACCAATATTATCAGACTGACATTGCCATACAGTACTACTTTTACTATTATACTCATTGACTGTGTTACAAATAATTTGCCTGGTCCTTGAAGCAAAGGGAAAAAAAATCACTTTTGGCACTTCAGCTCTTACTGCTAGTTCCCACCCATAATGTGGAATGCTTAATTGAAAGGCAGACTTTCATTCTAGATCAAGTTTAATGAAAATGTGTAAAGCTGAAAGTGAGAGTGCTGTTAGCAGCACTATTTGTTATATGGCAAGATGGGTGACAACTTAAGTGGTGGCAAGAAACTAATTCAAAGCATATGTGCATAAATCAGCATATACAAGCGCCTAAGTTTGTTTGATGCTAGGAATCTTTTTTAACAAGGCTGCATAAAATGAAGTTACATATTTGTTTATGGTGCATGGACTTTTTTGCATATTTGCAATAATTTGTTTGCAATTGCAATGGATTTGTTTGTTCAAATAACATTGTTATCAAATGGATTTGAAATTAAGATTTAAAAACTTCAAGGGTTGAAGTAATTTCTAGAACAGTGCAATGACCTGTGAAGATTGACTGAGGGTAGTGAAAGGGGAGCATTTTTCCACTAATCAAAATTGGTTATGAAAATGTGAGGTAATATTCCTATAATTTAATTCTCAGCAACATAATGATTTGTTAAATTGAATTTAATAAATTGAAAATGCTAGGTGAAGGGCCAAAGCCCACAATGTAGGACAACACAAAAGTTGAAGAAAGAGAAAGAGGATGAGATTGAACAAGAAATAACAATTATATGATTCTGAACTTATCGTCTGCTCTTCTCTTTATGGCAAGAGGTTGAACAGTTCTTTCCATGGTTGGAGGAAATTGTTCTGTGGTAATTTGAGTTACATACGCAAAAAAAAAAAGAATGATCGACAGTTTTACATGACATTATAGCAACAGTTTCAAGAAGGAGCAGGCCTTGAGTCCTTGAGTACTGTGGATAGCCCACCTATACACAGTATTTCACTGGTGCATTTCCACTAACCCTAAATCCCATTTATTGACAAGAACCTGTCTAGTTTTCCTTGATCCACCATCAGTTATGGGAGAATGGACAAGACCGAGTGGAGTATTTCCTTCTACATAGTGCAGAAAATATAAAATGGGACTTCATTGATGGTGTTTTACAATACTCACTATTGGATATTTTGTATAGATAAGTAATTAGTTGATTGCAAGAAGAACAGGGTCCAGAAATACTAAATCATGGTCACTGACGCAATACATTCCACTGAATGTTTTATATGTTTAATTTGTGATTTTTTTTTCATGTTAATTTGTTTGGATATCTTCTGTATGTTTATGAACGCTTCAGGCGATTAGGACATGAAGTTACATCACATGGATGGTTTTCTGTCTCATTGGGCACAGCAGACATGATTTAAATATTGTACTTAGGGAAAAATGGATCTTTAATAATACAAAAATACAAAATTACTACAAACGATAAATCAAAGGACAATTTTGAGTGAGTATCAGTGTTTTTTTCACTGGGTTGAGTGTGATGGGTTGAAAGGAAACAGAAATTATTCCCCAGCTAAATAATTTTTCAGTAAGTCTGAACATAAAGGGATGTTCTGGTATTTTTAATCTGTTTCCAAAGCTGCATAGTACGTTTTGAAAGCTCTCTCCCTTTAATGTTCCCTGTTAAATATTTTACTTAATTAAATCTTTCATTATAAAACAGTAATTTGATTTTTTTGAAGATTGCAATAAAAAAGAACAGTAATGTGTCTCAGAATATAATTTCAACAAGTGTAAAAAAAAAAGTAAATTCATAAAGCAGGTGACATGAGTTGTTTACTGTGGACTGTGTTCAGATTAGAAAACATCATTTAGGTTTTTTTCCACAGTTGTCGAAAGTTATCCTAGGACACATAATCTGTTGTTATCTTAGTCATGACATACAAGATATGCTAGGTTGAAGATGGTTTGAAATTAATTTGAAAAAAAACCCTTGCCTTCTACCCATAACAGCAATGGTCGTTGTTCTGAATGTTAGTTTACCTGCTTTTATATAATCTATGATATAACCTGGTTGTGTTAAAGCCAGGAGAAATGTGGTTTATTAATGCCATGCAGTGACATTTGAACATTGAAGGGAAAATATCTTCTTCAAGACAGAAATTGAAAATGGCTTATGTTGGTTGCTGCAGGATTATTTGAAATAGGAAAATATAAAGCTGACTTGATATTTCATTGCTTTTGTCGGCAGAGACTTCAGAAATGGAATGACTGAAATAAACTGTTAAATAACAGCAAACGTAGGGATGTAAAAACAGTGTAATGAAGTAAAAGTTAACAACATTTAAGACTATGCCTGGATTACTCCAATTACAGACAGCCAGATATCAATAGTTTTCTAATTAGCTGTCTATCAGCCCTACAGTTGATTTATCTCGTCACTATTAAAGGTGCTGTTTGCAAGAGCAGAGAAACACTGGGGATGAAATTGGTCTACGGCTAGGTGCAAAATGGTGGATAATAAATCGACAGCCCATTTTATACCTCGTCTGATTAAACCGGGCTGGGTGTAAAACAGGCTGCCGATTTACTATTGCCCATCTTGTGCTATCGTCGAAGACCAATTTCTTCTGCATCGAAACTTTTCTACTATACTTTTAATTTTTTGTTACCCTCCTTTCTTAAATTACTGTCACTGATAGTTTATAACCACTTTTTGATGTTTCTTGCACAATAATTCCCACATTAAAATCTTTAAGAATATCTCATGTAGCCATGGTTGCCAACTTTGGTTGGACATATTCCTGGAGGTTATGTCACCTGGTCTCCCCCCTCGCCCAGTCAAACAGCCTATTTCCCCCATCTCCAATATTTTTATAACTAATAAACAAAAGTGTTCAAAGAAAATGAAAAAAACACAAAATGTTTTTAATGTCCCTATGATTTTTCTCCCGGGTTGCTCTCAGCAGTGTCCAGGAGATTAATATTTAATTCCTGGAGGGTTGGCAACTACTATCAATTTGTCCACAATCAATGTATTTTGTTTTATCAACACTATTATTTATCAACTGTAACGAGAAGGGGTGGAAGAAAATATTGTATGAGCACAAAGAGTCTTTGTGTTGTTTCTTCACAAGTAAAATACAGCCTAACATTTGGTTTATTACTAATCCCCTATTAGTATTGTATATTAATAGCATCAACAGAGAGGTTTATTTGAAAGAAAGTATAGAAAGTCGTTTAAACCCAAGCATAAATACAGTCATTCCTTTTTATAAATCCAATGGGGAAAATATTCCAGCATTGTCACTGAGCAACATGGTTTGCACCTTCACTAGCTGTCAGCATGAAAATGATTACCGGTGAACCAACCACAGTATATGGAATAATGTGTTCGTGCAAAGGCAGCTGAGTTGACTGTTACCTTTTAAGTACTTTTCTGCATTCCGTTTAATCTTTCATTACAGGCACTTGATACACTTTGTGATGTAGCTTCTACTGAGTATAAGAAGAATCATTTGGCTTTCCTGAATTTCTGATTCTGGATAGCTACAATTTTGCTAATCCGTTTGAAGCTATATCTTATATTCATAAAGGCTTCTGAAAAAGACTGCGGTGAGAATTCCTCTGGTTGTATTTATAACAATGCTGTGTCTTTCTGCAGGTTTCCTCTATTTGTAAAATCATTAACGCCTTCTTTTAGATGTCACTTCATCATCTAACTACAAATAGCAACGTGAAATATTTTAACCCTCCACTTTGTTGAATTCATTCATAGTTGCGATTTATCTTATCATACAGTAGGTATAGCACAGGAGGGGGCCATTCAACTCATCATGCCTGTGCTGGCTCTTTGAAAGAGCTATCCAATTAGTCCCATTCCCCTGCCCTTTCCCCACAGCCCTGTAATTTTTTTCTCTTCAAATATTTATCCAATTCCCTTTTGAAAGTTATTATTGAATCTGTTTCCACCACCCTTTCAGGCAGTGCATTCCAAATCATTACAACTCGCTGCGTTAAAAAAAAATGTTTCCTCATGTCGCCTCAATTGTTTATTTTTAGGACCCAATTTTTAACTTGCGTGGGAGTTGGGTGGGGGTTGAGGTGGGCAGCAAATCAACCTAGCATGAGGCCTGGGTGATTTTAAATCCTGGGATTCATCTGCATAGCCTCAGTCAGTCTCCCACCCGAAACCAGCGGGAAGGGGCAGCTCTTCCGTGCACAGGAGCGCAATGTCGGGTGGCAGGAGACCGGCGCCAGGAACCGAGGGAACGGGGAAGGGGTATGGGAGGGCTTTGCGATCGGGGGATGGGGGACCCTGGGATAAGGAAAGCCTAAACTTTTCTGTGGAGCCCGTAGGAGCACTCCTGCTTCTCCTGGCCCCACAAGGAAAGTCAAAGAACATGCCTTTTTTGGGCATCCAATGGCACCGACTCCTCTTCCTGCTAAGTCAAAACAGCTTCCTCACGCAGGCCTCTGGTTAAAATAGCAGTCGGGTCCCAGTGACATCATCAGAGCCCAATCTGCATATTTAAAGAAGGACCCCACCGTTTGGCGACAGGTCTTTTCCCGGTTAAAATCGGAAACTGCGGGAAGAGAGAGGGACTTTGTTGGGTAAGTCCCAAGGGCGATTTTAACCTTCCGCCTGCCTAGTTTTCCCCTTTTCCCTGTCTTCTGCTTATAAATAGGCATACATTCCATTTCCCCATGTTGTTTACACTGACTGACTAAAATACATGTTTATGTAGCCTTTTAATGTGCTCATGTGTCAATCTTGGCTCAGTGTTCGAAGATTGTAGGTTCAAGCTTCACTGCAGAAATGTGAGCGCATGATTTAGGCTGGCACTTCGGTGCAGTACTGAGGAGATGTTAAACCATCTGCCCTCTCAGGTGGACGTAAATGATCCCATCTCAGTCTTTGAAAAAGAGCATAGAAGCCTCCCAGTGTCCTAGCCAATTATTACCCCTCAACCAACATCACTAAAACAAATTATCTTGTCATTTATTTCATTGCTGTTTGTGGGACCTTAGCGAGATAAATTTAACTCACATTCTTGATCAGGCCTTGAAAGTATGTGTACAAATACTAAAGCCAGTTTCAGGCCATTGGTCGAAGGAGTAAAGACTCCAGTCAAACTAGTGACACACCTTACCTGTTCTGCCCAACTTTCTCAGCAATATAGCCCATGAAAGCTTCCTTGAAGCACCAGATGGCCACTGCAGTGGTTACCACGGTGGCCTCAAGTACCATGGCAAGTAATTTGTTACTTGTCCAGATACCCAAATTGTAGATTTAACCAGCTATTCCTCTTCATTGTAATTGGATTTTTTACACAAAATTAAATTACCCATTCCAGAATTGCTTGGCCATCAAACTGTGTTTTTAAAATTACAATTTTCATTTGTCTTTTCTTGAAGAATAATTAAAATGGTTTATTATAAACAGACAGTCCTTTTAGTGTGCTGATGTCAGGCTGTGAGAGACATCCGAGTGTGATGTACTTTCAGTTTCAGTTGACGTGAACTAAATCGAATGCTTTCCCTCCCCCTCCCTTAGGTATCCTCTTGTACTTGCAGTATATTTGGTACGGGGAATTGCCTGATGCCTGAACAATCAGCAGGTGCAGCCAGAAGCACACCAGATGTTGGCAGTTGGCACTTAAAGACCGTAACATATAACAGGAACAACAGCAATGTGTCCATACTCATCGTAATTATCAACATATGTCACTTTGTTGTTTAGGGATCCTTTATCTTTGCTTGTCAATTGTAGTTAAGTATTTCCCAGAGTCCATACACACACTCTTGCCAGACCACTACCAACAACAGTGTGTTAAAAAATCCATTAGACAGACTGCATAACCACTGAAAGATTAAAGAATTTTTTTTTTTTCACATTTAACACATAGAAGGCTTTTTTTGGTCAACTGTTGTCTGATATGTGAGGAAACCCATTATCATGCTTAAAAGGTTCCAAAACAATTACTATGAAAACTATGTAAGTAGAGGCTTTGTTGGCCCAATGTGGAGTGCACACTGTCTCCCTAAAGGGACATATGATGTCGAGATGCCGGTGATGGACTGGGGTTGACAATTGTAAACAATTTTACAACACCAAGTTATAATCCAACAATTTTATTTGAAAGTCACAAGCTTTTGGAGGCTTCCTCCTTCCTCAGGTGAATGTCAAGAAATCCTCGAACCTTTCACATTTATAAATCACAGAACAATACCTGGTGATTACAGATAATCTTTCCAACTGCCCGTTGCCAAGGCAATCAAAGTGTTCAGACAGAGAGGTGTTCCCTACAGGACCACCGAATATACAAACAACCAAAAAAAAACAGAGAGAGAGAGAGAGGCAGAAACATAGAAACATCCGGAAGGAAGAGAAAGACAGCAAATGACCCATTATATGCAGACACTGCGACAACGGATGAACGGACACCGTGCAACAATCGCCAGACAGGAGGGTTCCCTCCCAGTCGGGGAACACTTCAGCAGTCAAGGACATTCAGCCACCGACCTTCGGGTAAGCGTACTCCAAGGCGGCCTTCGAGACACACGACAACGCAAAATCGTCGAGCAGAAATTGATAGCTAAGTTCCGCACCCATGAGGACGGCCTCAACCGGGATCTTGGGTTCATGTCACGTTACACGTAACCCCACCAGCAAACAAAAGTTATCTGTTTTTAATATAACGGATCATTTGCTGTCTTTCTCTTCCTTCCGGATGTTTCTATGTTTCTGCCTCTCTCTCTCTGTTTTTTTTTGGTTGTTTGTATGTTCGGTGATCCTGTAGGTAACACCTCTCTGTCTGAACACTTTGATTGCCTTGGCAACGGGCAGTTGGAAAGATTATCTGTAATCACCAGGTATTGTTCTGTGATTTATAAATGCGAAAGGTTCGAGGATTTCTTGACATTCACCTGAGGAAGGAGGAAGCCTCCGAAAGCTTGTGATTTTCAAATAAAATTGTTGGACTATAACTTGGTGTTGTAAAAAGGGACATATATCACTCACCTAAACCCAGAGGACTCAAGTATTTATTGGCAAGTCTTATGGACACCCAAGTGTATGCAATATACCATACGGTCCCTCGAACCATTCAGTAAGATCATGGCCGATCCTTACCTCAACTCCACTTCCAGCCCGATCCCCATATCCCTTGATTCCCGTAGAATCCAAAAATCTATCAATCTCAGCCTTGAATATAGTCAAGTTTCCTCAGTCCACTGGGGTAGAGAATTCCAAAGATTCACAACCCTCTGAGTGAAAATTCCTCCTCATCTCAGTCGACCCCTTATCCTGGGATTATGCCCTCTAGTTCTAGACCCTCCAGCCAGGAGAAACAACCTGTCAAGCCCCCTCAGAATCTTATGTGATTCAATTAGATCACCTCTCATTCTTTAAACTCCAGAGAATATAGGCCCGTTCTACTCAATCTCTCCTCATAGGACATCCCTCTTATCCCAGGAATCAATCTAATGAACCTTCGTTGCACCGTTTCCAAGGCAAGTATATCTTCCTTAGAAAAGGAGACCAAAACTGTACGCAGTGCTCCAGGTGAGGTCTCACCTGTACAATTGTAATAAGACTTCCTTACTCTTGTACTCCAACCCCCTTGCAATAAAGGCCAATATGCCATTTGCCTTCCTAATTGTTTGCTGTACCTGCATACTAACTTCTTGTGTTTCTTGTATGAGGACACCTAAATCTCTCTGAACACCAATGGTACTGCTGGGGTTTAACCTGCACAGTTGTAACCTTCTTGCTTGTCTAACTAGCACCATTCCATCAGTTGGGGCTTTGACTTGCATTTCTAAAATCATAGAATCATAGGATGATTACAGCACGGAAGGAGGCCATTCGGCCCATCGAGTCCGGGCCGGCTCTATGCAAGAGCAATCCAGCTAGCCCCACTCCCCCGCCCTTTCTCCGTAGCCCTCCAATTTTTTTTCTGTGTCCTCTGGTTCTTGACCCTTCTGCCAATGGGAAGAGTTTCTCTCTATCTATTCTGTCTAGACCCCTCATGATTTTGAACACCTCTATCAAATCTCCTCTCAACCTTCTCTGCTGTAAGGAGAACAACCCCAGCTTCTCCAATGTATCCACATAACTAAAGTCCCTCATCCCTGGAACCATTCTAGTAAATGTTATCTGCACCCTCTCCAAGGCCTTCACATTGTTGTCATAGGTTAAAATTATATTTATTTAAATAGTGTTATGGGTTTAACAGAATGTCTATTCAGTAAAGGTGCCACTAGGGAGCATTGTGTTCTATTTAAACTTTGTACATAGCCTCCCTTATTAGTAGGTGTTGTGTCTTTGGCACTGGTTATGTGAGTGAGCTATTTTGAAGTCTGAGAAATAAACCACTATTTGGATAAGTATTTGTTCCATGTCCCTTAACTAAAATATAAAAATGCTACCAAATGCTACTAAAAGGTTAGTATAGATGCAGAATTAATTTGGTATGACAAGATATGGAAAGATCAAAGAATTCCCAGTTAGCGCTGACTGAGGTGAGTACATTGAAAGACTGCAATGATATTTTGCTGCAAATGAAATCACAGTTGCTGCTAAGAAATATTCTATTTTCCTGACTCCTTGTGGGAGTCAAACTTGTAGCTTAATGAAAAACCTGGTAGTTCTGATTAAACTAGGTGGAAATTTTATTTTATTAAACTGGCTAATTTGTTGAAGGAATATCTCAGTCCAAAAACCTCTGGATATTGCTGAACATTCAATTTTCACCAGAGGAAACATAACTACGATGCATCTGTTAGATCAGTTTTGGATGACTTGAGGACGCTATGAAAACTGCTAACTTGCTGCATTTTAAGAAGAAACTCTTGGAGACCGATGTGATTGTCGGCTAAGATGAAATGCCATAACTTTGGTGGAAGGTGGGCAAAACCCATGGAGAAATGGTATAAGCAGCCATTTTTAGCCACTGACGTTACAGCAGGAGATCTAGACATCCGCTGTGGAACTTGCAGGTGAATATTTTTTGTGGATGCCTGCGGGCGAGCGTGTTTGTGGGGTGGGGGAGAGGTCCACAATTTATCATCCCCTTCAGCTGAACAAAGTCGCTTCTTTTTGTTAAAATGCTGCATCTGAAAGTATAACGTCTCAGTTCAACTGAAAGATTCTGCAAGGGATTTTGCTACAATGAACAAAAGTATGCCAACATTCATAATGCACTAAAGTACATCTGTGCCTCATCATCCATCTGGTCATTTCTTTGACACAACAGATGTTGAGACAAAATAATGAAAAATTTTATTTCATGAACCAAGTAATGAGGAAGGCAGCCATTAACCAGATAGAGAATACATAAGGAGGTACAAAGTTATTGCCAAGGTAATTTTTAGTTCAAAATATGCTCAAACATCTGTCTGTAAAATGTTATTATTTACTACTAATAATCTTTTCTCTACCACAAAATGGGGAGGGGGGAGGTCGAGTGTCGGTCACAAACAAGGTTGCGTATTCAAACATTGCTCAGATATTATATTTGAACTAAATCAACTTTGTCAGATATTCATGCCATCTGTGATACTTTGGAATTATATTTGATACAAGTAACAGAAATTCTACATGAGATCAAACAATTTGGATGAGATTTTACCAGTCTCATAACATTCAGTGTAGTTTCATGACTGAAGGTATTCAGGATCCTCTCAAATTCATGTGCAGTTACTGTTCTCTAATAAGTTCAGTGCAGTGGCTATAAACAAGTGCTTAACAGATGTGATTGGGAGTATTTGAACAATGGTGAACGCTTGTAAAAGGAACAGAGTTCAGAAATTTTAATTTAATGTATCACAACTTTAATGCATCATAACTACCGAAAATTAGCTATAAACATTGGAATAGAAAATTGAGAAGTTTCGATGTGCAGTTTTTTTAGGTAGGTAAAATTAAATTTAGCTGAAGAGTTTGACTGTGCCTTGATATAGATGATGCAAGATGATTATTGGGTCTATTGTGTATTTCTGTAAAGCTACTTAAATCTGCATTTCTTCTGTTCTATGTAATCAAGTCATCAAGGAGTTTCTAATTACTTGTCCATTATAATACCTATTAGTATACAGTACTGATGTAAATGAATTAAGCTGTCCAATAATCCTGTCTCGTGGGGAGAAAAAGAGTGCTAGGCTGATTGTTCCACGTTAATGAAGTGTCTATAATACTTTGGAACAAAAAAAGTTTTGAATATGTATGTTCCATTATTTACTTCTCCACTACAGCACAATGTTATAGGTTAGAACAAAATTCCTGTAAGGCAGCATTAGCCTATACAGCAGAGCCTATCTATTAACATGTTGGGGTAGAAATCGCTCGGAGCAGCGAAACAACACTCCTTACCACTCCATACATTTATACTAATCCACAAACTTACCGCGGTTTTTTCATATATATAATTTCCCAGGGATTTAAGGAGTAACTCAAAGTTCAAGGCTACAAATGTTATGATGCTATAACATGTCTTTGTGGCTGTATTAAGATCATTAACACATGGCTAAATAAGAAAATATTAAGGATTACTTGCATATTAAATATTTGTATAGCTGCCTGAAGTGTTTAATTTAAAAAAAAATCTTTTCCTATGTAAACTTCAATGTAGACTTCAAGAGGATATTGACAGGCTAGTGGCATGGGTGGACACGTGGCAGATGAAATTTAACGCAGAAAAATGCGAAGTGATACATTTCGGTAGGAAGAACAAGGAGAGGCAATAGAGGACACAACTGTAAAATTGGTACAGGAACAGAGAGATCTGGGGGTTTATGTGCACAAATCATTGAAGGTGGCAGGGCAGGTTGAGAAAGTGGTTAAAAAGCATACGGGATCCTGGGCTTTATAAATAGAGGCATAGAGTACAAAAGTATGGAAGTCACGATGAACCTTTTATAAAACACTGATTCGGCCACAACTGGAGTATTGCGTCCAGTTCTGGGCATTGCACTTCAGGAAAGATGTGAAGGCCTTAGAGAGGGTGCAGAAGAGATTTACTAGAATGATTCTAAGGATGAGGGACTTTAGTTACGTGGATAGACTGGAGAAGCTGGGGTTGTTCTCCTAGGAACAGAGACGGTTGCGAGGAGATTTGATAGAGGTATTCAAAATCATGAAGGGCCATAGAAAGAAACTATTCCCATTGGTGAAAGGGTCAAGAACCAGAGGACATAGATTTAAGGTGATTGGCAAAAGAACCAAAAGTGACATGAGGAAAAATCTTTTTGCAACGAGCGGTTAGGACCTGGAATGCACTGCCCAAAGGAATGGTGGAGGCAGATTCAATCATGGCCTTCAAAAGGAAACTGGATAAGTACTTGAAAGGAAAGAATTTGCAGGGCTATGGGGAAAGGGCAGGGGAGTGCTACTAGCTGGATTGCTCTTGAATAGAGCCGGCGAATGGCCTCCTTCCGTGCTATAACCTTTCTATGATTCTATGAAATGGTATAACAGACCAAAATATGACAGCAGAGCAATACACACATATATAAAGATACAGAAGTACTGAAAATCCATTTCTCTTCTTTGTGTATGAATGAGCACAGGCATGTTAAACGACCAGGAAAATCTAATTTGTGTAAATAGTTCATGTTTTTATTAAATGCAATTAATGCTTCGAGTTTTTTGTGTAAGTGATTTTGAAGATAATTCTTTTAATATCAGCTATGCTGTGAGGTCTTTGAAATGACTGTGATGTTCTCATGAGGAGAGTAGCAGTGATCTGCATACTAATGTATTTGCTTGACACCAAAATTATCTAAGCACATGCACACTTTCAGCTTTGCTTACACGTTAGACAATAACTATTTTCCCAGCGGTTGCGGAACTGTTTCTATGGTTAAGAATTCAACGGAGGAAAAGTGTTCTACTTCATCTACTTGGGACCGTTGTGCTAGTACTTTAACTAGTGCCATAATCAAGAGAGAGAGAATGTATAAATAAGAGCCTCCTGCAAATTTGCTAGCATGCTTTTTCTAAATATGAGCAGCAGTAATGACTTTGGGGTAGGAAAAAGAAGGGAAGAGAAGGAAAGATAAGTTTCTGTACAAGGACAGCTTGCTTCACAACTAATGCAATTTTAGCCTTGGGAGATAACCACCTGAAAAGATGCAACTTGATTTCTGGTCAATTGCAGCTTCCCAGAGTTGCTGACATGGCTGAAATGTTGTTAATCTATCATAAGTTAGAGTGCCCTATATCCACAAATGGACCTGACTGCCCTTAAAGAAGTTTGAACTGGGGGATATGATTATAAAGGACATGTCAAGTTAATTGTGAATTGTTAAGTAAATATCTTCTCCTGAAATTTGTTCATGTTATATCGTGTATTACTGTACTACATCCAAACTTCTCATTTGTAATTTGTTTTTTTTATTCATCTTTAATTTTCATGAAAGACAGATCCTCTTTTTCCCTAAAATGCTTGTGATGCCCTCTGTGTAAAAGTGGAAAGTAGTTGTTGATTGTTCTCATTGGATCCCACCACTAGTATTTGTGCAAAATAGGACACTTAGAATTATTTAAGAAGGGTAGGAGAGATAAATTAGGGAATTATAGGCCTATTAATCTAATGTCAGTTATGGGGAAGTTACTAGAATCTGTTATTAGGGACAGTGACTGAGCATTTGGACAAATATGAACTGATCAGAGAGAGCCAGCATGGATTTGTAAAGGGTAAGTCATGTCTAACGAACGTAGTTGAATTTTTTGAGGAGGTAACTAACGTGGTAGATAAGGGAGTTTCTATGGATGTTATTTATATGGATTTCCAGAAAGCATTTGACAAGGCTCCGCATAAGATACTATCAACAAAAATAAGAATGCATGGAATTGAAGGTAACCTATTGGCTTGGATAGGGAATTGATTAGTAGGTAGGAGACAGAGAGTAGGGATAATGGGTATGTACTCAATTTGGCCGGATGTGACTAGTGGTGTCCCCCAGGGTTCTGTACTGGGGCCTCAGCATTTCATTATATTTATAAATGACTTGGATGAAGGAATAGAGAGCCGTATATCTAAGTTTGCCGATGACACTAAATTAGATGGCACAGTAAATCGTGTAGACTGGAGCAGAAAGTTACAAAGGAACATTGGTAGATTAAAGAGATGACAAAACTGTAACAGATGGAGTTCAATGTGGTAAAGTGTGAGGTCATCCACTTTGGACCTAAGAAAGATAGATCGGAGTATTTTCCAAATGGCGAGAAGCTAGGAACTGTGGATAAGCAGAGAGATTTAGGGGTCCAAGTACAGAAATCACTAAAAGCTAGTGGACAGGTACAAAAAATAATTTAAAAGACTAATGGAATGTTGGCCTTTATATCAAGTGGGCTGGAGTACAAAGGGGTGGAAGTTATGTTACAGCTGTACAGGGCTCTGGTTAGACCCTATTTAGAGTACTGTGTTCAGTTCTGGGCACCGGACCTCAGGAAGGACATACTGGCTTTGGAGGGGATGCAATGCAGATTCACCAGAATGATACCAGGGTTAAAAGGGTTAAGTTATGAGGACAGATTGCATAGGCTTGTATTCCCTTGAATAAAGAAGAATAAGGAGTGATCTAATTGAGTTTTTTAAGATGATCAAAGGAGTTGATTGGGTAGATAGAGAGAAACTATTTCCTCTGTTGGGGGAGTCCAGAACAAGGGGGCATAACCTTAAAATTAGAGCTAGGCCATTCAGGGATGAATGTAAGGAGTCTTACAACACCAGGTTATAGTCCAACAGCTTTATTTGAAATCACAAGCTTTCGGAGCTTTCCTCCTTCGTCAGGTGAGTGTAGGATTCCATAAAGGTGCAGCATATATAGTCAGAGAACAATGCCTGGTGATTACAGATAATCTTTCCAACTGCCCGTTATTACACCTCGGCAGAGATATAATCAAAGCAATCAAAGGAGTGGAATGGTGTTCAGACAGAGAAACATTACATACAAGACTACTGAATACACAAATGGTCAGAACACAAAGACAGACACAGAGAGAGAGAGAGAGACATCCGAAAGGCAGAGATGTCAAGAAGTACTTCTTCACACAAAGGGGAGTGGAAATCTGGAATTATCTCCCCCAGAAAGCTGTTGAGGCTGGATCATTGAAAATGTCAAAACTGAGATTAATAGATTTTTGTTAGGCAAGGGTAATAAGGGATATGTAACCAAGGTGGGTAAATGGAGTTAAGATACAGATCAGCCATGATCTAATTAAATGGTGGAACAGGCTCGAGGGGTTGAATGGCCTATTCCTGTTCCTCCTGTCTGTCATCGGGGGGGTCGGGTCCGGGAGGGATCATCAAGGGGGTCTTTTGGGGCTCATTCATGGGGGGTTCAGAGACGTGGAGGGGGCCGGAGATGGTGAGGGAGGGGGCCGGAGATGGTGAGGGAGGCGGCCGGAGATGGTGAGGGGGGTCGCTACAGGTAAGCTTGTTGGGCTTGGAGAAAACATTCCTGCTCCTCCCAGCCCACAAGCAATGCAATAAAGACACTTACCTGCTGAGCCAGGCCTTCTCGCCTCCTCTTACGTGGCATGAAGCACCCGTCTCCAACCCACCCGTTTGTGGGGTTAAAATTTACCCCCTAGTATGGGAAATATGGGCTCAGTTCAAAATATATTTAAAAGGAAATGAGCCAATTCCCTGATTTAACAAGGTACAGGATAGGTAGGAGATAAGAAAATATTCTATGCAGCTCCTGAACATGGACCTAATCAACCACAGGCAGGTGTCTTGCTTGTTCTTACTTCATGGTCTTTAAAAGAAGCATTCAGCAAGTCAGAATGTTGCATTTGCACTGTGATCAATTTGCCATTAAATGACTTATCCCTTTAATTATACTGGGTGAATGTTTTCCATAGCTTTTAATGTCTTCCAGCATTACATATAAAATAATGGGCAGGAGAAATTATTGGAAAAAAGATCTCTTCAAGGGCTTCAGATTATGTCTTGTGGTATATTATTTTCTGATATACAGCGGTGTTATTTATAAATCTGGCCTGTTGTCTATGGTGGGGAGAAAAGATTGACATCAGTTGACAGCTTTTTGCTTCATTTGTGTGATGCACAATGTCTCCAGTAAAAGAGTAAACTCCTGATAATAGCTAAATTATCGAATTTTACTCTGCAATGCAATGCTGGGAAATAACAGTGCTCTATATATTATACAATATTGTAACAACATGGCAATAAAGCGATTGCACATGCTTCAGTCCAACTTCCATTCACTGCAGGTTACTCAGATTAACCTAATCACTTCCATCACTAATTTTTGTGATGACCTATTCAATGACCTTTCCAAGAATTTCTAATTTTTAAAAAAAAAGTCAGCAAGCTAGAGGAGTAGAAGAGAAGAGAGAGTTACTTACATCTTCATCACTAAATATCTGTGTTATAGGAACAGGAGCAGATCATTCAGCCTGTCAAACCTGCTCCACCATTTTGTTGTTCATGAGAACCCCTTCAACTTTAATCCGAATGTGTAGCCCTTTTTCCATATCCCCAAGATCCTTACTTTCCAAGAAAGAATTTATTTCCCTTTTTAAAAACTTCAATTGTTTCTGTATCTGTGGCCTTCTGGGGGAGTGCATTTTACATTGTCACAACCCTTTGATTGATTTTTTTTTCTGATTCGCTTTTAATGGGTTAGTTCTATCCGTGCGAAGACAGAGTGAAGCTCAAGAGGTATGGCTGTGCAACAGAATGTGAACGTTCTACAATGATTTGTACAACCAGAGGCACAATTAAAATGTTCACGGTATTAATTTAGAGTCTGGAGCATACAAAAGTGAAAAAGGATGTTTCGTTTGTGTTTTTAGGAGAAAAGGGAAGATTCTAGGGAGAAAGCAGATGTCAAAGGGAATCTACGGAAGATTCCCAGAAAAATTAATTGGATGAATCTCCATCCAGACATTGTGCTGTGGAGTTAAACCTGGAAGAGGATGATTTATTGTGGAACTGACTGTCTTGTGAAGAAGGGGTAGGAAGCTATGAATAAAAGAAAAGTTACAAACTATGCAGACCTGAAGGGTGAATTGGAAGAATGAGATTAATATTGTCAGGTGATACTGTTCAAGGATTGTAGGCGATTTCTGGGTGCCTCAATTATCATTTCCGCTAAGTATGCTGCTGTCCTGAACAGATGACAGAGGACTGCAATTAAAAAGGCAGGATGTGCGAGAGAAATAGAACCTGCACAAATAATATTCAATGTTAAAAGTATTTAAATATGTATAATGTTGACCTTTTCTTCTGTTCCATCTAAACCGTCGTATGAGGAGAGATTGAGTAGACTAGGCCTGTATTCTCTAGAGTTTGGAAGAATGAAAGGTAATCCCACTGAAGCATACACAATTCTTACAGGGGAGATGCAGGGAAGATGTTTCCCCTGACTGGGGAGTCCAGAACCAGGAGTCACAGTCTCAGAATAAGGGGTAGGCCATTTAGGACTGAGATGAGGACAAATTTCTTCACTCAGAGGGTGATGAATCTTTGGAATTCTCTATCCCAGAGGGTTGTGGAGGCTCAGTCATTGAGTACATTCAAAACAGAGATCGATAGATTTCTAGATATTAAAGGCATCAAGGGATATGGGGATGGTGCAGGAAAATAGCGTTGAGGTAGAAGATCAGCCATGATCTTGTTGAATGGCGGAGCAGGCTCGAGGGGCCGGATGGCCTACTTCTGCTCCTATTTCTTATGTTCTTATGTTCTAAGCCCCAGTAATGCTCTTACATGCTCTTCTTGTTACATTGACACAAAAACTCATTGCTCTCAAGACTTCAAAACTATGGAATTTCTTACTGCCCTCAGTCTTCCCTTCTATCTGCAATATATAGGCTTTTAAAACCCTAAGGTTGCCCTCCCTTAAACATTAATTCTTGATTTGTCTTCTCGGCTTTGGTGGTATCCTCCACTGTGAGTATTTAATATAAATATTTAATTCAATGTACTGTTTGAGTGTCAAAGTCTATATTAAGAATGATACTGGTTACTATGAGCACAAAAATTATTATTCTATTGCAACAATTTCTTTAAATGAACACAATATGTTGACTTTAATAAATCTGAATAATTTAAACCAAATTCTCCATTTACGAAACCTATCTGTGGAAACAGTTGCATATAAAAATTAACACGTTAACTAATGCATACTTTGGTAGCTAATTACACTTATGGGTTTCTTAGCCTTTGCAATTATTTAATGGCTTTATTAAAAAAAAGTAAGATTACTGCATTTTGGTAGGAGGAATAAGGAGGCCACCTATTCTTTGGAAAATAAGAGTCTAAATAGGGTAGAGGCGCAAAGGAATCTAGGGGGTGCAGATTCACAAATCATTAAATGTAGCAACGCAGGTTAACAAAGCCATAAAAAGTGCAAACAAAGCGCTGGGTTTCATTTCCAGAAGAATAGAATTCAAAAGCAGAGAAGTTATGCTAAACTTGTATAGAACCTTTGTTAAACCACACTCAGAGTACTGTGAACAGTTTTGGTCTCCATATTACAAAAAGGATATAGACACACTGGAAAAAGTGCAAAAAAGATTTACAAGGATGATACCAGAACTGAAAGGGTACAACTATCAGGAAAGGCTGAACAGGTTGGGGCTCTTTTCTCTAGAAAAGAGAAAACTGAGGGGTGACCTGATCGAGGTCTTTAAAATTATGAAGGGGTTCAATAGAGCAGATGTAGAAAAGTTGCGAAGGAGTCTAAAACTAGGGGCCATAAATATAAGATAGTCACTAATAAATCCAATAAATAATTAGGGAGAAACTTCTTTATTCAGTGGTGGGAATGCGGAACTTACTACCACATGGAGTGATTGAAACAAGTAGAATTAGATCCATTTTAGGGGAAGCTAGATAAGTACATGAGGGAGAAAGGAATAGAAGGATACATTGATAGGGTGAGATTAAGTAAATAGATTGGGAGGAGGCTCATGTGGAGCATAAACACTGTTGGACCGAATGGCCTGTTTCTGTGCTGTAATTTCTATGTGATGTAACAAGCCTGACAGGAAGTGGCTGACAGGATGAATGATGTCCCTTACACTCAAAGGACATGGCTCCATATGCAAAAGATGGCAGACCTGAAGAAAACTGCCAATGTAAGGCTACACAGCAGCTTCCCAACTCAAATTACTGTCTCAAATATGCATGTCACAAAGTGTTTCCTGATAGTCTGTTACTACTTGAGCCTGTGGAGGAAGTGTCTGTTAGCTTGTCAGCTGTCTAAGGAGTGTAATCCTAAATTAATCTCACCAATTTATAGCAATCCCAGGTACTGATAACCGTAAATTTATAATCAGCAAGCAGTTAATGGGGAATTACAGTGACATAACTGAACTGCCTTTGTAACAGCTGCTATTTATTTCATCAATTAATCCTATCTACTAATTATTTGTACACTCCTTGATTAAGTTTAACTGCGATTCTAAGATTGATAAACTGTTAATTCATGACTGTTTGATTTCTGCTTTGATAATTGTGAAGAAAGGGTTCATTCATTTCATTCATTCATTCATTCATTCAAAGAGGGGGAGAATTTGGATAGGGGCCGTTTTTGGGCGTAGGTAGTGTGATGTGCTATTACCCCACGCCCAATGGACCCAGCGCAGGCAGGATGCAAGTTTCAGCACATCCTAGGACTTACCTGCTATCAGCATTCCTTTCCCGAACCTTACACATGGAATCAATGCAATTCACACTTTCCACCACCAGAGGGAGCACAATCTCTTAAAGGGAGGATGTTTGTTAGAAATCTCTTAAAGGTAGCTGGTACCTGTTATTTGCTGAAAATAACAGTCTGCACGGAGTCTGAACGAAGATCAGTCATCGCACACGTAAAAACACATGCAGGTCCCATCCCTATGTTTACAAACTGATAAATTATGTTAAAACATTGAATAAAGGCTGTGCACTACTAAATCCCGCATCCTCCAATCTGCACGCCAAACCTCACCAATCTGCCGATCTGAGTTAGTACCAGGCCTGCGAGAGTGCGTGCACCAAGGTTCTCTGCTGATCCACTATAGACCTTGGCTGCAAGAGGAGGACAGAAGGAGGGACATCCTATATCCGCAGTGGGGGGGGGGTGGTGGCAACAGTCCCTCCAGACATATACTCAAAAGGCAGTGGGAGGCAGCGGGGGACGAAGTCAATGCCAGGCGCACAGCATCATGAACATGGATGCAGTGCAGGAAGAAGTTCAATGCTTTGACATGAGTGGTCAAGGTGAGTGAGGTCAACTGTCAAGTGGCGTCTCCTACCAACTGCACCACACACTACACCCCCCATCACCCACATACCAACAAACTCTTTCCATCAGTACTCAACTCTACCAATCAGATGGTTCCTCTCACCCTTACACATTACTACTGTTTCAAGCTGCCCACCCACAACTCACAGGCCACACACACTGGCAGCTATTCAATCATGACAGGCACATCACCCAGACACACGTCCCGCTTTATTGTAGAAGGTGGCCCAAATCAAGATGCAGCAAGTGGCAGTGGCATTTAGCCCATCGAGCCTGTTCTGCCATTCAATGAGATCATGGTGGACCTGTGACGTAACTCCATATACCTGCCTTAGCCCCATATCCCTTATTACCCTTGGTTCATAGAAATCTATCAATCACAGATTTAGCTTTCACAAGTGAGCTAGCATCAACTGTTGTCTGCAGAAGACTGTTCCAAACGTCTCCCACCCTTTGCGTGTAGAAGCATTTCCTAACTTCACGCCCGCACATCCTGGCTCTAAATTTTAGGCTATGTCCCCACGTCCTAGCATTCAAGTCTAGGAGACCTCCAAAAACAGTTACAAATATCTCGGCAGCCAGAAGTAATAACCTAGCAACTAACCTGTAAATCCTGCATGGCCCTTTCAAATAGCGCTTGTTGGGGGGGTTCCTCCAGGCACTCTAAGACATGTTCAGATGGTTGGGGTTAAGACTGTGTTTTGAGTTGAGCGTTAAGTCCCAAAATGGTGCCTATCATTTTAAATCAGCATTGCACACTGATTGAAGCCATTTTCTCCCTACTTTACATGATTCCAGCGTTCGTTATCTGCGCCTGCGCTAACTCCAATACCAAGATGGCGTCTGGCGCACGTTACGCTGGAAACGTGCGTGCGCATCCAAGACGCTATCTTGGATGTTGGAGAGGCCGTGTAGCGTCGAAACAACGGGGGCTACACTGCCCAATTTAGCGCCCAGTATCTTGTGCAGATGTAATGTAAATGTTAATATAATGTCATAATGATCTGCAATGCACTGCCTGAAAGGATGGTGGAAGCAGATTCAATAGTAACTTTCAAAAGGGAATTGGATATATACTTAAAGGGGAAAAAATTGTAGGGCTATGGGGAAAGAGCAGGGAAGTGGGACTAATTGAATAGCTCTTTCAAAGAGCCAGCAAAGGCACAAAGGGTTGAATGGCCTCCTTCTATGCTGTATGATTCTATAATCCGAACTGTTTGATGTGAAACTGCTTGGTGAGCCAAATTTAGGCATCATTCACTCCTAGGCACAGATTGGGTGGTAAACCTCAGATGCTTCCTTGTCGAGGAGTTAAGGTGAAGAGGTTAAGTATTTATCTGGTGCCCTTAATTGTCAGGGTATGAATCCCAGTTTTCTTATAGTAAACATAATTCCACCCGCATGAGCACAATTGCTGACAGGAATTTCCAAACTTGCTGTTCATCTATTTATGTCACGTGGGATCAGTAACAGATGACCTGAGGTTGAAAAAGGTGGGTAAAATAAGGGGTGCATAAGGGGCACCGGTGGGCATGGGGGTCGAGGGGGGAGGTCAGTCATTGGAGGGAGGGGGCGGGTGGAGGTCAGTCATCGGGGATCAGACACTGGGGGTGGGGGGGGTCAGTCGTGGGGGGAGTGCGGATCGGGGATCAGTCATGGGGGTCGGGATTGGGGGTCGTCACGGAGGTCTGCGATCATTGTGGGGGGCGGTCATGATCGTTGAGGGAATGGGTGTCCACGATCATTGGGAGGGGTCGCTGCAGGAAAGCTGGGGGCCTGGGGGAAGCACTTTTGCTCCTCCGGGCCCACAAGCTGTGCCAGAAAGGCACTTACCAGCAGTTTCGGGCCTTCTCGCCTCCTCTCAGGTGGCATGAAAGAGAAGGCCCAGGAATCCCAGCACCCCCTGAGGTTGAAATCGCGAAACCTTCCAAACTGGAGGCCCGCAGCCTCCTTGAAAGGTTTCAGTGACCAACCTGCTTCCTGAGAGCAGGTTGGTCTTCCGCCACAGTGAAAACCAGAAATAGGCGGTTTGTAAGCGGGTTGGGGACGAGTCTGAAACTGTTGCAATTTTCAATGCCCCCTGCCCCCAACCCACCCATTTTTCACAGTTAAGACCCTGCCCCAGGAGGTAAAACAAGCAGATGGAGGAAGATCTTCTTGACTGTGCTGAGATTTGTATGGAGCTGAAATTCTGAAAGATAAATAAGAGAAAATATCTCTCTCAGACTGAGGTTTTTAGTAAACAGGAATTTTAATGTGGCAGTCTACAAAATGTAGCTTTGTATGCTGTGTTCCTATAGCATCTTAATCAGTGTTGTAGTCAATAAAAAATATTGCCGTTGTGCTAAATTCTAATGATAAATGAGCCACCTAGGCCAATAGTTATGTAATTTTCATGTAATTGTTCCATGAGAAGGGGGTCAACATGTGCGTAATATGTTTTAATTGGTTCTTCAAAAAATAATGATGCTGATTATCCTAAAGAGGATGAAAAACAGAAATGTTGCCTGTCTTATCACAGGGAATTGACGAAACCCAAGTTATGAGTCTATGCTGGTGACATGGTTAACCTTGGCCACCAGTGACGTGTCAAAAAAATCGTAGGCGCCACACTGGTGATTTTCCAATTTACACCAGTGTTAGGTGAGGCACCTCATCAATGGTGCAGACACAGAAAATGTACTCCAAGATGTCGAAAAAATGCCTGTTTGAAACCAGTTTTAAGAAAAATAACAATCTCTAGAAACTGGAAAGTAAGTGTTCCCAGGTATATATATGATGTGGAGATGCCGGTGATGGACTGGGGTTGACAATTGTAAACAATTTTACAACACCAAGTTATAGTCCAACGATTTTTATTTGAAATCTACAAGCTTTCGGAGGCTTCCTCCTTCCTCAGGTAAATGTCAGGAGCTCCTTGAAGCCTATGCATTTATACATCATAGAACAATACATGGTGTTTACAGACTGCCCCTGCAACTCCTGTGACTCGGCCAACGCTGTCTACCTCATATGCTGCAGGAAAGGATGCCCCGGAGCATGGTACATTGGCGAGACCATGCAGACACTGCGACGACGGATGAATGGACACCGCGCAACAATCGCCAAACAGGAGGGTTCCCTCCCAGTCGGGGAACACTTCAGCAATCAGGGACATTCAGCCACCGATCTTCGGGTAAGCGTTCTCCAAGGCGGCCTTCAAGACACACGACAACGCAAAATCGTCGAGCAGAAATTGATAGCCAAGTTCCGCACCCATGAGGACGGCCTCAACCGGGATCTTGGGTTCATGTCACGCTACACGTTACCCCACCAGCGAACAAAAGCTATCTGTTTTTAATATAATGGGTCATTTGCTGGCTTTCTCTGCCTTCCGGATGTTTCTGCCTCTCTCTCTCTCTCTTTTTTTTTCCCTGTTTGTTTTTTTGTTGAATGCGTATTCGGGGGTTTTGTAGGTGACACCTCTCTGTCTGAACACGGTGATTGCCTTGGCAACGGGCAGTTGCAGGGGCAGTCTGTAAACACCATGTATTGTTCTATGATGTATAAATGCGTAGGCTTCAAGGAGCTCCTGACATTTACCTGAGGAAGGAGGAAGCCTCCGAAAGCTTGTAGATTTCAAATAAAAATCGTTGGACTATAACTTGGTGTTATAAAATTGTTTACAGGTATATATAGTTCTTGCTTTTCCCTTCTTTAATGAAAACTGATTAATGGTTAGCTTTCCATACCAACTTTATGTTGGAAATCAAATCACTAAGCTTGCATTTTCCCCAACCAAACCAAAGATATTGTGCATGTATAGAATCATAGAAGATTACAGCATGGAA
The DNA here is from genome assembly GCF_035084215.1 of Heptranchias perlo. Taxonomy (NCBI): domain Eukaryota; kingdom Metazoa; phylum Chordata; class Chondrichthyes; order Hexanchiformes; family Hexanchidae; genus Heptranchias; species Heptranchias perlo. Next base: position 18,662,466 of record NC_090351.1, read on the forward strand.
GGAGGCCATTCGGCCCATCGAGTCCTTGATAAAGAAAGATAAGTTCAAGAAATATTAACAAAGAATGTATTTGTAAATTTGGCATTATTTTTTTATCTGGCTGCCTAAAGTTGCCCTAATCCACTGGGTTTGATTAAAAAAAAACCCAGATGAATTTAAGTCTCTTCACCAAACAGATTCATTTATCATAAGCAAAAGCATCTGCCAAACTGCACACCTATCAGCCAAGCTGCAGGTTCAGCAAATGAATAAGCAGAGGTATTCGGGAATAGTGTAGCCAGGGAATGAGTTTAGTTAAGGTTGCCAATTGTAACATCCCATACAGCTTGCAGATTTATCGTATCAAAATAGCTGAATGAATTGCTGGTGCACTTACACAGAACCAGTTAGGAGATTAAAATCAGATTGTATGCCTGATGGGATTTGATAAACTTCATCACTTTGTATATATGATATCAAAAGTAATCAACACACCTTTCTTATCTTGTAAAATCCCCATGATTAGAATATCCATACAGCCCATCATACCCATGGTGTTGAGTGAAAGAGAAACAGTAAATTTACTTCGGTTTATTTTGCTTTGAGCAAAGGTTTCAAACTGTGATTAAAATGGACGACATAAAAGCTGGAACTGAGTCCAATGTTAATCACAATTGAGACTGAATATTTTTTTACTTTTATGAAGTAAAATAATTGAAATCAATAGCGTATCTGTTTCTTTACCAAATTTAGAACTCCTAAATATTAAAATTTGACTGATAATTGTTGTTACTTCTAACTGCAGCTAACGCCGAGAATTAGGTCAGTATTGAATTAAATAGATGGACCTGGCAAGTCTTAGTATCACTGTGAAGCTTACTATTACTCTTAATAAATCTTTCCAAATTGACTTTCTTGGACAAAATCCACACAATCAATTATATCTTCCAGGACAAAGAGAACAATTTGAATTAACCTTTTCTCATATTTTCCAAAAATAATAACATGCACAAATTATTTTTCTAAAAATATGATCTAAACAGAAGATCACACATGTTGTACCTTACAGCACGGGCTGCATTTTTACACATCATGAGACATGGGTAGAATTTCTGTAGGGGATCTCCCGATCCTCCACCATAACTTCATCGGAAGATCCGGCGCAACCCTGGAGTAATGGCAAAAGCACTAATTATGCTGATTCTTCATGGTTTTTGCCAATTGTCCGCCGAACTTACCCCGGATGATCGTGAGAACCCGGACAGAAATGAATGATTATTTTTATGGGACTAGTATTTCTCCATATATGGGCGTAAGAATGTACTCACTCTCCTAAGCACTGACAGAAGTGAGGAGGCTCTTCAGACTTGTTGGACCAAATGGCCTTTTCTCATCCTATACTTTATGCACTCGTAACGCAGCTTCAAGTTGATGGTTTCCTATTTCAAGAAAGACTTTCATTATATAGCTCCTTTCACAACCTCAGGACGTCCCAAGTCGTTTTATAGCCGATGAAGTACTTTTGAAGTGAAGTCTCTGTTATAATGTAGGAAACGCGGCAACCAATTTGCACATAGCAAGCTCGTACAAACAGTAATGAGACAATGACCAGATCACCTATTTTTAACTATGTTGGTTGAGGGATAAATATTGATGATATGTTGACTTCTTGTTATCTTGAACAAGCAGAAGCAAATGCAACTCATGCGGAGAAAGAGAAAACTGTAGGGTGATAAAACCCTTGCCATTCTACACACAGCTTATATTTTAAGAATATTGGGAGAGACCTAGAATTAGGTCATCCACCCAGCCTTTTAATTGGGAATGGTACTTCTTAAGAAAGGGAAACTTAAAAGATAGACAAATATAATTAAAGGGAAAGAGGAATTTGAAAACCTCGCTTAGAATTCAGCTCTAATGCAAGGAGTATCATAATACCTCATCCATGGGAAACCCATGGGATTGGGTGGAATGTCAGTGTTACACTCCACCTAATATTACTCTCATTGACTTTGATGGAGAGCAAAATCGGGTGGGGTATAAAATTAATGTTGCACCCGATCTCATCAGTTTGCTGAAAGGCGGGTTAGATTAAAAACGCCCCCCATTCAGTTAAATATATTTTAGATGTATTTAGATATATTTTAAATATTTGCATATTCCATACTTCTAACACTAAATTATTTTTAAAGGTTTTTAAAATCTAAGCACTTATTTTCAAGATTGTGACTTTCTTTATTATTAGCTTAGAGAACTGTGCAGTACTGTGAAGGACTATTAGTGCACAATAGAAAAGTGGTTATTGGCACGGGCTGGAGCAGTGTTGCCCAGCTGGCTGTGTGGCACTAATAAGGGCACTGGCAGAGTGAATGGCAGGGGAGCAGGCATGCTGTCGTCCTGAGAGGACAGCAGGTACTTCTCCCATGGAGCCAAGGCCCCTCTCCTGGGACTGTGGCTCAATATTCCTGTGGCTCTTCACGAGAACAGAATTTTGATTTGATGTGACGCTCTGGAAGCTCCTGTCAATACTGGGCCCCAGAGTCCAGATGGCAGCTGTCTGAGCTTCTATGGCAGCAGTGTGAGCTGTCAGAGCTGTCAGCAGAGGTTCCATCATGGTGGGCACCACTGTCGTGATCATGGAGTTCATCACTTGCTCCATGATAGACACGATTGTCTCCATGTTCTGCGTGAAGCCTCGACACAAGTTTGAGTTAGACTCCTCCATGCTCTGAGCCATTGTGCGCCAGCTCCCTGGCAGGCTGCCTAGTGCACCTAGCATTTCCTACTGCATGCCCATCAGCCTTCTTCGTTAGTCTGAGCCCTAAAGGTTAGCATCTGAGTTAGCAGCAGAGTATGTGATCTTGCCGTCTGGCGAGCTGGCGAGCTGACACCTGTGGCATCCAATCCCCCTGTCCTAGCTCCTGCACACTTGTGGCCGGTAATTCACCACATGAAGATCCCTCCTCTAGCCTAGCCTCTAAAGTACGTGTGGTGCCAGTATCTGAGCGGTTGCTTGCTACGGTCAGCTTGAGTGACAGTGCATCTTAAGGAAGGCTGGCCTCTTTTTCTGGAAGTGGCTGAGGTGTCTCCACATTTTGAGCAACTGGAATGAACGAGAGGGACAATGGTTAGCTGTTAGTGTGAAGGGAGAGCAGAGAAAGATGAATGGCTGGTGAAAGCAGCTGCAGTTTGTCGTGCAGAGTGAGTAGGATGAGAAGGGAAAAAGAGGATAAGAATGTGAAGAAACCTTGCATGATGTCTCCTGATTGCCACTCACTACAGCCCTAACTCTCCCCCTGCCTATAATTTTCATGAAACCCCATATATGTGTGCCTAGTGTGTCTTACCACTGTGCTTCTCCTCGATGCCAGTTGTCAAGTGTGAACTCTTAAACCTAGCCACCTTCTTCTCTTAGGTGCTATCTGAGCAACTGGAGTATGAGATAGCTGGCTGCTGCTTTCCAAAATGAGTCTTTTGGGACGGAGGTGCCACTCTGAACAGCCATTAATCTGCATGAGGGCAGATCTAAACACACCAATGAGATCAGTGAAGCCCTGTGTGACGTTAGTCTGCAGTGCAGTCACAATACTTTGGAGGCCAGAAGAGACACCCTCTCCTCTGGCCCCCCAAGCCTTCGTGGCAATAGTCTGAATGTTTGTGGAAGGTGCACAGGCTGCTTGTTATGTTTTTTGGGTCCAGATTAATGGTTTCCAGAGGCAGTTCACAATACTAGTGCCATGGCAGGAATGAGCACACATGAAGGTGCGATCTCTCAGGATGCCAACCTGCAGCAGGTCCTCCTTAGGACTCAGCTACTAAATGGCACCTCTGTCCCAGCAAATGAGTGAAACAGGAAATAAAGCGGGAGGCCTTTACATACCCTCCCACTTTATTAAGATGCCTTTAACTGGCCTGTATCTACTGCAGCCACAAGCCAGTCTCCCCCCACCACAGACATCCTGGGCCAAAGTAAAAGGAGCATGTGTTCTGGGTATGTGCCCCTTTTTCTTGTCTTCTACCCTTGGGGAGGTGGTCTTTCCTCTAGGGCAAAGGTCAAGAAAATCCACCCCAATAATTCTCCTTGCCTTCGAAGCCTCTTCCTACTAATGACCTGGAATTAAAATGTTTAGTTGTCTATTTTTGCTATAAACATATGCTGAGTTCTAGGGCATAAATTCTTGTCCTGAAGCCCTTTTTCCATAAAGCCTTCAGGCTATACATCTGTACAGCTGGTCAGAATTATGTATTGAACTCCTCAATTTCTTTAGTGGATACTCAATTCAAAATGTTACCTTTTATGGAGTCATCGACATTGCTTTTTTAATATTTATTTTAACATTGCAATATTATGGTTTACATGAAAAACCCACTGGCAGAAATAGCCGATCAGCCAATCGGGAACTTATACAATTTTGAGATGATCCTTTAGTTGCTCTTCGAAGAAAAGAGAAAATTTGCTGAATTCAGTCACACGTTTATTTTTGAATTGCCATAACTGGTAGTCTTTTAGCATCTATTTCTTTACAAATCAGAAGCTCTTCTATTCTTAACCTATTGCACAGGAGGAGGAAAATTTGGAGCTTCACAAGTGATATATCTCTAATATATTAAAAAACATTTCCACATATCAGGCATTTTCTGTAAATATCCTACTTAATTCATGTAACACTTTCACCATCACACTTTGTTCTCTCTGTCTCTGTCTCAGTCTCTCTCTCAATCAATTTCTCAATCTAACCTATCTATATTTTGTCTTCAATGGGGCTTCTGCATTCAAACTGTTTTTGTGCCATTTTCTAATTAAATATTGGGGGAATTTTAACCCCCCTCGACAGTGGCAGGTGGATGGGTTAAAATTTCAAAAATTGGAAACCCGACCCCCAACCCGTCTCCAAACTGCCCATTTCTGGTTTAACGGAGGCGGGTTTGGGTGCGGCCAAGTAACTCGCTCTTGAGAGGCGGGTCCCTTATTATAATATGTTAATAATGGTACTTTCATGAGATTTTGACAGCGGTTTGAAATTAACATCTCCAACTCAGGATTTCCGGGACTCTGGAAACAAAACTCGGCTGTAAAACAGAGGTGAGATTGAGCAGCACTTCATGGGGGTGGTTAAAGGTCAGGTGTCCCGATATGAATAAAGGCTCAGTGCTCACAGTTGCTTTCTCAGTTCCTTCTGGTAACCGGTTTGCTGACAGTTCTTGTTGTGACAGATGTATTGGTAAAGTTTGGAGGTGTTTACACAGAGAACATCTGGATGGGTGGTGCCGTGGCTGCTTTAGATTGGACCTCAGATGAGGAAGACAATCACCATCCACAACAGCAAGGCCGTGCTGTGGTGGAAACTGCAGGTGGACCAACAGAGAGGTGGACCAACAAGCTAACAGGGTGTACAGACAGAGGCTCAGCTTCCTTGACCTCTCTGAAGAGCAATGCTTCCGGAGGCTCAGGTTGACGTGTCAGGTGGTCACAGACATCTGCAGCCTCCTCGAAGAAGACCTGCTCCCTGCTGAATCTGGTGGCCATGCATTGCCAGTCGTGGTGAAAGTCACCACTGCCCTCAATTTTTTTGCCTCTGGCTCCTTCCAGGATGCCTCCAGAGATGTATTGAGGGTCTCCCAGTTGGCTGCACGTAAATGCATAAGGCAGGTGACAGATAGGTTGTTTGCGACTTATGTCAACTTCCCCTGTGATGACAAAAGTCAGAATGACCGAGCACTCAGATTTGCATTTCTGGCTGGCTTCCCACAGGCATAGGGTGCCATCGATTGCACACACGTGGCAATCTGTGCACCACCGGAGTATCTGTCAACCGCAAGGGATTTCATTCCATCAATGTGCAGCTGGTGTGCAACCACAAGAAAAGGTTGATGCAGGTGTGCAGCAGATTCCCTAGGAGCTGCCACGATGCTTTCATCCTGCGGCAGTCCAACATCCCCCACCCCTTCATACCTGGAAGCAGCCTTAAGAGGTGGCTGCTAGGTGATACCCCCTTCAAACCTGGCTGATGACACCTGAGGAACCCCACCAATGAACCCTAAGAGCAATACAACGACAGTCATATGATGACCAGATGTGTCATCGAGGCGCCCTTCAGCACTCGTCAGCGAGGGTCCCTGGAATGATTGTGGTGTGCTGCGTTCTGCACAACATTGTGCAGCAACGAGGATTAGAGGTGGAGGTTGAGCAAGGTGCTCACCACTCAACATCTGATGACGATTCCAAAGAAGAGGTAGAGGAGGAAGATGAAGGTGGGGTACCCAACGCCAGACCAACCGCTCACATTGCTGCCAGGGATTCCCTAATAACTCGAAGGTTCAGTTAGTCACTCACACTGGACCAAAGTGACTAGCACATCCCCTGCCCCTCCTACACTACCCCCCCCCCACCCCCCCCGCACTGACACAAAGCTGTCCTGTAACTAACCATCCATCCATTGCACATCCCCCAGTTGGTCCCGTCAATTGATATCTTCACATTCATTACCAACCAACTGAAAAGGTGAGTTGACAACCAGCCTGCAAGAATGGGCAAAACAGGGAAGTCCTCTGAGAAATTGTCATCAGGAAAGTTGACTGACTGCTATTCTACGTGGAAAGGCCCTGGTTAAGAGAAGAAACAGATATGTATTAGTACTGGCAATGTAAAAATGTTGGTACTCAGCATAATTCCACTTATCATATTTCAGTCAATGCTGAATACAAGTCAACATGACTGAGTCTTGTGTGAAATGTGGGTCGGAGATATTTAATTCTTTCACTAGGCAGCTGAGAAGTCCCAGTCTCTCCATCTCCAATGGTTAGGAATGCAGGGATGCTACTGATCTCCATGGCCTCTTCCTCAGATGTCTTCCTCAGACGATGTCAGCTGCACTATACGTGGCAGTCCAGTCCTCTCCCTCTCCCTTGTGTTTTGTGCTCGCTTCTCCTGCAACGGGGGAAAATCAGACCTATGAGTGACTGTAAAGCATATGTTCACCTGATGGATTCAGTGAGGGTGACTATCAGGCAGATACCTCACATTGCATAAGGAGTGGGGTGAGTGGCATTGGTGGATGGATAAATGGGGAGGTGAGGAAGTGCTTGAAAGTGAACGATAGTCTTCAAACTTAAGTGGGTGTGAGGAGTGATGTCAAGGAGTACATTTGACAAGGCAGTATGGGAGGGGGTGCACTACAAGATGTAGGTGAATCTGAAACTCTGCTCACCTTTCCTGACCTGGTTAGGTCATTAAAGCATTTCCTGTACTGGATCCATGCATGGTGCACAATGCTCCTGCTGCTGACCTCCTCAGCCACTTCTAACCACGCCTTCTTGGTCACCGCAGCAGGTTTCTTCTTCCCATTGCTGGGAAAGATTACTTCCTTACTGCACCCAGCAGTACATCAAGTGATGTGTCGTTAAAGCAGGGCGTGGCTTTTGTGCATCCGGAGTCCATCTTTAAACTTTGCTGTCTCCTTACAGAACCCCTCAACTCCTCCAAATTCCAGCTTTGAATTGGTCCTTTAAATAGTCGAGTTGAGATTGCATCATGTGGACTCACACCTGATGTCGTGCACTGGAGATGAGAAATCTGGAAGTAAAATTATAATTAAGTAGCCATGTTTTTCTGGGTTTTGCACCCGCTATTGATCCCCTCCCACCCCTCTGCTCAGAACCCGTCTTTGCGTTATAATCAGGCCCATTTTGTCTTTTGGAGTTGTGCATTCAGGTAGGAATAATCCTTGAACGTGTTGTGGCCTCCAAAATCTGTGACCGTCTTTCCCATATGCTTGAATCTCTTCAATCAGGATTCTGTCCCTGCCATAGTACTGAAACGGCCCTTATCAAAGTCACAAATGACATCCTACCTGACTGTGACTGTGGTAAATTATCCCTCCTTCTTGACCTGTCTGCAGTCTTTGACAGGGTTGACCACACCATCCTCCTCCAACGCTTCTCCTCCGTCATCTAGCTGGGTGGGATTGCACCCACCTGGTTCTATTCTTATCTATCCAGTCGTAGCCAGAGAATTACCTGCATTGGCTTCTCTTCCTGCTCCCACACCATTACCTCTGGATTCCCCCAAGGATCTATCATAGGCTCCCTCCTATTTCTCATTTACATGCTGCCCCTTGACAACATCACCTGAGAACACAACATCAGGTTCCACATGTATGCTGACAACACCCAGCTCTACCTCACCACCACCTCGCTCGACCCCTCCACTGTCTCTGATTTGTCACACTGCTTGACAACAAAAATTTCCTCCAACTAAATATTGGGAAGACCGAAGCCATTGCTTTTGGTCCCCACCTTGAACTCTGTTCCCTAGCCACCGATTCCATCCCTTTCTTTGGCCACCGGGACTGACCCAGACCGTTCGCAACCTTGGCGTCCTATTTAACCCTGCGATGAGCTTCTGACCACATATCAGCTCCATCACCAAGACCGACTACTTCTGCCTCTGCCTCAAATAAGCTCATCTACTACTGAAACCCTCATCCATGCCTTTGTTACCTCTAGACTTGACTATTCCAATGCTCTCCTGGCCGACCTCCCATCTTCCACCCTCCATAAACTTGAGCTCATCCAAAACCCTGCTGTCCATATCCTAACTCGCACAAAGTCCCATTCACCCATCACCCCTGTGCTCACTGACCTACATTGGCTCCCAGCCCGGGAACGCCTCGATTTTAAAATTCTCATCCTTGTTTTCAAATCCCTCCATGGCCTCACCCCTCCCTACCTCTGTAGCCTCCTCCACCCCTCCAATTCTTGCCTCTTGCTCATCCCCGATTTTAATTGCTCCACCATTGGCGGTCGAGCCTTCAGCTGCCTAGGCCCTAAGCTCTGGAATGCCCTCCCTAAATCTCTCCGCCTCTCTACCTCTCTCGCCTCCTTCAAACCTACCTTTTTGACCAAGCTTTTGGTCACCTGTCCTAATATCTCCTTATGTAGCTCAAAATCAAATTTTGTTTGATAATTGCTCCTGTGAAGCGCCTTGGGCTGTTTTACTATATTAAAGGTGCTATATAAATGCAAGTTGTTGTTGCTGTTTTAACTGCTACCATTAGCACTAATGCTCTATTAAAAACACTATAGTACAGGAGCACGACAGAAGAATACTTAAATTTGAATTTATGTTCATACAGTGCTCAACAATGCTTGATGCCATTGATCAAACTGGCGTTAGTGTCTACACTAACTAATGCAGATTGCAAAATTAATTTCTTGCTCAATATCTTTTGTGCCATGCAGCATAGGGCTCATCTTGATGTTGACACCTATCCAATTATTTTTCTTTACTGTTAAAATAAAATCCAATATTGGCTGCATCATTTTACTACGTTAATGAATTCAGTATGAAGCATCTTTGCTTCAGTGTTTCATGGTTCATACTGCAATTCAACAAAGATAACTTGTGTAACTTTTTTATGATTGTACAGTCTTGTGACTCTCTGTCTAATGTGCTTTTTCCAATGTGTAATATGTTTATTCATTATAATATTGTCTACTCATAACTCACACTTCATGTAGTATTAAACTCCTCCTCAGTGCTGAAGCACAGCCTTCATTTGTACTAATAGTAAATTACGAAGCTTCTATTTGAGAACTTTTTTTTTTAAACACTGCATTGTTTATTATTTAAATTTTCTTTTGCACGTTTTTAGTAATGCGTGGTTCATTTTGCTGGATGTTGGTGTCTATCAATTATTTAAATATTGCTAATCATGCCTCAGATTAAATTTCTCACGGTAAGTTTTTGGCACAAACCTCGATGAAAAACATAGAAACATAGAAAATAGGAGCAAGAGTAGGCCATTCGGCCCTTCAGGCCTGATCTGCCATTCAAAATGATCGTGGCTGATCGTCTAACTCAGTACCCTGTTCCTGCTTTTTCCCCATATCCCTTGATCCCTTTAGCATTAAGAAATATATCTATCTCCTTCTTGAAAACATCTAATGACTTGGCCTCCACTGCCTTCTGTGGTAGAGAATTCCACAGGTTCACCACCCTCTGAGTGAAGAAATTTCTAAATGGTTCTAAATGGCATACCCAGTATCCTGAGACTGTGGCCCCTGGTTCTGGACTCGCCAGCCATCGGGAATATCCTCCCTGCATCTAGTTTGTCTAGTCCTGTTAGAATTTTATATGTTTCGATGAGATCACCTCTCATTCTTCTAAACTCTATTGAATATAAGCCTAGTCGACCCAATCTCTCCTCATACATCAGCCCTGCCATCCCAGGAATCAGTCTGGTAAACCTTCATTGCACTCCCTCCATGGCAAGGACATCCTTCCTCAGATAAGGAGACCAATACTGCACACGATACTCCAGATGTGGTCTCACCAAGGCCAGTGCAACTGCAGTAAGACATCCCTGTTCCTGTACTCAAATCCTCTTGCAATGAATGCCAACATACCATTCGCCTTCCTAACTGCTTGCTTTCAGCGACTGGTGTACAAGGACACCCAGGTCTCGTTGCACTCCCCTTTTCCCAATCTATCACCATTCAGATAATAATCTGCCTTTCTGTTTTTACAACCAAAGTGGATAACCTCACATTTATCCATGTTATACTGCATCTGCCATGTTCTTGCCCACTCACCCAACTTGTCTAAATCACATTGGAGCCTCTCTGCGTCCTCCTCACAGCTCACATTCCACCCCAGCTTTGTGTCGTCTGCAAACTTGGAAATGTTACATTCCGTTCCCTCATCCAAATCATTGATATATATTGTGAATAGCTGGGGCCCAAGTACTGATCCCTGCGGTACCCCACTAGTCACTGCCTGCCACCCAGAAAAAGACCCGTTTATTCCTACTCTCTGTTTCCTGTCTGTCAACCAATTCTCAATCCATGCCAGTATATTCCCCCCAATCCCATGTGCTTTAATTTTGCACACTAACCTCTTGTGTGGGACCTTGTCAAAAGCCTTCTGAAAATCCAAGTACACCACATCCACTGGTTCTCCCCTATCTATTCTACTAGTTACATCCTCAAAAAACTCCAGTAGATTTGTTAAGCATGATTTCCCTTTCATAAACCCATGTCCAATTCCATTAATGCCTTCTAAGTGTTCTGTTATCACATCCTTTATAATAGACTCTAGCATTTTCCCCACTACTGATGTTAGGTTAACTGGTCTGTAATTCCCTGTTTTTTCTCTCCCTCTTTTTTTAAATAGTGGGGTTACATTTGCCACCCTCCAATCTGTAGGAACTGTTCCAGAGTCTGTAGAATTTTGGAAGATGATCACCAATGCATCCACTATTTCCAGGGCCACTTCCTTTAGTACTCTGGGATGTAGATTATCAGGTCCTGGGGATTTGTCAGCCTTTAGCCCCATTAATTTCCCCATAACTATTTTTTTTACTAATACTGATTTCTTCAGATCCTCCCTCTCACTAGACCCTTGGTTCCCTAACATTTCTGGGAGGTTATTTGTGAAGACAGAACCAAAGTATGTGTTTAATTGTTCTGCCATTTCTTTGTTCCCCATTATAATTTCCCCCATTTCTCACTGTAAGGGACCTACATTTGTCTTCACTAATCTTTTTCTCTTGACATATTTACAGAAGCTTTTACAGTCAGTTTTTATATTCCCTGCTAGTTTACTCTCATACTGTATTTTTCCCCTCTTAATCAATCTCTTTGTTCTCCTTTGCTGAATTCTGAACTGCTCCCAATCCTCAGGCTTGCTGCTTTTTCTGACAATTTTATATGTCTCCTCTTTGGATCTAATACTATCCCTAATTTCTTTTGTAAGCCACGGTTGAGCCACCTTTCCTGTTTTATTTTTGCACCAGACAGGAATGAGTAATTGTTGTAATTCCTGCACACATTCTTTAAATATTAACGATTGCCTATCCACCGTCAACCCTTTTAGTAAAGTTCCACAATCTATCATAGCCAACTCACACCTCATACTTTCGTAATTTCCTTTATTTAGATTCAGGACCCTCGTTTCAGATTCAACTACTTCACTCTCCATCTTAATGAGGAATTCTATCATGTTATGGTTGCTCTTCCCTAAGGGACCCCGCACAACAAGATTGTTAATTAATCCTTTCTCATTGCACAATACCCAGTCTAGGATCGCCTGTTCTCTAGTTGGTTCCTCAATGTATTGGTCTAGAAATCCATCACGTACACACTCCAGGAATTCCTCCCCCACAGTATTATTGCTAATTTGGTTTGACCAATCCATGTTTATAGTTGTACCCTTCTTGCATGCATTTCTAATTTCCTGTTTAATGCCCTCTCCTATATTTCCACCACTGTTTGAGGCCTTTAGACAACCCCCACCAACGTTTTCTGCCCCTTGGTGTTTCTTAGCGCCACCCATACTGATTCCACATTGTGATTTTCTGAGCCAGTATCCTTCCTCACTATTGCATTGATTTCCTCCTTTTCTAGCAACACTACCCCACCTCCTTTCCCTTTTTGCCTGTCCTTCCTAAATATTGAATACCCCTGGATGTTCAGTTCCCATTCTTGGTCACCCTGCCGCCATGTTTCCGTAATCGCAACTATATCATACCCGTTAATACCTATCTGCGCTGTTAATTCATCTACCTTATTGCGAATACTCCGCGCATTAAGACACAATGCCTTTCGACTTGTCTTTTTAAGATTGCTAGTCATCTTAGTATTATTTTGCACTATGGCCCTATTTGTTTTTCACCCTTGTTTTCTCTGCCTTCCACTTTTGCTTCTTCTCTTTCTGACTTTTGTTTCTATCCTTGTTTCCCCCTCCTCCGTCTCCCTGCTCAGGTTCCCATCCCCCTGGCATTCTAGTTTAAACCTTCCCCAACAGCACTAGCGAACACCCCCGTGAGCACATTCGTCCCGGTCCTGCTTGGGTGTAACCCGTCCTGCTTGTACAGGTCCCACCTTCCCCAGAACCGGTCCCAATGTCCCAGGAATCTAAATTCCTCCCTCCTACACCATCCCTGCAGCCACACATTCATCTGGTCTATTCTCCTGTTCCTATGCTCACTAGCACGTGGCACTGGAAGTAATCCTGAGATCACTCCCTTTGAGGTCCTGCTTTTTAATTTATCTCCTAACTCCTTAAATTCACCTTGCAGGACCTCATCCATTTTTTTACTATGTCGTTGGTACCGATATGGACCACGACTACTGGCTGTTCACATTCCCCCTCCAGAATGCCCTGCAGCCGCTCCATGACATCCTTGACCCTAGCACCAGGGGGGCAACATACCATCCTGGAGTCACGTTTGCGCATCCGCAGAAATGTCTATCTGTTCCCCTTACAATTGAATCCCCTATCACCATAGCCCTGCCACTCTTCTTCCTCCCCTCCTGTGCGGCGGAGCCACCTGTGGTGCCCTGAACTTGGCTCTTGCTGCTTTCCCCTGATAAGCCATCTCCCCCAACAGTATCCAAAGCGGTATATCTGTTTGAGAGGGAGATGGCCCCTGGGGACTCCTGCTCTACCTGCCTAGTCCTTTTACTCTGCCTGACGGTCACCCATTTCCCTTCTGCCTGCTTAATCTTTACCTGCGGTGTGACCACCTCACTGAACATGCTATCCACGATAATCTCAGCACCGCGGATGCTCCACAGTGAATTCACCCGCAGATCCAGCTCCGAAATATGGTTAGCCAGTAGCTGCAGCTGGATACACTTCCTGCACACATGGTCGCCAGGGACACTGGTAGTGTCCATGACTTGCCACATAATACAGGAAGAGCATATCACGGGTGCGAGCTGTGCTGCCATGACTTGCCTTAGATTTACACTGCGTTCACCTCTCAGACTCTCTTCCCACTCTCGGATTCTCCTTTTATACTGTGCTCACCTCTCGGACTCTCCTGCCTCATCTGTGACGTTGCGCAGTAGTTTTCTCTTGTTGCAGGTCTGTTGCTGCTTTTATCCGTGCTTTCAGTCTTCTGCTGCTCAGGTCTGCTGCTGCTCTGCGGAAAAAGTTAGGAAAAGCAAGGCAAAGCATCACCTCCTTCTCCTACTTCACTGAACTCCCACACTCACCAAACTCTCAGCAGTTCACTCGATGCTCCGTTGCACTCAGTCATGGTAAAGTCATGAAAACCTTGCTAAAAACCATCAACGGTCCCAGACAAGTTTTTTTTGGTAATCAAACTATGTTTATTTTGCCATATTTTTATTGTTGGCCCAACAGATGCTCAGTTTTGGTGGTGCAGGTTTCCTTCGTCCCCAGGGTGGATCTGCATTTGCTGGGTTTATGGATCCTGAGGTTTACTGTTATGTCTGTGGCTGTGGGGCATAGACGTTGTTGTGGGTGTTTGCGTTGCATTATGCGGTAGTTGTTGCATCCAAAGCTTGGTGGAAAGGGTTGCTGGAGACCCTGGCATGTGCTAGGAGGCAGAGTTCTCAGTGTCATGGTTGGTAACCTTCTGTGGAGGGCTAAACACTATAGGGGATAGTGGGGTGCTGTGAAGCCAAAGCTTAGCAGCTCTGCATGGGGCTTTTAAGGACTGTTTCAGATTACTCAGTTGCTGTTGAGGTCCAAATCAGCTATACAGTGGATTCATGAGTTTGGTCCTGATTGGGGAGGACAGCAGTGCCACTTGAGGCAAGCGTTGCGCCAGTCAGGTGTGTTCCAGATGAGAGGGTGAGCAGCATTATCTATGATTCTTGATTGACTGATTCTGCCAGTGGGTTTTTCAGAGGTGAGCACTCTTCATTAACTATGCTCACTTCACTTGACTCCTACTTCAATTCCATCAATCAAAAACACCTGTCCAAAGCCACAGCAAAGAATAGCTTGGAAAACAGAGAATGAGGCCCCTGTGTGCAACAGATGAAGCCTATTTCTGATCTGCCAAAGAGAGTAAAGTTGAACGAGAAAAGAATGAAATTAATGGAAGAGTAAAAATCATGCTCCCTATCATACCCATGAGAAAGGTCTAGCCTGATTCATATCAGTACACTAGACATTGCCGCGTCCCGAATGTTAGCAACAACATTGACGTCTGAGGACTCTGATGTCACATAAGAAATGAGAGTTACCAGTGCATATGTTTTCAGGAATTGATTGTCTAAAACTGTCACGTGACTCCCCCATATACATAATGGGCTCAGTCACATCACTGAAATTCACCGTGGATCAAGCATAACGTTATAAATATATAAGTGAAAATCCACTGTCATGAGATATACACTTCAGACATGCACAATGAAACAAAATGAACATGTAAATGTTAAACATTACAGCCTGCGGTGCAGCCTTGCAAAAGGTGAAGTTTACAGGACTGTCAAGTGTGATTTGGACATTTCAGATTAGTGTAATGTGGAGAGAAAAAAAATCAATTAAATAAATGCATGAATGCAAGGTCAGTCAAAAACATACTGCAATTGGGGAGATTTTCACATGGAACGTGACAGCTTTATAATTCTACATTTTACTGATCACTTATGATTCATGAAACATGCTGGTGCGTGAAAATACCACATACAGTCTGACACAGTGCATGCAAATAAATTCAATGCAAGGTCATACAAAAGGTCAGTTTAAAAAAAGCACTTGGGGCAGGGCAGTGTTTACACCATCAGATCTTTAGTAGAGTGGATAGAGAAGAAAAGTCAGTAAATAGTGAAAGTACAGTGAAAAATAATGGGCTGAATTTTGCGGCCTCCCACCCAGCAGAAACAGGGCAGTGGTGCCCCAAAAAGAGTGAGGAATGACTTACCGCCCTGTTCCCTTCATTGTCGTCTTGGCAATCCTCCCCCGGGCTTTCATCAATAGGTGGGGGGAGCGTCCCCGTCGAGTCAGGCGTTAGGCCCATTTAAAATGCAAATCACGGTCCTATGACGTGCATAGAACCACAGTTGTCAATTTAGGAGAGTACTGGATGGAATGTGTGCCTCACACGCTCAAGCTAGTATCAGCTGGCAGTCTAGACGAAGAGGATCCCATGCATAAGCCTGTGTTTATTTTTTGTGGACCCAGGAGGAGCAGGAGTTGGAGCTATGCATCAAAAGAAATGTATTCTATCTCAATTATCAAATCAAGATCAGCCAGCACAGGAACGGTGTGGGGGATTAGGAAGAAAAGAGGGAATTCACTAATCTTCATGTTTCAGGATACAATGCAAGCTCTCGCCAACATGATGGGTGAGCTTGAATGTATAGGAATTGCCATGTAAGTAGCAGGTGCTGGAATCCCTGTGTATTTTCTGCACAGTCTGAAGGATTTCAATCAATATGTCATGTTTTAGCCAAGTCCACAAAAATACAGGTATGAATTCACAACAGCTTCTGTTCAGAAATCTCTCTGTATCCAAGGACGCATCATACGGATATCTCTGGATAATTCATACTCAGTCTGTTGTAATCAGTCCAGCAATTATGTGGCATTCTAGTTTCAAAATGAAATCAATCTTGGAAATCCATTTCAATGCCAATACAGTCCAGATTTTCATGGATGGTTCTCATTTTCTAATAGTTTTTTTTTATAATTGGTTGAATTCAGTTCCATCTCATTTAACTACTATACCTCAGAAGAATTAGGAACTATGAAATTGAAGCTATTAAAGGCTATGTGCATTAGACACTGCTGAAACCTTTGACAGTCTGGATTCTGAGCCAAGTTTATTATTTGTGTAACCTTGGCTTAAATATTATGAGGAAGGGATTATTTTCACTTAATGAAAAGCCTTCTCCATAAACTGTATCTTTTTCAGGGCCATGCAGTTAAATTTTACATTGCTTTTTGAAGGACAATTTAAGTCAACTAAAAAGATGAAGACTTCTTCCCACAAGTGCTCTTTTTTTTGGCTTTCATTTGTGTTTGCAGCATTCTGACATTGGATGAATTAAAACAACTTTAGGAAAATGATTATCTCCTGCTGATTTAGGTTAACATATGTGATACCCTGTTTACAGGGAGGCCACTCTTGGAGCTATGTTGCATTGAACTAGTTGTTAAGATAAGTACAACAGCTGCATGGGACAACTTCCCGTCTAATTCTTCTTCTTTTCTCAAGTCTCTTGTCTGCACTCAGCATCTCTCCACATTAGTTCAACTAATGTCAATGTCTCTCTCTCTCTCTTTCCCTTTTTTTTTCTATCTTTCTCTTT
The DNA here is from genome assembly GCF_035084215.1 of Heptranchias perlo. Classification (NCBI taxonomy): domain Eukaryota; kingdom Metazoa; phylum Chordata; class Chondrichthyes; order Hexanchiformes; family Hexanchidae; genus Heptranchias; species Heptranchias perlo. The sequence continues at coordinate 18,679,518 of NC_090351.1, forward strand.
TTCTCTCAGTTCCTTTCCTCCCTGCCCAGCTTTGTGATTCCCATCAAAATTTTAATAGTGCACTTCAACCAAAATCATTTGAGATGTCTCATCCAACAGTAGCAGAGTACAGAAATTAATATCTTCAAATAATGTTTTGTATGAACTCAGTCAACTTTTGTACATAATCTCATTGGGAGCATACCTTAAATTTATGTGGAAATATATTCATTGACTTCTATAGATTTAAAGATTTCACAATAAGTCTATCTTTCAGCTCAATGATTTCTGCCCATGGAATGTCAATGAATCTGTAGATCTAATTTAAATATTGAGTCTCAGAACACATGATATAAACTGTCTGGATAGATGGTGACCAGACAAAATATATATATTCAATAATGTTTTTTCCATATCCAAAGCTTAGAGCCTAGAAGGCTGAAGGCTCACCCTCCAATGGTGGGGCGAAGGGGTTGGGGGATGTACAAAAAAGAAAAACTTGCATTTATATAGCGCCTTTCACAACTTCAGGATGTCCCAAAATGCTTTACAACCAATTAAGTACTTTTGAAGTGTAGTCATGGCTGTAATTTGAGAAATGTGATAGCCAGTTTACGCAGAGGTATTGGTTGAGGGATAAATATTGGCCAGAGTTGTGGAATGCAGAAGGTTGTAGGGCTGGAGGAGGTTACAGAGATTAGGTGGGAAGAGGTCATGAAGCAATCGAACACAAGGATCAGAATTTTAAATTGGAGGCGTTGGAAGACTGGGAACCAATGTAGGTCAGTGAGCATAGGAGTGCTAGGTTAGTGGAACTTGGTGCGGGTTGGGATATGGGAAGGAGAGGTTTGGATGAGCTGAAGTTTATGGAGGATTGGAGGCCGGCTAGGAGAGCATTAAAAGAGTTGAGTCTGGAGGTGACAAAGGCATGAATGAGGGTTTCAATAGCAGATGGTTTGAGGTAGGAATGAAGTCAGCCGATGTTACTGAGGTGGATGTGGACAGTCTTTTTGATGGAGGGGATATGGGGTTAGAATCTCAGGTTGGGTCAAATAAGATGCCTAGGTTGGCTTCAACCTGAAATGGTGGCCAGAGAGGGAGATTGAATCGGTGGTGAGAGAATGGAGTTTGTGGGCGAGTCCGATGATGAAGAGTTTAAAAAGAAATAGGTTCCTATGGGCATACAGATTGACTGGCATTGGATAAACTTTTATACAACAAATTGGTACTGTTAATGAGATGTTAATAACAGGAAAATTATTTTACTCTGCAGTAACCATTAATACCTAAAAGGCTATTGGCAAGAACCCAAGTTCAGTATGTGGTCAATGTGTACTGAGTTAGCTGATTTCAGCTGCAGAGACAATAGGGGTTTTACAACTGGAATCAGTGCCCCTGGGCTAGGTAGGGGAAAATTAGTTAGGGTTTCCACTCCTTATTTTTCTCCAGTAACTACTGGGAAAGCCCACAGGTGCAGTTATTGAGTGAAGACAGGATCAGTAGAGCTGTGATGCCACAAACAGCCTGCTGACATTCATTGTCTATTCTCACAATGAAGATTGGCCTTAGACAAGATAAAGGCAATATCTGTGGAACTGTACCCCAGCAAAGGTCAGCAAATTCAAGATAGGAAAGGAGAAAACTAGAACAGGTAAGAAAAAATGGCAAGATTAGCACAAAAGGAAATTCTAGATGATTTAAATTCTCTCGAATTTCCAACCTTACTTGTACATGAATGCATAGGTACATACATTAAATATTCATACACTATACATACCAGACCCATATCTTTATACTGCATGTTATCAATCCAATTCATGTATAGATAATGTACACTGGGAACTGGCGATTTATTTAAAGTAAAGCTCCATTATGTATAAGACTGAATAAGTTGAAAAATCTTACCATGACAAAACATTGTTGCTGGAAGTCCTCAGTTAAATAGTTATAAAATATTCAATCTTCATGGGTATTTTACTGAGTCTGCATTCTATATCCCTGTAATTATTTCATAAAAATTATTTTTGTTTTATGTTTTGCTTAACGTGTACGAAATTGGACACTCTAGATTGGTAGTTGATTGATTTTGAATTCATGAACTAGGCCTAAAATTGATTACTAGAAGGACTATTACACCTTGAGCCAGCAGTCTTCTGCTTACACTGCATCAGCATGATATCTGTGTTGAAGCTGTGGCGTCCAGATAAAGAACTGTGAATTTGGAATATTAATTAAAATTCTCATTGCAGAAGATGAGTCGTAAATCTACTTCATACTTTACAACGATTAGTATTATTGATTACTCATCAAATAATGTTTCTCTGCATGATTAAATTGGATTATTCTAGTACACCTATGGTGAAATAATAACTGAATTCTATTTAGCATTAACTCCATAATCAGGCACCTAGAAGAGTTCTCCCTGAAAAATCTGATGACTGCCCACGACTTTACATTATAACCGTAATTGCTTGCTGCATCACTGTCAAGTGCATTTACACACAAAGCTAAAATATCTGGGATCCGTATGAATACATTAAAATTAGCTGCAAAACATAGAAGCTGCTGAATTTAAACACCTATAATTAGGAGATTCCTGACAGCAGCTTACTGGCATTGTCGTAGAATGCCAGGAAGACTATTCTATACCAACAACATAAAGACTGAAGGCTTTATTTTAAAATACATTTATCTCCACCAATAACTAGAACGCGAATTTTCAAATGTCTTGCATTCCATTAACAATTCCTCAGATAAAGAAGCAGTCCATGCCCACATGCGGCAAGACCTGGACGAAATCCAGACTTGGGCTGAAAAGTAGCAAGTAACATTCATGTGTCAGGCATTGACTATTTCCAACAAGAGAGTGCATAGCCACCTCCCCTTGACATTCAATGGCATTACTATCGCCGAGTCCCCCACCATCATCATCCTGGGGATCACCATCGACCAGAAACTGAACTGGACCGGCCACATAAATGTTGTGGCTACTTGAGCAGGTCAAAGGCTGGGTATTCTGCAGTGAATGGCTTACTTCCTGACTCCCCAAAGCCTCTTTACCACCTACTCTCTGATGGACTATGCTCCACTTACCTGGATGGGTGCGGCTCCAACAACACTCCAGCTGCTCGACAATATCCAGGACAAAGCAGTCCGCTTGATTGGCATCCCATCCATTGACATAAACATCCATTCCCTCCACCATTGGACTACCGTGGCTGCATTGTATACTATCTACAGGGTGTAATGCAGCAACTTGCCAAGGCTTCTTCAGCAGAACCTCCCAAACCCACGACCTCCATCACCTAGAAGGACAAGGGTACAAGTGCATGGGAACACCACCACCTCCAAGTCACGCACCATCCTGACTTGGACATAAACCGCTGTTCCTTCATTGTCGCTGGCTCAAAATCCTAGAACTTCCTACCTAACAGCAATGTTTTTTTTTATTCGTTCATGGGATGTGGGCGTCGCTGGCAAGGCCAGCATTTATTGCCCATCCCTAATTGCCCTTGAGAATGTGGAAGTACATTCACCAAACAGATTGCAGCGGTTCAAGAAGGCGGCTCACCACCACCTTCTCAAGGAAAACTAGAGATGGGCAATAAATGCCAGCCTTGCCAGTGATGCCCACATCCTGAGAATGAATAAAACAAAAATTACAGCAGTAAGTTCTGCATTTAAGTAAATGACTTTGTAGTGTGATCTTTTGAAAATACTATTTCCAATGAATAGCCTTATCATCCAAGGGAAGAATAACATGGACATTTGAACATTTCCTCCTCCCTGCCTCTCCCCCTTTATGCTTATTTATAATTCAGTGTCATGTGTGTTTTCTAGACTGTGGTACAAAGACACATGAGAAATTTCCAAAAATAGGAATCTGTACATTCAGAAAACTAGGGCCCGATATTACCAGGGCGGCGGGGGGTCGATTGGGCGCGTGGGTAACGCGCCCGGTGAAATCAGTCTGCCCCGCGTGCAATCGCAGGCTGATTGGATCCACTTACCTCTTGTTCCGGGTTCCCCCCGCTGCTGAGCTGCGCGGCGGGCGGGCTGCGCATGCGCAGTAAGGTCTGTCAGCTGGAGGAGCTCTATTTAAAGGGGCAGTCCTCCACTGACTGATGCTGCAAGAAATAGGAAAAAGTACAGCATGGAGCAGCCCAGGGGGAAGGCTGCTCCCAGGTTTAATGATGCCTCACTCCAGGTATCATTGGATGGGGTGAGGAGGATGGGGAGGACAGAGATCTTCCCCACGGCAGGTGGGCGGAAGTGGCCTGCCTCTGCCACCAAGAAGGCCTGGCTCGAGGTGGCAGAGGAGGTCACCTGCACCACCAACATATCGCGCACCTGCATACAGTGCAGGAGGCGCTGCAATGACCTAAGTAGGTCAGCCAAAGTGAGTACACTTACTCATTCCCCTACACTCCGTCTGCCACGTCTCCGCCCCCACCCCACATCTCCTTCTGCACTGCCAACACTACTACTGGCAGTAAGTGTACTCAACAAGAAGTTAAGGGAGTATTTTCAGTCAATTGAGACCTGGAGAGCTGTTAATTTACAGAGCAAATGCAGATGTTTGCCCAGAGCGTTCTTCTAAAAAGAATGATCAGTGATTAACCATAGAACTTCTTGTATAATTCTGAAAAACTAAACTTGGAGGTTCTGTGAGAAGAGTCAAAATGTACAGTCAATGTGAAGAATCAGGGAGCTATATTTTACTACTTAGTAGTAGAGGTTGTTCAGACCTGAAGCTGATGGTAGTCAATTTGCAGATAGGACATGTAGTGCTAGTTTAGAATTTCCATTTTATATTAATTGCCAGGAGTAATGCTTTATTTCAGAGTGATTGAGCGCCAATGCAGCTCAAAATTTGAGGGCTGAAGCGGCACATTTTTCGGTGACAAGTCCCAGTGTTCGTCAGTGACAGATTTTAAGTTGAACTTCTTAATAATGACAGGAAACAGAATAAGATTTAATAGCAGTGTATCTTACTCAGAGTAAACATACGGCAGGAGAGGTACACCAGTGAAAAGCTGTAGATGAGCCCAGGGGAGAGAGACTAGGATCAACAACCTGGCTTTAGCTGAAAGGTAATGCTGAAGCCTCTATGCTCCGCAGACGGCTTTTGAAAGATCTGTGGCAGATGGAAGTTAAAACATCTCATACATGTCATTCTAGAAAACTAGCAAAAACTGACCAACAGCATCTAAAAAGCTGACACCACTTCCAAAAAACTGATATCTCAAGATTGGCCCTAAGGTGAAAACAAGTAATTGCATGAGCTATGTAGGTAAACGCACACTCCTTCACTTGTATTGGAGGAATAAAAAACATAAGTTCATGAAGGCTGAAGGGAAAATCCCCCAATATTCTCACCTATTCCCACTCCTACCCAAGTCTAAAAAGAAATACTTGCATTTATATAGCGCCTTTCATGACCACAGGACGTCCCAAAGTGCTTCACGGCCAATGAATTACTTTTGAAGTGTAGTCACTGTTGTAATGTAGGGGTCTAGTGGCCAATACACTGGACAGGTCCCATTCCTCCGCTTCAATTGCTTTCAATGTTACTGCCCATATTACTGTGTAATATCCCAGTATTACTGCCCATATTACTGTGTAACATTCCAGTGTTACTGCCCATATTACTGTGTAACATTCCAGTGTTACTGCCCATATTACTGTGTAATATCCCAGTGTTACTGCTAATATTACTGTGTAATATCCCAGTATTACTGCCCATATTACTGTGTAATATCCCGGTGTTACTGCCCATATTACTGTGTAATATCCCAGTGTTACTGCCCATATTACTGTGTAATATCCCAGTGTTACTGCCCATATTACTGTGTAATATCCCAGTGTTACTGCCCATATTACTGTGTAATATCCCAGTGTTACTGCCCATGTTACTGTGTAATATCCCAGTATTACTGCCCATATTACTGTGTAATATCCCAGTGTTACTGCCCATATTACTGTGTAATATCCCAGTGTTACTGCCAATATTACTGTGTAATATCCCAGTGTTACTGCCCATATCACTGTGTAATATCCCAGTGTTACTGCCCATATTACTGTGTAATATCCCAGTGTTACTGCCCATATTACTCTGTAATATCCCAGTGTTACTGCCCATGTTACTGTGTAATATCCCAGTGTTACTGCCCATATTACTGTGTGATATCCCAGTGTTACTGCCCATATTACTGTGTAACATTCCAGTGTTACTGCCCATATTACTGTGTAATATCCCGGTGTTACTGCTAATATTACTGTGTAATATCCCAGTATTACTGCCCATATTACTGTGTAATATCCCGGTGTTACTGCCCATATTACTGTGTAATATCCCAGTGTTACTGCCCATATTACTGTGTAATATCCCAGTGTTACTGCCCATATTACTGTGTAATATCCCAGTGTTACTGCCCATATTACTGTGTAATATCCCAGTGTTACTGCCCATGTTACTGTGTAATATCCCAGTATTACTGCCCATATTACTGTGTAATATCCCAGTGTTACTGCCCATATTACTGTGTAATATCCCAGTGTTACTGCCAATATTACTGTGTAATATCCCAGTGTTACTGCCCATATCACTGTGTAATATCCCAGTGTTACTGCCCATATTACTGTGTAATATCCCAGTGTTACTGCCCATATTACTCTGTAATATCCCAGTGTTACTGCCCATGTTACTGTGTAATATCCCAGTGTTACTGCCCATATTACTGTGTGATATCCCAGTGTTACTGCCCATATTACTCTGTAATATCCCAGTGTTACTGCCCATGTTACTGTGTAATATCCCAGTGTTACTGCCCATATTACTGTGTGATATCCCAGTGTTACTGCCCATATTACTGTGTGATATCCCAGTGTTACTGCCCATATTACTGTGTGATATCCCAGTGTTACTGCCCATATTACTGTGTGATATCCCAGTGTTACTGCCCATATTACTCTATAATATCCCAGTGTTACTGCCCATATTACTGTGTAACATCCCAGTGTTACTGCCCATATTACTGTGTAATATCCCAGTGTTACTGCCCATATTACTGTGTAATATCCCAGTGTTACTGCCCATATTACTCTGTAATATCCCAGTGTTACTGCCCATGTTACTCTGTAATATTCTTGTGTTACTGCCTATTTTACTCTTTAATATTCTAGTGTTACTGCCCATGTTACTGTGTAATATCCCAGTGTTACTGCCCATATTACTCTGTAATATCCCAGTGTTACTGCCCATATTACTCTGTAATATTCTAGTGTTACTGCCCATATTACTGTGTAATATCCCAGTGTTACTGCCCATATTACTGTGTAATATCCCAGTGTTACTGCCCATATTACTGTGTAATATCCCAGTGTTGCTGCCTCTATATACTGGACACAAGGGGAGAATTTTCAACTTCATTTCCAGGGGGTAATGTGGTGGAGTGGATTGCCCGCCCATTCTCATCTGAGTTCTGATGAAAGGTCATCGACCTGAAATGTTAACTCTATTTCTTTCTCCACAGATGCTGCCTGACTTGCTAAGTATTTCTAGCATTTTCTTTTTTAATTTCAGATTTCCAGTATCTGCAGTATTTTTCTTTTGATTCTCATCCCATGAATTCTCATCACATTCTCCAATGAAAATTGGACAACGGGTGGATGATCTATTCCACCACATCACTGCCCAGTCAGGAAAATTGATCATCACCTCCAGGAACTCATGTACCCACAAGAAGTCTCTCCTCCAGTAGACAAAGCGGCAATTGGGGCAAGTAGCCCCTAGAAGAAGCTAAGAGGAGTGTGGCCTGACTAGTGAAATAGCCCCTGGACTTGGTAGAAGTGAAGTAAAGGGGGACCTGGTTGCACTGATTTGTGTCAGCAAATGCTGGCACACTGATTGGGCCCCAAAAACAATAACTGTTTCCATCAAATGCTGACAATTTTCATTTCTGCTGCATTGACAGTCACATATAAGTGATAGTCACTGATTAACGTAATGTTATTGGCTACTTTCTGCTTCTTAAATAGTCATCAGCACATCTACATGCATAGAGTAAATAAACCAGATGAAGCTACGTCACATGAGAGACCTCTCAGAATAAAATTGTGTGTGCATGTGGGCTTACTGATGTGTGCCATTGGACTCTGTTGACATATGTGGATTTTATTATGTTGGACAAATAGATAGAAACTGGTCTTTTTTTTTCCTTTGCCTTTGTGCTTTCAGGTCATCGTGTAACCAGAAGTAAATGGTGAATTTATTGTAACTGGGTAAGATTGATTCAGAATGTAGCAAGTACCACTGACTGTGCAAAAAGATGAACATTTCATGAGTGTGCTGATCAATATTCACACATGTGAAAGCATTGAGAAGTCAATAGCACCGCCTGGTAGTTGAAAATCTACTTAAAGGTGTAGTTAAAGCTGCAGCTGAGACCGTATCAGTTGGCCATGTTATGCATTCGGCAGATTCTTGTTATTCTCCAGACTTGCTTCAGTCTGATTGGCACTGAGGTCCAGCGAAAGTGTGTCAACAAAGGCACAGTACTCTGCTCCCCAGGATCTGGTCCTTAATGTTACGTGAGGTGGCTCTGTCTGCTTTCTACTAAAATTGAAAAGATTCACTAGGAAGTATTAAAAGTTCTCAGGAAGCAATTTGAAATTGCTATTTTAAAATGTAGCTTCATACTTGATCGGAGTTATACTGCAGCCACTGTGAACTCAAGTAGTGTGAGAAGATCTCTTGGAATGGGGCACACATTTTACTGCACCTGCTTTCAAAGAATTGTTCTCCTGTTATCTTTTCCTTTCTGTCTTCACATTGCTTGGTTTTTATACCTTCAGGTGTCAGATGGAGTTATATTGCCAATCTTCACCTTAATGCAAATCTGAAACTGCTTTGAATTGACTTAAAAATAACTATACTCTAAGATTCTAAAGCCATCAATAAAATAGAGTCTTTCAATAATGAGGTTCAGATACTCTTTTCCCTGTATAAAAGATTGTTGCTGGTCACATGCCTAGTGTATAAAAATCTTTGCTAGAAGTTCTGAACTTCTGTGTATGTTGCACTGCACAGCCACTTCTAACTCAGTGGGTTTGTGCTTTTATTAAAATTTCTAAAACCTGTGAAGGTTTTTTTGTTGTATGACTAAAGTATGATGAGACTTTCTAGTTTTGCTATTTATTTCAGGTGATTTCATTGTGGTCTCAGAAAATTCAATGTTTTAATATTTTTCATCAAAAGTCACATTTTAAAAAATATATAATTGGAAATATGAGCAGGCTGGACTTCCAGGTTCATGGGTTTCCTGGTGTGATTGTAGAGGCAGAATTATTTATTCTACAAGTGAAATACGATACCCTTTTCGACCTAGACAACCAAAAGCCTTGCATCTAATGCATGACCATGGCATCACATGTGAATGAATGGCCTTGGAACCATCAGACCTCCAAAGTATTACACATTCATAAAATTCCGACTGTTAAGCAACCAATCAAATATCCAATTGGCAGACTTATTAAATATAAACAAATCAAAAGAAGCAAAAAATATCAATTAGTGATGAGTAACGAACAGAAAAGTGAACCAGCAAGTACCACAAAACCAACTAATTAAATTGCTTAAATACATTTTTTCTGAATTTCTTTTTGGTGCCCATATTTCTTTCCTGAACCAGCCAAATACATAAAACTATCAAGTACAATTTATAAGATAGAAAATGGATGAAAACTGAAATAATTCACACCAAATTGATTTAAATTTACCCAGACTTTGGGCTTGATTTTACCACCCGCTATCAGGTGCGTTCTCAGCGGGGGGGCCCCGAAAATCGGGCAATCCCGGAGCGGGACCGGATCCCATCTCGAACCTGCCCACTTCCGGGTTCCCCACGGATGCGCTGGTGTGCGCGCGCAGACCCCGCAGGTGGGAATCCCGCAGGCAATTAAAGCCAGCGGGATGCCACTTGTAAGTATTTATCTTGCTCGTTCAGGTCGTTTACAGGCCTGATTGAGCTGTTTTATTAGGAAGGGTGGGATTTTACCTTGAACTGAGACTGTTTCCCATACTGGGGGAAACACTCTCACTTCAAACGGACGTGTTGCAGCCAGCAGCCTGTGGCAGCTGCCAAGGTGCATTCCACAGGTGGGGTGGGGAGACCATTCACCAACGCAGGAGGCCACTCCGTTACATAGGGCAATGCTTGCCCTCCACCACCCTCCTTCTAGCAAGAAGATTCACCGACATGGAACCGCAACCCCGGTGCGAGGACACACTTACCGACCTTGCAGAACGCCTCAGACCTACACCTTCCAGATTTTTTAAATTTTTTTTTATTCGTTCACGGGATGTGGGCGTCGCTTGCCTATCCCTAATTGCCCTTGAGAAGGTGGTGGTGAGCCGCCTTCTTGAACCGCTGCAGTCCGTGTGGTGACGGTTCTCCCACAGTGCTGTTAGGAAGGGAGTTCCAGGATTTTGACCCAGCGACAATGAAGGAACGGCGATATATTTCCAAGTCGGGATGGTGTGTGACTTGGAGGGGAACGTGCAGGTGGTGTTGTTCCCATATACCTGCTGCTCTTGTCCTTCTAGGTGGTAGAGGTTGCGGGTTTGGGAGGTGCTGTCGAAGAAGCCTTGGCGAGTTGCTGCAGTGCATTCTGTGGATGGTGCACACTGCAGCCACAGTGCGCCGGTGGTGAAGGGAGTGAATGTTTAGGGTGGTGGATGGGGTGCCAATCAAGCGGGCTGCTTTATCTTGGATGGTGTCGAGCTTCTTGAGTGTTGTTGGAGCTGCACTCATCCAGGCAAGTGAAGAGTATTCCATCACACTCCTGACTTGTGCCTTGTAGATGGTGGAAAGGCTTTGGGGAGTCAGGAGGTGAGTCACTCACCGCAGAATACCCAGCCTCTGACCTGCTCTCGTAGCCACAGTATTTATATGGCTGGTCCAGTTAAGTTTCTGGTCAATGGTGACCCCCAGGATGTTGATGGTGGGGGATTCGGCAATGGTAATGCCGTTGAATGTCAAGGGGAAGTGGTTAGACTCTCTCTTGTTGGAGATGGTCATTGCCTGGCACTTGTCTGGCGCGAATGTTACTTGCCACTTATGAGCCCAAGCCTGGATGTTGTCCAGGTCTTGCTGCATGCGGGCTCGGACTGCTTCATTATTTGAGGGGTTGCGAATGGAACTGAACACTGTGCAGTCATCAGCGAACATCCCCATTTCTGACCTTATGATGGAGGGAAGGTCATTGATGAAGCAGCTGAAGATGGTTGGGCCTAGGACACTGCCCTGAGGAACTCCTGCAGCAATGTCCTGGGGCTGAGATGATTGGCCTCCAACAACCACTACCATCTTCCTTTGTGCTAGGTATGACTCCAGCCACTGGAGAGTTTTCCCCCTGTTTCCCATTGACTTCAATTTTACTAGGGCTCCTTGGTGCCACACTCGGTCAAATGCTGCCTTGATGTCAAGGGCAGTCACTCTCACCTCACTTCTGGAATTCAGCTCTTTTGTCCATGTTTGGACCAGGGCTGTAATGAGGTCTGGAGCCGAGTGGTCCTGGCGGAACCCAAACTGAGCATCGGTGAGCAGGTTATTGGTGAGTAAGAGCCGCTTGATAGCACTGTCGACGACACCTTCCATCACTTTGCTGATGATTGAGAGTAGACTGATGGGGCGGTAATTGGCCGGATTGGATTTGTCCTGCTTTTTGTGGACAGGACATACCTGGGCAATTTTCCACATTGTCGGGTAGATGCCAGTGTTGTAGCTGTACTGGAACAGCTTGGCTAGAGGCGCAGCTAGTTCTGGAGCACAAGTCTTCAGCACTACAGCTGGGATGTTGTCGGGGCCCATAGCCTTTGCTGTATCCAGTGCACTCAGCCGTTTCTTGATATCACGTGGAGTGAATCGAATTGGCCGAAGACTGGCTTCTGTGATGGTGGGGATATCGGGAGGAGGCCGAGTTGGATCATCCACTTGGCACTTCTGGCTGAAGATGGTTGCAAATGCTTCAGCCTTGTCTTTTGCACTCACGTGCTGGACTCCGCCATCATTGAGGATGGGGATGTTTGCAGAGCCTCCTCCTCCCGTTAGTTGTTTAATTGTCCACCACCATTCACGACTGGATGTGGCAGGACTGCAGAGCTTTGATCTGATCCGTTGGTTGTGGAATCGCTTAGCTCTGTCTATAGCATGTTGCTTCCGCTGTTTAGCATGCATGTAGTCCTGAGTTGTAGCTTCACCAGGTTGGCATCTCATTTTTAGGTACGCCTGGTGCTGCTCCTGGCATGCTCTTCTACACTCCTCATTAAACCAGGGTTGATCCCCTGGCTTGTTGGTAATGGTAGAGTGAGGAATATGCCAGGCCATGAGGTTACAGATTGTGCTGGAATACAATTCTGCTGCTGCTGATGGCCCACAGCGCCTCATGGATGCCCAGTTTTGAGCTGCTAGATCTGTTCTGAATCTATCCCATTTAGCACGGTGGTAGTGCCACACAACACGTTGGATGGTGTCCTCAGTGCGAAGACGGGACTTCATCTCCACGAGGACTGTGCGGTGGTCACTCCTACCAATACTGTCATGGACAGATGCATTTGCGACAGGTAGATTGGTGAGGACGAGGTCAAGTAAGTTTTTCCCTCGTGTTGGTTCGCTCACCACCTGCCGCAGGCCCAGTCTAGCAGCTATGTCCTTCAGGACTCGGCCAGCTCGGTCAGTAGTGGTGCTACCGAGCCACTCTTGGTGATGGACATTGAAGTCCCCCACCCAGAGTACATTCTGTGCCCTTGCTACCCTCAGTGCTTCCTCCAAGTGGTGCTCAACATGGAGGAGGACTGATTCATCAGCTGAGGGAGGGCAGTAGGTGGTAATCAGCAGGAGGTTTCCTTGCCCATGTTTGACCTGATGCCATGAGATTTCATGGGGTCCAGAGTCAATGTTGAGGACTCCCAGGGCAACTCCCTCCTGACTGTATATCACTGTACCTCCACCTCTGGTGGGTCTGTCCTGCCGGTGGGACAGGACATACCCAGGGATGGTGATGGAAGAGTCTGGGACGTTGGCTAAAAGGTAAGTATGGCTATGTCAGGCTGTTGCTTGACTAGTCTGTGGGACAGCTCTCCCAATTTTGGCACAAGTCCCCAGATGTTAGTAAGGAGGACCTTGCAGGGTGTTTTGCCGTTGTCGTGTCCGGTGCCTAGTGGTCCGATGCCGGGTGGTCCGTCTGGTTTTATTCTTATTATGACTTTTCGTAGCGAGATTTTACAACTGTGTGGCTTGCTAGGCCATTTCAGAGGGCAATTAAGAATCAACCACATTGCTGTGGGTCTGGAGTCACATTTCGGCCAGACCGGGTAAGGACAGCAGGCTTCCTTCCCTAAAGGACATTAGTGAACCAGATGGGTTTTTACGACAATCCGGTAGTTTCATGGCCATCATTACTGATACTAGTATTTTAATTCCAGATTTTATTTCATTAATTGAATTTTAATTAATTAATTGAATTTAAATTCGCCAGCTGCCGTGGCGGGATTTGAACTCATGACTCTGGATTTTAGTCCAGGTCTCTGGATTACTAGTCCAGTAACATAACCACTATGCTACCGTACCCTGATTACTGGGGGCTGCCTTGACCTCCTCGGAGGACGAACAGCATCACCAGCCTCAGCAGCCTCGCAGGCCACGCCGTCCGCCTCAGACACATGGAGCCCCACAACACGGTGCTGTGGCACATCCACCTGCACAGCAGGAGGGAGGGCAACCGCAGAGAGAGATGCGTCGCAGGAGGCATTACCCTCGGCACAGGGTCTACAGACCGAGGCTCAGCTTCCTGGACCTCTCTGAGGAGCAGTGCATACGGAGGCTCAGAGTCAGTCGCCAGGTAGTCGCCGACATCTGCAGCCTCCTTAATGACGAGCTGCTCCCGGATGGACCAAGCAGCATCTTCTTACCTGTCGCCGTCAAAGTCACCACTGCCCTCAACTTCTTCGCCTCCGGATCCTTCCAGGGTGCCACCGGGGACATCACCAGGGTCTGTCAGTCATCTGCACACAAGTGCATAAGGCAGGTTACCAATGGGTTGTTCCACAGGGCCTTGCACTACATCAACTTCGCCATGGATGACCGCAGCCAGATGGAGAGGGCGGTTGGATTCCATGCTGTGGCTGGCTTCCCACGGGTGCAGGGTGTAATCGATTGCACCCACATAGCAATACGGGCACCTCCACATGAGCCAGGGCTGTTCATCAACAGGAAGGGGTATCACTCCATGAACGCCCAGCTCATCTGTGACCACCGCCAGAGATTCCTACACGTTTGCGCCAGATACCCTGGCAGCTGCCACGATGCCTTCGTCCTCAGGGAGTCCACCGTCCCGCCTCTCTTCCATTCACCCAACACCGGCAACGGCTGGCTCCTCGGCGACAAGGGATATCCCCTGCACACGTGGCTTATGACACCTCTGAGGAACCCCATCACCGAGCCACAGCGTCGATATAATGACAGCCACATTGCTACCAGGTCTACAATTGAGCAGGCTATAGGGGTGCTCAAGATGCGCTTCAGGTGCCTTGATCGTTCCGGGGGAGCACTCCAATACGCGCCACTCAGAGTGGGACGAATTATAGTTGTCTGCTGTGCCCTGCACAACATGGCACAACAGAGAGGGGTGCCGCTGGAGGAGGCCCCATGCACATCCGCCACCCATATTGAGGACGACGATGAGGAGGAGGAGGAGCAAGAGGAGGAGGAAGGACCCATGGGCCGAACACCGGCTCACCTGGATGCTCGTCAGGCCAGGGAGGCACTCATATGTCAACGGTTCTCCTAACATCAGACTGTCTGAGGCGTCCAGACCTCATCACGTGCACAGAGGAGCAGCCATACCAGCCCCCTCCACAGAAGAGTGGTGCCAGTACTCCTGCACCCACTGTATTGTGCCCAATGGGTGGGACCAGGTGTTCGTCGTCATGATGAGCCCCACGAAAGGGACCTATTGCACAAGCCGCTCAAGAATGGACAAGAGGTGGCAGTAGTGGTGAGAACAATTGTGTTTATTGTGTATGTGCAGTAAACGACTATAAATAAAAACATAACAAATTGTCATACACCCTGTTGCAGTCCCTTTGTGTTCATAACACCCTAGCCTTACGTTTGCGGGAACCCCTACGTGGTGCTACCCCTGTGGCTCCAGCAGAGGTAATGGCTGGTTGCTCTTGTTCGTGCCCTGACCGGGTAGATGCTTTGGGCCGACGCCCCCTGGGTTTCGGTGCCCGTGAGGGCACCTCCACAGACTGCTCCTCCTGCACCTGTGCAGGGGCAGACTCGGCCACCTGGAGAGGAGGCACCATTGCGGGTACTGGTTGAGAGGGGGGCAACGGGTGAGACGTTGGGGCACTATGAGTAGTGTCCCCACTTCCATGTCCCCGTTCACCATCTTCCCTCTCATGGCCTAGGCCCACATCACTCCTTCCACCCTGCTGGACGGCAGTTTGGATGACCTGTGTGAGACCTTGCAAGGCCACCTCTAATGTATCTGTCAGCCTGTTTATGGCGGCAGAATGTTGCTCACCCTGAATCCGAACAGCCGTTGTCAGGGCCTGGATGGACTCAATGTTGAGCTGTGCGTGACGCTCGAGGGAGACTAGCCTTTCCTCCACCGCAGACATTCCCGCACCTACCCGCGACACTATCTCGCCGATACCCTCCTGTACTTGTGCCACCACTGCCCTCATGCAGGAGTTGGACTCCTCCATCACCTGCGCGATTGTGGTGAATGCGCATGGCACCTCTTCCAGTACCTTGGCAATGTGCTGGTGCCCCTCGACGACTCTCCTTTTGACTGGTGGCCTCCTGGGTTCAGCATCTGGGTCCAGCTGAGCAGAGCCTGGAGAAGAGTGCTCCCACCGACGCGGACCCTCCGCGGCTGACCCTGCCACCAGGGTCTGCTCATGCTCACATGTGCGCGGTGACTCACCATGTGCAATCCCAACTAATTGAGGAGGGGGACCCACCGAGGTGTGTGTATCTGCACTGGTGGATGCTTGGCTCATATATGACGATGGACTCTCAGAGACCGGCATGTCCTCTGAGGAATCGCCCTCCACAGACACGGCGCTCGCAGACGGCCCTGCAAGAGAACAAAGGGCAATATCAGGCATGTGGACAAATGTTGAGGTGCGGCAGATGCCAAGTGATGCTAAGATCATTCGCGATCATGAGTGCTGAGTGTCAGCTTTCCGTTACCGGACGTTTCTGCAGCTCCAGCCTCGCCATCCGCCACGGACAGGCAATGCAGCGTGTGGCTGATCTCCAAGGCGTCCAGCTCTGTGCGTTAGAACCACCTCATGTGGCGGGCCCCCTCCGGTGCATGCCCTTTCCCGGGCGTTCTTGCATCTCTTCTCCTGTCACGGCAAAACACAGATGCGTGATTGAGTGATGATTGCATTGTGAGACGCTTCAAGCATTGGTGTGGGTGGGTTGAGCGTGTGGCAGATGGATGGGAGGATGCGTGTGCCACATGCCCATCCCATTGTATGGGGATTGGGGTGTGTGGTAGTGTTCGAATGGGGACAGGGACGGTGGGTACGTGCAGGCACGGTGAGGATGATAGTTGAGTGGCTGTGAGGATTGATGCGGGAGCACTGTGGTGGCAGTGCAGAAGGGGTTGTGAGGTGTTTGAGGTGATGTGGAAGACGGACCGTGGGAGAATGCGTTAGTGTACTCACTTTGCCGGATCTAGTGAGATCATTGAATCTCTTGCGACACTGGATCCATGTTCTTGTGGTGTTGCCCCTGCTGCTAACCTTCGCGGCCACCTTCGCCCATGCCTTCCTGGTGGCGGAGGCAGGGCACTTCCTTCCATCGCTGGGGAACAACGTCTCCCTCCTCCTCCTTACCCCGTCCAGCAGCAGCTGGAGTGAGTCGTCAGAAAATCGTGGGGCATCCTTACCCCTGGGGTGCTCCATGGTGTGCTACTTCTTGTTTGCAGCAGGAGGAGCATTGGTGGACTGCCCCTTTAAATAGAGCTCCACCATCACTCAGCCGTCACTGCGCATGCGCAGGCCGCTGGCGCGCAGCTGAGCAGCGGAAAACCCGTAACCACAGGTAAATGACTTCAATTATCCTTATCCTGTGATCGCGCGGGGACGCACTCATTTCACCGGGCGCGTTACCCACGTGCCCGATAGCCCCCCCCCCCGCCGGGAACCCGCAGGCCTGCTAACATCGGGCCCTTTGTCTCCAATGTATTACAAACCCCTGCATTTTTTTTCCCAGAGGTCTATCTCCAAATCAGAAGCCTGTGACTTGAGTTTCAGGGCTTCCCTGAGCTTGGCTGTCCATTATTTTTCCCTCCTTTAATTTTTTAATTGCATTTTTTTTGCTTGTTTTAAATTATTTGCTAGTTATTTTTAGTTCTTCAATCGTTGATGTGCTTTGTTTTTGTTTTGGTGCATTTTGAAGTTATCTTTTTCTAAAAATCAACTTGTGCGTTTGTGTGTTTCAGGTGACTTTTGACTCGACGTTAGGTAGCCTCCTCCCTACCTTCCCAGAATATTTATATTTCACACAAATAAAGTTTTTTTTTGATACATTTTTAGTAAGTTTTGTAAATGTTGTTCAATACTTAATTTTGGGATTTCATACTTAACTTTAACCATTAGTGATGCTGGAAATCTGTATAATATTCACTCTGATCTCTCATGGTGTCGCTCATAGTTAATCTGGGATCTGCAGCACAGTTGTTATATTTAGCTATTAACATAACCTGTCCTTTAACACCACTGCTCAGGTATTTCCTGAGACGAAGTGTCAGTCAGAGTTTAATTGCTGTTTTTTTAAGGGAAGTTTGCAATTTGCCAGTTGCTTCTAAATTTTTGGCTCCAGGTCAAAAAGACAAACATGGCTTTTCTTCTCTCTCTTTTGTGGATTTTTTTAAGAATAAGTGCTGGCTGCAACATTATATCTAACCTTTCAATATAGCCTTTTTCTTACTGGGTGGTTTCTAAGATACTTTGCTTTTTGTTGACAGTTAAGTTTGTGATAACTGTGAAAGTTTGTCTAGCTGAAAGTTTTGAATGAAAAAAATAGAAGGTTTCTGATGAATTCCCAGAATGGATGTAAAGAAAAATGGTTTTTGTGATTACAGAATGCATTTTTTGATGATACATACTTCTGGGGGTGATTCTACAATCCTGTGCTCCCAGTGGGGAGCGGCACACACAGGGAGTATCGATTAGAGATAAGCGACACCACTGTAGCTCCCATTCACTAATCCCTGTTCCCTGCAAACATAGCTCTCTGGTGGGAGTAGGAGATTATGGAATTACACTTGTGTTTTTTTCATAATGTAATCCTCTTGTTATTTAAAAAAAAATCATATCCTCTGATTTACATTGAGCAACACCACATAAGATCCAGTTGTTTTATTGTTATTGTATTTAATTTACATCTATACTATGCTACTTGATCAGTGAAGGCCAAGTAATTTTAGGAACAGAAGGCTATCTATCAATCAAGACGTTTAAAGTACAATCTGTGTCACACTCAGTTGCTACCCTGACATTATGTGAATAGGAAGCATTACACATAGCGTATAGAGAATATACCTCTTTTGTACATCGAGAAAGTTTAGTTTTGAACCTACTTCTTGGAAAAGAACACCTGCTGAAACTATCGCGAATATGCCACCATCAGACATTTTCCTGTTGTCCAATAGTATGTGTCAAGGCAGCTTGATTCCCACCTGGGTCCTTGGTAGTAAATACTTGAGGGGGTGCCATTTTTGTGTCCCTACTGCCCCATTTGCACTTCAAAATGAGATGATAATAGACCCAAGATAGCATGAATGTTGAAATGGCAACTTGCTGCTTGCTTCCTGCCCATTTCATGTTTTTGGATGAATCTTGATCTACGCAGCTGGAGATTCACTTGGAAACTTCAAGAACATATGTTAATTGGGGTCAACTGACATAATTATGCCCCCAAAGCCATTTCTATCCCTGTTTGTTGGATTACCACTAGTTCCTGGCCCCGCCCACCAAACATGTGCAGTGGAAGTCAGCAAGTGGCCATTTTGAGTGTCCATTAAAGGGATTCTCAGCTTCAGTCAGGCAAAGCTGGATGCAAGTTTGGTTTCAAATTTAACATCCTTGCTGCTGCAGTTGTTGCAAAAATGGTGCCTACTGCTCAAACCTGGTGCTTCTTTTCACTCCTACAAACGTAAAAATACAGGAAAGTTTCAGCATCCAATGCCATGTACACTCCTGATACATCTAATAACCCAGAGTATACTGACCATCGGCATCCATGCAAACACTCTGCTGGCACAAAAACTGACCCAAAACTAAATAAAATATTGATATGAAATGAAAACCATTCATATTAGTACAATCATAGAATCATAGAATCATAGAAGTTACAACATGGAAACAGGCCCTTCGGCCCAACATGTCCATGTCGCCCAGTTTATACCACTAAGCTAGTCCCAATTGCCTGCACTTGGCCCATATCCCTCTATACCCATCTTCCCCATGTAACTGTCCAAATGCTTTTTAAAAGACAAAATTGTACCCGCCTCTACTACTGCCTCTGGCAGCTCGTTCCAGACACTCACCACCCTTTGAGTGAAAAAATTGCCCCTCTGGACCCTTTTGTATCTCTCCCCTCTCACCTTAAATCTATGCCCCCTCGTTATAGACTCCCCTACCTTTGGGAAAAGATTTTGACTATCGACCTTATCTATGCCCCTCATTATTTTATAGACTTCTATAAGATCACCCCTTAACCTCCTACTCTCCAGGGAAAAAAGTCCCAGTCTGTCTAACCTCTCCCTGTAAGTCAAACCATCAAGTCCCGGTAGCATCCTAGTAAATCTTTTCTGCACTCTTTCTAGTTTAATAATATCCTTTCTATAATAGGGTGACCAGAACTGTACACAGTACTCCAAGTGTGGCCTCACCAATGCCCTGTACAACTTCAACAAGACATCCCAACTCCTGCATTCAATGTTCTGATCAATGAAACCAAGCATGCTGAATGCCTTCTTCACCACCCTATCCACCTGTGACTCCACTTTCAAGGAGCTATGAATCTGTACTCCCAGATTTCTTTGTTCTATAACTCTCCCCAACGCCCTACCATTAACGGAGTAGGTCCTGGCCTGATTCGATCTACCAAAATGCATCACCTCACATTTATCTAAATTAAACTCCATCTGCCATTCATCGGCCCACTGGCCCAATTTATCAAGATCCCGTTGCAATCCTAGATAACCTTCTTCACTGTCCACAATGCCACCAATCTTGGTGTCATCTGCAAACTTACTAACCATGCCTCCTAAATTCTCATCCAAATCATTAATATAAATAACAAATAACAGCGGACCCAGCACCGATCCCTGAGGCACACCGCTGGACACAGGCATCCAATTTGAAAAACAACCCTCCACAACCACCCTCTGTCTTCTGTCGTCAAGCCAATTTTGTATCCAATTGGCTACCTCACCTTGGATCCCATGAGATTTAACCTTATGTAACAACCTACCATGCGGTACCTTGTCAAATGCTTTGCTGAAGTCCATGTAGACCACGTCTACTGCACAGCCCTCATCTATCTTCTTGGTTACCCCTTCAAAAAACTCAATCAAATTCGTGAGACATGATTTTCCTCTCACAAAACCATGCTGACTGTTCCTAATTAGTCCCTGCCTCTCCAAATGCCTGTAGATCCTGTCCCTCAGAATACCCTCTAACAACTTACCCACTACAGATGTCAGGCTCACTGGTCTGTAGTTCCCAGGCTTTTCCCTGCCGCCCTTCTTAAACAAAGGCACAACATTTGCTACCCTCCAATCTTCAGGCACCTCACCTGTAGCGGTGGATGATTCAAAAATATCTCTGCTAGGGGACCCGCAATTTCCTCCCTAACCTCCCATAACGTCCTGGGATACATTTCATCAGGTCCCGGAGATTTATCTACCTTGATGCGCGTTAAGACTTCCAGCACCTCCCTCTCTGTAATATGTACACTCCTCAAGACATCACTATTTATTTCCCCAAGTTCCCTAACATCCATGCCTTTCTCAACCGTAAATACCGATGTGAAATATTCATTCAGGATCTTACCCATCTCTTGTGGTTCCGCACATAGATGATCTTGTTGATCCTTAAGAGGCCCTACTCTCTCCCTAGTTACCCTTTTGCCCTTTATGTATTTGTAGAAGCTCTTTGGATTCACCTTTGCCTGATCTGCCAAAGCAATCTCATATCCCCTTTTTGCCCTCCTGATTTCTCTCTTAACTCTACTCCGGCAATCTCTATACTCTTCAAGGGATCCACTTGATCCCAGCTGCCTATGCATGTCATATGCCTCCTTCTTCTTTTTGACTAGTGCCTCAATCTCCCGAGTCATCCAAGGTTCCCTACTTCTACCAGCCTTGCCCTTCACTTTATAAGGAATGTGCTTACCCTGAACCCTGGTTAACACACTTTTGAAAGCCTCCCACTTACCAGACGTCCCTTTGCCTGCCAACAGACTCTCCCAATCAACTTCTGAAAGTTCCTGTCTAATACCATCAAAATTGGCCTTTCCCCAATTTAGAATTTTAACTTTTGGGCCAGACCTATCCTTCTCCATAGCTAGCTTAAAACTAATGGAATTATGATCACTGGTCCCAAAGTGATCCCTCACTAACACTTCTGTCACCTGCCCTTCCTTATTTCCCAAGAGGAGGTCAAGTTTTGCCCCCTCTCTAGTCAGGCCATCCACATACTGAATGAGAAATTCCTCCTGCATACACTCAACAAATTTCTCTCCATCCAAGCCCCTAATGCTATGGCTGTCCCAGTCAATGTTGGGAAAGTTAAAGTCCCCTACTATTACCACCCTATTTTTCTTGCAGCTGTCTGTAATCTCCTTACATATTTGCTCCTCAATTTCCCGTTGACTATTTGGGGGTCTGTAGTACAATCCTATCAAAGTGATCTCTCCCTTCTTATTTTTCAGTTCTACCCATATAGACTCAGTGGGCGAACCCTCGGATATATCCCCTCTCACTACTGCCGTGATGTTCTCCCTAATCAAGAACGCAACTCCCCCTCCTCTCTTACCTCCTGCTCTATCTTTCCTATAGCATCTGTACCCTGGAACATTGAGCTGCCAGTCCTGCCCCTCCCTTAGCCATGTTTCAGTAATAGCTATAACATCCCAGTCCCATGTACCCATCCATGCCCTGAGTTCATCTGCCTTGCCCATCAGACTTCTTGCATTGAAATAAATGCAGTTTAATCTAGACTTCCCTTGGTCTTTGCCCTGCTTTCTCAGACCATCTGTCCGGTCATGTTCTGTACACTCTCCCTTACTGCCTTTTGTTTCTGTCACCACTTTATTTCCCACTGACTTCCTGCATCGGTTCCCATCCCCCTGCCACATTAGTTTAAACCCTCCCCAACAGCACTGGCAAACACTCCCCCTAGGACATTGGTTCCAGTCCTGCCCAGATGCAGACCGTCCAATTTGTACTGGTCCCACCTCCCCCAGAACCGGTTCCAATGGCCCAGGAATTTGAATCCCTCCCTCTTGCACCATCTCTCAAGCCACGTATTCATCTTAGCTATCCTGTCATTCCTACTCTGACTAACCCGTGGCACTGGTAGCAATCCTGAGATTACTACCTTTGAGGTCCTACTCTTTAGTTTAACTCCTAACTCCCTAAATTCAGCTTGTAGGACCTCATCCTGTTTTTTACCTATATCGTTGGTGCCTATATGCACCACGACAACTGGCTGTTCACCCTCCCCCTCCAGAATGTCCTGCAGCCGCTCCGAGACATCCTTGACCCTTGCACCAGGGAGGCAACATACCATCCTGGAGTCTCGGTTGCGTCCGCAGAAACGCCTGTCTATTCCCCTTACAATCGAGTCCCCTATCACTATAGCTCTGCCACTCTTTTTCCTGCCCTCCTGTGCAGCAGAGCCAGCCACGGTGCCATGAACCTGGCCACTGCCACCTTCCCCTGGTGAGCCATCTCCCCCAACAGTATCCAAAACGGTATACCTGTTTTGGAGGGAGATGACCGCAGGGGAGCCCTGCACTGCCTTCCTACTCTTCCTCTGTCTGTTGGTCACCCATTCACTATGAAGTTAGCTGGGCCAACTCAAAAGCAATAATCCAATCTAAGGCTTCAGTTGGGAGTTAAAAACCCACTCAGCGTTTGGTGTTTTGGTTTATTATGTTCTCTGAATCCTTTGATTCATATAATTACTTTGAAATGTCCATTGTTTTCTTTCTAATACAGTAGATGTGTCTCCTTGTCAATCTCTGCACTACAAAAACAATTATATACCCATGAATCATGCCTCCATTTATGCTTTTGTTGAGAAATTATTACATTTTTTAATTAAATATTTAGCAATAATTTTATTTTAGTTGAAATTTAGCTTCAGAATAATATGAATGGAAAAAAAATGTGGGTTTTAACTGTATGTAGTTTATTTTTTGTGTAGTGGAACTTATACTATTATATCATTCTATTGATGGACAATATAACTGAGGTTCACTGGGGTCCTTTAATGGAGGAGGCCCAGAGTGTTACTTCTGCCTGGCAATTTACATTATGTCCATTAACTGCTATCAGGAATTTCTTGACACTGACTGCTTTCAGGCAATATACTCATACTTTTAGCATTACATAATAGTAATTTTACATGATTGTAAGAACACAATGAGCAAAATTCCCATGATATTTGGACTAATTTTACAATGTGTAAATAGCATAAAAGTTAAAGTTCTACCATTTGATGTTGAAGATATTGCATTGATTCTCTTCTCTCTCCCACTCTTTCCACTCTCTCCCACACTCCTGCTGAAAGCAGTTGCTCTTGCCAATGTACGGTACTATGGGTTCCAGCAGCAATCCAAAACCTCGCTTAAGCAGGTATTCTTCATGTGTTAGTTTAAATAGTAAGTCTTTGCAAGCTATTCAACTACAGAGGGCATCATAGCCAAGCCCAATCCTGTTCTCATAAGATGTCCACACATGCACTTTCCAGCATATGTTACTGGATAGCAATCAGAAGCAGGAACCTTTAATGGGTTTTTTTCTCCTCTTTGCTACTCCAGAGATGCTGAGGTCCATTGTAGCTGCCCAACTGTTATCCTGGCTGAGATCATCTAACTTGGCACAGGCCAGGAATAGAATCTTGGACCTTCTGCTGTGTGTTCTTTAGTACTTAACCCATTCAGAATATTTCTGCTTGGAAAAATATTTCTTCAGAGTTTAAAATAGATTAAGAATACAACTTTTTAAATCACAGCAAAAAAAAGACTCATATAATCATCCGGATAATTCTTCATATATCTCCAGATTACAGTGCATGAAACAAAGGTTGCAACAAAGAGATATGATATGCCACAACAAAATGAAAAGTGGAACGAAAATGAAGACTGTTTTAAACTAATTAGGATTTGTCAGGTTTATCTGTTCTTTTTAAAGAAATTAGTAAGGGATTCAATTGTATTTGTTAACATGGTGGCAACCAGTAATTTTCAGCGAAGGGTGATTTATTGAAGTGACAATCCAGGATTGAGAATTATGGGCATAAACCCACCAGGTTAAAAATGCAACAATAAGAGAGGTCTTTGTGCATCTTTATGATTTCAGTGCTATGTATTATGTGTTTTACTTGAAGCATCATTGTGATAAATTGTCTCTTTTTATGTAAATAGATTTCCTCTGGACCTTGTGAAAACTCTTTACTGCCAAAGACTCCCTTTTATTGATCTAAGGCCATCAAACATATGCATTAAATAGATAAGCCACATTTATTTTGTTCAGACACTTCCATGGAAGCATGAAGGAAGCCAAATGTGTGTCATTAAAGAGCAATTTTCTCTTTTGAAATTTATCCGCCAATGTGAATAATTAAAGCTTTCAGGGACGCTTCAGCCTGTGTGTGTGTGTGTGACTGTTTTTTTTGTAGCTCTGCTCAGCCTTGTAATTTTCCATTGTCACCGGCATCAAGCATCTACGTCCTAAAACTATTACATTTTTATATAGCTGCCAGGTTGAGATGGCCCAGCCATGGATCGCCTCTGCACAGTTATAATTAGACATGAATTTTCAGAAATTTAATATGACCCAAGGATCCTTATCTTTTACATGTGTATTGAGGATTAATCCATTCAATTACATCAATGAATAATTAATAACATAGTAAGAAACAGGGCAGGGAGATTTGTTTTTATTTATCATTACTTGAGTAAATATATTACAAAAGTATGGTGACATTAGCTAATGAACCACAATCTAGCACCACAAATTCTGACACAAAAAGGAAATGGTCATGTTCTTGACTCAATGAACAAAATTGTCTGGTGGATCCTGAATGAAATCTAAATTACAAAATGTCATTCATTAATTATTGCTTGTTAGTAATCTGGGCAATGAGGGATTTCTATATCACACCTGTCATTGGTCATTGATAACTGGAATCATTTTTTTTAAATTTGCTCTCTGGATGGGGGCAACAGATGCAAAGCCACATTTATTGCTCATCCCTAGTTATTCTGAAGATGTGGTGGTGGATTTTCTCTTTGATCCTCTGCAGTCGTTGTGGTGATAGCACTAGCATGATGGTGTTGGGTAGGACATTACAGGATTTTAACCTGGTAGCAATGAAAGAAGCAGTGATAGACGCCCATGATCAGCATGGTTTGTGACTTGGAGGAGAACTTGGAGACGTTGATGTTGCCAAGGTCTTGCTGCTCTTGTCCATCTCACTGTTAGATGTCGCTGACTTGCGAGGTACTGTCAAAGTAAGTTTGATGAGTTGCTGCTGTGCATCCTGTAGACTGTGTATACAGCAGCCACAGTGCACCGGTGATGGAGGGGATGTATATTGAGTCCAGGGGCTGGAAAACTGATCAAGTGGATTGCTGTGTCCTGGAAGGTGCGAAGCTCCTTGAGTTTTGTTGCAGCTGCACCCACCCAAGCAAACGGTGAGTCCTCCATCACAGTCCTGACTTGAGCCTTGTGGAGAGGTTTTGAGGGGCCAGGAGATTATCCATTTATCGCAGCATACCCAGCCTTTGCCCTGCTCTTATAGCCATGGTGTGTATATCGCTGGTCCAGTTATGTTTGTGGTCAATAGTTGGGGACTTAGCGAACGGGGGTGCTCTTGAAGGTCAGGCGAAGTGGCTGGGCCTATGTTTTTCTTGGAGATGGTCATTGTCTGCCACTTATATGGCATGAATGTTATTTACCTATTGTCAGCCCAAGCCTGGATGTTGTCCAGGTCCTGCTGCAGGCTGATTCATTATTGGAGGTGTTGCTAATAGAGGTGAACACTTTAGAATCGATCCAATCATAACCAGAGCATCTTCAGCAATGGCTTCTCTTCCCACAATTGCACCATTAACTCTGGAGCCCCCTCAGAATCCATCCTTGACCCTCTCCTCAATTCTCATCAACATGCTGCTTGGCAGCTTCATCTGAAGACATAGGATCAAGTTCCACATGCACATTGATGATACCCAGCTGTGCCTTTCTACCACCACTCTCAATCCCTCCATTGCCTCTCTGTCATAAGATTGCTTGTCCAACATCCATTCCTGGATAAGTTACAATTTCCTCCAATTAAATATTAGGAAGACCGAAGGTCTTCAGCCCCTGCCACAAACTCCGTACTCTTGCCACCGATTCTGTTCCAGCCCTCCTCCCTGGCCACTGACTCAATTTGAACCAGACTGTTTGCAATCTCGGTGCCCTATTTCACCCTAATCTGGGCTTCTGATCCCATGTTGTCTCCATCACGAACATTGTCTACTTCCACCTTCGTAACATCACCCACCTCTGATCCTGTCTCAGCCCATATGCTGTTGAAACCCTCATCATTGCCTTTGTCACCTCCATACTCGACTACTCCAATGCCCTCCTGGCCAGCTTCCAGCCTCCATAAACTTCAGGTCATCTAAAACTCAGCTATCCTATCCTGCACCAAGTGCTACTCACCCATCAACCCTGTGTTCGCTGACCTACATTGCCTCCTGGTCCTCCATGAGCTCAAATTTGAAGTTCTCTTCCTCATGTTTACATCCCTTCATGCCTCACCACTACCTCTCTGTAACTCAACCATGGCCTCAGCCATCTAGGCCCTATGTTTTGGTAATTCCTCACTAAACTTCTCTGCCTCTGCACCTCCATCTCCTTCTTTAAGATTCTTCTTAAAACCCACCTCTTTGACCGAGTCACCCATCCTAATATCTCGTTCTTTAGCTCAGCATCCAATTTTGTTAGATTATACTTCTGTAAAGTGCCTTGGGATGTTTCTCTACATTAAAGGCACTATATAAATGCAAGTTGTTTTTATTGTATAATCATCAGTGAACAGACCCACCCTTGACCTTATGATGGAGGTAAGGTCATTGATGAAACAGCTGAAGATGGTTGAGCCAATGATGCTGCCCTGGGCGACTCCTGCAATGACATCCTGGGGCTAAGGTGATTGGCCTCTAACAACCACAGGAATCTTCCTTTGTGTCAGGTAAGATTCCAGTCAATGGAGAGTTTTCCCCTTGATCCCAGCTGACCTCAACATACTTGGTAGAGTGTATTTTTACCTCCTAATCTTTCATCTTATTTTTTTCCTGGCATTAAAATATTGAAGATATAAATTGACTAAATAAGTGTGAAAGACATACCAAGACAATGGGTGACCTACAGAAGAGAGAGGAAACTGGAAAGGAAAGGCTTTCAAAGAAGAGCAGGGATTTTGATTGGTATCCTGGCCAACATTGCTCCCTCAACCAAAATCACAAAGAACAGATATTCTGGTCATTCATTTGCTGTTTGTGGTACCTTATGTGCAAATTAGCTTCTGTGTTTGCCTATATAACGATTGCACTTCAAAAGGCTTTCTCTGGTTGCAATATGCTTTGGGATAGCCCGAGGACATGATATGGTGCTAATTAAATGCAATTTCTTTCATTCTAACTGATTGGATATCATTAGCTCTCCTGGCAGGCTAGCCTCCCATCATCCACCCCTGTAAACTTCAGCTCATCCAAAACTCTGCTGGATGTTTATCCCACACCAAGTCCCGTTCACCCATCACCCCTTTTCTTACAAGTTTAGTGTCCTCTGAAAGGAACTGGTTAATGATATTGCATAAATTTCCTTTGTGCTGTCTTTTAAAACAGTCATAAATAGGTGAACAACTGCATTAAAATAGTATAGAAAGGAATTTCATATACACGAGTTAAACAGTGCACTACCAGGTGGAAATTATGCATTATCCATTATAAAAAGGCAACCAATCTCTGTGGAGAGGCAAGATTATTTGAAAAATCACACACTGGTCAACAAGTTATTACATCAGAATACTTCCTCTCAATATTCTTCCGTCTTCATCTTGGATTTATAAATTATTTTAACTTAATGAACATTCAATATATTTTGGCTGGATTGGTACTGGTGTATAGGCCTAATAGCACTTAATCAAATGTTTATCACATAGCAACAGTGTTTCATAACAGTTTTTTCACCACAGCTGTAGAATTCCATTTCTTAATGCTTTGTGTGCAGTTTCTGAGCTAAATTTTATTGTTGTGATTTGATTTGGGGCTAATGCTGACAATGAGGACAGTTATAAATGTCTTGGTATTAAAATTCAATTTTATTCAATGCTGCAAATAGAATATTTACAACTCTGTATATAGGTATTGATTATAAACAGCCCACAGCTCATTCAGAAACCCTCCTCTGTTGTGGCCGGAGGTCCATCAATATCTAATGAGATTAGTATCATGGTGCCAACGTAGCATTAACTGGAGCAGGACTGAGGCTCCTGAGCTGTTTCATATGTTTTACATTATGCTTGTGGTGGTTGATGTCCCACATTAATGGGAATGGTACCTTTTTCACACCCTTCATAATGGCATGGTGTGGAAATCTATACTGCCTAATGGGATATTAAGTTCTAAAGAACATTCTCTTTGCATGGAGCTAATTCCATTTACCGGCATTAGCCAAGTAAGAAGGGTGCACTCTTCCAGATCCAGGGAATGTAATTAACTGATATGGATTGTAACATTATCCCTATTAGCAAAATTGTTGCAGGCCTAGCATTTACAATGGTTTAATACTGCAATTGTAAAGAAAATATTGCTACCAATTATACTTACAAAATATAATGATACTGTTGCTTATTGTTTGTTATTTAACCTATATCACACTTATTCCTCCTGTGCAATCTGGAAGTATTAGTCCAGCATTTCTGCTTAAAGTACATAAAACAACAAATCATGTCTTTGTATAGTGTCTTTAATGTAAATAACATTCCATGGTGCTTCACAGATAGGCATGAGGGAATATAAAGTATTCAGATTTGGTTTCGATATTAAATCCTACATGGCATATCTTCACTGTCAGGAACATTTCCCTTCCTTACTGTGTGTGTATATAGGTTATATTCTAATTAGCTTGCTACAGGCAGACACTGCACTGCCTTTGAGGCCAATCATTTCAGCTCCTAAACTAGATTTGGTCCTTTAGGAGTTTATTGTTGATTATTAGAAGTACAAAGTGCCACATTGTATGTATTCTGATGCTATCCAGGACTGGCAAAGTGGCAAAAAAGATTTTATTATCAAATAATTATCATAGCATATCAGAAGCTTATGTCTGTACTGGGCTAGAAATTGCTATGAATGGTAAACGAAACCAGGCTCGCTGTTCTTTTCATACAAACTTACCCATTATTGTATCCACGGCCTTTACTGCGGAACTTCTTCTAATGCGAACCTGAACCTAGGTTCGCGGCGTTAACTCCCGCGAACCTAGGACCTACGTGGCTGACAGGAGGATCATTCTCTCTCTGCTCGACCAGATTGCAGAATCGTTGACAAGCAGAGAAAAGTCAAAACCATGAAGTGAAAGCTACAACGATAAAATCATTGTAAAAACAGTTAGAGACAGCGAAATAAAGGGAGGGTAAAAAATATTGAATTAAAAGACAGAGATAAAAGAGACAGAAGAAATTAAAAAAATAAAAATGTTTAATTTTTTTAAAATGTCCAACAACTATTAAAATCACAATGAATGAGACGCCACATTTTTAAAATTTAATTTTCAGCACCAGAGAGGTTATTTGGCAGTCATTAAGACTTACAACGCTGTTAAAACTTAGTTTAGATCTGATATATTTAAGCATACCTGTTTTGGTCTATTTTAGTGGGTACTTACTGCATTTCAGCAGCAAGTTCACACTCCTCCATTGATTTCAATGGAGAGCCAGCCAGAGAGCTGTCAATCCGCGGAGCTCTCACATCGCTGGAAAAGCAGGAAAAACAAGTTCTGGATTTCCGCGTTTGACTGCGCATGTGCGGTCGCCGGAACTTGCTCTTCGATTTCGCCTTTAATAATTGTGAGCGCTGTTCGGCTCATTGTTACTTTAAAAGCAATTTCTGGCCCAATATGTTAAATAGTATTTTGGTTATTTTAATTCTGACCATTTTTGAAAGGGAAGGGATATACTTCCTAATTTTTAAATTCAGATGGCCTCAGGAAATTTTTGTTGATCTCTTGAGAAGCAGTAAAATTTCTCTCTGCATGATATTTTTTATGCTTACTAAGGTTTTGATAATAATGAAGGATCATTTTTTGGATAACATTATTGTACATAAGACATTACACAATCAAGATAAACCTTTTGGAGTAGAAGATCAGTGTGTGAAATGAGTGTTAAAAGTGCTTATTGGATAGTTAGGATAAGCCGTAATTTGATTTTGCTCAGTTTTATTCTTCATAGCACCAATCGGTTATTAGGAAAGCACAAAAGGCTAATCAGATTGCAGCTGTAGTAATGTAGCATCATTGCTGCTTAATTAGTAAACGAGCCACTTACCTGATCTAACCAGGGCAACATTGTTTAATCTATATACTGTGTGAAAAAATGTGTGTGAAATGAAGCATAGCACAATCAGAAAGAGGAAGGGAAGATTTGACAATGGTCCGTTGAAACTCTAATGGCACACATATGCAGTACAAAGTTATAACTCGCAGCATAGACCCTACAAGAATAGGGGACATGAAGCATGAGTGAAAATAGAGGAGGCAGTGAAGACTGTACTTATACAACTTGGAAACAAACTAGTAAGATGATATTTTCCTTGGAGTAATCACTAAGGTAAGCTATTCCTGTTGCAATGAATCACCTGCATGTACCATATACGAGAACGAAAAGCTAGTAGCAGCTGACAAAAATAGATGGTTAAACAGTTTTTGGAAGAAATGTGTGAAGTTGATGACTACCTAAGTAGTGCCATTATAATGCAAAGGAAATCTGCATAATTGTGTAAAGTATCTCAACAAGGCAAATGAACGTTGAAAAGTAATTAGAAATTGATTAAAGTGAGTGCATGAAAGCTCTTCCCACAGTGACTGTGAAGCCAGTGGTGTATTAGCATTGCAACCAGCAAGGTGATGGTAATTGCTGGGAACCATCCAGAAACTATGTAGCATACTAACATTGGCAATGTAATATATACGCTCATTCACTGTACACTGTTGTCCTTGCAGGAGAAAATGGCATTTAGTCATTGGGTACAGCAGTTTGAGGGAGCAGTCAGCTGAAACCTTTATCAAGAGCAAACTGTTCAAGTAAACAGGTACATTGGGTAGTGGTTATGTCACTAGACTAGTAATCCAGAGGCTTGGACTAATTACCACGGCAGTTTGAGAATTTGAATTCAGTGTAAAAAAAAATCTGGAAATGAAAACTGGTATCAGTAAAAGTGACCATGAAGCTGTTGGATTGATGCAAAAACCTAATTAGCTCACTTTAGGGAAGGAAACCTACTGTCCTTACAGTCTGGCCTATATGTGATTCCAGTCCTACACCAATGTGGTTGACTCTTAACTGCCCTCTGAAGTGGCCTAGCAAATCACTCAGCTGTATTCAGGGCAACTAGGGATGGGAAATGAATGCCAGCGATGCCTACATCCTGAGAATGAATTTAATAAAGTATTGGGGAAAGACTCTAGGGGTATGAGGGTTGGTGAAGATGTATTCATGTTAAGTCATGGTTTGTAACATCATGTTTATAGTTTGCCTCTGTAAAGATTCAAATATGAGTCACTTGAGCAGCTGAAGTGTGTTTTGAAAGGGCTGCTGCAATATGGATGTGAGGTATATGCTCAAAACCTGACTTTTTTTTACAGAAACTTAGAAAGGCACTGATGATGAAACTAGCTATCAACATCTCACACCAATAGCCTGCATTAGCAGCACCAGCTCACATATATGCACTCACTCCATCTGGGCGGTCAGCTACTCTGCAGTATGTGTTCAATGGACATAGGGACTGATGTAGTTGTTGATGCTCAATTAGCATCCTGCATTTGTAAGTAGGTCCTTGGTGATCTGAATCAGGAGGTAAGGTACCCCAAATGGTAACTGTGCTGGATCTCTGCTCTACTAATTTCTGGATCATAATAGTGGTTGTGAAGAGGAAGCATAGATTAAATCATAAAACATGGTTAAGGAAAGGTAAGTTCTTTTGTTTTGGTCAGGGATAGTCAGGTAGAAGGGCCATATAACTTTCACAGCATATACTTAATTGAGGTACTAATCATCTGCTTAACCAAAATTGTTGCCAATTAAAGCTTCACAGACTAAGCATCCTAGATGGTTGGCTTACATGATGCTAGTGGTTCCAAGGCAGCATTCTACTTCTCCTCTGCTTAGGCTTGTGGCAGCTCCTCAACATCATGAAAGGTGAGGCCTCTCTCTTATTAAGGAGTAAACAGCACACCATAATCATTCTGGAGACTTTCTCTGGAATATATGGCTTCACTTGACTGGCCTAGATTTTGAAGTGTGGATTAGAATGCCAAATGGCTGCTTGATGACTATATTTTTGTTTAGATAGGTGGTTCATTATAATGCTGCTCTGCTGTGCTATGAGGTTGACATGTTAAGAACATAAGAACATAAGAAATTGGAGCAGGAGTAGGCCAATCGGCCCCTCGAGCCTGCTCCGCCATTCAATAAGATCATGGCTGATCTGATCCCAACCACAAATCTAAAGAACACAAGAAGTCGGAGCAGGACCCGGCCACATAGCCCCTGGGCCCTCTCCGCCACCCACAGGGCATTGACCGATCCGAACTCAGCTTCATGTCCAATTTCCTGCCCGCTCCCCATAACCCCTAATTCCCTTTACTTCTAGGAAACTGTCTATTTCTGTTTTAAATTTATCTAATGATGTAGCTTCCACAGCTTCCTGGGGCAGCAAATTCCACAGACCTACCACCCTCTGAGTGAAGAAGCTTCTCCTCATCTCAGTTTTGAAAGAGCAGCCCCTTATTCTAAGATTATGCCCCCTAGTTCTAGTTTCACCCATCTTTGGGAACATCCTTACTGCATCCACCCGATCAAGACCCTTCACAATCTTATATGTTTCAATAAGATCGCCTCTCATTCTTCTGAACTCCAATGAGTAGAGTCCCAATCTACTCAACCTCTCCTCATATGTCCGCACCCTCATCCCCGGGATTAACCGAGTGAACCTTCTTTGTACTGCCTCGAGAGCAAGTATGTCTTTTCTTAAGTATGGAGACCAAAACTGTATGTTGTGGTTATGCTGTGGCAGATACTCATCCAACCTTATGTTACCTTTGATGAATTTTGGAAGGACTGATTGTTTAAGAGTATTGGCATTTTAAGCTCAAAAGAGAACTTTTCACTTACATAGTTCTATGGTGTTTGGCACACAGTATCAATGCATTTATTGAGTTAAAGTCCTTCCTGTTGTATTGACCATAGACTTGTGAACTGGTGTCCAAATGGGTATTTGTGTCTTGTCAATTATTTCATGAATTCTGAGAATTTGCATAAAAGTAAACATTTGTTTGCCCATTCTGCCTCTGTTGAATTTTATGTATGTAATGCAGTGGTGAAAGACAGCACCTGTCACAGTTCTGATGCAGCAGTACACAAGAAGATAAAGGGAAATCTCCAGGTGGTGACTGGAATGACCCAGTGGCTTAGAGGTATAGGACTATGGTAACTGCAGCAGCTACTGGGATATAGCACTAACATAAAAATATGTGTTTAGGTCAGGCTGCTGCAGACAACATAGCTCAGTTGCTGCTACTCAGCTGAGAAGGAATCTCCTGAGTCACATTTGTTCTGTGGCATTGTGCTCATGGTATATGGGCATTCATGGGAACTATAGGTTTGTCTCCTGTTGTTCTCAAATCCTCTCCCTGCTTTCTTGCTTATCCCGTTCCTCTTTTGTGTCAATTGCTTGAGCATGCTATACAGCACTTATGCTGCTAGCAGCAAGAAAATTTAGGCCATTCAACTGTCCTACTAAACAACTGTGCTGGCTACATGTATGGTTGCACCTATTCAGCATTATGTGAATATATTACTGGTATGAGTCATCAGATGGCTATACACCCACAGCTTCTAGTACACTTGAATATTTTCAATTCTGTTTGCAGATTAATTTTAAGGATAGCAATGAAGCATCTTGCCATATTATAAGGTATATGACACAAACTTCACATAAAGGGGGTAATTTTGACTTTGGACGACAGCGTAAAATGCACGATATTGGTTTGGCCACCTGTTAAACACCTCTCCTGATTTTCATTTCCGTTGGCTTCGAGAAAACCAAGAGAGCTGTTTAACAGGTGACTGAACCAATATCATGTGTTTTACACTACTGTCCAAAGTCAAAATTACCCCTAATAAATGATCATTGAACCCCAGCAATAAAGATCTGCATCAGGTTTACAGTTTGGCTGGCAAAACAAACAACTCCAAGTACTAAACTGTCTAATTAAATTTCAGTTTGGCTGGCAGTGAGGACTAGATTAGAAAAGATTGAACAATACTCTTGTGTGTAAGGAATCCGCATTTTTTTCTTCCTGCTACCTTTCACCACCATATAGATGCTGTTATCTCTTGGAAGCCCCTGTCTACTTTCACTTGTTTCCCAATCTGAACCACCAAATTGTGGTACCAGAGTATACTTTAGGGAATAGAACATTTTCGTTAATGCTATGTATGATGGGATGGCTTGCCTCCTCATTGAGAGAGGAAGGGAGCAGTGCTGAGTACGGGCTGCAGAAGGCAGAGCGCTGGTGAGGAGGAATTGAGCAGCATAAGACAAACTTGATTCTTTAAGAACATGGGACCAGTAAAGAAGCCTGCATTTCCTTGGAGCAGTGCCATCTAATTCCTTTCTTTTGCTTGTTTTTTTTTTCCAAGAATGATTTCGTAACACAAGGCACTGAAGGCAGCCCTGCAGAGAATTAGAATAACTGAAACTAGCTGATTAGTAAGAAACAAGGATAATCAAAATCTTAGTCACTCTTGGTTGCTTGAAGTAATGGTTGGTAGTGATTATCCCTGGGGATGTGTAATGTGCTTTGTGTACTGTTCCAGTGCCGTGAGGTTGCTAGCAAAGAAACAGTATTTATTTTTTCTGGTTTTCTTGTAGTAATAGTTGGCATAAATTATCAAGAAATGCAAATATGAATAGAAATCAGTCTGGTGAGGGGAAATTTAGAAACCTAACGAGAAAAGTCATGGCAACAGAGCAGTGTAGTGATTTGGGCAAAGATAGGCAGAGTGTGGCAGGAAGGGACAGAGAGTTTACCAATAAATGAGCAACAAGTAAGGTCAAAACATGAAAAATGGTTAAAAAGTCAAAATTAAAGGCTCTTTATCTGAATGCACAGAGCATTCGTAATAAGATAGGTGAATTAGTTGCAAAAAAAGGACAAATCCAATCCGGCCAATTACCGCCACATCAGTCTACTCTCAATCATCAGCAAAGTGATGGAAGGTGTCGTCGACAGTACTATCAAGCGGCACTTACTCACCAATAACCTGCTTACTGATGCTCAGTCCGCCAGGACCAATCGGCTCCAGACCTCATTACAGCCTTGAACCAAACATTGACAAAAAAGCTGACTTCCAGAAGTGAGGTGAGAGTCACTGCCCTTGACATCAAGGCAGCATTTGACCAAGTGTGGCACCAAGGAGCCCTAGTAAAATTGAAGTCAATGGGAATCGGGGGAAAACTTGCCAGTGGCTGGAGTCATACCTAGCACAAAGGAAGATGGTAGTGGTTGTTGGAAGCCAATCATCTCAGCCCCAGGACATCGCTGCAGGAGTTCCTCAA
The DNA here is from genome assembly GCF_035084215.1 of Heptranchias perlo. NCBI lineage: Eukaryota > Metazoa > Chordata > Chondrichthyes > Hexanchiformes > Hexanchidae > Heptranchias > Heptranchias perlo. Next base: position 18,715,715 of record NC_090351.1, read on the forward strand.
GGCCGTGTCCTAGGCCCAACCATCTTCGCTGCTTCATCAATGACCTTCCCTCCATCATAAGGTCAGAAATGGGGATGTTCGTTGATGATTGCAAAGTGTTCAGTTCCATTCGCAACTCCTTAGATAATGAAGCAGTCTATGCCCGCATGCAGCAAGACCTGGACAACATCCAGGCTTGGGCTGATAAGTGGCAAGTAACATTCATGCCAGATAATGATCATCTCCAACAAGAGAGTCTAACCACCTCCCCTTGACATTCAACGCCGAATCCCCCACCATCAATATCCTGGGGGTCATCTTTGACCAGAAAATAACTGGACCATCCATATAAATACTGTGGCCATAAGAGCAGTCAGAGGCTGGGTATTCTGCAGCAAGTGACTCACCTCTTGACTCTCCAAAGCCTTTCCACCATCTTCAAGGCACAAGGTAGGAGTGTGATGGAATACTCTCCACTGGCCTGGATGAGTACAGCTCCAACAACACTCAAGAAGCTCAAAACCATCCAGGACAAAGCAGCCCGCTTGATTGGCATCCCATCCACCACCCTAAACATTCACTCCCTTCACCACCGGCGCACTGTGGCTGCAGTGTGTACCATCCACAGGATGCTCTGCAGCAACTCACCAAGGCTTCTTCGACAGCACCTCCCAAACCCGTGACCTCTACCAACAAGAAGGACATGGGCAGCAGGTACATGGGAACAACACCATCTGCACGTTCCCCTCCAAGTCACACACCATCCCGACTTGGAAATATATCGCCATTCCTTCATCGTTGCTGGGTCAAAATCCTGTAACTCCCTACCTAACAGCGCTGTGGGAGAACCTTCACCACACTGACTGCAGTGGTTCAAGAAGGCGGCTCACCACCACCTTCTCAAGGGCAATTAGGGATGGGCAATAAATGCTGGCCTGGCCAACGACGCCCACATCCCATGAACGAATAAAAAAAAAGAGATAAATGGTTTTGATGTAATAGCCATTACAGAGACAGGGGGCTTGATTTTTTTTTAACAGGTAGGTGCCTAGGAAGGTACAGCTTGTAGGCCCAGAGAAGCAGCTGTGCTTCCCCCAGGCCCGACAAGCCTACCTGCACCGAATGGACCCCCCCACTCCCTCCCAAATCGAGGACTCCCACCCTCTATCCATGCAAACAAAGACCAGCCTGTCAAAAAAAAAAAAAATGGGTGGATTGGGGGCGTGGGAGGCATTGAAAATTGCCACCATTTCAGACCCGCCTCCAACCCGCCCATTTCTGGTTTTCACGGGGGCGGGGGACCAACCTGCTCCCAGGCGGCAGGTCGGGCCTTAAAACCTTTCAAGGAGGCTTCAGGCCTCCATTTTTCATTAATTCCCAATTTCAAACTCTGGGTGGGCGGGGTTCCCGTGCATTCTGTTTTATGTCTCATGAAAGGAGGCAAGAAGGCCCGAGACTAACAGGTAGATGCTTAGGAAGGCACAGCTTGTAGGCCCAGAGGAGCAGGTGTGCTTCCCCGAGGCCCAAAAAGCCTACTTGCACTTAACGGATCCCCTCCTTCACCTCCCTCCCGGATCATGGACCTCCCACCCTCTATCCATGCAAAAAAAGACCAGCCTGTCAATCAGTTGGATGGGAAACCGACAATAAAATAGACATGATTTTGATGTAAGGACAAGGACGTCCAGGAAACCCGTACTAATGGCTTTCCTGACCTCACATTGACCCCCCGCACCCCTCCGGGCTCCGTTTTAAAATCACCACCATGGTTGCCAAGTGACCAAGATTGGGAAATAAATATTCCAGGGTACATGACATTTAGAAAAGACAGGCAGAATGGAAAAGGAGGAGGTGTAGCCCCAGTAATAAAGGATGACATAAGGACAGTGGTAAGAAAGGATCTTGGCTCGGAAGATTAGGAAGTAGAATTAGTATGGGTGGAAATAAAAAATAACAAGAGGCAGCAAATGTTGGTGTGGGTAGTTTATAGGCTTCCTAATAGTAGCTGTACCGTTGGACTGAGTATTAATCAAAGGTAATGCAGTAATCATGGAGGACTTTAATCTTCATATTGACTGAGCATATCAAATTGGCAAACGTAGTTTGGAGGACGAGGGCAAGGAATGCATTCAGGACAGTTTTCTAGAGCATTACATCATGGACCCAACCAGGGAATAGGCTATTTTAGATCTTGTATTGTTTAATGAGACAGGGTTAATTAGTAAACTCACAGTAAAGAATCCTTTGGGGAAGAGTGATCATAATATGATAGAATTTCACATTGAGTTTGAGAGTGACGTTCTTAAGTCAGAAACTAGAGTCTTAAACTTAAATAAAGCCAATTACATAGGTATGAGGGGTGAGTTGGCTAAGGTAGATTGGGAAATTAAAGGGTATGACTGTTGAAAAGCAATGCCAAACATATATAGAAATATTTCAATTTTCTCAACAAATATACATTCCATTGAGAAATAAAAACTCCATGAGAAAAGTGATCCACTAACTAAAGAAGTTAAGGATAGTATTAGATTAAAAGAAAAGGCCTATAATGTTGCCAAGAAGAGTAGTAAGTCTGAGGATTGGGAGAGTTTTAGAAATCAGCAAAGGGCAATCAAAAAATTGATGAAAAGGGAGAAAATAGATTGAGAGTAAACTAGCAAGAAATATAAAAACAGACTGTAAGAGCTTCGACAAGTATGTAAAAAGGAAGAGAGTAGCAAAAGTAATTGTTGGTCCCCTAGAGGATGAAACAGGAGAAATTATAATGGGGAATCAGGAAATGGCAGATGCATTAAACAAATATTTTGTATCTGTCTTCACAGTAGAAGACACAAAAAGCATACCAGAAATAATGGAGAACCAAGGGGCTAATGTGAGTGAGGAACTTAAAGTAATTATTATCAGTAGAGAAAAAGTACTTGAGAAACTAATGGGACTAAAAGTCAATAAATCCGCTGGACCTGATGGCTTACATCTGAGGGTTCTAAAAGATATAGTGGCTGCAGATATAGTGGATGCATTGGTTAGGATCTTCCAAAATTCCCTAGATTCTAGAACGGTCCCAGTGGATTGGAAGGTAGCATATGTAACCCTGCTATTCAAGAAAGGAGGGAGAGCGAAAACAAGGAACTACAGGCCAGTTCGCCTGACATCAGTTGTTGGGAAATTGCTGGAATCCATTATTAAGGAAATGGTAACAGGGCACTTAGAAAATCATAGTATGATTAGGTAGAGTCAACATGGTTTTATGAAAGGGAAATAGTGTTTGACAAATTTATTAGAGCTTTTTGAGGATGTAACTAGCAGGGTAGATAAGGGGGAACCAGTCGATGTGATATTTTTGGATTTTTCTAAAGGCATTTGATAAGGTGCCACATGAAAGGTGGTTACTCAAGATAAGGGCTCATGGGGTTGGGGGTAACATATCAGCATGAATAGAGGATTGGTTAACGGACAGAAAGCAGAGAGTAGGGATAAACTGGTCATTCTCAGGTTGGCAGGCTGTAACTAGTGGGGTGCCGCAAGGATCAGTGCTTGGGCCTCAGCTATTTACAATCTATGCTAATGACTTGGTTGAAGGGACCGAGTGTAATGTATCCAAGTTTGCTGTCGATACAAAGCTAGGTGGGAAAGTAAACTGTGAGGAGGACACAAAGAGTCTGCATGGGGATATAGACAGGTTAAGTGAGTGGGCAAGAAGGTGGCAGATGGAGTATAGTGTGGGGAAATGTGAGATTATTCACTTTGGTAGGAAGAATAGAAAAACTATTCAATATTGGTGTTCACTTGGGTGTCCTGATAGAAGAAATACAAAAAGTTAACATGCAGGTACAGCCAACAATTAGGAAGGCAAATGGCATGTTGGCCTTTATTGCAAGGGGGTTGGAGTACAAGAGTACAGAAGTCTTACCACAATTGTACAGGGCTTTGGCAAGACCTCACCTGGAGTATTGTGTACAGTTTTGATCTCCTTATCTAAGGAAGGGTATACTTGCCTTCGAGGCGGTGTAATGAAGGTTCATTAGATTAATTCCTGGGATGAGAGGGTTGTCCTATGAGGAGATATTGAGTAGGATGGGCCTGTACTATCTGGAATTTAGAAGAATGAGAGGTGATCTCATTGAAACGTATAAGATTCTGAGGGGGCTTGACAGGGTAGATGCTAAGAGGTTGTTTCCCTTGGCTGGAGAGTCACAGGATATGGGGTCAGCCATTTAAGACTGAGATGAGGAGGCATTTCTTCACTCAGGGTTGTGAATATTTGGAATTCTCTACCTCAGGGATGCTGAGTAATTAAATATATTCAAGGCTGAGATAGGTATTTAGATAGATTTTTGGACTCTAGGGGAATCAAGGGATATGTGAATCGGGCAGAAAAGTGGAGTTGAGGTTGAAGATCAGCCATGATCTGATTGAATGGTGGAGCAGGCTCGAGGAGCCGTATGGCCAACTCCTGCCCCTATTTCTTATGTACAGAGGGAGACTGATCACAACTTTCAAACTGTTGCATTATCCCTTTTTGTCTTACTTGCAAGAGAAAAAATGTCACGAAAAATAGTCCGCCCTAATGCTCACCGTCAACAAAATGATGTTAATTGGGCATTGGTAGCACAATGTTTGCAGTATGAATGGTATAATTTTAAAATTTTATCAATAGCTTTTGTGTCTAAATGTGAATCAGAAGCTATACACTAATTGTTTTTGTGCTAAGACATAGCCATTTTGCTTATTGCAATAATAAAAACAGAAAATGCTAGAAATACTCAGCAAGTGAAGCAGCATCTGTGGAGAAAGAAACAGTTAACCTTTCAGATCGAAGACCTTTTGTCAGAACTGGAAGATGTTAAAGAATGCTTTTGCTTATTACAATCTTGGTCTTAATAATATAAACATTACAGATAATCAGAATAACTGAAATTTAGCTCCATGTGCAATGACCTTTAGAAATTAAGATTATTAGGTGGATTAATGTATCTATTAAAATTGCAGAGTGGGCGAGGTCATATAAATGTATCAATTGTTCATCCACTAATATTGCCCATGTAGTAGTTTCTTTTCCCTGCCTGGATGATGCATGTTTCTGCCATTCCAAGATGGCCATTGCAATCCACTGAGCTCTTTTGTTCTGTTCAAGGCTAAAAGTGGAAATAGCACAGCATCATTAAATATTATTAATGCTTTCTTTGTGATGTAGAAAATCTTGAGGTTTAAATTTGTGCATAATTTTACATGGTTTTAATTTTTAATGACTATTAACAAACTTTGTTTGAGGTACTGAGAGTAATTTTTGTCTGATTTATTAAAGGTAAGTCCATCATATTAAACTCAATGGGGGGAAAAAATTGATAAGGCCTATTATTGGGAGCGGGTAGCGCGATCCGCTATTAACCCCTGCCCAATGGCCCCTGCGCCGGCAGGACGAGAACTTCATCTGGCTTCAGTCCTCAAGCAGTATTAAAATTTGGCTTTCCATGATGATTGAAGTAAATGTGCACTTTCCACCAGCAGGGGGAGGCCCAATCTCTTAAAGGGAGGATGTCTCTTCAAATTTCTTAAAGTTAGCGGTACCTGTTATTTGCTAAAAATAACAGTCTACAGTCTGCACAGAGTCTGAATGGGGATCAGTCATTGCACACGTAAAACACAGATGCAGGTCCCATCCCTACATTTACAAACTGATGAGTTATGTTAAAACATTGAATAAAGGTTGCGCACTACTAAATCCCACATCCTCCAATCTGCATGCCAGACCTCACTAATCTGCCGATTTAAGTTGGTACCAGGCCTGTGAGAAGGCCTCTAGTGCAAGAGGTGGACGGAAGGAGGGATATCCTATATCCACGGGAGGGGTGGTGGGGTGGGGGGGCAGGAGCAGCAGCAAGACGCCCTCCAGACGTATGCAGTGGGAGGCAGCAGGGGACAAAGTCAATGCCAGGCATGCAGCACCACGAACAGGGATGCAGTGCAGGAAGAAGTTTAATGCTTTGACACGAGTGGTCAAGATGAGTGAGGTCAACTGTCAAGTGGCATCTCCTACCAACTACACCACTAGCCGCATCCACTGCACCACACACTACACCCCCCATCACCCACCTACCAATAAACTCTTTCCATCAGTACTCAAATCTTCCAATCAGACGCTTCCTCTCACTCTCTTACACATTATTACCACTGTTGCAAGCTGCCCATGCACAACTCACAGGCCACACACACTGGCAGCTATTCAACCATAACAGGCACAGCACCCAGACACACGTCCCAATTTCTTGTAGGAGAAGGTGACTCATAACAGGAGGCTGCAAGTGGCAGTGGCATTTAGCCCCTCGAGCCTGTTCCGCCATTCAATGATATTATGGTTGATCTGTGACCTAACTCCATATACCCGCCTTAGCCCCATATCCCTTAATACCCTTGGTTCACAGAAATCTATCAATCTCAAATTTAGAATTCACAAGTGAGCTAGCATCAGCAGCCGTTTGCAGAAAAGCGTTCGAAACTTCGACCACCTTTTGCATGTAGAAATGTTTCCTAACTTTACCCCGCATGTCCTGGTTCTAAATGTTAGGCTGCATCCCCGCATCCTAGTATTCAAGTATAGGAGACCTCCAAAAACAGTTACAAATGTATTAGCAGCCCGAAGCAATAATCCAGCCACTATCCTGTATATCCTGCAAGGTCCCTTTAAATAGTGCTGGTGGGGTCCCTCTCGGCACTCTAAGACATGTTTAGATGATCGTGGTTAAGACTGTGTGTTGAGTTGAGCGTTAAATCCCAAAATGGTGTCTATCACTTTAAATCAGCTTTGCACAGTGATTGTATCCATTTTCTCCTTACTTTACATGTAGCTGGCGTTCGGTATTTGCACATGGGCTAATACCTATGCCAAGATGGCAACCGGCTCACGTCATGCTGGAAACGTGCATGGGCGCAGCCAAGACATTATCTTGGCGTCTTGAGAAGCCGCGTGGTGCCGAAACAACAGGAGCTACACAGCCCGATTTCGAGCCCAATAGCAACTTATGTTGGTATACTGCCTTTTAATGTAATGAAACATCCCAAGTCGCTTCTCATAGGAGACAGATGCACCGAGCAGTGTTGGAAGAATTAAAAGAGTTGACCAAATAGACTGTCATAAAGATAAGTTTTCAGAAAGCTTTTAAAGATGGGGAGGTAAATACCAAGGTAAGGAGGCTTGACTGGGGGTGGAACAAGGGGGAGTTTGAGGTGAGGACCAAAATGGCTGAAAACCTGGTCAGTTGAAAATAAACTTTGCTGTTCAAGAAGGGAAAGAGAGAGTAACTGGTAACTAAAGATTAGTTAGTCTAATGTCTGTTGTAGGCAAACCCTTAGATTCCATAAATTGAGATGAAATTAGTGAGCATTTAGCGATGCACAAGGTAATCAAGTGCAGCTAGCATAGATGTGTTTAAGGCAAGTCTTGTTTCACAAATGTAAGAGTTCTTATTGAAGAAAAAACTGATTGGATAAATAAAGGGCATGTAGTGGATGTGATTTATAGGGATTCTCAGAGCATTCAATCAGATGATTCCCAGGTTACATTACTTGACTGTGAGCAGCATCAGCTAAGACCCATTTTGTTCTCACTCGATGCAATACACACAAGCACATTTCAAACTGGGTTAGCGGGATAGTAATCAAGAGTGGGGACACTGGCCAATTTCCCCTCCCTGACCCATTGGAGCTGAAGGTAATTGTGACACCCCGACCTACACCCTGGCAGCGATCAGCTAACCAATTAAAGATCAGGGATAAAGCTTGGGACTTCCCAGGTCTATATGGCTGTCCTCATTGGATAAATTCACTGAGTCACCAGAAGAGCATTTTTAAAGATTTCAGACTTGTACCAAAAACCTTAGGAAACATGGAAGCTTAGATATAATAGGAACAGGAGTAGGCCATTCAGCCCCTCGTGCCTGCTCCGCCATTTGATAAGATCATCGCTGATCTGTGATCTAACTCCATATTCCTGCCTTTGGCCCATATCCCTTAATACCTTTGGTTGCCTGTTAGCGTGGATTTTGGACTGTTGAATTAAAGGCAACGATGAAGTGACTATTGGGTACATGGCGGTGGTCTTTACCCTAAAACCACACTGAAATGCGCTTTGTGTAGATTAGACTAACCCTAATTAAAAGCTTAAGTATAACACTTGACTACTAACAAAATGGACACTATTAAATAAAATGGATTCTGTGACTGTGGGAAAGACAGTTAGAAGTGTTGAGTTTGTACATTCCAAAACTGGCTTACAGTCTGGGAATACAAAAGACATTTCACAACGAACTGATAAAACTATAGAACCAGACTGCGTGAAACAAAGGCATACTGTCTTAAGGCGATAATAGTTGTTCGGACTCAATTGGTTAATGTGTAAGCAGTCCGTTGTTGCCATGCGGGCTTAATTGTGTGTGATCAAGATTAATGATGTAAAAGCTACTGAAAATCTGTATTTCAAAGGTATAAAAAAGCATGACAACCATTTTAAAGTTGAGAAGTTATCTGCGTGCATTGCGGAATGTCCAGTCTTCTCCCAAAGCTTTGTCCAATAAACTGCATGTTGAATCTTTAAGTCTGACTCCGAGTGGTGATTTTTTTACCACAACAATTGGCGTAGTCGGCAGGATTACTAAACGCCTATCAGTTTTACCCCGCCACAGTATGATAACGAAGTTCGACAAGTTCGGGGGCTATTCACGAATAATAGATACAATATAAATCTGACCAACGAGGGGAGACCTTCCCTGACAAATTATATAACTCGCGTTGAGAATGCTAAGAAAATTCAACAATTATATTAACACCTCCTAACTCAAGTCTTAAAACAAAGCGAGACATGGAATGGAGGTGGATAATCGTAAAAGAGATAGATTTGGACATCTTGAAAACACAGAGATTAGGACTTGGAGTTAGAAATTCCAGTCCGCAGTCCCACGTACATCTGTATGTGGGAGAGACAGTGTTTATTTCAGACAGGCTGCGTGCTCCAGAGAGAGAGAGAGAGAGAAAGAGAAAGAGACTAGGCAATTCCTCTCTCCTGTTTTGTTTTCTGATTTGGTTTCGGGTAAAGGGATTATTCCTTTGGACAAAATAAATAACAAAAGATGATTTGACAAATTAACCCCTTGGACTCTCAAGAAGAGCCGCAATGGATTTTCTGTGTTTCTTTTAAAACAGGTGACCCTGGTCTTTGGGACCACATGACTGTTGATGTTGCAGGATTACCAAGAGTAATTACAAAGTTACGATGCAACCTTTGCTGGACAAATTTGGTGCATGAAACGATCCAGTGATGTTAAAGATTTAAGACTTTAGCTGCAGACATCAGCAGATACCAAATGTCACAGCGTGGTGATATCAACCTGATTCTCTTCCTTTGAAAACATTTTGATTTGTTTTGTTTTAACCCATTTATTGTCTTCTGAGACAGAGTGCTCGAGGTGGGAAGATATGGGAGTTACATCCAAAATTAATTATGAGCACTTCATCTCTACTATAAAAACCACAAAGCCTGGACATAATTTGTTTCTGAAATTGGAATTGATAAGAAAAATTTATATGAGTTGCTATTCAAGCACTCGAGGGAGAAAAATTTACTGGTAATTTAAGGGGATAATCAAATTATATTTTTAAATAAAAGAAGTCCAGTCTAAATGGTTCCTATTGAATGCTGTGTATCAAGGAAGAATTCTTTTCGAAAAAAAAAATTTTACATTGACAAATCTTGTCAGTCCAACAATACTGCTCTCAAGTTGGGATAATTGTGAAATGATAGAAGGGACTCGGGCACAATATAGTGGGATATTTTGGGAAATAAAAGCGGTTCAAGAAGAAATTACGTAAAATAAATAAATTTTGGGATATTGGAGCTGACTGTAAATATTGTATCGGACAGTAACATTAGTTTGGCAACATTAGATCAAAAGGTCAGAGATTTAGGGCCTCGCATTAAAGATATATTTAAAAATAAATGAAAATACAGATAAGGAATTCTCTAAAGATCAAATACTGATCATACATTTGCACAGGACAGCTACAGTGCTAGAAACACATGCCCGAACCAATAATAAATTAATAAAAGACGAATATAATGTATCTTAGTTGGCGGCTGCTAATGACATCCGCAGTACATATGGTAACTGGATTGTGGAACAGACACGAGAGAACCTAGCCCAGATACAGGCAGGGGAAGTACCCTTATGAATAACGAATCAACAAACTGAGGGTGAGCCTGACCTGTGGGCATGATGGAGGTGGTACCTCCAACCGGCTGTTACCAAACAAGAACATCACCCCTTGCCAATTCAGGGCAATGGTGCGGGTGTACCCCACACAAGTGGAGTGTAAACCTGACGGAGGAAGGCTCCTAGGGTTGGTACTAGTAATAGTGGTGATGGCACCCGAAACCCAGGGACGAGAGGTGTAACAAGAATATTGGGGTAATGAAGGACGGAATGCACATATCCCATCACAATATGTTACCATATGCTGAAAAAAAAATTTTTTTTAAAGGGAATTTGGCTGGAACAAAATTAAAGGTATGTGTTACTAGACATGCTGTCACTGTATGTCCACATAGTGTCGGACACAGCCCAGAAGCACAGGATAATTTACAACAGAAATGTGTATGTGCCGCCTCAACAGCCGAATAGCATAAAGATAGGGCACTTTGCACCCAAAATCTGTAACATGTAACCTGAGAGTTACGGGTTAGGCATACGCACAGAACATCACGGATGTTCAATACCCGAAAGGCTGTGTATTAAATGCCGGACCAATGTTGCATGGACTTTGTTAGTATTGGTCTCTATGATTATTAAGCCATAATCATGACCAACAGGGGGATCTGTTAGCGTGGATTTTGGACTGTTGAATTAAAGGCAACGATGAAGTGACTATTGGGTACATGGCGGTGGTCTTTACCCTAAAACCACACTGAAATGCGCTTTGTGTAGATTAGACTAACCCTAATTAAAAGCTTAAGTATAACACTTGACTACTAACAAAATGGACACTATTAAATAAAATGGATTCTGTGACTGGGAAAGACAGTTAGAAGTGTTGAGTTTGTACATTCCAAAACTGGCTTACAGTCTGGGAATACAAAAGACATTTCACAACGAACTGATAAAACTATAGAACCAGACTGCGTGAAACAAAGGCATACTGTCTTAAGGCGATAATAGTTGTTCGGACTCAACTGGTTAATGTGTAAGCAGTCCGTTGTTGCCATGCGGGCTTAATTGGTTAATGTGTGTAATCAAGATTAATGATGTAAAAGCTACTGACAATCTGTATTTCAAAGGTATATAAAAGCATGACAACCATTTTAAAGTTGAGAAGTTATCTGCGTGCATTGCGGAATGTCCAGTCTTCTCCCAAAGCTTTGTCCAATAAACTGCATGTTGAATCTTTAAGTCTGACTCCGAGTGGTGATTTTTTCCCACAACATTGCCAAAAAGCTATCTATCTCAGATTTAAATTTAGCAATTGAGCTCGTATCAATTGCCGTTTGCAGAAGAGAGTTCCAAACTTCTACCACCCTTTGTGTGTAGAAATGTTTTCTAATCTCGCTCCTGAGAGGTCTGGCTCTAATTTTTAGACTGTGCCCCCTACTCCTAAAATCCCCAACCAGCGGAAATACTTTCTCTCTATCCACCCTATCAGTTCCCCTTAATATCTTATGAACTTTGATCAGATCACCCCTTAACCTTCTAAACTCCAGAGAATACAACCCCAATTTGTGTAATCTCTCCTCGTAACTTAACCCTTGAAGTCCGGGTATCATTCTAGTAAACTTATGCTGCACTCCCTCCAAGGCCAATATGTCCTTCCGAAGGTGCGGTGCCCAGAACTGCTCACAGTACTCCAGGTGTGGTCTAACCAGGGTTTTGTATAGCTGCAGCATAACTTCTGCACAGATAGGATGGATACTAAGGAGCTTTTTCCCTTCGTTGAGGGTTCTATAACAAGGGGACATAGATTCAAGGTAAAAGGCGGGAGGTTTAGATGGGATTTGAGAAAGAACTTTTTCACCCAGAGGGTGGTTGGAGTCTGGAACTCACTGCCTGAAAGGGTTGTGGAGGCAGGAACCCTCACAACATTCAAGAAGCATTTGGATAAGCACTTGAAATGCCATAGCATACAAGGCTACGGACCAATTGATGGAATATGGGATTAGAGTAGACAGGGCTTGATGGCCGGCGCGGACACGATGGGCCGAAGGGCCTCTATCCGTGCCGTATAACTCTATGACTCTATGACTATGACCCTTGTACTCGAGTCCTCTAGATATAAAGGCCAGCATTCCATTTGCCTTCTTGATTATTTTCTGCACCTGTTCATGACACTTCAATGATTTATGTACCTGAACCCTTAAGTCCCTTTGGACATCCACTGTTTTTAACTTTTTATCATTTAGAAAGTACCCTGTTCTATCCTTTTTTGATCCAAAGTGGATGACCTCACATTTGTCTACATTGAATTCCATTTGCCACAGTTTTGCCCATTCACCTAATCTATCAATATCGCTTTGTAATTTTATATTTTCATCTACACTGCTTACAATGCCACCAATCTTTGTGTCATCGGCAAACTTAGATATGAGACTTTCTATGCCTTCATCAAAATCGTTAATAAATATTGTGAATAATTAAGGCCCCAAGACAGATCCCTGCGGGACTCCACTAGTCACATCCTGCCAATGTGAGTACCTTCCCATTATCCCTACTCCCTGTCGCCTTTCGCTCAGCCAAGTTCCTAACCAAGTCCATACTTTTCCCTCGATTCCATGGGCTTCAATCTTAGCTAACAGTCTCTTATGTGGGACCTTATCAAATGCCTTCTGGAAGTCCATATAAATAACATCCATTGACATTCCCCTGTCCACTACTTTAGTCACCTCTTCAAAAATTCAATTGGGTTTGTCAGGCACGACCTACCTTTCACAAATCCATGCTGGCTCTCTCTGATTAACTGAAAATTCTCGGTGTTCAGTCACCCTATCCTTAATTATAGACTCCAGCATTTTCCCCACAACAGATGTTAGGCTAACTGGTCTATAATTCACCGGTTTCCCTCTCTCTACTTTCTTAAAAAGTGGAGTGACATGTGCAATTTTCCAATCCAGAGGGACAGTTCCTGAATCTAGAGAACTTTGAAAGATTATAGTTAGGGCATCTGCAATGTGCTCACCTACTTCCTTTAAAACCCTGGGATGGAAACCATCTGGTCCTGGGGATTTGTCACTCTTTAGTGCTATTATTTTCTTCATTACTGTTGCTTTACTTATGTTAATTTTATCGAGTCCCTGTCTCCGATTCAATATAAGTTTTCTTGGGATTTCCGGCATGCTATCCTCTTTTTCGACTGTAAATACTGACGCAAAGTAATTGTTCAACATGTCTGCCATTTACCCATTGTCAATGACAATATCACCACTTTCAGTTTTTCAGTCATATAAGAACTGTATTAATGAAAATATTTTCTCAGAAACAGAATATTTTTGTAACAGGGCTTCACCACAAAAGTGAAAAAAGTTGGAGCTAAAACGTACTGTTTGAAGATATAGTTCTGTTTTTCCAACTCTGGTAAAAGTTGTTTCCTCAGGATATTAAAAGGACTTGCGCTGTGGAGAACATGGACTTGCTGAGGCCGTGTGTTTATTTTTTTCTATAACGCTATGTTACATTCTGTTTATTCTTCATTATTCAAATGAAAGGTTTCTTGCCAACAGCATTATTTGGTTCAGAGTTGAGTTAGGCCTTACCATTTTTCACGTATTGAACAAGATCATTAGCAACTCGTGGCAAAAGCAAAGAACATCTTGTTCTACGATGGCCTCAGCAGAAACTGAAAGTCAGTGAAAGTTCATTGCCAGTCCCTGCCATAGAAAATGTTGGCCACATTGTTCTTTTGATTTATGACTAATAATTCATCCAAGAATACCTCAACAAAGCCATATTGTTTACATTGGTTTGCTACAAGCAAATGCTAATCATTCACTAAATTTCTTATGCTGTCTTTTTTTTAAAGTGTTCTTTGAGTTATTTAGTGTTTAAACATATTTTTCACTCTTTTTCTGCCCATATTTGTTTCTGAAATCTATCATGCTCCTGAGATGGAAAAAGAGACCGTGGATCTTTCCATTAATATCATTGTGATTGATCAAAGGTACGTCAGGTATCAAATCATAAAGACCAATTTCCTCCGTGTTAGTGAGAGGAAATAGTAAAGGTGACCCATATCACCATCTATGCGAATAGGGGAATAGTGGTTGCTAGAAGTTTCCTTCAGATTGGAGATTCTGTAAAGGGCGACCAGCAACTTTCAGGTAGGTTAGTCGGTTCCATGGAGCAAACTTTTCAGGGTATCAGGACTGCAATGTGTGGATAGGAGGAGGGATTCTGCTGCCAGAAACATTAGCTACATGTTAAAAATTTTATTCCAACTTTACTGCAAGCCTGCAGCGTACAAGTTCCTGCCCCATTTGGTCCGAGCACCAGTTCAGAGGTGGCAGTCCCAGCTGATACGTGCCCAATACGATATAATAAGTTTAAATTGTATTGGAAAACCAGCCAAATTCAGCCTTAGTCAAATTGGACATGTACAAAAAGCGCACCGGCAGACTTGGGAAGCTGGGCAGAGTGTGAGGGCAAGGTGGAAAATCACCCCTTAATGTTTAATATTTCTTTGAGATTTTGTAGCTAGTAAACATTGTAAAGAATTTAAAATTTGGTTATTGCACATTTTTTAATCATTCATGGGATGTGGGCATCGCTGTCAAGGCCAGCATTTATTGCCCATCACTAATTGCCCTTGAGAAGGTGGTGGTGAGCACCACCTTGAACAACTGCAGTCAGTATGGTGTTAGGAAGGGAGTTCCAGAATTTTGACCCAGCGCCGATGAAGGAATGGCGATATATTTCCAATTCGGAATGGTGTGTGACTTGGAGGGGAATGTGCAGGTGGTGGTGTTCCCATGTTCCTGCTGCCCTTATCCTTCTAGGTGGTAGAGGTCGCAGGTTTGGGAGGTGCTGTTGAAGAAGCCTTGGCAGTGCATCCTGTAAATGGTGTACACTGCAGCCACAGTGTGCCGGTGGTGAAGTGAGTGGTGGATGGGGTGCCAATCAAGTGCGCTGCTTTTGTCCTGGATGGTGTCGAGCTTCTTGAGTGTTGTTGGAGCAGCACTCATCCAGGCAAGTGGAGAGTATACCATCACACTCCTGATTTATGCCTTGTAGATGGTGGAAAGGCTTTGGGGAGTCAGGTGAGTCACTCGCCGCAGAATACCCAGCCTCTGACCTGCTCTTGTAGCCACAGTATTTATGTGGCTGGTCCAGTTACGTTTCTGGTCAATGGTGACCGTCAGGATGTTGATGGGGCAATTCGGTGATGGTTATGCCGTTGAATATCAAGGGGAGTTGGTTAGACACTCTCTCTTGTTGGAGATGGTCATTGCCTGGCACTTGTCTATTGCGAATGTTACTTGCCACTTATCGGCCCAAGCCTGGCTGTTGTCCAAGTCTCGCTGTCTGTGGACACGGACTGCTTCATTATTTGAGGGGTTGCGAATGGAACTGAACACTGTGCAATCATCAGTGAACATCCCCTTCTCTGTACTTTATGATGGAGGGAAGATCATTGATGAATCAGCTGAAGGTGGTTGGGCCTGGGACACTGCCCTGAGGAACTCCTGCAGCAATGTCCTGGGGCTGAGATAATTGTCTCCAACAACCACTACCATCTTCGCTGACTGAGCACAGGCTAGCAATTGGAACACATGACTCTCTTACTTAATGCTATACAAATGGGTGTCTTTTAAGTTCCCTTTCTTCTGATATCATCAGGTTATATGGAAGGAATTATGTGGACAGTGCCTGACGTGTAGAATGGAGGTTTTATCATCTAAATATTCAACAAGTGACAGAAGACTTAAACCTCACCTAGGTATTAGAATTAATTAACTTGGATTAACAGGGCTCAGTTCTTTTATTTATTATCTATTTCCTGTATTATTGTACTGAGCCTTCAAAGGACTACCAGCTGTAGCATCCTCTCAGTACAGGTCCTGGTCATCAGACACAAAGCTGGGTTCGGATTTGGGAATGAATGAAAAGCTCTGAGGGCACTGACTTGGTATTTTCGATAACTATATTTTTGTTTGACAGTTGTGTAGCCAGAAGCTGTCAGATCTGAGTATCAGTGTAACAGTCTTTTCCCAGATCACCAGTTCCCTGTTTCATTGTACTGCCATTCCGGTGAAGGCAAACAGAGGACTTTGTGAGTTTATCTTTCTTATGTAAAAGTGTTACATCAAGGATGCAAGTTGTTTAAAGTACTGCAGACAGCGGTTGAAGTATTCTTGACTTGTTCTTTTGAAAAAGGCACGAGGTGTGAAATCTGCTGTGCTTGCTCTTGCTTCTGTTTAATTTTACTTAATTTAACTTGATTCGTAGTTTGTAGCTTGAGATGTATGGTCTATCATTTACCCCATCCATCATGGAGCGTATTAGGCATCTCATACTATTCTTCACCCTGGATCATGCCACCTCCTCCTAGATATAAGATTCTACATAAGGTGAAGAAAAAGTACTGGAGAAATTAATGGGACTAAAAGCCGACAAATCCCCTGGACCTGATGACCTACATCCTAGGGTTTTAAAAGAGGTAGCTGCAGAGATATTGGTTTTGATCTTCCAGAATTCCCTAGATTCTAGAATGGTCCCCATGGATTGGAAGGTAGCAAATGTCACCCCGCTATTCAAGAAAGGAGGGAGAGTTAGGCCAGTTAGGGAAAATGCTACAATCTACTATTAAGGACATAGCAATAGGACACTTAAAAAATCATATGATTAGGCAGTGTCAACATGGCTTTATGAAAGAGAAATTGTGTTTGGTAAATCTATTAGAGTTTCTTGAGGGTGTAACTAGTAGTGTAGGTAAAGGGGAGCCAATGCAAGTAGTATATTTTGATTTTCAAAAGCCATTCAATAAGGTGCCACATAAGTTATTACAAAAGATTAGGGCTCATGGAATTGAGGGTAATATACTAGCGTGGATTGCGGATTGGTTAATGGACAGGAAACGGAGGGTAGGAATAAACAGGCCATTTTTGGGTTGGCAGGTTGTAACTAGTGGGGTGCCACAAGGATCAGTGCTTGGGCCACAGCTGTTTACAATATATATCAATGACTTAGATGTGGGGACTGAGTGTAATGTATCCATGTTTGCTGATCATACAAAGCTGGGTGGGAAAGTAAGCTGTGTGAAGGATGCAAAGAATCTGCAAAGGGAAATCGACAGATTAAGTGAGTGGGCAAGAGGGTGGCAGATGACGTATAATGTGGGGAAATGTGAAGCTATCCACTTTGATTGGGAAAAATAGAAAAACAGAATATTTTTTTAAATAGAGGGAAACTATTAGGTGTTGGTGTTCAGAGGGATTGGGTGTTCTTGTACTCGAAATGCGGAAAGTTAACATGCAGTTACAGCAAGCAATTAGGAAGGCAAATGGTATGTTGGCCTTTATTGCAAGGGAGTACAAAAGTAAGGAAGTCTTGCTGCAACTGTACAAGGTTTGGTGAGACCTCACCTGGAGTGGTGTGTGCAATTTTGGTCTCCTTACCTAAGGAACGATATACTTGCCTTAGCTGCGATGCAACAAAAATTCACTAGATTGATTCTTGGGATGAGAAGGTTGTCCTACAAGGAGAGATTGAGTAGAATGGGCCTATACTCTGGAGTTTCGAAGAATAAGAGATGATTTCATTGAAATATATAAGATTCTAAAAGGGCTTGACAGGGTAGATGCTGTGAGGCTGTTTCCCCTGGCTGGAGAGTGTAGAACTAGGGGGCATAGTCTCAGGATATGGAGTTGGACATTTAGGACTGAGATGAGGAATTTCTTCACTTAGGGTTATGAATATTTGGAATTCTCTACCCCAGAGGGCTGTGGATGCTCAGTCGTTGAGTGCATTCAAGAATGAGATCGATAAATTTTTGGACTGTAAGGGAATCAAGGGATACGGGGATTGGGCAGGAAAATGGAGTTGAGGTCGAAGATCAGCCATTATCTTTTTGAATGGTGGAGCAGGCTCAAGGGGCTGTGTGGCCTACTTCTGCTCCTACTTCTTATGTTCTTAAGGTTATATATTGGTTTATAGGAAATGTGGGCTCAACTGTGGTCCTTTGCTCTAGGTGTAATAGACATTATTTTAACTACTTGATTACCTCAAAAAGAGGGGAGGGGGCAATGATTCTTCAGATGGTTCTCGCATCGGAAATTCACTCCCATCTGTTAACTCCAACTGTAAATATCAATTAAGACAGATATTTAAACATGAAAAATTAGAGTTTAGAATTTAGGGCTCGATTTTAGGAGGAAGGCAGGTTGGCAATGGGGGATCGACTGGGTGCGTGGGTAACGCGCCCAGTGAAATCGGGGTGCTCTGCACACGATCGCAGCCTAATTGAAGCCACTTACCTTGGCTTCTGGGTTTCGCGCTGGAAACTGCGCAGCCACGTCATAGGCTGTCAGCTGGAGGAGCCCTATTTAAAGAGGCAGTCCTCCACTGACTGATGCTGCAGAAAATAGGCAAAATTACATCATGGAGAAGCCCAGGGGAAAGGCTGCTCCCAGGATTAATGATGCCTCACTCCAGGTCTTACTAGATGGGGTGAGGAGGAGGGGAGGACAGAGATCTTCTCCCTGGCGGACGGGAGGAAGTGGCCTGCCTCTGCCACCACGGAGGCCTGGCTCGAGGTGGCAGAGGAGGTCACCAGCACCACCAACATATCGCCCACCTGCATATAGTGCAGGAGGCGCTTCAATGACCTTAGTAGGTCAGCCGAAGTGAGTACACTTACTCATTCCCCTACACTCTGTCTGCCACATCACCGCCCCCACCGCACATCTCCTTCTGCACTGCCAACACTACTCTATCACATCACTCCTCACACCCACTCAAAGCTCATCCTCATCTTACCTGCACTTACTCACCTCGCCAGTACTCATCCCGCCACTACCACTCAACCCAATCCTCATACAATCTCATGGCTCTATCTCATACTCACTCTCTCATGCATCTCTTTCATGGTCAGCCTCACCCAACCTGCCACTACCCGTGCTGCAGCCACAGGGCATGCATCACATATGTGCAGTAGGAAGCGTAAGGCAACGTGTCGTGAGCATGAAGGGGATGCACAAGGGTGTATGAGGGTTTGTCATGGTTTTTACTTATATTTGATTTCTGATCAACTCACATTACATATTATATTGTCACCACTACTACTACGTCTTTGCGAATCTTGTCTGGTTTGTGCAATATTGCCCTTTCCTGAGGATCACTATGAAGACCCACACCTGATGCCACCCATTGTGTCACTGCAGAGTGGGTGTAGGTGTATTTGCAGGGCTGTTTTGTGCAGACAACTGAGAGACGTCAGCGATGTCCCCGGTGGCACCCGGAAGGATGCGGAGGAGAAGTTGTTGAGGGCAGTAGTGACTTTGACAGCGACAGGTAAGAAGATGGTGCTCGGGCCAGCCGGGAGCAGCTCGGCATGAAGGAGGCTGCAGATGTCCACGACTACATGTCGAGTGACTCTGAGCCTCTGTGTGCACTGCTCCTTAGAGAGGTCCAGGAAGCTGAGCCTCGGTCTGTAGACCCTGTGGCGAGGGTAGTGCCTTCTGTGACGCATCTCTCTCTGCCGTTGCCCTCCCTCCTGCTGTGCAGTTGGATGTGTCACAGCACTGTGTTGTGGAGTTCCACATATCAGAGGTGGACGGCAAGGCTGGTGATGCTGTTTGTCCTCCTTCGAGGTCATGACTGCAGCTATGGCGGCCTCCATCCAGAAGATGTACGTTTGTGGGGGTCCGCAAGGTAGGTAAATGTGTCGGCACACTGGGGTTGAGGTTGCAAGTTGGTGAATTTTATTGTTCGGAGGAGGGTGGTGGAGGCCAAACTTTGTTCCAAGTGACAGAGTGGCCTCCTGCAATGAGTGAGTATCTCCCCGCACCCCCCCCCCCAAACCTGTCAAATGGACCTTTGCAGTTGCCACAGGCTGGTGGCTGCAACATGTCCATTTCAACTTGGAGTGTTTTCCCCCAGTACGGGAAACAGTCTCAGTTGAGTTGAAAATCCCATCCCTCCTAAAATATCATGTCAATCATGTCTGCAAACGACCTGAACTATGTAAATAATTTGTTTAAGTGGGATCCCGCTGGCTTTAATTGCTGGCTGGAGTGCCGCATGCGGGGGCTGCGCGCGCATCTAAGCGCGTCACTGGGGAACCCGGAAGTGGGCGGGTTGGAGCCGGGCTCCGGACCCGCCCCAGGAATCCCCGATTTTCCGAGCCCCCCCACCCCCCGCCACGAACCCACCGTCTCAGACGTCCAAAAATCGAGCCCCTAGTGTTCTAATATGTAGACAGTCAGGTTTGATGCTGTCATCATTCAAAATGGGTTCTCCTGTATATAGGGACAGTTGTTGGCCATTCAGCCCCACAAATCTGTTCTGCCATTCAGTTAGATCATAGTTGATCTGTACCTCAACTCCATTTACCTGCCTTTGCTCCATATCCCTTGATACCCTTGCGTAATAAGAATCTATAGATCTCCGTCTTGAAGGTTTCAATTGACCCAGCATCCACAGCACTTTGGGGGAATGAGTTCCAAGTTTGTAAAATGTGAACTTGTTTCCTTGTCCCATATTTTTCCTTTTATGTGCACATAGCATAGAATGAAGGATTTCATGTGCAGAAAATGACATGGGTCCAGAAATTACTTTCAAAACAATGATGAGCCTAACAGCACTTACCGTTATTAAGGGTGAAATCGAAGAGCACATTTTGGCAACCGCACACGTGCAGTCAAACGTGACAATCCGGAACTTGTTCTTCCTGGTTTACCAGTAACGTGACCGCTTCGCTGTAAAGGGATATCGCCGGCTGCAATCAATAGAATCAACAGACCAATGCCAACTTGCTCTCCCACCCGGCTGGAAATGAACTAATCTCGCCACAAAACAGGTATGTTTAGATTTTTTTTTTAGGTCTAAATTAAGTGTTAACAGCGTGGTAAGTCTTAATGACTGCCAAACAACCCCTCTGGCACTAAAAATTAAATTTTAAAAATGTGGAGTCTTATTACTCCTGATTTTAGACATAAGGTCATGGAATCGTTACAGCACAGAAGGAGGCCATTCGGCCCATTGAGCCTGTGCCGGATTTTTGTAAGAGCAATCAGTTAGTCCCATTCCCCCAAAAATATAAATTGTTTGGAGATGCCAGGGATTGAACCCAGGGCCTCATACATGCAAAGCATGTGCTCTACCACTGATCTACATAACCACTGACATTTAAAAAAAAATTAATTAAAAAGTTAATTTTTTAAAAAACTTTTTCCTTCTGTCTCTTTTATCTCCGCCTTTTAATCTTATCCTCTCTCTTTATTTCGCTTTTTCTGTCATTTTATAATACCTTATCGGGCACATCCGGGTTTTTAGTCTGCGCTGTTTGTCCATGAACTGCACTTCCTGGTCCTCACTGTGTGGCTTACTTCAAGCTGATTGGTCGAAGGGCCTCAGCGATCCTTTCACCACTCACACAGCCTGGGAAAGAACGCTGATGTTATTTGAACAAGGAAATTGCTGCCAAAAAGAACGCGATAACTTAGTGGGTGAATTTAAATCTAATGAGCGGCGAGCACTGCTGGTTCGTGCTCGGAGCAATTTCTGGCCCATTGTGCATAGATTTTGCAGAAATCTTAAAAGTTTAGTCTAATTTTAGAGAATCTGACATTAGTTGTGTTTTAATTATGTGAACAGATATAAAATGGTGATGGATTTTCATAAGACTTCAAGAACAGTAGAATCCAATGTTATAAATAACAATACCATATTTATAACAAAAAATACATCCAGTTACTTTGTGTCAGAAGCTGGTTTTACAACTGCCTATAATTCAAAACATTTTAAATTTGTCACTAAACTGACACATTTTGATGATCTGTCTAGAGTCGTAAAAACCTTCCGCAGTGTTGCATGCCTCTCCTGCATTAGGTTGTCTGCTTTCAAGTAACTTCCATCTCTTACTTTTGTCTGATTTCGCTTTGCTGAGCAGACTTTGCTTGTCAGTCCTCAATGTAACAGGGTAGTTAGTGGAATTCTACATACTTATAAAAAGAAAGCTGGAGATAGGCAAACCTATTGAAACAGACTATTTAATGGCATGATATTAAAATGCAAAGGGTGGTTATGTGAGGGTTTCAAGCCATATTGCTGACGTGCTTTGTTGATTTGAGTCAATTTGGTCCTGCTGAGTTTAAAAGCATTAACACAGTATTTGGAATGTTGAGGTTCTAATGTTTACTATCTTCATGCCTTCATCGTCGCTGGGTCAAAATCCTGAAACTCACTACCTAACAGCGCTGTGGGAGAACCTTCACCACACGGACTGAAACGGTTCAAGAAGGTGGTTCACCACCTTCTCGAGGGCAATTAGGGATGGGCAATAAATGCTGGCCTTGCCAGCGTGCTCACATCCCATGAACGAATAAAAATAAATACACGGTGGCTGATTTAGCTCATAAAATTAAATTATTAAAAACAATTCTTTTTGCATCTTGTTTTTACTTAAAAAGAACTTTCTTAAAGGTCTAATAAAACCTATTCTTTGTACATAGCCTAAAAATTAGAGCCAGGACTTTCAGTAGTGAAGTTAGGGAACACTTCTACACGCAAAGGGTGGTTGAAGTTTGGAAATCTCTTCCATAAACGGCAGTTGATGCTCGCTCAACTGTTAATTTTAAATCTGCGATTGATAATACCTTTTTGGTTAACAAAAATCTAAGGGATATGGGGGTAAGGTGGGTATATGGAGTTAGGTCACAGATCATCCATGATCTCATTGAATGGTGGAACAGGCTTGAGGGACTAAATGGCCTACTCCTGTTCCTATATATCTACATTTTTTTCAAACAACAAGACAAAGCTCGTGGGAGGGGACAAAGTCGACGTACTTGGGTGGGCCTCGGAGAGGGGGAGTGAACAAAGCTGAAGCTGGACTGCTTGTGGGAGGGGATCCTTAGGAGGGGATGGAGGGAGCATAAGTGGAATATTTGAGGGAGAATCTATGAAGGGAAAGAAAGAATAAGGCTGAAGTACTTGGGGATGATCCTAAATGGGAGCAGAATAAAGCCCCAAAGGAGAAAACAGATATCAGGTATAATGGGTAAAATATCTGGGGTGGAGAATTAATGGAGGGAGAAATAAAAACTGTCATGGCAGTTGAAAGCGAGGTAATTTTTTTCCAACAGTGTGGCCCATGGTGTCACATGGTTAGCATGGACCAATACAGGGATGTGACTGGTCACTTTTTTTCATTTTTAAAAAATCATTCTCTGTCATAATTACAAAGTTCTATAAGCTCATGAAAGCACATCTATTTTTATGTCTTTAATTTGAAGTACATGAAATTCAGGTCAGTTTTCAACATATCACTACTTTTCAATAGATGAAGCTTACTTGAGGTTTTACAACGGTTTAAACTTTATTAGCAATATATAAACAAGCCTCTGTTCCATATGTTAAACTATTTACTTACCATTTTCCAAATGAATATAATTCAACCAAGAAATCCAGTTTCAGTGAAATCCAGTTTTCGTCAATCACTAGTTCATTTCTGTAACATTTCTTTCTCTTGTTGAAATTGAAATATTTTTGGAGGTTTACCATTGATGTTTAATAGCCGTCCCCTTGTGATCATCCCCTTATTGTATACGTGAATAACTTGGAATGTTTGTTTTTATCACAACAGTTTGACAGAAAATTCCTTTCTTGTATTTCACTCATGACTTTTGTGACCTTCAGATTGTAAGCATTAATAGAAAGTTACTGACAATCAAATGTGATTAAAAATGTACCACAGACCTATTGAACTGCATTCAAGGAGGGCTGTGTGTCACTTTCACTGCAGAGCTTCTGAGAGTCAGATGCCAGAATAGGTAACTACATGAGAATCTAGACAAGTAAACATTTGCCAACATAAAATAATTACAGGCGCCACTGTTACCGTTATACTAGCAAAAAGCAAATTTCTATACTTTCAAAAGCTTAGCTGTTGTCCTTGGACCTAAAAGTCATTTTTTTTTGTCTGATCCGATTTCAATTACTGTCAGTAGCATTCCTACTCCTCTCAGTAATACTGTATGTGGAACGACTTCACATAAAATGCTAGAGATCATACTGGATATTTGTTGGTCTTTAACATCTCCTGATATTACCTAGAATTGCATAGAAACAGGCCATTAGGTCCAACTAATCTATGCCAGTGTTTATGCTCCACACCAGCCTCCTCCCACTCTATTTACTTCATCTCACCCTATCGACATATCCTTTAAATCCTTTCTCCCTCATGTGCTTATCTAACTTCCCTTTAAATGCATTTATGCTATTCGCCTCAACCACTCCATGTGGTAGCAAGTTCCACATTCTAACCACTCTGAGTAAAGAAATTTCTTCTGAATTCCTTATTGGATTTATTAGTGACTATCTTATATTTATGGCCAGTAGTTCTACATCTTCTCTACATCTGCCCTATCTAACCTCCTCATAACTTTAAAGACCTTTATCACTTCACCTCTGTCTTTTTTTAAAAAAAGAAAAGAGCCCCAGCCTGATTGTTGTACCTTCTCACTTCTGGTTTGTTATCTCTGAGGTGCTTTGGTCTCCATCAGCAACTTTTATTGTAGAACTGTGCAATGGTTTTAGGTCATGGGGGTGGGTGGGGAAGTTCTGTTTGGAAAGGGGACATAGAAATGTATTCAGATACTAACTCGATGAAATATAGCATCCAGCTCTTAATTGCTGTTTCCCTTGGCAGATGAATACTCTCTAATTTAAAAAGGAAAATTTTCAGTACCGACCTCTCTCTTTGTATCCAGCCCATTGCTCAGTTGCCGTGATTAAAAACCTGATCAAATTTCTTACAGAAAATATAATGTGTTGTGCTAAGAATATGTGGTTTGAAAGGAGTATGGATTTTTTTTTATATAGTGCTTGTAACGTAGATCACAGTTATGGCCAAATTTTATTGTTTTTTTTTCTCAATGTTTATATTTGAAGTCCAAAATAAACTACAACTTGACTTAGTGGCAACCAAAATTGCCTCTTTGAGATGACTTCTCCATTTGCTACATCTTGGTTACAATGGAAGATTTTAATTTTCACATTCTATAAGAAGCAGAACAGCACAAGTAGTAAAGGCAACGGCCTATAAATTGGCCACACAGCACCCATTTTTAGGGCAGTAACTGGCCTACTAAGCTGCCAATATAGCAGGCAGGAATTGCGAGCAGATTTCCGGCTGGAAGTGCGCCGCCTGCCAAATTGGGAAAATAAAATAAATCGGTGTCCAGAGTCCACAACTGAAACATGTATTAGGCCCTTTGCATATGCAATAAGGGGTCGAATGCCTGTTTGAGGCTCCCACTTCAAGGCCTAATTGAAAGCTCCAATTGTCCCCACATCCACAACCTTATTGGAGAAGAGAATTCCAGATTTCTACTACCCTTTTGTGTGAAAAAGTGCTTCCTGATCTCCCTCCTGAAATGGTTTCTCGGAGAGCTTGAGCACAGAGGTTGGTAAGGACAGTGAGTGAACTTCTAACGCAGTGAATTGCTAACAGAGTGAGGACGTTCAACTGGGAATTTGAGAGTGGGAATTAGGTGCAGAGGGGAAAGGAGGTGCCAAGTGATTCAAACCAAAGAACTATATACTAAGACTGAACAGAGCATAAAGGGAACCGCATGAGGAATCAAAAGTCAAGAAAAAGTCAAAAAATGACAAGACTAGGAAGAGAGCCGAGGATAAGTCAGTAAGTGTTTAGTTCATTGGTTAGTGTTTTTAGTGGTTAGTGTTTTAGTGTCAGATAAACAGTAAAGTGTCTTAAAGTTAAACAAACAGTTTAAATAACTGTTAGCTACCATGGCAGGACAGCTGGGCCCATCGCATGGACAACCTGTGCCATGTGGGAACTCCAGAACATTGCGTATGTCCTGGAAAACCACACGTGCAAGAAGTACCTGAGTTTCTGAGCTTGAGGGGTCACTACAGTGCATACAGGAAGCTGAGAGTTTTGTGGATAGCACGTTTCAGAAGGTGGTCACCCTGTAGCTACAGGGAGTTTAGGCAGAGAGGGAGTGGTTGACCACCAGGCAGGCAGTTCAGGAGTCCCCTGGGAGTGTGGCACTCATAAATTGGTATTAATACCAGTGAGGGTTTTGACACCTCCTGGAGAGTGCAGTCAGGAGCAAATCCATGGCACAGTGGGAGACTCGGCTGCATGGGGCAAAGGAAATGCAGTTGTTGTAGGAGATTCAATAGTCTGGGATAGACAGGTGTTTCTGAAACCGCTGACGTGAGTCCCACCTGATGTGTTGCTTCCCTGGTGCCAGGGTACAGGAAATTACTGAGAGAATGCAGAACATTTTGAGGGGAGAAGGGGAACAGCCAGAAGTCGTGGTCCATGTGGGATCCAATGACAGGGGAAGAAAAAGGGTCGAGGTCCTGCAGTCAGAGTTTCAGGAGCTAGGGAGGAAGTTTAAAAAGTAGGACCTCAAAGGTAGAAATCTCTGAATTACTCCCAGTGCCACACACTAGTGAGTATAGGAATAGTAGGATAAGACAAGTTAATGTGTGGCTGGAGCAATGGTGCAGGAGGGAGGGCTTCAGAGTCCTGGGGCAGGAGGGATCTGTTCAAGATAGACAGGTTGCAGCAGCCTAAAATGAGATTGGATTGCATGTGCTTAAATGCACGTAGCATAGTTTAAAAAAACGGTTGATGAGCTGCAGGATCAAGTTGCCAAAAGGGACTATAATATGGTGGCAATAATAGAGACCTGGCTCAAAGAAGGGAGGATTGGGTACTTAAACTTCCTGGCTACAAGGTACTCAGGAAAGATACGAGAGGAAAGAAAGGAGGGGGAGTGTCAGTATTGATCAAAAAAACTATTCTAGCACTGGAAAGGGATGATCTAGTTGAGGGGTCAAAGACAGAATAGAAAATTTATAACACAGAAGGAGGCCATTCAGCCTATCATGTCTGCGCCGGCTGTGAAATGAACCACCCAGCCTAATCCCACTTTCCCGCATTTGGTCCGTAGCCCTGCAGGTCACGGCTCTTCAGGTGCACATCCAGGTATTTTTTAAATGCGATGAGGGTTTCTGCTCTACCACCCTCTCAGGCAGTGAGTTCCAGACCCCCACCACCCTCTGGGAACATTTTTCCTCGTTTCTGCTCTAATCCTTCTACCAATCACTTTAAATCTATGCCCCCTGGTTATTGATCCCTCCACTAAGGGAAATAGATCCCTATTTGGCTAGAATTAAGGAACAATAGAGAAGCTATTATGTTACTGGATGTATACTATAGGCCACCAAATAGTGGGAAGAAGATAGAGGAGCAAATTTGCAGGCAAATTACAGAAAGATGCAAGAACTATAGAGTAGTGATAATGGGGGACTTCAATTATCCCACTATAGACTGGGACAGTAACAGAGTGAAGGGTAAAGAGGGGAGGAATTCCTGAAATGTGTTTGAGAACTTTCTGGAACAGTGCGTTTCCAGCTCAACCAGGAAAGATACAATGCTGGATCTAGCTGGGGAATGAAGTGGAGCAGGTGGAGCGTGTTTCAGTGAGGGAGCATTTGGAGAACAATGATCATAATATCATTAGGTTTAGAATAGTTATGGAAAAGGACAAGGAACAATCAAATGTGAAAATGCTTAACTGGAGGCGTTAAAAAGGATCTTGCCTATAGTATACACCCAGTAGGCATAATAGCTCCTCTATTGTTCCTTAATTCTTGCCCATGTGGATTGGAATCAAACATTAGTAGGTAATTGAACAATGGGAGGCCTACAAGGAGGAGTTGGTTCAGGTACAGAATAGACACATTCCTACAAGGGGGAAAGGAAGGGCATCCAAAGCTAGAGCTCCCTGGATGACTAAAGGTATAGAGATTAAAATTAAACAGATTAAAGGAGGCTTATGATGAATGTAAGGTTCATAATACAATAGAGAACCAGGCTGAATACAGAAAGTACAGAGGAGATCTAAAAAAGGGAAGAAGAGGGGCAAAGAGAGTATGAGAATTAATTAGTGGCTAACAAAAGGGAACCCAAAAGTCTTTTATAAACATACAAATAGTGAAAGGGTGATCAAAGGACGGGTGGGATTGATTAGGGATAAAAATGATCATCTTGTGGAGGCAGACGTACTAACTGAATACTTCGCATCTGTCTTCACTAGAGAAGAGGATGCTGCCATTATAACAGTAAAGGAGGAGGTAGTAGCAATATTGGATAGGATAAAAGTAGACAAAGAGGAGGTACTTAAAAGATTGGCAGTACTCAAAATAGAAAAATCACCTGGTCCAGATGGGATGCATCCTAGGTTACTGAGTGAAGTAAAGGTGGAAATTTTGGAGGCTCTGGCCACAATCTTCCAATCCTCCTTGGATATGGGGATGGTGCCGCAGGATTGCAAATGTTGCATCCCTGCTCAAAAAAGGTGAGAGAAATAAACTCAACAATTACAGGGCAGTCAACCTAATGTTGGTGGTGAGGAAACTTTGAGACAATAATCTGGTACAAAATTAATTGGCATTTGGAAAAGTATGGGCTAATAAATGAAAGTCAGTACAGATTTGTTAAAGGAAAATCGTGATTGACTAATTTGATTGAGTTCTTTGATGAAGTAACGGAGAGGGTTGATGAGGGTAGTGTAGTTGATGTTGTGTATATATGGACTTTCAAAAGGCATTTGATAAAGTACTACATAATAGACTTGTTAGTAAAATTAAAGCCCATGGAATTAAAGGGACAGTGGCAGCATGGATACAAAATTGGCTAAGTGACAGGAAACGGAGTACTGGTGATCGGTTGTTTTTCAGACCAGAGGGATGTGCGCAGTGGTGTCCCCCAGGGCTGTGTTGGGACCACTGCTCTTTTTGATATATATTAATGACCTAGACTTGGATATACAGGGTATAATTTCAAAGTTTGCAGATGACGCGAAACTCGGAAATGTAGTAAACTATGTAGGAAATAGTCACAGACTTCAGGAGGATATAGACTGGTGAAATGGGCTGACACATGGCACATGAAATTTAACACAGAGAAGTGTGAAGCGATGCATTTTGGTAGGAAGAATGAGGAGAGGCAATATAAACTAAAAGGTACAAATTTAAAGGGGGTGCAGGAACAGAGATCTGGGGGTGCATATACACAAATCTTTGAAGGTAACAGGACAAGTTGAGAAGGCTTTTAAAAAAACTCATGGGATCCTGGGCTTTATTATTAGAGGCATAGAGTACAAAAAGCAAGGAAGATGTGCTAAACCTTTATAAAACACTGGTTAGACCTCCGCTTCAGTAGTGTTCAATTCTGGGCACCACACTTTAGGAAGGATGTCAAGGCCATCGAGTGGGTGCAGAAGAGATTTACTAGAATGGTACCAGGGATGAGGGACTTCAGTTATGTGGAGAGACTGAAGAAGCTGGGCTGGTTCTCCTTTAGAATGGAGAAGGTTAAGGGGAGATTTGATAGAGGTGTTCAAGATCATGAACGGTATTGATAGAGTAAATAAGGAGAAACTGTTTCTAGTGGCAAAAGGGTTAGTAACCAAAGGACAGAGATTTAAGGTGATTGGCAAAAGAGCCAGAGGCGACATGAGGAAACGTTCTTTTTACGCAGTGAGCTTTAATGATCTGGGATGCACTGCCTGAAAGGGAGGTGGAAGCAGATTCAATACAAACTTTCAAAAGGGGAATTGGATAAATACTTGAAGGGGAAAAATTTATAGGGCTATGGGGAAAGAGCAGGGGAATGGGATTAATTGGATAGCTCTTTCAAAGAACCATCACAGGCACGATGGGCCAAATGGCCACCTCCTGTGCTGTACCTGCTATGATACTCTTTCGAATCCTTTGAACATTTTAAACACCTTGATCAGATCACCCCATCAATCTTCTGTACTCAAGGTAACACAAGCCAAGTTTATGCAACCTGTCCTCACAATTTAATCCTCAACTTCATCTAGGTGCTATCCCATTGACAGGAATGCAGGATGTGACTATCTACTGAGCGTGCAAAAGAATCTCATGAGATGGCTCTTTTCCCCCTGGAGTTGAATCCCGAGATGGATACGTTGTATGCTCGACTGTGTGGGCAGCCTGACCCTGTGTTTCTTTCTGACGTGTAGTCATTAGAGAGGGCTGGTGGGAGAGATTGGATGTGTTGCTGTCTTGAGGGCAGCACCATCATTCACGTTCACTGCACCTCACTGATCAGCATGACAGTAGAACTCAAGAGATTAATGACGCCCTGCCTCTCGTTTGTCTGTAGATGACTCCTAAGCCAGTTCAAACCAGAAGAGATAACCCATTCCATCCATTTAATCCAGGCCTCTCTTGCGACAGTCTGAACATTTGTGAGATTGGCCTTGGGGCCTCAGGTTTGAGGGACTATGCTACATATAATCTCCTGAGCTGTCATGTGCTCCATGGTGCATTGCAGTGTAGCAAAACCGTTATGCAATGCTGGCCACATGTGGCTAGCAGACTCTTCCATGTGAGCCACCATCTCCAGGACATTGTTTGGGACAGTCCCCAAAAGCTGCACCATGCTCGGAAAGCATACTTTTGGAATCATGTTGCATGAAGTTAAGATGCCTGGGCTTGTGAGCTGAGAAGGGACATGAACTGACCCTCCAATCTCTAGATTCCTGCTTTGCTACCACCAGCTGCATGTATTCAGTTGTGTTTAGTGTCTCACATGATACACTCTCTTCAACCTCACCCTCTATTCCTCCCAAGTGCCAGCTCAAATACATTCACCCCAGGAGATTTAGAGTGATTGGTGTTGTGTGAAGTGCTAGCAGGCTTAGGGTGCCTTGGGCCTGGCTCAGCTTCCTCTGGCACATTTAGTGAAAGAAAATAGGAGGAGATACTACAGCGGTGTCCTTCACATTCAGCTCCCAATAGAAAGTGTGTCATGATAAAGTGCTTCAATATAAGGAGGCTACCATATATGTAAGTAAACACTGACGCCAATCAAGGAAATCTACAGGTGTCAGACGTTGCTTGAGTAACTTAGTATAATTAACCCAAATTGATGCAAACTCAACACAAATGGACATAACTGAGAATTAGAATAGTGTGATTTTTATATAAAGATTTCCTTGTTTAGATAGTAAGATCTTCCTTTGTGCAATTAAATTTAGATTATCATGAACAAATGTCTTGTGATATAAAACCAAAAAAAGTTTTTTTTAAAATCTGGCAGTTACCAATATGAAATAGGTTTTTGTAAAGACAATGTAACTGGACATTTCTTAAGTGTTTTTGAGGCTAGCTGCTTAATTTTAGTGCTTCTAGACTAGCTTTTTGTAGAAATTACATTACTGGGAGAACTCTGAAATGCCTCAGTTGTTTCACTTTGATGTAGTTTGCACAGCAGGGACTGAATGTACTGCATAATGAAAGGCCAGTGATGTATAAAGGAAAGAAGGAACTGAACAAAAGTATTTCTGGTTATGCAAGGAGGTCAATGTACTGCATAATCTCATAAATCATTAGAAACAATTATCTTTCGGTACTCAGCATGAAACAACATGTGGTATAGCCTGTTCTTGTCTGATGTTGCTTTATAATGGTGCTGTTTTAGTTTAGATTCTGGGATACTGGCATTCGCAATCAAGTTCTGGGGGTTTACATTGTTAAATCCAGCTCCCTTAACCTGATACCAGTTATGTAGAATCACAAAAAAGTGCGCTCGTGCTAGGATAAGGGAGCTTGATTGAACAGTTTTAACCCAGGGAGCTGGCTCGCTGATGTCGCTTTCTTAGAATCCGAACTAACACAATACCAATATAAGAAGAGCTTGTGATTAAATAATTGCTTGTCTTTGCAAATTACTGTTACACATCTCTCGGATTTCAAAACCTCATTACTGCTAGCACTTTGTGAAACTCACTACGCAATTTGTGCCCCTAGCAGTGCGCTCCAGGTGTAATTCTGCCTGGAGGGCAGTAGAGGTGCTGGAGGTTGGGCCAGGACCCACTGTTAAATCAGCCCCCTTATAAAGGAGGCCAATTGCCTCATCAAAAAAATGACTTACTGTGCGGATGGTGCCAGTGGCTACCCAGTGTCACATCTCCCGCACTCCCTGTCCTGGTACACACCCAAGATGCACCCATATTCTGCCACTGAAATGGTAATTAGAGTCCCTCCCTCAACTCTTTGGCGGGGCCAGGAGTAGAGGTCCCAATTGATGTTCCCTGGCACTTCTGCTAGGAGAGCGTTCCCACTCACTTTCGGGGCTAAATAGTACATTTGACCTTGTTTCTGCATATATATTGCAGTCGGCTTCAATCAGCAGCATAAGTGGGATGTGGATTTTGAGTCTGAAAATTTAGACAAGCATGTGGGGGGGGGGAAAGAAGGAAAAGATAAAAATGCACACCTTATTTTGTCTGCAGGAAGGTGCATTTCAGTGATTGCGAGATCAGTGTTGGAGCAGTGGGCAAAAAGTTCCTGGGGCAAAATTGGTGTAATTCTGGTGTAGGGGGTTAGAATTTGGAGCTAATGTCAGATATGCCAGAGTTATACCCATTCTAAAATTCCAATAGGCTGTTGACAGAAGATATGGCATCCCCCTCAAGCGGTGCGTGTATGCACAAGACAGGATAATGAAGGCATCAACTGTTGTCACAGAAATTTCACCATTTACAGCAGAATTGCAGCTGACTGATGTTAAGCCTGTGGAAAGAAGGGAAGTCACCTACAAGATGTGTCAAACCAGAGACTTGTTGAATTCACAGGCCTTGAATGTCCACAAACTTTGTCTGAAATGTCAACTTTGACTGAACCAGTCAGAAAAATCTGTCCTCAGCTATGCAACTAAGAAAGGATTCTGTTAGCTGCTTTTCAGCAGTTTCAGCCATGAAATCTTAACAGGAAGAGGAAAAAGAGGGGATGGGAGAGGCATGCAGGATAAGGCAACACTGAAGGAGAAGGCCATCAGGGACGTTCCATTCCACCAGGGTCTCCAGACCACAACACTCCCTCTGATGTCTGAGGTCTGCTTAAGGAAGCAAAGGTTCAGTAATGAGACATAAAAAGAACTCTGTCTCCCATTGCAAACTGACCTCCAAAAATCCTTACAAATACAAAGAACAGACAATATTCAAAACACTGGACTCTATATTCCATGGATTTTACTGTGCATGTATTTATATTTACAGCAAGTACTTCTTATTACTACCGTGTCTATCCCTTGGGTGTCTTTGCTGTTCTTAAATCTATCCTGGTGCTGTGCCAAGGTGATGTCAGTGGTGCTTGGCTGGGCTGGGGTATCACATGCCTCTTGGGACTGAAGTGGGCCTCGTACCAGAGCTTCTGAATCCTGGAAGGCCTCTTCACTGCAGGTGTGTGGGCAGCTTGGTCCAGTATCTTGACACCTACTTACCTTGGCTGCTCAGCTGAGATTGTTTACTACTTTCTGCACTGCAAAGGAGCCTGAGATCAAGGAGGTGACACGTAACTGCCACAGGTATCTGCCTGCATAAAGTGTGTACCATATTCTTGTTGGGTCTCTAGCTCCTGACCCCAAACAACAACTCTATTATGAGAGCGTGCTGGTCCGGCTCTGTGAAGGCACTCATTTCTTCAATTTGGTTGCCCAGATTGCCTGCTCCCTCCTTTGCTGCCATAGCCCTTTTAAACAATTTTACAACACCAAGTTATAGTCCAGCAATTTTATTTTAAATTCACAAGCCTCCGAAAGCTTGTGAATTTAAAATAAAATTGCTGGACTATAACTTGGTGTTGTAAAATTGTTTACAATTGTCAACCCCAGTCCATCACCGGCATCTCCACATCATAGCCCTTTTAAGCAGCAACAGGTTTATTTCTCCAGTTATCTGCTGACCCCTTCCCCCTCAGGTATTTTCCAGCACGTGTCTCAACCAGTATTTTCCAATCCCTGGGCCCCTGCAAGTATTTTCGGCACCCTCCGACAATTCAAAGCCCATTTGGAGCCTGACTGCCACCTGTCCTAGAGATTTTTGTCCCTTTCCCTAATGTATCAGGGGCATTGCAAGATGTATTTAGACATAGCTTACCTCAAGGCCTCAGTTCCAGCAGTACAATAGTGCTAAACCACATTTTTGGTGGGTCCCTGGCCCCCGACCCCAAAAACTTATAAAGTTTCAAGACCCCTGTCATTTACATTTATTTTTCCAGCATTAAATCATTGAGATTATATCAAAACCTGAATAAGAGGAGGAGACAAGGGATGAGGGAAAAAGAGAAACTGAGTTCATCAATGCATCTTACAATATTTTGAGAATAGAATTTTCCAGCTACCGCTACCTAATATTCTTACGGGATGAAATTGTACTATGCGGTTGTATTGTACGGGTTGATTTCGTTGTTAAAATAGTGGCATGAAGAATTATGCATGGATGCATTAGCATGTCCATATGCTAATATCATGTAGCAAAATTTCAGCCCATTAATGTCGTCTTTGAGTTAATAAGTTTGTAAATTAGGCCCAATTTTCCGAGCTTGTGCTGCCAGCAGGGAGCCTTGCCTGCTGACTGCGCGCATCAGGAAATTGCAGCTCTGCTGCCCATGATTTGCAGTTCGTTCATTTTAATGGAAAGAAAATCAAACACGGTGTGCCCACAATTTCCAGATGTGCTCGGCCACAGGCAGCAGGAACGTGGAAAATCAGCCCTCTGAAGTAAACAGGGATGACAAACATGTAGCAAGGTTGCATGATAGAAATAGGGATATTGCTCAGCCATTTGCAAAGATAATTTTCTGTAGGAAATCAGTTAAATACATAATTTGTTGATAATTATTGTTTCCTTTCTGCTGAATAGATTTAATGAATGATAATTCCACAATCGTGAATCGCCATGATCTAAGTAAATCAAGCTTAACTCTCTCTAACTTTCACCGAATTCATGATTTATAGGATGTATTTTTGCTTTTTTCTTTATGTGGCTTTGTTTATCTGAGATGCTGTAATTAAAATGCAAATCAGTTTCTGTGAATGTTTTTCAATCCAGCCAACAGACATATATCAAAGATGCTCACTCCTAATGTGTTATGATTAACTTAATGGGCCAGAAATCGCTCTCGAAATAATGGAGGATCTCAACAGCGTGCTTAGTTTTTAGTGGTGAATTGAAGGAGCAAGTACCGGCGTTCACACATGTGCAGTGAAACGCGGAAATCGTGAACTTGCTCCTAGTGGTTCGCAGGCGATATGACAGCTTCGAATTAAAGGGATATCGCACGCTACAATCAGTGAAAAAGTGCAAACTTGCTTATCTGCCCAGCAGGAAAATAACTAATTATGCCACCAAACAGGTATACTTAAAAATACCGGGTCTAAACTAAGTTTTAAAAGTGTGGTTAGCCTCAATGACTGCCAAACAACTAAAAAATTAACTTTTTAAAAATGTGGAGTCTTAAATTACTCCTTATTTTAATAGTTTTTGGCCATTTAAAAATTTTTTTTTTTGCTTTTCCCTTCTGTCTCTTAATTCATTTTTTTTTTGGCTTTTTATAAATAAAATTTAAATTTATTATTTACCATGACATCTAGAATACTAACTTTAAATCAATGAAGTCTGTTTGCCTGTTTGAGCAATGCAGCCTGAATCTGTGGGTGTGACTTCTCGTTCCTAACAGATTTTGTTTGCGTGTCTTCTCCTCACTGACGTTTCCAGCCACGCAGCAACTCCTGCAGCTCGGGCTGGGTTGATAGTGCACATTTTATTTAAAGTTCAAATTCAAGCAGTTGGAAGCCACAGAGCCCCAGTAAGTACTTTTGCTAATTAAATTCACTGGAGCTTCGGTGAGTGTTGCCTCACTGCTCTGCCCGATTTCTGGCCCATTACGTTTCTGGCATTATGCTAATTATTATAAATATATGATGTGTCTGTAGCGAACTATACTCATGTTTTAAATATCTATAGGCGAAGAAACATCTAATGACTAATGTGATTAGCTTCATACAACTAAAGACTTCCTTCTGCATAATTGTTAGGACTCAACCTCTCTTCGGGTCAGGAATCAATGGCAAACTACGAGGGAAGATGCTGCATAAACTCAGGGATGCAGAAAAGCACCTTTCTTCTTTGGTCTACTTCTGATGATAATGCAAAGTTCTTTTTTGCATTGAACAATTTATTTATCTAATAATTTGAATTAAGCAACATAAGACAGCAAAATGGGACTTTAATGCTAAAATATTGATTTATCAGATAATTTGAATTACGGAGCTTTGCACTGAGCAGATTTCAGACAAAACTTTACCCATTTAAAAAAAAATACAAAGTCTATGGGCTCAATGTTGGGGGGCGGAGGGGCTGCGAAAATCGGGGAAATCCCGTTCAGGTTCGGAAGCCGGCTTCCGAGTTCCCCATGGACACACCTGTGTGCGCGCGGGCGTCCCGAATCTGGAAGTCGTGTCGGCAATTAAAGCCAATTGTCCGTCTGCAATCGGGCAAAAAGAAACGAAATAAATTAAATAATAAACCATTGCACCAAGTTAAAAACACAAAATCAACCTACCTTTCCACCCTGCTCCCATGTCTCCCTCTTCACTCCCCCTCCCCCCCCGCCACCCCCCCCAATCTTCCGTTCCAGTGCCAGATGACGTCTCGCTCGCTCTCTTTCTCTTCCCCCACCCTCGCGTTGTAGCTCCTGACGGCAGCCAGCCTGTCAATTAGGCTGGCTGCCAGGCGCAAAACCCTGAGAGCACGTTAATCAATTATGATGCGATCGCGTCGCTAAACTGTAAGCTTTGGTTATTCGGGTTTGCCACGGGCACCTTTACCACCACACCCCCCTCCCCCACTGCTGCCGACCAGCCACCATTTCAAAATTGAACCCTATATTTCTGGTTCTCAGGCTCCTCTAGTAAAATATGAACTAAAGTTGAAAATTATAAGTAGCATAAGGAATTATCCCTATTATGAGGCCGCCTTTGACCTCCATTCTTGCCATTGGTGCAGAATATGATGACCTCATGGACTTGGCTTTCAAAATTAATCCACCCTTTCTGTGAGGACATTAATGTCATTGCAAACATCAAAAGGAAAGTTGTTTTAGTATTGGGCACCAAATTATACTCTTGGAAAATTGGAACAACTCTTCCCTCTGGGAACATCCAGCCCAACAGTTATTATTACATATGGTGGTTAGCTCCAAATGTGTCAATTTTGTAACTAATTAGATAGCACCAAATACTTAAAAAAAAAAAATCTTAGCAGGAACTAATTGGATATAAATATCCTTGAGGGAAACAGATGGATTTTAGTAGAAACTAATGGCTTTTAGTATAATGTTCAATGCTAACCAAAATTACAAATTAAAGAATAAACCCTTCAACAGAAAGTAATGCATCATATCAAACTCAAATTTTGAGTTCAAACACAATCTGTACGCAGATTCAGAAAGGAAAAGTCTGTCACACTCATAGCCTTTACAACCTAGGCCGTCCAATTATTGAGATGATGCTTGTACATCTTTTATATTGATTATACTTTTTAATCAAATGGAATAAGTGAAAACTCCCATCAAAGAATTGCCATAATTACTATGTTCAAACAGTAATCAGATCTCTGGACAAGTCAACCCTGTGTGGGTTTACGTTCTTCTATTTTGACATTGCTAGCCGTAAGATGTATTTTTGGTATAATCAAGATTCTATCTTCTTCTGTTTTAAACTTCAATGGTTTTCTCACAATATCATCATGTCCCATCTCTCATTAATTGACTATATCTAAGGTTACAGCAATATAGTTTATCAATCTATTTATGATGTGCTTCTCTTGGCAATTATCTTAAATTTATGCCCTCTGGTTACCAATTCACTGACTGGTAGAAATAGATTTCCCCATTCCCTGCAATAGTTAGAATACTAAGTTTTCTCCTTTTGGACCAGATATCATATCCAGCCCAATCTAAAAGGGTGCAATATGAGATAAATTGGGATAGTTTAAATCACTTCCTTGTGAGAGTGATTATACAGAGCATCACTGCCCAGAATTGGACATGGACTCGGTGAAATTACCAGTTAATAAGGATGAGTGGTGTAAGAAACATGGGCACATGACCGCTTGCTATAGTGTAGAGGTGGGAGAAAAATCAGCGATAGAGTCCATGATCATTTAACTCTCCAGTTTTGTGTATTTATAAAGTTATTCTAAAATGTGAACAAGTCTTTCCAGCTTGCCTTGCTGGGGAGATAATGCATTTCTTGGCCCCATCTGTTTTCCTCAACAAATCATGCAATACATTGCAGTAGTACCTTGACTATGCCAACAGCATAGTTCCTTCACTGTGTTACTGCCTGAGTAGTTGTATCAGTGATACTGTGACAAAATCTGAACAGCACTATTTTATACAGGGAACAGTGCCTCACATCACTAATCAGAATATGGTTCCACCCCAGCAGCATGGAATTAAATCATAGCACTACTGAAAAGATGGGAAATGTGGCAAAAAAGGCGTTCCATATATCATGCTGCAAATTTTCTTCAATCATCAGTGATGCTATTAAATTCTAAAATTCATTTTTTAGCATATTGTGTTATTGGGCTCGATTTTCGCACCCCCGAGCGGGTGCGTTCGTGGCGGGGGGGCTCCGAAAATTGGGGATTCCTGGGGCAGGTCCGCAGCCCGGCTCCAACCCGCCCACTTCCAGGTTCTCCAGTGACGCACTTAGATGCGCGCGCATCCTGCTGGCAATTAAAGTAATTAACTAGGTATTTCAGGTCCTTTACAGACCTGATTGACCTGATATTTTAGGAGGGGTAGGATTTTCAAGTCAACTGAGACTGTTTCCCGTTGAAATGGACATGTTGCGGCCATTAGCCTGCGGCAGCTGCAAAGGTCCTTTTGACAGGTGGTGGGGGGAGACCCTCACTCATTGCAGGAGGCCACTCTGTCATTTTCGACAAAGTTTGGCCTCCACCACCCTCCTCCTAACAATAAAATTGACCAACTTGCACACTTACCCCAGATACATTTACCTACCTTGCGGACCCCCTCAAACGTACATCTTCTGGATGGGGGCCACCATAGCTGCAGTCATGACCTCGAAGGAGGACAAACAGCATCACCAACCTCGCCGGCCACGCCGTTCACCTCTGACACGTGGAGCTCCACAACACAGTGCTGTGACACATCCACCTGCACAGCAGGAGGGAGGGGAATGGCAGAGAGAGATGCGTCACAGAAGGCACTACCCTCGCCAACAAGTCTGCAGACCGAGGCTTAGCTTCCTGGACCTCTCTGAGGAGCAGTGCACACGGAGGCTCAGAGTCACTCAACATGTAGTCATGGACATCTGCAGCCTCCTTCATGCCAAGCTGCTCCCGGCTGGCCCGAGCGCCATCTTCTTACCTGTTGCTGTCAAAGTCACCACTGCCCTTAATAACTTCTCCTTCGCATCCTTCCAGGGTGCCACCGGGGACATCGCCGATGTCTCTCAGTCATCTGCACAAAAGAGCCCTGCAAATACACCTACACCCACTCTGCAGTGACACAATGGGTGGCATCAGGTGTGGGTCTACATAGTGATCCTCAGGAAAGGGCATTATTGCACAAACCAGACAAGATTCGCAAAGACGTGGCAGTAGTGGTGACAATATAATATGTAATGTGAGTTGATCAGAAATTAAATATAAGTAAAAACCATGACAAACCCTCATACACCCTTGTGCATCCCCTTCATGCTCACGACACGTTTGCCTTACGCTTCCTACTGCACACATGTGATGCATGTCCTGTGGCTACAGCACGGGTAGTGGCAGGTTGAGTGAGGCTGACCGTGAAAGAGATGCATGAGAGAATGAGTATGAGACAGAGCCATGAGATTGTATGAGGATTGGGTTGAGTGGTAGTGGTGGGATGAGTACTGGCGAGGTGAGTAAGTGCAGGTAAGATGAGGATGAGGGTGTGAGGAGTGATGTGATAGAGTAGTGTTGGCAGTTCAGAAGGAGATGTGGGGTGGGGGCGGTGATGTGGCAAATGGAGTGTAGGGGAATGAGTAAATGTACTCGCTTCGGCTGACCTACTTAGGTCATTGAAGCGCCTCCTGCACTGTATGCAGGTGGGCGATATGTTGGTGCTGGTGACCTCCTCTGCTACCTCGAGACAAGCCTTGGTGGCAGAGGCAGGCCACTTCCTCCCACCCACCGGGGAGAAGTTCTCTGTCCTCCCCCTCCTCCTCACCCCATCCAATAAGACCTGGAGTGAGGCATCATTAAACCTGGGAGCAGCCTTCCCCCAGGCTGCTCCGTGCTGTAATTTTGCCTATTTTCTGCAGCATCGGTCAGTGGAGGACTGCCCCTTTAAATAGGGCTCCTCCAGCTGATAGCGCATGCGCAGTCCGCCCGCTGCGCAGCTTTCCAGCGCGAAACCCGGAAGTCGACGCCCCACTGCCAACCCGCCGCCCTCCTAATATCGGGCCCATAGTTTCAGCTGTCTTGTGTTCGTGGCTAGATGGCAGTTTCGATAAGCAGTCTGTGTCTTCTATGAACCAAAACCTGTACCCTTATACATTCCATGTATGAGATAGCATGCCCAAGTTTGGTAATTAATCCCATTCACAGTATATTGCTCATTAAATAATACATGTGATGCCCACTGCTTTCTGCCATTCTTTCCAAAGCTAGAATTTAGCCTGCCAATAAACTAGTGCGCACAAGCTAAAACAATTTAGGTCATGTGTATTTTTGGTAAACTAATACGTAAGATAATTTAACAACACTATACTGAAACAATGAAATTAGACTCAATCCACAAGGGATTAATATTTTTTTTTACAGGGTCTGATAAACAATAGGACTTTTGGGTGAAACAGCTAGGTTTGTCTCTTGGTAGATCTTCAAGATAAGATGTTGCACGTGGATGACATAATTCCCAGTATGCTCACAAGTTTGGACACCCATCATGACCTAAAGTTTAGCAGCCTAAGCTGTGATTTATGCTTTGGGACTTTTTTCACATTACAATAATTTATTTTCAAGTATGCAACCTGAGAGTTCAACAAATCTCTCACCTTGTGAGGTGAGGTGTTAATGTCTGGGTATTTCCATTTCCCATGTACTTTTTCCCTTTAATTAATACCCAGAACTGCTTGGTCTATAAAGTGAATAGAATTGTCTACTCCGCTGTCAGTCTGCATATATTATCATTTCAAATAAACTATTCAGGCACCAAAGCAACTTTTGACTTAATTGGTTTTTGAACAAAGACATTCATTGTTTTACCATAGTCACAGCACCTGTGGTCCTATATTTTGAATTTTGCTAAGGGAATATAGTTTCCATTTTAAAAACTGTACAAAATAAAGACAGAAATATTCTTATCTTTCAGCTTCATTATAAATATTACTCTTGTTCATTTTACTTTAATCATTTATCACAAAAATACAGAACTTATGTTGACTTCTTTGAGGCTACAGAATGTATATTGTCAATTTTGTGGGATATTAAATACAACTGAATTCTAATCCCTGTTCATCTTTCATGTATCAAATAAACCCACATCATAAGAATCATTATACTCTTCATATATTTTGAAATGATTGAGCATTAATGTTTATAAGCAGAAGCTGTAATGCATCATTGATCTACTTTGCAGTTGAAAGCAGTTTTTGATCTTTTGGAACAGAAGTAGAAATCGGATAATTAATTAGGAGAATTGAATGGTCAAGTTACATAAAAAGATTAATGCTGTAGGCACTGCCTTACACTGATATTACACTGCTGCTGAAACACATTTGTTTTCCTTTATCGTGCTGCAAATCTGAAAACTTTGGGCCTCCTTCCTGGACCCTTTCCTCCAAAACTGTCTTGTCACTTTAAGATCTACTGCACTTCATGCCTGCACTGCTAGCTTGAAATCCTCATTACAATATCACTGACTCTGAGGAGTGTCCTGCTAACATATCTGTTAGGTATTTCCTTAACACCATTTTATCATGCTTAAAATCTGTTTTTGCTACCAAACTTCAAAATGCGTTGTCTAATCTTTCTGATGGACTATATCAGTCGCCAACCACATCATGTTAAAGTTGACCTTTAACATTGGACCTTATGCAGGACTCAATGGCTCACTGACACTGCTGTACTGGACATGAATAAGAGATTGGGTGTAATTGGGGTGGGAGAAGAAAGGTTAACAGAGAAGTTTAAATAAATGCATTGGAGTATGCCTTTACAATAAAATAGCTAGCTCTGTAATATTCAGTTAAATAAAACCTTATATCACTAAAGTTCAAACCACATGGGCATTTAAGGATAAAATTACCATGATATCCACCACAATTTAATCTGGACTCCACATTTGTTTCTGAATTAACAAATTACATGTCAATTCTCAGATGGTGTTTATGAACTAATTATGTAAATGGATATAAGTCTGTTTCTTTTAATAAGTGAAGCCCATATGGGACTGTCTCACTGCTCACATACTGGTCTGAATCTTGAGGCCTCTCTCCTAGCAGAATGGGATGGTTGCACCCTGAAAATCATGAGGAAATACTTACCACCCCGTTCCCACCATCGGGCAATCCTCCTGGCACTTACTGTTTCCCCCCCCCCCTCCCCACCACCCCCCCCCAACTCCGAGTCAGGCTGTAGGCCCACATAAAATAAAAATTGGGTGCCTATGACGTACATAGAAACCTGATCGCCATTTTAGGAGAGTACTGGACAGAACATGCGCAGGGCCAGCTCTGCATTGTATCAGCTGGAGGTCCAGCCAAAGAAGATTCCATTGGTAAGTCTGTTTATTTTTGTGGGGCCAGGAAAAGCAGGAATGCTCCTCCAGGCCCCACAAATATACTACAGACTTCTGTTGGCCTATTCTTACACCCCAAGGCCTTGTCCTGCCCCCGACCGCCCCAAGGACATACCTACAGCTGCGACCAGCGTCAGAGGCAGCTGTAGGTATGGCCCAAACCCAGCGAATCCATGATCGGATTCAAATGAGGCCCGCCCTCAAGATTGTGGCCGCCTCTTTGCCATCGGGACAGAGAGTCAGCTGCTTAAAAGTCAAATTCTACCCCACCATCTTTACCATGTGGCTGATATTGTTTTAATTGTCTGCAAACTATAGTAAGTAGGATTGCGTCTTGATGTGTTTTAGTCATGCTACAGGATTCAAATCAGAATGTGGCAAATCTATGTAAATGACTTTGCAACTTTTCCTGTTTGTGGTACACGTTGAGTTTTATAAGCTAATTATGTGACACAACTCTGTATCTTTAATAAAAATATGCTATTTTTAGTACAAACAGAATTTAAAGGGTTGACGGTTGCTTAAATCTGCAGTAAAACCTAGGTGCAGCTTTGTAATATTACCTATGCTCTTTCTGTGCAATTCTTACATTATGCTGTCCCTCAAATAGCAGCTGTCTTGATTAGGGTTCCTTCTTCGGTTGTGCTC
Organism: Heptranchias perlo; assembly: GCF_035084215.1. Lineage (NCBI taxonomy): Eukaryota > Metazoa > Chordata > Chondrichthyes > Hexanchiformes > Hexanchidae > Heptranchias > Heptranchias perlo. The sequence goes on from NC_090351.1 coordinate 18,759,253, forward strand.
CTTTTTGCGAAGGTGAAGACATTTTTATCCATTTATTTTCTATTCATGATCCGTCCCTATAGGCTCTAAGTAACCTGTTGATCGTTGTTCTATCAGGTGGGGTAGTCAGATTTTTTTTCTGTATTGTTCAATCAATTGGCTAGAGGAACGTTATATTTAGTTGTAAATTACTTCAACCAAGGAATGTGTTTTGACACAGTTTACAAACCATGTATTATGTCCTGGTTCAGCTGTGCGCAGCTAAGTTCTTCCACAAGGACACATCACATAGGAACATCCTGCAGATTATCACTTGTTTTTGTGGAGGTTGTACTTTGAACATGTTACAAAGTTTTATGTCATGCAAAAAGAAACTGCTTATTCTTTGAGATGCAAATGACCTGCTCATTCATTGTTTCTTCCAAGCTTTAGCTGAACAATTAATCAGCTCCAACAATAATTACATTCCACTCCAGGGATGATTTTTAATTATCTTTTTATTTGCATTTCTAATGCACCCTTATTCATATTCTGTAGCTGTTTGACTCTCATTTAGAAACATTCCTAGGAAGCATGTATGAGGGTAGTATTGATATAAACCCAATGGCTTGATCAGTGTGAGTTAAGAAAACAAGGTAAATCTTATTTTTTTACAAAATAATTAGCTTCCCATTTCTATTTTCAAACAATGAGTTTTCAAAGAATTAGGATTATATATACGGCAAGTTCTGTCAAGCCAATATACAAGCTTCAAAAAGTCAATATATTCATTTTCACCAACGCTATTAAGCCAGAGACCCTCATTCATCAAACTCCAGGTCAGTACTGCAGGGCAATGTTCCACACTGTCATCTTTGCAATTGATAACTATTTATATTGTGTAAGTCACTGCACTTCCATAATGGGTAGAAACCTACTATGACTTTCCTTCACCTCACACAGGAGAATTTGATGGCGAGGGGTAGGAAGTACCAACAGATGGAGTGTGTGTGTGTGAAGTTAATCAACCACCCGCCAGTCGAAATCAGTAGCCGCAGGATACAGTACAATCATAGTCCTGATTCAGTGTAATACCTTTTGTGAATTTTATTTACAAATTCTTTTTATTTTTTGAGATGCATCGTCACGACCTGACCCCCTCCCAGCACGGCAACCCATTCACTAACCCTGAAGGGCAATAACCCCAAACAACATGGCCACTAGTAAACAGGGCTTCCCCTCACTATAGACCTAACTAATCCCCAGAAACTAAGAACAAGCTGTCAACTTTCTGAACCCCATTGCTGCCAGTCATGCCAATGAACCTAGATGTATCAATGCAATACTTTTATAAGCATAGTGCAGTCAAAGTACACAACAGATTTATAAAATATATTTTAAATACACTTAAATGTATAATTACTTCATTAACTACATATGAGAATATATTTTTTAAGAGTTCAATTAAAAAAACATAATTTGTATACAGTATGTGCTATATATATTTGCTTTAAATCATTGTTCAAGTTCAGGATATTGCTATCTATTTTCAAGGGGCATTGTTATATTACTATTCTCAATACATTGTCAAAATGTACTGAAGCCATATTTAGTAACAAAATGAGGATTCTATTAATTATGCTTCTGATTACTTACCCTAATTAATTTTTTCATCCTTTCTGGATGGTTGCTAAGTAATCCAGTGACCTTTCTGGTGTGACCTTTCTGGTATGACCTTTCTGGTATGACCTTAAGGAATTTAAAGTTCCTTACATTCCCAGGTTGACAAGCAGACAGTTGTTTAACTGTATAGTTTAAATGGGCACTGCACTTGAGATTCACATCGTTTACATCTAATTAAAGTGACAATTTCTCTGCATATACAGAAAATCATTGTTAACACAAATGAGGCAAAATAATGGAATTATGTTTTTTTTGTATAAAAATACAAGTGGAAATTATACTTGCATATTCAATTTAACTTCATTACTACAATGTGCTCCATCATTCAATTCCTATTTATAATCCAGATGATTTCAATTCTATGCTGTTACTGTGTTTGCTGCTCTTGTATTGGGAATAGCTATCAGTGCAATCTAAATATCAGTGAGCTCCATACTATTTATGCCTGATGATATTCACACAAAAGAATTAACAATGTAGCCTGTATTTGTCTTGTGTAAATTTAACTCTCTTTTCAAAAGAGATTAGTTTTTATTTCATTTTTCAATAAATTCCATGTGTAGAATGTGGATTAGTTGCAGTTCAGTTAGAAAATATTCAAAACAGCCGGAGAAAGACATCAGCTGTCACTATGCATCCTAAAAGAAAGAAAAGTAAGACTTGCATTTATATGGTGCTTCTTGTGATCTCAGGATATCCCAAAGTGCATTACAGCCAATGAAGTACTATTTGAAGTGTAGTCACTGTTGTAATGTAGGAAATGCGGCAATGAATTTGCACACAGCAAGGTCCCACAAACAGCAATGAGATAATGACCAGATAATCTGTTTTCTTAGTGATGTTGGTTGAAGGATAACTTTTCACCCTACTTTTACAAAATACTTTTCCTTGATACAAACTATGAATTCCATCTATATAAGTAATTACAAAGAATGTGGTCTAGGCTCTATGCCCTGGAATTCCCTCTTCAAACCTCTTTGCCTCTCCACCTGTGGTTTTAAGACGCTGCTTAAAACCTCTTTGACCAAGCTTTTGGTCATCTGTCCTAACGTCGTCTCCTTTGGTTCAGTGTCAATTTTTGTCTGATTACGCTCCTGTGAAGCGCATTGGGACATTTTACTATGTTACTGGTGCTATATAAATGCAAGTTGTCGTTGTTCAATGCATGCTGAGTGTGCTAGGCACATACTTTAACCCACAATATCAAGTGAGGAAGTCTAGAGCTGTAAAAGAAAATGCCACTCTGTAATCAAGTGCCTTTCTCAGTATGTGTGCTCTATTTGAAACTCCAGTTTTTAACCTTTCAATTATTTGTAGAGATTTTCAGAGAAACTTAACAATTTTACATTCAAGTATATGTACCAATAAATACATAATCGAAGTGGGGAGCTCAACAAAATTCATATTATTTGCAGCAGGGAAAATGCATTTTTATCGAGCGAGATCCACCAAGTTGCCATAAATCAATGAAAGAAATTAAACAAAAGCAAAATACTGCAACTGCCGGAAATCTGAAATAAAAACAGAAAATGGTGGAATTACTCAGCAGGTCAGGCAGCATCTGCGAAGAAAGAAACAGAGTTAGCGTTTCAGGTCGAAGACCTTTCGTCAGAACTGGAAAAAGTTAAAGATTTAACAGTTTTTAAGCAGGTACAGAGCAAGGCATAGGTTGGTTTGGGGGGGGGGGAGGAGGAGGAAGAGAGGGAGGGGAGGAAAGAACGAAAGGGAAGGTCTGAGAGGGTGGAGGGCAGGAGTGATGGTGCAAGGCAAGGTGGGTGGTAATGGGATAAGTAAAGAATCAAAAGATGGGTCTAAAGGAGCTGTAAATGGCAACAGCAGAACCATTACCAGCACCTGCTGTCCAATAAAATGGGAAACATTTGTAAACAATTTTACAACACCAAGTTATAGTCCAACAATTTTGTTTGAAAATCATAAGCTTTCGGAGGCTTCCTCCTTCCTCAGGTGAATGTGGAAATGAAATCCTCGAACCTTTCGCATTTATAAATCACAGAACAATACCTGGTGATTACAGATAGTCTTTCCAACTGCCCGTTGCCAAGGCAATCAAAGTGTTCAGACAGAGAGGTGTTACCTACAGGGCCACTGAATATACAAACAACCAAAAAAAAAAAGAGAGAGAGAGAGAGAGAGAGGCAGAAACATAGAAACATCCGGAAGGAAGAGAAAGACAGCAAATGACCCATTATATTAAAAACAGATAACTTTTGTTCGCTGGTGGGGTTACGTGTAGCGTGACATGAACCCAAGATCCCGGTTGAGGCCGTCCTCATGGATGCGGAACTTGGCTATCAATTTCTGCTCGACGATTTTGCGTTGTCGTGTGTCTCGAAGGCCGCCTTGGAGAACGCTTACCCGAAGGTCGGTGGCTGAATGTCCTTGACTGCTGAAGTGTTCCCCGACAGGGAGAGAACCCTCCTGTCTGGCGATTGTTGCGCGGTGCCGTTCATCCGTTGTGCCAGCGTCTGCATGGTCTCGCCAATGTACCATGCTCTGGGGCATCCTTTCTTGCAACGTATGAGGTAGACAACGTTGGCCGAGTCACAGGAGTATGAATAAAATGGAAGCAGTGGTTATGATCTGAAGTTATTGAAATCAATGTTGGGTCCAGAAGGTTGTAAAGTGCCTAATCAAAAGATGAGGTGCTGTTCCTCTACCTTCCATTGAGCTTCATTGGAACAGTGTAGGAAGCCAAGAACAGAGAGGTCAGGGAGTGGGATGGAGAATTAAAATGGCAAGCAACCAGAAGTTTAAGGTCATGCTTGCAGACTGAGCGGAAGTGTTCAGCAAAGCGATCACCCAATCTACGTTTAGTCTCCCCAATCCAAAGGAGACCATAATATGAGCAGCGAATACAGTATTCTAAATTGGAAGAAGTACAAGTAAATCACTGTTTCACCTGGAAGGAGTGTTTGAGGCCCTGGACGGTGGGAAGGGAGGAGGTGAAGGGGCAGCTATTGCACCTCCTGCACTCGCACGGGAAGGTGATGTGGGAAGGAGAGCGGGTGAAATGAAACACTTTTTTATCTTTGTTTCAGGAGACATTGTTTGCTCTTCCATTAAAAATGCAGTGAAACAATTCAACATTCATCACTAAAAGTAAGACACAATCTGACATTAAAACAATTTACCAAACTAGACCAATGATGTATAACCTATTCAAATAATTGATTTATTTTTTAAAAAATTCTCGAAACATCCAGGAATATTTGCTAATGGCTAATGCACTCAGTCATGTGAATTTGATTACAAAACATGAAGATAGGTTGAAAAAATTTCAGTTAAAAAGATATAGGATCAGACTTATGGAAAAATGGGAGAAATGTCAATTTTTCATCAAAATTGATGACCCACAAACAAAGTCACAGCAAAGCATGGGGTAAGTTTTCAACTTGCACCCGGGCATAAAACTGCCATTGTGGATCAACTGCCGATGAGAGAAACTGCCTGATTTTCAATTCCATTGATACACAGTGGATCTGCAATGCCAGTTCTACGCTCGAGCAACAAGTTTCAAGTCTACCCTTTGGTTTCGAAATGTGCTAATCCTAAGAATGCAATTTCAGTAGTAACAATAAAAAAAAGTAGCAACAAATCACAATGGCAATAATCTATTAACCGAATGTGGAGCAAGACAGAACTTGTACTTTACACTGCAGGAAAATACGTTTCTATCTAGACGAGATCCAAATATTTCAATTGCTTGCCTCAACATTACAGATTAGTGGGGTTTCCTTTACAAATACATGCCTCCTTGCATGCTTTTGTGGGTTAAAATATATTTACCTGGTACACATAGCAAGCATAGAACACATTCATTGGAGTTATATATTCAGGTATAATTCACAGTTTGTGTCTTTTCAAGTAATTAATGGACCACTTAATCAGTGTACTTGTCAAAAAGTTTACATTTTTTGAGGAAATTGATTCAACGATATTGACTTTGAATGCTACTGTCACTATTGCGGGGATATTTTTTGAAATCTTTCTCTTTGTTAATGCTAGGTTTAGACCTGGAGTAAAATAATCACTTTTAAATGTAATTCTGCAGCAGTGGAATACTCAACGAGTTCATTATTTATGATCCTATCAAGGCAGTAACCAGGAAAAATAACCTTTTTTACTCATTTTTTGCTAATACTATTTTTCAAATTTTGAGGCTTAAGCCTAGATTTTTCCAATTGGCATTGTCCATTTTATCGTTGTAAATCGGGTAAGACAGTTCTGAAAAAGTGCTGTAGTTCCATTCCACTGGAATTCTACCCACTTCAGCGCCTGATCCATTTACTGCCATTAAGCTAACTGTTTGGGAGGCCAGAGAGGAAGGTACATATCCACTTAAGATATATTTTTGTTTTACATAGGAAAATAGCAACATAGTAATAGGAGTAGGTCATTTAGCCCCTTGAGCCTGTTCTGCCATTCAGTTACATCATGGCTAATTTGTACTTCAACTCCATTTATCCGCCTTTGCTTTAAATCTTTTGATACACTTACTTAACAAAAAATTATCAATCTCAGTGTTGAAATTTCAATTGACCCAGCATCCACAGCCTTTTGGGGGGAAATGTTCAGATTTCCACTACCCTTTGTGGAAAAAGTAGTGCATCTTAATTTCACTCCTAAATGGTCTAGTTTTAAGATTATGCCCACTTGTTGAGAATTACCACACCATAGCTGATGATGCTGTTCGCCCTCCAAGGAGGTCATGACTGCAGCTACGGCGGCCCCCATCCGCAAGATATACATCTGAGGGGGTCCGCAAGGTAGGTACATGTCTCCGGACCCCGGGGTAAGTGTGCAGGTTGGTGACTTTGACTGTCAGGAGTTTGGTTGCATCTGCTGACTCTCTTTGATCAACTCATACTTGTCCAAGTATGAGTTGATCAAAGAGAGTCAGCAGATGCAACCAGATTCCAGTAAATTCATCACAACTGATGTTAAACTGACAGATCTGTAGGTATCTAGTTTCACTCTTCTTTCCTTCTTAAATAACAAAGTGACATTTGCAATTCTCTAATCCAAAGGCACAATTCCTGAATCCAGAGAGCTTTGGAAAATTATGACTAATGCATGTACAATATTCTCATCTATTTCTTTTAATGTACCGGGGTGGAAATCACCAGGTCCTGGAGATTTGTCTATCTTAAGTCCCAGTATTTTCTTCATTTTTTTTTAAAACTTGGATCCACTAAGTTCCTCTCCTTGACTTATTTTTACATTCCCTTGTGCCACTGGTATTTTGTCCTCTTTCCCCACAGTGAAAACAGATACAAAGGGGGTGATTTTAAACCCCAAGAACGGATGGGTTGGGGACGGGTGGGAGTTGAAAACTATTGTTTTTTTCAGGTCGCATCCGCAAAATTTTTTGGACTTGGCATTCCCAGTGGGAAGCCTGTACTTTTGCATGCTGACGTTAAACCCGGAAATAAAGCCAGGTTGCGGTCGCGACCCAAAAATCAACTGTTTTCAACTCCCACCCATCCACAGCCCACCCGTTCTTGGGGTTTAAAATCACTCCCAAAGTATTCATTGAACACGTCTGCCATTTCCATATTATCTATTATGGTCTTGCTCACATTCCCCTTCACCACGCTCTCTCTCAATTTAATATTTATAAAAACTTTTGCTGTTAGCTTTGATATCCCTTGCACGTTTCCTTTTCATACTCAGTTTTTGTACCACTTGTTACTTTCTTTGTATCCCTTTGTTGCTTTTTATAGCTCTCCCAGTCTGCTGGATTTCCACGTTTCACTGCATTTGTGTAACTCTCTTGTGAATCTACATGTCTAGGATTGTAGATATGGATGAGTTTTCAATTTGAATGAAGTTGATTCCCAACTAGTGCTTTCAGTTTGATGATGTAAGAAAGCTATTAAACTCTCAGTACAGTATTTGCAACATTTCCTAATATCCCCTAATTTAGCTTTGGGATTTCTATGTTTTATAATTGAAGTTTGAATAAAATACATTACACATATACACTATAATCTGATTCTGTTTGCTTTGGATGGACCCCTCAAAGGGACAATTGCGTGTGTATGAATGTGGGCACAACATATCCTTATTGAAATATCACGCATCAATTTATAAACCTTTGAAATGTCATAACATACCAGGGGAAATTGCACATACATTAATTGAAACACAGAACACACCCAAGTCCTGATGTGACATATTTGTGTGAGAGGAACCACTTGTGTAATGTGGGGGATGGAGCCACAAGCATGTTTTGTTTGGTTGGGTCAGCAAGTTGTATAAATATCATATATTAGTGGTAGTATATATATTGAGTAAAACTGATGAGAAATGTCAGCCGTTTTACTGTGAGAAAGGATGCTTTTGCTAATCATATTAGTTTTTTTTAACTTTTGTATGCATATTTGTTTTAGGATGCAGCCTAGATTTGTCCTCAAATATGCACTGTTGCTATGACACGGTTAAAAATAATTTTGTTGTAGTGACGAAGCATCACATTAACTGAGGAACTACTCAGTATATAATATATAGGCATATACACTGTTATGTCTGAATTAGTCAAATCCTGTTTTTATTATGTGGGATTCTAGGATTTTTACAGGTGTTTTGGGGATCGCATTCTAGGATTCCATCCTGATATAATTAAGCCCATTGGTTTATGGTGACTGAATCAGGTAGACTTTATAAGTCTTCTCCTATAGCAAGTTACTTTCCACGTGCACACTGGAAAATCAACCTTCCGCAGGTGATGTGCAAAGTACCTTGGTGCAGGCAAGGACTCTGAAAATCTAGCATAATAAGTCAAATTCCATTTATATTACATTTTTATTATATTAGATTATGGGATTTTCCAGGCTTCTTACCAATGTTTTGGCTCTTGCGTTCTGCAATTTCGTCCATTTTTCCCTAAAAGCTGCAAATCATTGGCTTTGATACCATCAAATTACTGCAATGAGAAAGATTATGGTTTGATGGCATTTTTAAAAAAAAAGTCTAAGGGTACTTTCCAGAAATTGAAGTTTAGAAAGATTTGGAAGAACCATGCATCAAGAATATGTCATGTGCAAGCAACAGTGATACATTCAAGTTGCTAATGGTACCATTACATTTATATTATCAACAAAACTAAAAAGCCGCCTTCATAACTTGGCTGAAACTTTCTACTTCTGCGCTTGCCAGCTGGCAATTTTCAGTCCATTCATTTTATTGGGAAGATATCAATATCCTGGAATTCCCTATCTAATATCATTGTGGGAGCACCATCACCCAGAGTGCAGGGTGACTAAGGATAGGCAATAAACGTGGCCTTGCTCACGTCCCGAGAATGAATATAATAAAAATTTCAGGCTGGTGAGCACAGAGGCAGAAATTCCCAGACCCTCTAATTTGTGAACCAGAAAATGTATTTTTATTGATCATTGCAAATATATTTATTACAAATTGACATTAGAGCAGATTAAAGTCAGCATAAAATGGTAGATTTCACAAACTTATGCCCCCCAGTGTAGGGCTTTGCATGTCGAGGGCACATCTCAAAAATTTAGACTTGGAGGTCAATGGAAGGAAAATCTTGTAGGCTGCACTGGCCAGGGCCCCTCAATCCCCAACGTGATCCAATTAGGGGAGGTGGGAGGGGAAAATCCACAGGATGGGGGTCGATTTTACCCCCCCCCCTTGCCCTCTGGCCCGGTGGGAATGCAGCATAGGAGTTAAAAACTGGCCTATTCCTGTTTCTGTTTTCCAATGTTTCCTATATATGAATGGGAGTGTGAAACTATAAAGTCTACCCTATAGTCTGTGTCCATAACTACAATTTTGGTCATTGGAACAAAATATCTTTCATGTTGATATTAATCTTAACTTAATGACAATTAAGATTTCACAATGAGACGTCATCGCATGCGATCTCCACAGCCTTTTCACTGAGATGGCCACATAATCATGTAACCTTTTCAGAATGTCTTTGATTCAATTTTCTGTGTGACATATTCAAAAAATTTCAGTCGTCTTTATCTATCTCCATATATATTTATGTTCTGTATCTCATTACGTATTTATTTCATCTTTAATTCAAATCATTAAAAGTAGCAACACAGCTTAACAAGGCCATAAAAATGCAATCAAAGCATTGGGGTTTATTTCTAGAGGAATAGCATTGAAAAGCAGAGAAGTTATGTTAAACTTATATAGAACCTTAGTTAGACCACATTTAGAATATGGTGCACAATTTTGGTCTCCATATTACAAAAAGGATATAGAAGCACTGGAGACAGTGCAAGAATGGTACCAGAATTGAGAGTTTATAACTAACAGGGAAGACTGAACAGGGTTGGACATTTTTCTCCAGAAAAGAGAAGGATGAGGCGTGACCTAATAGAGATCTTTAAAATTATGAAGGGGTTTGATAGGGTAGACATAGAAAAAATCTTCCTGCTTTTGGGGAGTCCAAAACTAGGGGTCATAAATGTAAGATAGTCACTAATAAATACAATAAGCAATTCAGGAGAAACTTCTTTACCGAGAGAGTGGTTAGAATGTGGAACTTGCTACCACATGGAGTAGTTGAGGCGAATAGCATAAATGCATTTAAGGGGAAGTTAGATAAGTACATGAGGGAGAAAGGAATTGCTGATGAGGTTAGATGAAGTAGGGTGGGAGGAGGCTTTTGTGGAGCATAAACACTGGTACAGACCATTTGGGCCGAATGGCCTGTTGCAGTACTGTAAATTCTATGTATTTAACTGTACTTTTTTTATCTCAGTATGTTTTGTTCACAAGGTCAGACTTATATCTTAAATTGTCTTATCACATTTTCCAGAATTGTCAGTTAGTACGCACATAAGATGTGAAGAACAAAGATTGAGAGATGTCATTGCTAATTGTCATTTATCTACATATTAAAAAAGTCTTACACTTGACGACGTTATGTCACACTTCAGCTGTCGCATTTCTATATGCAAAATTTACATCACATTTGCTGTTGTTTGACTCCAATTTTGTATTCATAAAACAGTAAGAAATCACAATTAAGATGTCAGCAATATGATAATTGAACACAGGAAAAATGTTTGGGAAAAAAAATCCAGAATAAACAGCTTGCAAAAGCTACCAATGTAATTGCTCAAGGTATTTTTAAAAAAATCTTTTTGGCTGACACCAAGTTTCTCCACTAAGCTGAGAACCTACCACTAAAAATAACGCTTCTAATATAATAAAGCCATAAAGATTAAAAAAAACAAGAAAATGATCAAACTTTTCAAAAATATTTTTTTATATTTGAAATGCCTCCCAACAACATTTTCTGAGGAGGCCTGTGCCTGTCTGAGAAGCCTGAGTCTTGAGTTGTCAGGGTATTTGGTAGCTCTTTGAAAGAGACGGCACAGACACAATGGGCCGAATGGCTGCCTCCTGTGCTGTAGGATTCTATGATTCTACATATCCCAGCATGCATTTGTGCCTACAACTCCCAGAATTCTTTTTATAGCAAGACCGACTGTTCAAAGTACATGCTCGGACTTAGTGTTTGAAAACTACACCACCTGTCTTTCTAAGTGATGGGGAAGTACCGGCAAAACAAACACATCAAACGATTTTTGAGGCTTTGAATGATGAAAGTAATTTATTTTTGAATAAAAATGATCAAAACAGCATAAGTACTTCTGAACTTTTTCTTCGGTAATTTTTGAGAAGAAAAATTATGTTGATTATATACACACAATAGGCTATTTATTCCTGCAATTTATATTTATTAAAGCAGCCATATGTTTACTTACTCTCCTCGCCCTCTCTCAGGAATATTACTCTGATCCAGTTTCACTTTCCGATATGCAGAGCTGAGCTTAGGTATCTGGGCTCCTGGATTCCTGTGTTCGTATTGAGCCCGATCAGTATTGATCTCATTGCCACTTAGCTCCCATTGACCTAAATCAGTCTACTGAACAAAATAATTATGCAGCCTTATGGTCCTGACACAGCTGAGGAGAAAACTGATCCTTGGAGAAAGATTCGGGCAGAAATAACTCAGATTAGATCAGGGGATTGAGAATGGCTCAGATTAGGGCACGTCAGGCTGTGAAGGTCTCCAGCAGATTCAGAATACTTTTTGACCCACTTGCTCTCTCACGCATCACATGTATTTCCCAGTTTACAGTCCAAGCAGTTCCTGGCCCACCTGCCCTGAATACTCTTGGCCTGCTTATTTGCTTGGTTTTCTTGAGTGCCCCTGGCCCATTTTTCACTAAGCTGCTTTGAGTGCTTTCCAGCTTCTCCCATCCCATTGCTTGCATGGCAGCTCTGAGTAATTACTGGCCAATGTACTTGCTCAGCCAACCTTCCCAGGCCACAGTGGCTCCTGCTTACTCCCTCCCAGATATCAATTCCAACCTTCTTGCTTCTTCCTCGCTGCAGTATTCAACTTCCAAAGGCCCACTTGGCCTGACTCTCAGCCCTATCTACTCTCCATGTTGCAGCACGTTTTTAATAGCCTCTCTTCGCCCAGCCTCCAAAACGGTATATGTTGCCTCCCCACTTAAGATAAGTACATGAGGGAGAAAGGAACAGAAGGATATGTTGATAAGTTGAGATGAAGTATGGTGGAAGGAGACTCGTGAAGGATAAACAATGATATAGACCTGTTGGGCCGAATGGCCTATTACTGCGCTGTAAAATTCTATGTAACATCTGCATACAATAGATCTTAGGTAAGAGATGGCTATTAAGTACATCAATAAAGGAAAGAGATAGATATTAAGTACATCAGTAAAGGAATGTGTGAGGGCCACACACAGGCATTGGAGACCTACAAAACGGAGAGAAGGGAGACTTATGCAAATAGTGATAAAAAAGAGTTAGAACGTGATATGGACACCGCAATAAGAGAAGTGTGCAAGATGCATACAGAGAGAGAAAGAGAGAGACAGAAGTCCATATTTTCTGCTACTGCTGTTGTCTAGACCCAAATGGCTAGTGACAGATTTTAGATAGACTCAAATGCAAATATGCTGTTTATACCCAGTTTTCCAAGGTTACTTTATTTGCATAATTTCAGGGACAGATTTGGAAAGGTGCTGATGCTAGTGGTGGGAATGCAAAATTGCCTATGTGAAATTTAAAGCGAGGCCAATAAAAGGGAGGATTAGAATACGGATAATAAAATTCTGAAAGCTGCTAGAAAAGCTCAGAAGGCATCTCAAACTGTCAGTGACCTTTGCCAAGCCTGAAGGGGTGGGAGGGGCAAACTAAGAAGTGAGTGACAATAATAAAGGGAAAGTATAACCCAAGGTAGCGGCACAAGTCTTCAGGCAAGTGATGGTGCAGGCCAACACCGAGTCCCCTGTTTGATGGCTGTTTAGTGGAAGGGATGCTGCATGAGGTGGTTGGAGGGAGGAGAAAGTGACCATCTATGCTGTTCGTGGCACCATCCCCATTAGCTCTACAGCATGCCTGCAAGTAGGTACAGTCAAGTTTCAGGCCACAGCTGGCAGTTACTGGCACTGGATGTGCCAAACCTATCCTGCTTGTTAGCTGCAAGTGTCCTTGAAGCAGATAGCACAGCTCTGCATCTGGTTGTCTAATTTCCTGCAGATCAGTTCCTGTAAAGACAGTTTTCCTTGATCATTGCCGGATAAGTGCGTCAGGGCTTTCAGATATGGTTGGCTACACCCACCAGGATATCACCAATCATAACTGATAAAAGTACGTATTCTCACAATCATTGCAAACTATGTCATGGGAGATCTGCTGCTCAATGGTAGCAAGGTTCTGATAGCAGAAAAGTTTAATGCAGTAATGATCTTCACACCCATGGGAAGAGCTGCCTCTGAGGTAGATGTTGTCGGCAGGCCAGCCTCTGAGAAGATGGCATAGCTATTCTTTGTGGTGTAGGCACGGAAGGTAAGTTTCATCTGACATACCTGGGAAGACAGATGCATATACAATGTATGACATATATTCATATTTCCTTTCTTGTCCACAAGAGCAGAGATCATAGTATCATAAAGTTTTGAAAACCTATGGAAAAGGACGCGGACCACTCTAAAGTAAAAATACTCAATTAGAGGAGGGCCAATTTTAATGGGATGAGAACAGGTCTGGCCCGGGTAAATTGGAATCAAAGATTGGCAGACAAAACTGTAATTGAGCAGTGGACGGCCTTTAAGGAAGAGATGGTTCGGGTACAGTCTAGGCACATTCCCACGAGGCAGAAAGGTAGGGCAACTAAAGCCAGAGCTCCCTGGATGACACAAGAGATAGTGAGTAAGATGAAATGGAAAAAAGGGGTGTATAACAGATGTCAGGTTGATAACACAAGTGAGAACCAGGCAGAATATAGAAAGTTCAGAGGGGAAGTGAAAAAGGAAATAAGAGGGGCAAAGAGAGAGTATGAGAATAGACTGGCGGCCAACATAAAAAGGAATCCAAAAGTCTTCTACAGGCATGTAAACAGTAAACGGGTAGTAAGAGGAAGGGTGGGGCTGATTAGGGACCATAAAGGAGATAATGGAGGCAGAGCGAATGGTTGAGGTACTAAATGAGTACTTTGCATCTGTCTTTATCTTCCTTTACTGAGACTCTGGCAGCATCTTCTTCCTTGGTATAGTTGAGATACTGGATGGGCTAAAAATTGATAAAGAAGAGGCACTTGAAAGGCTAGCTGTAGATAAGTCTGGATAGCATGCATCCTAGGTTGCTGAGGGCAGTTAGGGTGGAAATTGTGGAGGTACTGGCCATAATCTTCCAAATATCCGTAGATACGGGAGTGGTGCCAGAAGACTGGAGAATTGCAGATAAAATTTAAAGCACAAAAATGCGAAGTGATACATTTCGGTAGGAAGAACGAGGAGAGGCAATATAAACTAGAGGGCACAACTCTAAAAGGGATTGAGGAACAGAGAGACCTGGGGGTATTTGTGCACAAATCATTGAAGGTGGCAGGGTAGGATGAGGAAGCGGTTAAAAAAGCAAACAGCATCCTGGGCTTTATGAATAGAGACATAGAGTACAAAAGTATGGAAGTCATGAACTTTTATAAAACACTGGTTTGGCCACAACTGGAGTATTGTGTCCAGTTCTGGGCACCGCACTTCAGGAAAGATGTGTAGGCCTTAAAGAGGGTGCAGAAGAGATTTAGTAGAATGATTCCAGGGATGAGGGACTTCAGTTACATGGATAGACTGGAGAAGCTGCGGTTGTTCTCCTTGGAGCAGAGACGGTTGTGAGGAGATTAGATAGAGGTATTCAAAATCATGACTGGTCTGGACAGAGTAGGTAGAGAGGAACTGTTCCCATTGGCGGAAGGGTCAAGAACCAGAGGACATAGATTTAAGGTGATTGGCAAAAGAACCAAAGGTGACATGAGGATAAACTTTTTAACAGCGAGTGGTTAGGACGTGAAATGCACTGCCCGAGGGGTAGTGGAGGCAGGTTCAATCATGGCCTTCAAAAGGGAACTGGATAAGTATTTGAAAGGAAAAAAATTGCAGGGCCACGGGGAAAGGGCGGGAGAGTGGATTGATCTTGCATAGAGCTGGCACGGACTCGATGGGCCAAATGGCCTCCTTCTGTGCTGTAACCTTTCTATGATTCTATCTCCTTCAAATCTAGAAGTGTGTTTGGGATGCCCAAAGGAATTTTCATCATGTTATTTTGCAAAATAGCAACTGGAAGCAACATGGTTATAAGAAATGGCGTTGGAGATAAAAGTCTTGCAATGCCAAGAATCAGAACATAAACATCAGAAAGATATAGTGAGCCAATGAAAACACAAAATTCTTCATAGACTGGACTTTCTACTAGCTGTTCATGACTCCACCCATCTGGATACTGTGAAGAGGATAGATTGACAACAAAATCTTAATTCCCATTAGCCAAAAATCTGTATGGATCCTGGAAAAGAAGTCTACGTTAGTGAGCAAGGGAGTAAAATAGCAAACCTAGAATTATATAAGAAGTGCAAACAAGTGCAAAGAAGGTTGGGAGTCACAGTAAAGTCAGTTGAAGTAAACTAAAATGAGTATTAGGAAAAAATAAGAAGACAGTAGAAGGTTGAATCGTAAATAAAATCGAGGAGCCAAATATTTTTTATTTGGTTACGCATGAAGTAGACAAAGTGTTCTAAGGTTCTTGAGGAAGATCGAGACTCATTACATTAGTGATAAATTATCTGACTGGATTAAAAATTGGCTCAGCAATAGAAAGGCAGAGGATGATGATAAATGGGCCAGGCTTTGTCTAAGAGCAATGAAGATTATGGAGCTCTGCAGCGATATTTTCTGCATTCCTTGCTATTCAATCTATTCATAAATGACAGGGAAGAGGTTGCTTCCATCATCAATATTACAAAATTTGCTGACGTGAAGTTGTGTGGCCAATCACAAGTATTAGATTGCTGGCATTCTTAAAAAAAAACCTGGGCAAACTAATTGAATCATCCAAGGAACATCAAATAGATTTAAATGCGGATAAATTTAAGTTCATGCACATTGCCACAAGAAGCTTGGTCACATAGTGAATGGGTATTTATTAGTACAAGTGAAACAGGAAATGAAAAAAAATGAGTCTGATTTGAATGTACACAATATGAGGCTGTTATCCACAAGAGGCTTTGCTGGATGTGAGTAAAATATTGCTTAAAAGGGACTTAACTTTGTTGACTTCCCTCTAGGTATGAATTTAAAGTGGAGAGCATCAGGCTCAGGAATCCTTTTACAAATCAAATAATTGTAAAGAATTCTGACTAACTTTAACATCTTTTGCCTGCATCTACATTTAAAAAAAATATTTAAAACATGAATGGCATGGGTAGCTTTGGGAGAACTCTTATGGAAAATTTATGGAATCCCACCATATAAGGGGTCTAGATTAATACACAATTGAAATAACACAAATGTTGCATCCAAGGTTAATGACTGTGTATTTCTGTGGATATCAGTTCGAATCCCTGACTTGCTCAGTAATTTGTCTCAGCTAATTTACCTGGTTATGTCTTCAGAATTCATTATTTAAACAAAAATGTGTAAAAAAAAGAGCTTGACAAAATATATTAAAGTTGATCTTTCTTTTTAAAAAAAGTGTTTACAAGGAGACTTTTAATTCAAATTCATACATAACGGTCATGCTTTCTGTCTGTCAGCCAGTCATTTTACAAATCTAATATTTTGTTGGTAACATTACATTATCACTATCTTTTCCAGTCTAGCTTGGCTCATTGTTTAGTTTTGATAGGTTGCAATTAATCAAGAGCTTAATTGCCAAACTATTCCTGCAGGAAATCTTAACAATTAATGAAGAATGTTAAGAAAATGCATTTTGTTGATCATTGTAGATGAAATAACAATCAAACAAAATAGACTTTTACAAGTAACATATTACTTCAAAAATAACTTGATTGATTGTTGATAGAATATATGATTGATTGATGATGGGATGAGTATGTAGGGCAACGGAAATAAGCTACATGGAGAATCTTGAACTATAGCTATTCTGAGGCATTGACTCTTATAATTGCCTTGTGTCTTTATGGATTTCCTGTCGCTGTTTCTACATCTATAACATCTAATAACACTTGCGTAAAGAGCGGGTTTTGCAGTGCTAATGGGATAAATAGACTCATTTACAGTGTAAGTATCTGTTTGTGTGCATTCTCAATGTGTTGCCTATAGACCTATTGATGGGGTTAGTTAAATCCTCGATTTTATAGAACTGCTTTGCTCTCAAACTATTTATATCAGCCCCTTTAAATGGACCTTTGTATTCAAATTCAGCTCTTTGAATATTAATGTATGAAAACGTAGTGCTTTCATATGCAATTAATTTATTTTAATGGAGGTATTAAATTGTTTAAGATAAACATAGTAGCACCTCAGTTAAAATAGTACACAAATGAATTTCATATGAACATGTTAAGTGCTTGCAAACTAACGGAGCAGAACTTGCTCCTAAAATTACGGAGGAGCACAACAGCACTCTCCGTTTTTAATGGCGAATCAAAGGAGCAAGTTCCCATGTTTGCACATGCACACTAAAATGCGGAAATCGTGAACTTGCTCCTATTAGTTCGCTGGCGATTTGACAGCTTTGAATTAAAGAGCCATTACACACCCAGCTGGAAAGTAACTAATTACACCACCAGACAGGTATGCTTAAAAATACCAGGTCCAAACTAAGTTTTAAGCTGCTAGTCTTAATGACTGCCAAACAACTAAAAATTAAATTTTAAAAATGTGGAGTCTCTTATTACTCTGTACTTTAATAGTTTTTGGTCATTTAAAAAAAAACTACTTTTCCCTTCTGACTCTTTAATTATTTCTTTGTTTTTCTTATATAAAAATCTTTGTTTTATTTACAATGACTTCCAGAATACTAACTTTAAATGAATGCAGTCTGCTTGTCTGTTTGTGGGCATGACTTCTCTTCCTGATAGATTTTGTGGGTAAGTCTTCTATTCTCACAGACTGTTCCATGTGCATCAACTTACGCTGCTCAGAGGCTGAGTTGATAGCGCACAATTTTTTAAATGTTCAAAATCAAGCAAGTTAATGCCATAGAGCCCGCTGTAAGTACATTCATTAATTTAATTCACAGGAGCTGCGACGAGAGTTGCCACGCTGCTCTGCGCAAGTTCTGGCCCGTCATCCCAAAATTTCAGGGAACTGCTCTGCAAATGTGTTGGAGCAGAATCCCTGCCCACCCAGTCCCAGGCTGGAGATGTTGTCCTAAATCCCAGGGATGGAGTCATTTGCTTGGCTGCCTGCAAGAATGCATCAATGGCAACCTGTTCCATTCTTGCCATGCAAAGTGGACTGGCAATTCTGCCTAAGGTTCCTCAAGGCCTATTGGGGTCCAAGAAAAATTCATCTTTTTGATGTTTTCAGCTGCAGAAGTTATTCTGCCTCCAGACAAAGTCATTGATTTGTTTCCTCCCTGGACCATTCACCTTAGTTTATTTAATGTTTGGGGCCATTCAGAAGGCCTCAGAGGAACCCGTGCAAGCTCTCAGATCTACATGGCAGATGCAATTTAATGCGGATAAATGTGAAATGATGCTCCTTGGGAGGAACAACACGGAAAGGCAGTATAATCTAAATGGTACTATTTTGAGGAGAGCGCAAGAGCAGAGGGACCTAGGGGTGCATATTCACAAATCTTTGAAGATGGCGGGGCAAGTTGATAAGGCGGTTAAGAAAGCGTATGGGATACTCTGCTTTATAAATAGGGGCATTGAATACAGAAACATGGAAGTCATGTTAAACCTTTACAAATCACTGGTTAGGCCTCAACTAGAGTATTGTGTACAGTTCTGGGCACCACACTTTAGGAAGGTTGTCAAGGCCTTAGAGAGGGTACATGGGAGGTTTACCAGGATGATACCAGGGATGAGGGACTTTAACCATGTGGAGAGATTGGAGAAGCTGGAATTGTTCTCCTTGCAGCAGAGAAGGTTAAGAGGAGACCTAATAGAGGTATTCAAAATTATGAGGGGTTTAGATACAGCAAGTAAAGAGAAACAGTTTCTTCTAGCAAATGGTCGGTAACCAGAGATCATGGGGGTGATTTTAAACCCCAAGAACGGGTGGGTTGGGGGCGGGTGGGAGTTGAAAATAGTTGTTTTTTTGGGTCGCAACTGCAAAATTTTTGGACTTTTCATTCCCAGTGGGAAGCCTGTATTTTTACGTGCCAACGTTAAACCCAGAAATAAAGCTGGGTTGTGGTCGCGACCCAAAAAACAACTATTTTCAACTCCCACCCGCCCCCAACCCACCTGTTCTTGGGGTTTAAAATCACCCCCCGTAGATTTAAAATAATTGCAAAAGAACTAGAGGAGAAATGAGGAGACATTTTTTAATACAGAGGGTTGTTAAGATCTGGAACGCACCTGAAAGGGTGGTGGAATCAGATCCCATATATCCTTACATATGAAATATCTAATGAAAGATGAATAATGGAACTAACTATTGGAAGCATTTTCATTCATAACTCTTCGAGTCTATTTTCATGTTCTGTTGTTTTTGCTGAAATATGATAGAGTGGGTGGTGTATAGTCTATAGGCAGCACATTGAGAACGCACTCAAACAGATACTTACACTGTAAATGAGTCTATTTATCACTCCTTTAAATCACTTAAGATATGTAGAAAGATCCAATTCAGCGGAGAATGCCATGTGGATTATTTTCCTCAAATCTGGTGCACCATCTAAAGTGATCCTTCACCCATAAGATGAGCATTAACTCAATATATCCCAAACAAAGTGATATTATTTAATATTGTCCCATAATTCCAATCAGTTGGGATCACTTAGCTGGGTAATATCTTGTCAGGTACATTTATATTAGCAGTTGAAATAATATAATGTAATTAAGCCCATGACTATCGAGCTCTAGTCTCGTGGTCATTCATATAATTTTGCTGTTCAGAATACACGTTTAAATATATACAATCAGACTTCAAAATGAGCTTAAAATATCCAGAAGATACAAAAATACAAATATTTAGAAAGGAATGTTGCAATATAATGTATTTATTTTTTGAAGTAACCCATTGCATCTTTTAAATTATAAAAATAACAGAACATTAAGCAATGGAAAAAAAAATCTGTCCCATTAGCTGTTCAGTCTATTTATAAAAAAACCCACTTTCATTCATATGTTCTCTAGAGCCTCATTGTTCTGCTTGTTCAGGAGGACGGGATGGTGCCGTTCAGAGTTACTGCAGCTTCTTGATTCGCACACCAGGAGGCACCTGTGCAACACAGAAATAGACCCTGCATGGCCACTTTCTTCTGCTTCTCTAAGATACCACAGCCAAGATTAGCAAAGTTGGGCCCTAAGGAAAATTCAAATATAAATATTGATTAACATTGGGATTTGGATTTCGGATCCCTCAGTTGAGTGGAATATGCTGACACTGTAGGTAATGTCACCTGGCTGACATAAGTTGTCTCAATTTAACATCTAGCATTTCATCATCTTACAAATAAAGGTACTAGATTATGTGTGCACAACAACAAAATTATTATTAGCATGATAGAAATTTGAGAAGAGACTATGGTTTGTCAACTGTATAAATGAACACAAATTGACCAGTAAATGTAAGTAAGCACCCAGACAACTACAAACAATGTCCATGGTTAAGTGAATAAACAGTTTCAGTAGAGATGGTTTAGATTGCTTGTGATGAGCGATGAGACAGTTGTGCTGATTGAGGAACTCCTTACCTGTCCACAATCCAACATCCTCTTAAACCAGGAATGACGATATTGAAAAGTAAACCCGGTGTGGAGGTACATTTTAGTTGCATGTGTATGTGTGTCTGAGACCATACTTGGTTTATTGTTCTCCATTTTATGGAAGTATCAATACATTATGGAGCACATTCTTTAATAGGAACATGATATAGTCCTGGGTTACATGCATCTAGTGAAAATTGGTATACAATTGTGTATGCAACTATATTTCTGCCTAGAGGGTGATAAAGTACTACATAATTAAAAGCCATGATCATCCAAATAAAAATTTCTTGGAGGCAATATAATGGTTCAAGTATTAATTCAGACACAAAATAAACAAATACCAAAACTATATGATCTCTTATTCCGAGAAAAAATGTTTTTCTTTTTCCTTTTTAATATTAAATACTGCGTATAATTTTTATGATTATTGTATAACAGAACAGAAAAGCAAGGTATGATGTTTGCTTGCAGATCAGGATATCTTAGAGCCCAGGACTATCACTGAATTCCACCTACTTCAGCAAAGCAAATTTTTTCTTGTCAATTTTCTTCCCTTACACTTTCATGAAGATATTGATTTAGTAATTGAATTTTTGAACTAGTTTTTAAGGTACTTTTGTAATCCAAGATTGAATAAAAAAGGAATAATTTTATTAAGGTTTTGAAAAACTTTCTATAAACAGCAGCTGGAGTTGTCTGCTGTATAAACTAGTTGTCTAACTGACACATTTCCAAAAATTGATTCCTAAGGGAACGTCTCTAAATCGTGTATTGAACTGATATGAAACATTGACATTTAGCTGAAACTCATGGAATTGTTGAAAGTCTGGAGCCTAGTCTCTTCCAGCATGGGATCTCTTCTGGCCTAAAAGATGGCAAAAATCACTGAGCCTTATTTAACTGGCATATGGGTGAGAGAGTGAGGAGCCCTTGCTGTGAAGGTTACCAGAGTCAGGTACAAGCTGAATACCACTGAAGCCATTAACCACCTGGACATCTTAACATACATCCATCCTGCTGCTAATACCATCCAGGAAATAAAAGCCACACTCAGCCCTGAGCCTGTTAAGTGCATTGAGATGGATCAAGGGAGTTGGGCACTTTCATCTGATCTCACCCCTGTTGTACTGGAGTTATTTATGTGTAGAAATGTCTTGTATTCATTGTTGCTATACACACTCTACTTTTCATTTTCTGCTGGGTACTTCCCGGCAGAACACCATATTATCTGGCATGGGTGAAGGTCCCCGGTGGAAGATTCTATATTTGGGGATCCTTCCTGGCAGCACTGAGGACCTGAGGTGGAGAATTCTGCATGGTACAGTGGCATCAAATGTTTATTTGAGCAACCATTCACTGCTTTGCAGCCAGGCTGAAACAATAGGATAATTTATGCGTGATCACACTCCCAGATGGAAACCAATATCACAGGGACCACAGGTTAGAGAATCGGTGCTATAAGGTTGTAGCCCTTTCTCCATGCTCTGCTCTCGGCCGTGAGTAAGGGATCGCAGAAATTTCCCTTATATTCCATATATATTGCAGTGCTTGAGTTGCAGCCCATGCTTTAACATCTAAGGAGTCTGTTGCTCAATTGTTGGTTGCACTTCCTTCTAGGCATGTTTGGTATTATAATGAGCAGGCCAATAGTCCACCTCATGGGTGTGCTTGGGTCTGGCAAGATCGACTATGCATAGATCTAAGATGTGTATGATCACTAGGGAGAGTCCCTCCATCTGCTTGTGCATATTTATGTCTCTGGTCCACTTGTGAGTGGATGTTGAATGTTTTTATCAACAGAAATGCCCAAATTATCATTTAGAAATGTTACTGACATGCATTTTTGGTTTGGCAGGTCGTTTATTATTTATCAGTAGTGCCCTCCCTCCAAGAAGTACTTGTGGTTGTCCTAGTAGCATTCACACAATGCTACCACCTATCGGCCTGTGCAAAATAGGATTCTTACTGAAGCAAGGAAACATCTATAAATGCTCATACAGACTCCACAGGCACTGGGCATGCTCCAGTACTTCTCCCAAATAGCAATTATTCAGATCAGCCAAGTGAGTTTTGTCCATTTGTAGGTTGTTAGATGGATCAATGCAAAAAGTGAAGTATTACATATCTGGAAAGGAAAAATTGCAACAATGTATGACTAGCCTTGTCTGTTGAAATATTATAAAGAAATAACAGTTATGTTTACACATTTATAAGTATTATTGGCCTCCTTAATATTGACAGTTTTGTGAATGTTATTTTGTTATCCAACATAATATTGTCTACCAGTTTTGGAACAAACTGGTTACATAAATGCATAATTTGTTTTATATTTTGCTCTATGGATAATTTTCCCTTCCTATAAAATATATTTTCTTGATTGGGTCTTCATGTATGATCTCCCATTCCTGACCACAAGGGTGGTTGGACCTCTCCCAATGCTACTATGAAACCAGCTACTATGAGGAGTGCAAAAGCACACTTACGGTGACTTCTTTGCCTTCTGTTCCATCCCTTGCCATTTTGTCAGGTGGTATTGCTGAATCTGGTAGCCCAACACATGAAGGATCGCAGATGTGAAGTGGCTATATAGCACTCTATTGCTTCACTCTGTCAAATAATTATTCTTGTCAAATGAGATTGACCTGGAGTTTGGAGTTTCCACAGGAAAATTACTTTGGAAGCAGTATATGTTTATCACAATGTAAGCCATTGTGGACACATTGGAGATTTCCTAAGATTGTCACTCACTTTAACTTTGCAAAAGAATAAGTGATTCATTGTACAATGGTTCAGAATAACTAGGGTGGTGACATATTATCACAAGCTCTGGGAGTCTAGGAGAATTATTTTTTAAAGGATTATGTGGATTCAATAGACAGTTTGGTTGATTTACAAATATCAAGGTACCATCTGTTGCATTACAGTCTGAATTTGTTCCAATGTTCAGGCATAATTGATAACCGGCTCCTCCTGATTACTGCAATTATGCTTCTAAGAAGGTGACTGTGATAAGCATAATATTGGCTTGTGGGTCAAAAGGTTTTATCCATTGAAGATCTTCAATTTTGCTATCATTGAAGGCCCATTTGAGAGCTCATCATAGTCCCAAATGATACCATCTGCTATAAGAATTGCTTTATTGTCCATCACTGACTTTTCTCCAGAGTAATTGTTGGAGGTTTTCAATAAGTCAGCCCTGTATGAGGCAGTTGCTTTGAAAGGCAATATATGTTATTGTTGTAGCACAATGTTACTGGATCATTGTCAGACAGCTGACTTCTGTCTCTGAACTATGATTGTATAGTATTTGCTTTTTATTATTTCAAAGTTCAATAATTGCATTCTAATTACAAAATAGCTTATCGAGTTAAGGGAACTGTCTCCATTTTGATGGCATGGATAAACTAGCATTTGAAATTATGTAATAGTTTAGGATAAACATAAGAAGCAAATAGTGTAGAAAGGTTCAAACTAATGTCTGGGAAGTGGTATGAGTAGCTTTGCTGAGGAGACTGCATGATCCTAAAGTCTCCATACCAGCAGTGGGAACATTCATGAGAGAATATAGAATTTTACAACACAGAATGAGGCCATTCGGCATATTGTGCCTGTGCCACTCTCAAAAAGAGCAATATAACCTGCATGGCTGAGATCTCTACTGCTGTTGCCATGTGCCAATGACCGAGTGGAGAGCATATAACCATTGTACCATGATATGATTAATGCAGAATATGGTAGTGAACATCTGTTGTTGGACTCCCCTAGTCCACTTTCCAGTGTTGTGTGCCCAGGGTTAAGTGATTCCACAATATGTTGCTTCAGCTCTAGCAGCATCTATTTGAAAACAGGTCCATTAAAGTCCATGTTCCCAAACAACTCATAAGTGATAAGTTTGACTTCCATGTGATATAAGCTGGCCTATCCCTATGCTTCCCCCTTAATATCACTATGTACTTGTCCCTTTGTATGTGTATGTATGCTGCTATCACTTTTGTTCAGAGTCATAATGGCTGATATTCTTTAGATGCATCTGGTGCACACTGAGTTCTCTTTTTGCTTTGTGCAGACAGCAGATAGCACACTGAGAGTACATAACCACATTTATCCATTTGGGTGCTGTATTGTCATTACGTACTGTATTATGTGCTTGTGTACAAAAGACATGTTGATGTGACATATGACAGAACATTTAATTAATACAATGCATACCAGTTGTTCTCCCCTCCATTCTCCACATTCAATTCTTTCCAATCTCTCTTTCCTGAATAAATCCAGAGTAGCTTCTTCATATGAAGTGAATCGTTTAAGATTACGGGGTCCAACACCTGAAGATCAGCCATGATCTGATTGAATGGCAGAGTTGTCTTGGGGGGGTCGTATGGCCTACTCCTGCTCCCATTTCTTATGTTCTTATAACACTTGTTCCTCAGTGTGACCTTTCACAAATATTGCTTTTAAACATAAGAAGAGCAAGGATTGAGTCATTAAAACAAAAGCAAAATACTGTGGATGCTGGAGACCTGAAATAAAAATAGAAAATGCTGGAAATTCTCAGCAGGTCAGGCAGCATCTGTGGAGAGAGAAACAGATTTAACGTTTCAGGTTGATGACCTTTCACCAGAACTGGAAGAAGTTTGAGATTGAACAGTTTTTAATAAGTACAGAGCCAGGCAAAGGTTGGGGGGAGAACAAAAGGGAAGGTCTGTAATAGGGTGGAGGGCAGGAGTGATTAAATGACAAAAGGGATGATGATGCAAGGCAAGGAGGGTGGTAATGAGACTGGTAAAGAAACAAAAGATGGGTCTAGAGGAGCTGTAAATGGCAACAGCAGAACCATTACCAGCACCTGCTGTCCGAAAAAATGGGAGCAGTGGTAATGATCTGAAGTTATCGAAATTAGTATAGAGTCTAGAAGGTTGCAAACTGCCTAATTGAAAGATGAGGTGCTGTTCCTCAAGCTTCCACTGAGCTCCATGGTGATTTTCCCTATGGAAATTCCTTCCTGCATCATATGCTAATCCCCATCATCATATGTGTAATAAAATTGCATCACCCTGCTATTTTCGCTTCTAATACCTTACTTGTCACACTTTTTTTAAAGTGTTTTTTTATTCATTGGGCTGCATCTGCTGGTTATGGCTCTGGTGCTGCCAGTTACAGCTTCTCCAGACCGATCTTTTGTTTCTTAACTTGTCCCATTTCCACCTTCCTTGCCTTGCACCATCATTCTTTTTGTCATTTAATCACTCTTGCCCTCTACCCTATCTCAGACCTGACCTTCCCTCCTCTCCATCCCCCCTTCCCCTGGCTCTGTACTTGCTTAAAAACTTTAACTCTTTAACATCTTTCAGTTCTGACGAAAGGTCTTCATCCTGAAACGTTAACTCTGTTTCTTTCTCCACAGATGCTGCCTCACTTGCTGAGCTTTTCCAGCAATTTCTGTTTTTATTTCAGATTTCCAGCATCCGCAGTATTTTGCATTTGCCTTACTTGCCACATCCTGCTATTTTTCATCATGTCCTAAATGTCTATTTTGCTACTTTACAATATTATTCATCCTTTACTTGATTCCCTTCTTTAAGTCATGAAACTTCTCCTGAGGTTCCAGCTAGGTCCACCAAGTTGTTAACATCAAGTTCACACTTTGAGTGGCATAATGCCATGCTTGCACCCCCTTTCAAAATTTGGAGGATGTTCTCCCCCACCAAAAATGTGCTTGCTTTTCTCCATAACCGAAATTACCAGCATATGCAAGGCCTCATCAGTGAATTAGCATTTTTTCAATTGTCATTCATCTATTTTGCACAGCTCAGTGTATTAAACTTTTCAATATTTATATTGATTAAATGGTTTGCTAGCTATTTGAGATGTTTAAAAAAGGGTCATTATTGCAGGCATATCATAATCATCTAGTTTTTCATTACCACTAAAAAAAAAAATCACCTTTTCGGGGAGCACAATTCTCTAAGCCAGGCTAATTATGATTTTTTTTTATAAAAACAGATGTTTCATCTATTTTCCAATCAAAGAAGAATTTCAAACCATAGCCCACTAGCAGAGTAAACAGACAAAGCAGAAGTTTTGTAATTGGAGATATGAGATCCATTGTTGACAAATCTTTTACAATTGAGAGCAGCAGACTGGGAGAAAGGCCTTGGTTGCAAGAAACCATGGCCCTGATTTTAATTGCCTCTGGCGGAAACCGGGTGGCGGGTGGATGAGGGGGCAGTTAAAATAACGGGAATCACTTGCCCCGACCGATCTCTCTTCCTTCCCACCATGTCCCCATATTAACCTGCTCTTTTGAGCAGATGAGCGTCTGATGACGTCTTCAGGACCAGATCTGCAATATCAAGCAGAGGCCTGAACAGGGGAGCAGTGTCGGCTTCCCCCATCAGGCAAAATCTGCCAGGAGCCGGATCCTGGGCCAGAAGAGGTCCAGAAGTTACATTTATTTTTCAGGTTTTCTTGTGGGCCAAGAGGGGCAGGAGTGCACTGCCAGGCTTCACAAAGAAGCCTTCGGCCTCCTATTGCGGAGGCTACCACCCCTCCCCCCGAACGCGGTAAGACCCCTCCCTGCCCCCCACCCGATCGTGGCCCCGACCTCTCGGCCCCCTCCCCCCCATCCCCCTCCCCCTCCCCCCATCCCCTCCTGATTGTGGCCCCAACCTCTCAGCCTCTCCCTGCCCCTCTCCTGATCATGGTCCCGGCCTCTCAGCCTCCCCCCCACCATTACCACGGTTCCCTGGCTGCAGCCTCCTGTTTGCACTCTCTTGCTCTACCAGCCCCATGGCGATGGGCTCTTTCAGTGCTGAGCTATTATACTTTTTGTCAGTATCAGCTTCCTTCATTAACAATTTTTGACGTTTTTGTCATAGACCAAATCTTCAGACAAATCCCTAGTTTTAACAAAACTGGATTGTTTTGATACTTTAAATCCCACAATCAAACTATCTTTCCACTCTGTCCTTTAATAGGATATCAATCATGAACTATCTCTGTGTCCAGTTGCCAATATCCTAATCTGAAGTTTTTAATATTAATATCTGCTTATTAAACAAACTCTCTCTCCACTTCTTCAAAGCCAGTCAGATATCTAATACCTTTGCCATCACCTATCCACTTCACTCCTTAACCTATCTGAATAATAAGTTTAAAATTTAGTATTTTAACCTGTGACAATTAACTAATTATCCAAATAAAGCAATCAAAACTCTTTCCTGCTATCAAACATAAAGTCCATGCAACATAGGAACATCTTATTGAAAACTCCAGTAATAATTGTTATACTATATTCTAATAGCAACTTCCAAAATAAAATGTTGATCTAAATCTAACAAATGTTCTAAGCAAATTTAAAAATGCACAGTAATCTCTAATTTACCTTCTCACTTTCCAATTATTTTCCCTAAAATTCACCTTTTTCAGTTGATATCTAGTCCTTAATCTTAATCCAATTTAAATTCATTATCCGAAACTACCCTGCTTATATCAATAATTGATCTCTGCCTCTATTTTGATGGAATCCCCTTTTGATCCCCTGATTCTCTTCTGTACTTTGTTACTGCAGCCTAAAGAATCTCTCCTCCACTTTAGTTATTTTTGTTGGTGCTAGCTTGATTCTTCTTCACTTCCGCCAATTCTGTTCACTTTCCCCTTCTTCCAAAGTAATTCCCACCCTAAAGGGATCAAGAGTATGTTTGCTGATGGTATTGCATCATGACACCTCCCACTCCCAGGGCATCAATAAGAAGTCTATCTTGTCTTTCTTTAGCTTTTAATTTTACAATAAAATCGAGCATGATATAATAGACATGCTCATGCAGTCTATTATATCATGGAATATGTTAAATCAATTTATTTGAGTATAATTTCTCTCAGGTTTTGCTTTGTATTTAAAACTTACCATGAAGTCTCCATACAAGATGGTGAGTCTACCAAACCTATCTAGTAAACAATTTTACAACACCAAGTTATAGTCCAGCAATTTTATTTTAAATTCACAAGCTTTCGGAGATTTTCTCCTTCCTCAGGCAAATGTTTGCCTGAGGAAGGAGAAAATCTCCGAAAGCTTGTGAATTTAAAATAAAATTGCTGGACTATAACTTGGTGTTGTAAAATTGTTTACAATTGTCAACCCCAGTCCATCACCGGCATCTCCACATCAAACCTATCTAGGCATGCATTTAACCTGTTTAGAGATAGCACCTGAGTGCTGACATTCTGCATCAAATGGATTAGCTTTCTTAATGAAGCAAATCTTCATTTCACACTTTAGCTCCCAGGATTGAGGTCAGCATTTGGGCTAAAATCTTGATGAACATCAAGATGGGTGTTAACTCTCACCTTTCATGAGATCTTCATTTTTTTCTTATCCAGGAATGTGACAGTGGTTGGCCATCAGATATCTAAATGTGCCCTATTCAGGACCATTTGGTTGCAGACTCTTACTAGTAGTCATTTATGCATACAATTTAGTTGTGTAACCTGACGAAGGAGGTAGCCTCCGAAAGCTTGTGATTTTAAATAAAGCTGTTGGACTATAACCTGGTGTTGTAAGACTCCTTACATTTGTCCACCCCAGTCCACCCCAGTCCATCACCGGCATCTCCACATCATTCCGTAAGGTTAGCAAACGTGTGATATCTATCAATTTGTTGTTAAGTGCATTGATCTCATAATTTTGCTTATCACTCCCCTTTTATCTTTTGCAAGCAAAGAGGGGTGGAAACGGGGCAAAAGCAGCTCTAAAATATGGGGTAAAGCTTACCTTCCCAATCCGTCGGACGCCAACTTCGGAAGGGCCTACTGCTGGAAGCACCCGCCTGAATTAGGCAGTAAGCTCTTTTAATATGCAAATCAGGTTTGAATGGCATTTATAGAACCCCAATTGCAATTTTAGGACACCACGGGACGGAGCACTCCGCACAATATCAGTTGGCGGTCCAGTTGCGGGGTCGGGGCTGACAGTAGCACTGCACCTAGCTCCACAAAACCAATCTGGGCTTCTGCCACATTGGGTTCTCCCCCCGCCCCCCACCTTTAAGAGAATATCTTTTATAATAAGTGTTTTTTAAATGTATTAGAAGTTTAGTTTAAGTTACTGCATTTATTCAGTCATCTATTCAGCATTTAGTGTTTTTCTAACAGGGACTCAATATTTTTCCACGACTAGCAGACAGATCGACCCCATTCCACATGAACTGTGGAAGGCATCCTATGTCTTCTAAGATATGCTAATATTGGAGATGGGCCAGAACAATGGAGGGACAGAAACTGTTCGATAGACCACCCCTGAGATCACATTTAACCGTCTGGGCTGAGTCTAAGACATCTCATGTTCCTTTGAAATGCCTGGCAGGGAACATCAGGTTAAATTGATTAGCAATTTAGACAAACAGGATGGCCATTATCTGTTGAAGGGAGATTAAATTGGGGAGGTGCTAACCACAACAGTTTTGATGGCTCAGGGATTGGGCTTCTAAAAGGGGTGTATATGAACCCAACATAAACCAACGCCTAGTTGTGGAGAAAAGAGTGTGGAAAAGGAAGACAGCTCAGTGAGAAGGAAGCAGGCGGGATTCGAGACAGTGACAAAGTTTCGATCTCTACCCAGAGGACAATGGGGTAATATAATTCCTTGTTCTTTGATAATTACCGCTTAAATACTTGCATGTATTAATCCTTGCTTTTGTTCAAATAAAAGATCACTATAACTAATTGGTGTCACGTTGAAATAGTCTTACAATGGTGAGTCAGGCAGGAGCTGACAAATGATGATCTATTGAGCAAAAGGAAGGTCCTAGGATCAACCTAGCACTTAGTTGGTTTAGGAATGATGTGGAGATGCCGGTGATGGACTGGGGTAGACAAATGTAAGGAGTCTTACAACACCAGGTTATAGTCCAACAGCTTTATTTGGAATTCCAAATAAAGCTGTTGGACTATAACCTGGTGTTGTAAGACTCCTTACAGAGTGTAGGGGGTTGTACCTCCTACTGATAATCTAGTGACTAACTGTGGCAGAGATAACTGAGGTCGAAATGGCCTTACAGAAGAAGTTAGAGAAGGTCTGTGTAACTGATCTAATCCCCCTTTTAACTGCAGTAGATGGTGGAAAATTTGAGTCCGCTATGCGATGGATTCAGAAACAGATAGATGATAAGAAACTAAAGTTAGACAAAGGCAGACAAATGCTAATCTATGCAGCACATTTTTGTGTCTGCAGAAGTGAGCAACTCTTAGCAAGGAGTAACAAGGAACAGAAGGAAAAGGGAAAGAGTGTGAGGATTTGCAAATAGGAATAGAGATCTGACCTGTATGCTGGCATACCTACAGGCAGGAGCTGCCATGGCAGCTGCCCAGGGGTTAGGTGCAATCCTAGACGAAGTATAAGATTGATGATTTGCTGGAAGAGAACGATGTTCTGAGGCCACAACAAGGAGATGCGCGAGGAGCCCTTAGGGAAACGGTGACTAGACCTGCTTGTGAGGCAGATCACACTAAGTGCGCGTTAAAAATATATGAGCTACATGGAAAATTGGGGCAACAAACAGCTGTGTTGTCAGCTATTACAACCGGAGGAGGAAGAGGAGATAGAATCGATTGGGATCCGTTAGAACAAGAAGCAGCATGTTCTAATAATTCCAATTGCGGTGACTGGGAACGCGTAATGTGTGAGACGTAATCAACATGGTGCGATTACATCACAACACAATAACAATAAATCGATCAAAGCAGATGAAGTAGCTGCTTTGGCCCATTAGAACATAAGAACGTAAGAAATAGGGGCAGGAGTAGGCCAATCGGCCCCTCGAGCCTGCTCCGCCATTCAATAAGATCATGGCTGATCTGATCCTAACCTCAAATTTAAATTCATGTCCAATTTCCTGCCCGCTCTCCATAACCCCTAATTCCCTTTACTTCTAGGAAACTGTCTATTTCTGTTTTAAATTTATTTAATGATGTAGCTTCCTGGGGCAGCAAATTCCACAGACCTACTACCCTCTGAGTGAAGAAGTTTCTCCTCATCTCAGTTTTGAAAGAGCAGCCCCTTATTCTAAGATTATGCCCCCTAGTTCTAGTTTCACCCATCCTTGGGAACATCCTTACCGCATCCACCCGATCAAGCCCCTTCACAATCTTATATGTTTCAATAAGATCGCCTCTCATTCTTCTGAACTCCAATGAGTAGAGACCCAATCTACTCAACCTCTCCTCATATGTCCACCCCCTCATCCCCGGGATTAACCGAGTGAACCTTCTACATTAGGGCCCATTAAGGATGGGAATGACCCTACTGTGCTCACTCGAGCTTGGGAAGATTTTAAACAGGGTCATGGAGAGCTAGAAGATGATGATTTTAAAAGCTATTTTATTGGCCGCCCTGAATGGGGACTTAAAACCGTGTATTACCCCTGCCGCTTATGCAGTGAATGGGTCCAATGTGCTGTTTGGAGAAATAGTGGATTTATTGGGAATAAACACCTTAAATTTGATGCAAAATTGTGCACTGACGGTGCACTTCAGCCAGCATGTGCACTACCAAACCAAGTGCCGCCTGATTGGTGAAATAATACGTTGTTTAAACAAATGTTTATAAGTCAGTTGCAGGCATTAGTGAAAACTGCATTGGGAGCATCCATCTGTAAAAATGATAGGTGGAACAAAATTTTGAGACTCAATATTCAGGCCTGGGGAGATGTAAAAGGACACTTCACCGGACCCACAGGAGGGCTGCAAAATTCAAGAACTGGGGGAAAACCAGTGTCAGTGGTTGAGGGACCATAGAAGGGTAGGAATTACTGGAGATCAAATAAAGGGTGTCATTATTGACTATTTTAACCAATGTCTATGGTTTGGCACGAGTAATAGTAAGTCAGTTGTAGAGATTTCAGATATGCATTGAGTGTTTGTGATTAAGAAAGAGAGGGTGTATGAATTTCCAGTCCATCAGAACCCGGGGATTTAAAACATGCTGCAAAAATGGACATCCGTGTTTGCCCGCATTAAATATGATTGTGGATGGTTGGAAGGAGAGGAATCCATGAACAGACGCCCACATCCATTGGCAAACCGATCCCCAAAGAAAGCCCACTGTGTGTGGAGGCTACAATTCAGTCATTAGTAAGGCGGGTATTGGTAGAGTTGGCACAATAAGAAACC
Organism: Heptranchias perlo; assembly: GCF_035084215.1. Taxonomy (NCBI): domain Eukaryota; kingdom Metazoa; phylum Chordata; class Chondrichthyes; order Hexanchiformes; family Hexanchidae; genus Heptranchias; species Heptranchias perlo. The sequence goes on from NC_090351.1 coordinate 18,792,286, forward strand.
AGACAGTAGTTGGCGATTAACTATTGATTACTGCAAGATAAATTCAGTCACTCTCGCTTGCTTACCCGTGGTAAGGGAAACACCAATGCTGCTATCCCAAATTCGACTCTAGACATAGCTAATGGATTGTGGAGCATACCCGTAAGAAAAGATGATCAGTATAAATTCGCTTTTACTTTTGAAGATCAGAGTTATACATGAACTTGTCTGCCCCAGGGATTTCATAACGCTCCAACTATCTTCCACAAGCAAATGGCAAAGGCCATCAAAGGTTTCTCTAAGCCAGAGTGCCTATTACAGTACGTAGATGATTTGCTGCTAGCTACGCAAAGAAAGGAGCAACATCTCCAGTTGTTGGACGATCTGGTTGAAATGTTAAAAGGGGGGGAATTAAAACTTAACCCTCGAAAGGCTCAGCTGCTACAGGAACAAGTGACATTTCTGGGCATGTCCATCTCTGCTGCGGGATAGACTCCAGGTCAGCGCAAAATAAAAATCATACAGCGATTACCTTAGCTAGTGTCTAAGACAACGCTCTGTTCATTCGTGGGCTTGGTGGGATACCAGAGAGCTTTTATACCAAGTTTTGCAGATCTTGCTAAACCATTTTATGAGTTACTTAAAGGAAAGGAAGGCGATGTGCAGTCCAATTGGACCTCGCAGCACACCAAAGTGGTATGACAGCTAAAAGAGGCGGTGATACAAGCAACATGCCTGATCACCCCAGATCCAAGCGAGCCTTTTCATTTGGAGGTAGGAGCGACTGACCAGAGTGGCGGCAGTTCTGTGTCATGATGTCCAAGGCAAGCTATTACCTATTGCCTATGCACCGTGAATATTGACAGGAGTGGAAAAAATCTACGACCCGTGCGAAAGACATTTGTTGGCCACCTTTTGGGCTGTGAAATAGTTTTCGTGCATCACCGGATTGCAAATTTTGGTGCTCCACTCCCTGCACACTCCACTTAACTTATTGATGAAGCCGAGCGATACGTTGGTATAATCTGCTCGTTTGAGCCATTGGACATTGTTGTTGATGGAACAACATCTCGACATTACACCAAAACAGACAACTCTTCTACCACAGTTACAATACTGGGGAGAACCACATGAGTGTCTACTACTGCTATTAGACTTCATTAATAACCCAGTTCAGAAGATGCCATTGGAGGATGTTACAGATGTCTACATCGATGATTCCTCATTTCACCAAAAGGGGGAACCATTTATAGGTTTTACAGTAGTCCTCCCTGAACAAATTATCCAGCACAAGTGCGTGCCGCATTCAGCACAATATGCTGAAATCACCGTGTTCTTGCCAGCTGTAATTGAAACCTCCAACCAACCTGTTAATATTTGTTCTGACAGTGCCTATGCTATCAATACTATGTTGTCACTTCCTCTGCATTGTATGAATAACTACCACACCTCTGATGGGAAATTATTGGTACATGGTGATTTATTTAGACTGTCAAGAGATAGAAAACAGCCATGCTTCATTAGTAAAGTAAAGGCCCTCACCGAAGGAACCATTCCACATTCAGTCAGTAATTCTCAAGCCAACTAGGCTGCCAAACAGGCCACCCACACTGGGTATACTTTTGGCCCATTCTTCAATGGCCGTGTCTATGTTATAGCTAGTCATCCTGTCATGTTCGACTTACACATCCTACAAATGCCCTGGTCACTGTATGAGCAAACCATGGCGTGGCACGAAGAAAATAAACCCCTACCTCAACCCACACCATGAGCTCTCGAAACCATGCTTGTCAATAATGGACAGCCCTTACTTATGTATCAACCCACGTTCGAATCAATCCCAATTTTGTGTGTTCCCCTTACTATGGCTGAAGAATTCTTTGACATGTTCCATGGTCATGCCGTGGGTGGTCATTGTTCTGTAGAGACCACAGTGCATAAAATCCAAAAAGTTGCATGGTGGCCTGAATGCAAAGACAACATCATTCGTCATGTAGCAAGATGTTTATTATGCCTACAACACAATCCAGCCTTGCACGCCAATCGTGTCTTCCTTCAAATTGCACTCCCCCTCCCCCCCAACCAAGGGAACTTGGACACATTTACAGATTGATTTCATAGTCCCTTCAGTTACTTGCATTGTTTGGTCATTATTGATAAATTCACAAAGTGGATCGGAGCATTCCCATGTAGACTAACACTGCTATTACTGCAGCTGGAATATTGTTGAGTGAGTTGATCTGCAGGTGGGGAGTACTGATACAAGTAGACAGTGACCAAGGGTTACATTTCACAGGCAAATTTTTTACTGAACTCCAAAAGCTCATGAAAATAGAGCACAATCTACACATCACACATCACCCACAATCGTCGGGTGTGGTAGGAAGAGGAAATCGAACATTGAAAACTATGTTAAAGAAGTTTTGTGCAGATCACCCCACCCAATGGTCAAACATGCTGCCATGTGTCTTATGGCAATTCGATCAATCCCTCATGTCACCACAGGTATCTCACCACACCGGGCTATGACAAGAAGACTAATGCATACACCAGGACACCTTTTAGTATCTACAGCAACTCCTTTGTTGTTGGAAACGATCGGAAGTAAATGGTTAAACCAAATGGTGGAATATGTAAACAAAACTAACCAATTTGTGGTACGTCACATTGGGAAATCTAAAAATCAGATTAAAAAGTATTTCAACAAAAAAAGTAAAACCCTCTCAAGTATGAGGTAGGAGATATATTTATGGTTCTAAATTATGAGAAACGAGAACACTTATTTGAGTCTAAATGGAAGGGACCTTTTCCCATAGTAGACAGCTAGTTCGGCAGTGTACTTAATAGAGTATACAGGAAAAGGAAACATAAAGGTTACTCAATGGTGCCATATTAACCAGTTCAAATCGATAGCAGCAGATGATAAAATTGAACAATAATCAGATACTGTGCTTGATTTTACAGAGAGCAACTTACACATGCGAAGAAAGATGTTACGGATATTCATGAGTCTATGGGCTGTGACACATGGCTGGATTTGGGAGACTTAGTCTGCCCTCTGGCCTAATGTGGCACAATGAAGTTTTGAGACCAACATCACGCAGGTGACCATCTTCATTTGGAGATGAGAGGCGTCCCCTGGGGTGGATAGAATAATGTTGACAGAGAACGAAGGGCAAAACACCTCTATAATTTGGACCTGCCATGGCAATATGCCCGTGCCTTCAGAGAAAAGGAACGGATATCAGGCAACGTCACACTCTATGTCCAGACATTGTTCAGGACTGGTCTTTGACCCACCAACTACATACACCACAGGTTACGACATTTACTGCTGTGAGGGTACGGCTGTGGCAAACGATTCAGGATTGTCGGGCACATGGCACTTGAAAATATGTGGACAATTGATTGACATTTGGATAGCTGTGGATTATCAGTGTAATAGTGATCTTTGTTTTACCCCAGAAGGGACACGAGATAAGGGTCATTTTGAGCTTAAATCTGATAGGGGAAGATAAACTAAAGTTGTGTATGATGGGAAGGAATGTATGTGTGTACGTACCACCTATCCCAACATAACTATTAATGAAGTGTTCATAGAATACCTGAAGGGAAGTAATGTATGTGTTTGCAATGTTATTACAACAAGGGTAATGTTGAGTGTGAGAGTTTGGCATTGCCAGTGCTGTACTCTCAAGGTGGGAAGTTGTAAAAGAATATCTTTTATAATGAGGTTTATTAAAATGTATTAGAAGTTTGGTTAAGATACTGCATTTATTCAGTCATCTATTCAGCATTTAGTGTTTTTCCAACAGAGACTCAGTATTTTTCCACGACTAGCAGGCAAATCGGCCCCATTCCACATAGACTGTGGAAGGCATCCCATGTCGTCTAAGATATGTTAATATTGGAGATTGGCCAGAACAATGGAGGGACAGAAACTGTTCGATAGACCACCCCCGAGATCACATTTAACCGTCTGGGCTGAGTCTAAGACATCTCATATTCCTTTGAAATGCCTGGCAGGAAACATCAGGTTAAATTGATTAGCAGTTTAGACAAACAGGATGGCCATTGTCTGTTGAAGGGAGATGAAATTGGGGTGGTGCTAACAATTTGACAGTTTTGGTGGCTCGGGGGTCGGGTTTTTAAAAGGGGTGCGTATGAACCCAGCACAAATCAACGCCTGGTTATAGAGCAGAGTGTGTGGAAAAGGAAGACAGCTCAGCGAGAAGGAAGCAGTCATGATTCGAGACAGTGTCAAAGTTTTGATCTCTACCCAGAGGACAACAGAGTAATATGATTCTTCTTCCTTTGATAATTACCGCTTAAATACTTACATGTATTAATCCTTGCTTTTGTTCAAATAAAAAATCACTATATCTGATTGGTGTCAGGTCGAAATAGTCTTACACTCCTTCCGAGAATGACCCACCCCCACCGGCCCCGGAACTACCCTCATCTGGCGCTACGGTGCTGTATTCTGTCCGCGGCCGACTAGCTCTAATGTAATAAGGCTCGGCTCTCAAAATGGACTGGGCCTCCTGTCAGGACAACTGGGCGAGGTGTATAATGGTCGGCTGATCCACTACCATTTTCTGCACATGCTGAAGTTGAAAGTTTCACCCTATATGTACAGTAGGAATCTTTTTTTAACAACATGGCATCAAAATGAAGGGAACTCGTTTTGATAGATCTTCAATTTCTCATAATCCCAAAATGCATGAATGAATACTCCTTCAACATCTCTTAACAGATGAAGATGCCTCTGGTCTATTTTGGTTCATGAGTTGTATTTGGAGAGTTAATGAATTGAACTATGTTGTTTGTGGTTTCATGTGCAGCTAAATTAATGCTTTGATTAATGTTTCAATATCTACTCACTAATCTTATGACATGGTATCTTGTTCATCGTGCTTGGTCAAATATTTTCAACGGTTGACACCTTTGTTCCAATATTATTGGTCTCAGAGGTAACTCCTGGAAGTGCAAATCAATTACTTGTTTTACACTGAATTATTAAACATTGCCTTTTAATTTTCTAATCGAAAAGGAGGTGATTGTCAAGTTATCTCTCTTCTAACTTAACAATTGCGCTACCAGTTGGCAACCAGTAGGTAGAGCTGTGCATAGGTTTAAGTGTCGTCTCTGATTCATGAATGGAATGCAATGGCAGTATAACTGCACACGTTCCCCATGCAGTGCCCAAAAGAACCTGAGGGATAAAATAGGTTCCAAAATTTCCCAATGATGTATAAAATTATCTGGGTGAAAATTCTCTCAACAGCATGGTAACAAACATGTCAATTGTGTTCATATGAAACTCCCCTCTCCACTATTTAACACACTTGTTCATCCATTTCAAATAAACAGGTTAATGAATGCATTAAAATAGCATGCAGGAAAATGTCATTCAAACATGATTTGTAGTATTTTGAAAACAAAATGACTGCCTACATGGAAAACATTGCAACATTATTATTAATGAGATTCTAATAATGTGAGTGACTTGATTCACGTCATTATATTTTGCTTTTGTTAGGTTATATGAATCAGAATTAGACTCATCAGTCAGGGTTTCATACTGTGAAAAGTTGCAACTGGAAAAGCATGAAAAGGGCACATAAATCAATATTATAATTTCCCCCCAAGAGACTGAGTTTTTAAGATATACTTTTAACACCACATTGTTAAATGACTCGTCCTTGTCATAGTCCAATGACATTTATCCCATTAGTAGGGCCTGGGTTCAAATCCACATTCTAGATGTCACTGTAGAACACAGTCTATTGGAGGATTTACTTTTCAATGTACAGTTTGATATATAAACCCTACTAAAATGTTATCCAGTTAGCACACTCTGTAGACCTGATCTGAATTAATAATAAATGGATTAACATCTCTGCTAAAATAGTGAGGAGAGAGGAATTTCAGACAAACACATGGACCCCGATATTGCTCTCTGTAACGGCCATTTCCTCCTCTTGTGACTGACATTCATTTCCATTGGTGCCCAAAGAAGATAACGGTGGGCCTTGCATCTCTGAGCTGGTTCATCTCCTCTGCCCTCTCCACATACCTAACTCCTAGTGACATAACATTTTATTCCTTTCAAAAATTATATTATTTTGGTTAAAATTTAGTCATAAGTGTTGGTTCATAAAAAAATAATATCTATGAGATAATACCTCTTAAAACATCTAATTGTAAGTACACCATCAAACTAGCAAGTAGATATGTTTACAAGTGAGGGTCCCTAGGGCTGCATGCAGTGAGAGTGTGGCTGCAACTAATAGAATTTTGGAAGCAGATTGGTGAGATATTATCTTGTGGTCACATAAAAGGTTTACACTGTTAGCTCTAGTTTTACACATGTTGGCCTTAACCACTCTTCAACCAGTTGGGGAGACTCTTCTACTATTGGGTTGCTAAAAATAGTTTTATATTTTTGAAAAATTATATTTAATGTGAGAAGATAGATGGAGGAGCTCAAAGAGGCAAAAATACCCAATATAGAATATCCAAGGTCAAGCCCAATGGGACCAGAATACACCAAGATTAGAATTAATTAAGCAACGGTCTTTATAGTAATAATTGATTAAGAATCCCTGAATTGATTGCAAGCTAGATTGTGTTTCCCATGAAATGCTTCAAATTTGAATTTGTACCATATTTTGAAATGGAAAATGCAATTGTATTGCAAACAAAATATGAATCTTATTATGTTTCCCCAATTATTCATATGATTGTGGCATAACACCATGGAATATATGATATTAGAATTTGATTGTGTTTTGTGGGGCATTAATGTTATGGGTAGAGTTGCACTACCATCGATTATCCCATTGTTCATGGATTCCTGATGGTTTCAGTTTTGCGACAGTGTAAATTTGTGACCACCAAGAGTAGTGGTCTTTTTAATCTATTTAACATTCCATCAACATATGAAACCATTTTTCAACTCCCAAATGTAATTATGGTGCAGAGATGCAACTGAATTCTATTGTGCTATCTATCTGGCAGGATGGTGCTTTTTGCAACAGTTTTCAGTTGTAGTTTTCCTGGCCACAGTGTACCAATCATAATACATTGCGCAGAGACACAAGTGAGCCTAACATGCTCTGTTTGCTCTTCACTTGGATCCTATTCTTGAACAAGTCAATGGGATAGTAATTTGTCTTGGGCAATCGTGCATCAGCTGCCTGTTATACACTCTGCCAGATATTCAGTTCACCTCATAGAGATGAATATTGGGTGGGGCATATAACAGGAGGCCAGTTTGATAGCAACCATTTTGAGCCACTGCCCATGATGAGTTTCTACCCCCTTAATTCTATCATTGATTAACAATTTCACTAGACACTTCTTCATGGTACCGCAAGATCACAAGGTAAATAAAGGCAAGAAAGGCCATTCAGCCTTTTTCAGTTAAACCATTCAAAAGAAGGCCCATAGATCCCTTGCTAGCACACGCAGTTAGCTCCAATGATTGGACCTTCCACTCAGGAAAGAAGCAGAAGTGGGAAGGTGCAAAAAATCATCTCAGGATTGTGCAGTGCTGAAAAAGTACCCCAGAATGTACCTGTTCTTCTATGCCTGCCCACTGAATGATGCAGATAAATCGGTGAGGTCCCTACATCCCAATAACATCACTTGCAGCCACATCCACCCTTGCCCCGCCATTTTGTGTGACAACCTGTGAGCTCATCTTTATAAAACAGATGTCCTTTATTGTTTGAGTCCAGCGAATGGCGGATGTTGATACTGTGGCCCAAAACTGTGCTATTTTTGAGAACATCTTTATTGTTGTTTCTTAATCATTATTTTCCTGGGTGTTAATGAGTCCAGAGCCAGCTATGTTCTTTACCAGGTATAGTTTCATTATATCAAGTCTAAAGTTTGCAGTCCTCATTATTCCTGAGCCCCTCCAATCCCTGATTTCCTATTCCCTCACTGAAATCGCCCTAAAAGCCAGTCAATTAAGGCTTTCTTCTGGGAATCACATTATTCTTGGCTACCTTGGAAGGTGATGGAGGAGCACAAACAGAGGGAGGGGCAAGGATGAGACTGCACAGGAGGAGTCTGCATCTCACATGTCTGTCACCTCCTCCAACCGCCCTCTTTTCTCCCCGCCCCCCCCCCCAAATGCCCACACTCCAGATGCAGAGACGACGAAGTTTTGAAAGCTTCACAGATGTGCAATGCTTGAAGAGGCTGAGGTTCCCCAAGGATACATGTGGGATGTTTGATATGGAGCTGAGACTTATCTGAAGAAACCCAACTGTCAGTTGAAGTGAAGGTCACAGTATATGGATCCTTTCAAGCTGCAAATGCAAACATTAGCATTGTGTCTAGATCAGCAGCACAAAGATGTATAAAGAATGTAACTGGTACATTATCTTAAAGAGCATCAAATTACGTAAAGATGCCACTGGTCTTAATATCGCAGTATGAAAGGGCTGTTGGCTTTAACAGGGTGAGTGGCTTTCCCAGAGTATCGGGTGCAATTGTTGAAACCCACATTACTATAAGGACCCCTTTCAATGTTGTGGCTTCAAATCTGCATATTAAAATTGGTATGTCCGAGGAACAGAGGTACAGGAGTAGACCATTCAGCCCCTCACGCTTGTTCCACTATTCAATTAGATCATGGCTGATCTGTATCTTAACTCCATCTACCTACCTTGGTCCCGTAATCCTTAATATCCTTGCCTGTAACCTGTCAACAAAGTTGATTGTGTCTCCATCCTGTTACATTTGTAACTACCTGTGACAACTGTAGATGGCAGGAGTGTGATGGAATACTCTCCACTTGCCTGGATGAGTGCAGCTCCAACCACACTCAAGAAGCTCGACACCATCCAGGACAAAGCAGCCTGCTTGATTGGCACCCCATCCACCACCCTAAACATTCACTCCCTTCACCACCAGCGCACAGTGGCTGCAGTGTGTACCATCCACAGGATGCACTGCAGCAACTTGCCAAGGCATCTTCGACAGCACCTCCCAAACCCGTGACCTCTACCACCTAGAAGGACAAGAGCAGCAGGCACATGGGAACAACACCATCTGCACGTTCCCCTCCAAGTCACACACCATCCCGACTTGGAAATATATTGCCGTTCCTTCATCGTCGCTGGGTCAAAATCCTGGAACTCCCTTCCTAACAGCACTGTGGGAGAACCTTCACCACACGGACTGCAGCGGTTCAAGAAGGCGGCTCATCACCACCTTCTCAAGGGCAATTAGGGATGGGCAATAAATGCCGGCCTCGCCAGCGCTGCCCACATCCCATGAACGAATAAAAAAAAAACTATAAGAGGGTTTTCTTTTAGAACACTCAACCCTTGGTTATGTTTTTAAGTCACAAAAGCTGTCACTCTGTGCTATTCTCTGTTAAAGCTTGCTTTGAGTCTGCCTGCAGTTTCATGCTCTGGTCACTGTGGAGCAAAGATTTCACAGCTTTTTCTTCCAGCCCTGATGCCATGTTGGCTTCTGTGAAGAGAATGTGTTAAAATTATGTTTTTATCATTGTATATTTTTATTATATTGGTGATTTTTAAAACATATTGTATCTTACAACCGTATTACACAAAGGATATAGAAGCACTGCAGAAAGTGCAAAAAAGAGTAACAAGGATGATACCAAAACTGAGAGGGCATAGCTATCGAAAGACTGAACAGGCTGGGGCTCTTTTCTTTAGAAAAGAGAAGTCTGAGGGGTTTAAAATTATGAAAGGGTTTGATAGGATAGACGTAGAGAAGATGTTTTCACTTGTGGAGGAGTCCAAAACTAGGGGGTCATAAGTATAAGATAGACACTAATAAATCCAATAAGGAATTCAGGAGAAATTTATTTACTCACAGCGTGGTGAGAATGTGGAACTTACTACCGCGTGGAGTGGTCGAGGCGAATAGCATAGATACGTTTATGGGGAAGCTAACTAAGTACGTGAAGGAGAAAGGAATAGAAGGATATGTTGATGGGGTGAGATGAAGTAATTAGATTGGGAGGATGCTGGTGTGGAGCATAAACACTGGCATATGGTCTGTTTCCGTGCCATAAATTCTATGTAATTCCAAGTAAAACATCTTTTTCAATATTTTAATTTCTTTTCCACCTCTCTAGGCCTCCTTGCTGCCATTTTATGTCACCTGTCTCCTTTCCTATATCTGGCTATCTCAACTCTAGATATAAAAACAAATTAACCCCTTGGCCCCATCTTCTAATGTTTTTTTTAAATAATGCTCTTGTTTGCCTAGCCCATGAGTACATCAAGAAGTGATGCCAGCTGAGAGAGCCCCAGGCAGCTGATGAAGTTGCCATAGTTGTTAATCAAGAAGATGAACAACCTCTTCTAGATGTCAGAATTATTAGAAATAATCTAATCTAGGACCATTCCAACTAATAAGCATTCCATGTAATAAAGCCCATGACTAATATCACATAAATTACTCCCTTAAATTGAAACTGAATATGTGACCGAGTGCAGGGGATTCTCATTTACATCACCCACTGTTCCACAATTCCTACCTGTGATCCAACCATGGTCAGAAATTGGCATGATTTAGGTGTACAAATATGATGTAGCATTTCTTCGTGCATATAGACAAATCAATCATGAAACCATTGCAGCCCTACTGTTAATATCCAGCACAATGCTTTCTCCTTGTGTTTTAAGTGATCTATTCCAAGCTGCTAATCTCGTGCTGCTTATGAGTGCACTCCTATTATCAGGACTGAGAGAGCTGGCTGATGTACAAAGGGACCTGGGTGTCCTTGGACACCAATCACTGAAACCAAACATGCAGGCGCAGCCCCAAGCAGTTAGGAAGGCAAATGGTATGTTGGCCGACAGTGCAAGAGGATTTGAGTACAAGAGCAAGGATGTCTTACTGCAGTTATACAGGGCCTTGGTGAGACCACACCTGGAGTATTCTGTGCAGTTTTGGTCTCCTTACCTAAGAAAGGATATACTTGCCAAAGAGGGAAAGCAGTGAAGGTTCACCAGACTGATTCCTGGGATGGCAGGACTGTCTTATGAGGAGAGATTGGGTCAACTCAGCCTGTATTCACTCGAGTTTAGAAGAATGAGAGGGGATCTGATTGAAACATATAAAATTCTGACAGACTGGATGCAGGGAGGATGTTTTCCCTGGCTGGGGGGGTCCAGAACGAGGGGTCACAGTCTCAGGACATGGAGTAGGATATTTAGGACTGAGATGAGGAGAAATTTCTTCAGTCAGAGGGTGGTGAACCTGTGGAATTCTCTACCACAGAAGGCTGTGGAGGCCAAGTCACTGAATATATTTAAGAAGGAGCAAGATAGATTTCTAGACACAAAAGGCATCAAGGGGTATGGGGAGAGAGCAGGAATATGGTATTGAGTTAGAGGATCAGCCATGATCATATTGAATGGCGGAGCAGGCTCGAAGGGCCGAAAGGCCTACTCCTGCTCCTATTTTCTATGATTTTTTTTATTCGTTCATGGGATGTGGGCGTTGTTGGTGAGGCCAGCATTTATTGCCCATCCCTAATTACCCTTGAGAAGGTGGTGGTGAGCCGACTTCTTGAACCGCTGCAGTCCGTGTGGTGAAGGTTCTCCCACATGCTGTTAGGTAGGGAGTTCCAGGATTTTGACCCAGCGACGATGAACGAAAGACGATATATTTCCAAGTCGGGATGGTTTGTGACTTGGAGGGGAACGTGCAGGTGGTGTTGTTCCCAAGTGCCTGCTGCTCTTGACCTTCTAGGTGGTAGAGGTCGCGGGTTTGGGAGATGCTGTCGAAGAAGCCTTGGTGAGTTGCTGCAATGCATCCTTTGGATGGTACACACTGCAGCCACAGTGTGCCGGTGGTGAAGGGAGTGAATGTTTAGGGTGGTGGATGGGGTGCCAATCAAGCGGGCTGCTTTATCCTGGATGGTGTCGAGCTTCTTGAGTGTTATTGGAGCTGCACTCATCCAGGCAAGTGGAGAGTATTCCATCACACTCCTGACTTGTGCCTTGTAGATGGTGGAAAGGCTTTGGGGAGTCAGGAGGTGAGTCACTCGCCGCAGAATACCCAGCCTCTGACCTGCTCATGTAGCCACAGTATTTATATGGCTGGTCCAGTTAAGTTTCCGGTCAATGGTGACCCCCAGGATGTTGATGGTGGGGGATTCGGCGATGGTAATGCCGTTGAATGTCAAGGGGAGGTGGTTAGACACTCTCTTGTTGGAGATGGTCATTACCTGGCATTTGTCTGGCGCTAATGTTACTTGCCACTTATGAGCCTAAGCCTGGATGTTGTCCAGGTCTTGCTGCATGTGGGTACGGACTGCTTCATTATCTGAGGGGTTGCAAATGGAACTGAACACTGTGCAATCATCAGCGAACATCCCCATTTCTGACCTTATGATGGAGGGAAGGTCATTGATGAAGCAGCTGAAGATGGTTGGGCCTAGGACACTGCCCTGAGGAACTCCTGCAGCAATGTCCTGGGCTGAGATGCTTGTCCTCCAACAACCACTACCATATTCCTTTGTGCTAGGTATGACTCTAGCCGCTGGAGAGTTTTCCCCCTGATTCCCATTGACTTAAATTTTACTAGGGCTCCTTGGTGCCACACTCGGTCAAATGCTGCCTTGATGTCAAGGGCAGTCACTCTCACCTCACCTCTGGAATTCAACTCTTTTGTCCATGTTTGTCCAAGGCTGTAATGGGGAATGGAGTCGATTGGTCCTGGCGGAACCCAAACTGAGCGTCGGTGAGCAGGTTATTGGTGAGTAAGTGCCGCTTGATAGCACTGTCGACGACACCTTCCATCAGTTTGCTGATGTTTGCGAATAGACTGATGGGGCGATAATTGGCCGGATTGGATTTGTCCTGCTTTTTGTGGACAGGACATACCTGGGCAATTTTCTACATTGTCGGGTAGGTGCTAGTGTTGTAGCTGTACTGAAACAGCTTGGCTAGTGGCGCAGCTAGTTCTGGAGCACAAACCTTCAGCACTACAGTCGGGACTTTGTCAGAGCCCATTACCTTTGCTGTGTCCAGTGCACTCAACCGTTTCTTGATATCATGGAGTAAATCGAATTTGCTGAAGACTGGCTTCTGTGATGGTGGGGATATCGGGAGGAGGCCGAGATGAATCATCCACTCGGCAATTCTGGCTGAAGATGGTTGCAAACGCTTCAGCCTTGTCTTTTGCACTCACGTGCTGGACTCCAACATCATTGAGGATGGGGATGTTTACAGAGCCTCCTCCTCCTGTTAGTTGTTTAATTGTCCACCACCATTCACGACTGGATGTGGCAGGACTGCAGAGCTTTGATCTGATCCGTTGGTTGTGGAATCGCTTAGCTCTGTCTATAGCATGTTGCTTCCGCTGTTTAGCATGCATGTTGTCCTGAGTTGTAGCTTCACCATGTTGGCAGCTCATTTTTAGATACACCTGGTGCTGCTCCTGGCAGAGTCTAACCACCTCCCCTTGACATTCAACGGCATTACCATCGCCGAATCCCCCACCATCAACATCCTGGGGGTCACCATTGACCAGAAACTTAACTGGACCAGCCATATAAATACTGTGGCTACAAGAGCAGGTCAGAGGCTGGGTATTCTGCGGCGAGTGACTCACCTCCTGACTCCCCAAAGCCTTTCCACCATCTACAAGGCAAAAGTCAGGAGTGTGATGGAATACTCTCCACTTGCCTGGATGAGTGCAGCTCCAACAACACTCAAGAAGCTCGACACCATCCAAGATAAAGCAGCCCGCTTGATTGGCACCCCATCCACCACCCTAAACATTCACTCCCTTCACCACCGGCGCACTGTGGCTGCAGTGTGCACCATCCACAGGATGCACTGCAGCAACTCGCCAAGGCTTCTTCGACAGCACCTCCCAAACCCGCGACCTCTACCACCTAGAAGGACAAGGGCAGCAGGCGCATGGGAACAACACCACCTGCACGTTCCCCTCCAAGTCACACACCATCCCGACTTGGAAATATATCGCCGTTCCTTCATTGTCGCTGGGTCAAAATCCTGGAACTCCCTTCCTAACAGCATTGTGGGAGAACCGTCACCACACGGACTGCAGCGGTTCAAGAAGGCGGCTCACCACCACCTTCTCGAGGGCAATTAGGGATGGGCAATAAATGCCGGCCTTGCCAGCGACGCCCACATCCCGTGAACGAATAAAAAAAAAATGCTCTTCTACACTTCTCATTGAACCAGGGTTGATCCCCTGGCTTGTTGGTAATGGTAGATTGAGGAATATGCCGGGCCATGAGGTTACAGATTGTGCTGGAATACAATTCTGCTGCTGCTGATGGCCCACAGCACCTCATTGATGCCCAGTTTTGAGCTGCTAGATCAGTTCTGAATCTATCCCATTTAGCATGGTAGTAGTGCCACACAACACGTTGGATGATATCCTCGATGTGAAGACGGGACTTCGTCTCCACAAGAACTGTGCGGTGGTCACTCCTACCAATACTGTCTTGGGTAGATGCATTTGCGACAGGTAGATTGGTGAGGACGAGTTCATGTAACTTTTCCCTCGTGTTGGTTTGCTCACCATCTGCCGCAGGCCAGCTCAGTCAGTAGTGGTGCTACCGAGCCACTCTTGGTGATGGACATTGAAGTCCCCCAACCAGAGTACATTCTGTGCCCTTGCTACCCTCAATGCTTCCTCCAAGTGATGTTCAACATGGAGGAGGACTGATTCATCAGCTGAGGGAGGGCAGTAGGTGGTAATCAGCAGGAGGTTTCCTTGCCCATGTTTGACCTGATGCCAAGAGATTTCATGGGATCCAGAGTCAATGTTGAGGATTCCCAGGGCCACTCCCTCCTGACTGTATATCACTGTACCGCCACCTCTGGTGGGTCTGTCCTGCCGGTGGGACAGGACATACCCAGGGATGGTGATGGAAGAGTCTGGGACGTTGGCTAAAAGGTATGATTCTGTGAGTATGGCTATGTCAGGCTGTTGCTTGACTAGTCTGTGGGCCAGCTCTCCCAATTTTGGCACACGTCCCCAGATGTTGGTGAGGAGGACTTTGCAGGGTCGACTGGGCTTGGTTTGCCTTTGTTGTGTCCGGTGCCTAGTGGTCCAATGCCGGGTGGTCCACTGGTCAAGTGGATTTGCCGGGACCGTTCGTGGTAAATTTCTCACTAATTCCGGTTCTAAGGAGAAACAACTTCGAGCTGCTGCTTCCCAGTTCTAGTAGGGGCTCATGGGGCTCTAGGTACTTCGTGAAATCTCTGCGTAGATAGGGAGCATCTCACAGATGTCTCACTGTCCTAAAAGCACAGCAAGTGTCAGTGGTGGACTCCCCCCACCTGCTCTGGCAATTCCCATACATTATGGGAGGCTACCAGCATGTGCTCGATTCTCCACTAGCATCCTCCTTTTAAATGCAGAACCCTGTGTGTATGGGGTTGCCAGAGTGCAGGGAGTACACTGGATACAGCAAAGGCTATGGGCCCCAACAACATCCTGACTGTAGTGCCGAAGGCTTGTGCTCCAGAACTAACCACGCCTTTGGCCAAGTTGTTCCAGTACAGCTACAACACTGGCATCTACCCGACAAAGTGGAAAATTGGCCAGGCATGTCCTGTCCACAAAAAGCAGGACAAATCCCATCCGGCCAATTACCGCCCTATTAGACTACTCTCAATCATCAGCAAAATGATGGAAGGTGTGGTTAACAGTGCTATCAAGTGGCGCATAGTTACCAATAATCTGCTCACCGATGCTCAGTTTGAGTTCCACCAGGACCACTCGACTCCAGACCTCATTACAGCCATGGTCCAAACGAGGACAAAGGAGCTGAATTCCAGAAGTGAGGTGAGAGTGACTACCTTTGACATCTAGGCAGCATTTGACTGAGTGTGGCACCAAGGAGCTCTTGTAAAATTGAAGTCAATGGGAATCAGGGGGGAATCTCTTCAGTAGCAAAAGGAAGATGGTATTTTTTTATTATTCATTCATGGGATGTGGGCATCACTGGCAAGGACAGCATTTATTGCCCATCCCTAATTGCCCTGGAGAAGATGGTAGTGAGCCACCTTCTTGAACCACTGCAGTCCGTGTGGTGAAGGTTCTCCCACAGTGCTGTTAGTTCGGGAGTTCCTGGATTTTGTCCCAGCGACGATGAAGGAACGGCGATATATTTCCGGGTCAGCTTGATGTGTGACTTGGAGGGGAATGTGCAGGTCGTGTTGTTCCCATGCGCCTGCTGCCGTTGTCCCTCTAGTTGGTAGAGGTCGCGGGTTTGGGAGGTGCTGTCGAAGAAGCCTCAGCGAGTTACTGCTGTGCATCTTGTAGATGGTACACACTGCAGCCACATTGCGCCGGTGGTGGAGGGAGTGAATGTTTAAGGTGGTGGGTGGGGTGCCAATCAAGCTGGCTGCCTTGTCCTCTTCTGCGACCTCTACCACCTAGAAGGACAAGAGTAGCAGGTGCATGGGAACACCACCACCTGGACATTCCCCTCCAAGTCACACACCATCCTATCTTGGAAATATATCACTGTTCCTTCATCGTTGTTGGGTCAAAATCCTGGACTCCCTACCTAACAGCACTGTGGGAGAACCTTCACCGCATGGATTGCAGCGGTTCAAGAAGGCGGCTCACCACCACCTTCTCAAGGGCAGTTCGGGGTGGGCAACACATGCTGGCCTTGCCAGCGATGCCCACATCCCATGAATGAATAAAATAAAAAATCCTCCGCCATAGTCTCCTCCTGTTCCAGTTACTCTCTCATCCTGACATCTAATGGTCAGTGGTTCACCCTGTGTGATCACCTGACTAGAGCTGTCTATGGGCCCCATGTTATTGGAATCGCACTGGTGCCTGCAAAGTTTCTCCGTTAAGGATCAGGAACTAACATGGATGGCTGGGCCAACCATTCAACACCTGTTTTATATGGGTGCTGAGCTCCATGGTGCTGCTCAGGCACTGAAAAAAAATTGGGTCGGAATTTGCTTTAAAAAGAACAGTGAGCTCCACAGCGCTCACCATTGTTAGTGGCGAAATGAAAGAGCAAGTTCCAGCGTCTGCACATGCACAGACAAACGCGAAAATCTGGAACTTGCTCTGCCTGGTTCGTCGGTGATCTGACAGGTTTGCGTTAAAGGGACATCGCTGCATGCTATCAACAGAATCAATGGACCAGCACCAACTTGCTCTTCTGCTCAGCTCGAAACTAACTAATATCACCACAAAACAGGTACACCTAAATATACCAGGTCTAAACTAAGTTTTAACAGCACCGTTAGTCTTAATGACTGCCAAGCAACTCAAAATTAACTTCCAAAAGTTAACTTTTAAAAATGTGGAGTCTCATTGCTCCATATTTCAATAGGGTTTGGTCATTAAAACCTTTAAAAAAAATTTTTCCTTGTGTCGCTTTTATTTAATTCGATATTTCTTACCCTCTTTTTTTGCTGTCTATAACTGTTTTTACAAATGATTTTATTGTTGTAGCTTTCACTTCTTGGTTTTTACGTTGCAGCTTACACTTCAAGGTTTTGACTCTTTGCGGCTTTTCAAGGATGTTGTAATCTAAATGGTGGTGAGGAAAGATCGATCCTCTCGCTCCTTCCACAGGTTCTAGCTTCGCTGGAGTTAACGCTGGGGTCTTCTCAGCTACCTATTAGAGGAAGTTCCCGCAGTAAAGACTGCGGTACGTTAATAGGTGAGAATTAGTCTACGGAGCGGCGAGTGCCGTTCGTTCGCCACTCTGAGCATTTTAAGGGCCAAATGGGGCGTGAACCTCATTAACATTTTTCACCAAAGGACATTTAAAACAGTGACGTCATTAAGTAACTTTGTGTCATTCCTGTTCTGAAAATTTGTGTCAAAATATTAGTAAAACATATTGAAATATTCATGAGCAATGTATTCCATGTCCCTAACTCTTTGGCACACAGTCTGATGGAGAAATCACTGTCATAACTTGCTTCGATCCGATTCCAGCGCACTAGCACAAATTAAATAACTGAGTTAAAATATTGGATTTTTAGCAATCTATTGTGAAGCAGCAAAGAGGGACTCCAAGCACAAGAACATAAATTTCTGCTGAGAAATACTTTGCAGTCCCTAAAAATGTTATAATAATTGCTTCATTCTTATACAAAAAGCATAGCAACTCCAGAATCCAAGAATATCAAGGCCTGGGGTGGCAGCTGTAATAAGATTAAGACCCAGGGAAACATAGCAAAAGACCTCCCTGCCTCAAGCATCTTCACAGTTGCTCAGCTCTGCCTAGAAAAAAATCTTAGTCATTATGGAGAAATATGATCCCCTGCTTTAAGTGTGGCTTGTGCCTAGTTAAGAATAGGTTAAAACAATTCTTAATACTGTCAGCAATTTGCTTATGAGATGCAAATTCCACATGGAGTGCAATTATCCTTGGAACACTCCTTAATTAATATATTCATTGGGAGAGACAGGAATGTCACTACAGTTTTAATCAGCATCATGTCTGTAATGGGAAAAAAAGTCAGATACAGCTCAAGTATAGGCACAGATTCAAACAGTGTCCACAATCATAGGCAAAGTACCATTGTGCTAATGCAAATAACATCTACATTCATATACTTTTGGGAATGTGGGAGCTCTGATGCATAACCATAACAAAGCACTGTGGTATGAGAAGAATGGTAAGAAATTTCATCTTG
This sequence comes from Heptranchias perlo, assembly GCF_035084215.1. Classification (NCBI taxonomy): domain Eukaryota; kingdom Metazoa; phylum Chordata; class Chondrichthyes; order Hexanchiformes; family Hexanchidae; genus Heptranchias; species Heptranchias perlo. The sequence continues at coordinate 18,810,936 of NC_090351.1, forward strand.
AAATGTTAAATGAGGGTTGATTTTATGCAATCTTATAAATGGAAATTAGAATATAATAAATATAAGATTGTAAGTGAATGGTGAAGGGATTCGCAAAATTTCACATGTTCCCCCCACCCCGAAGATTTATTGGAGTTATTAAAGAAACCCTGGTGTGACTGTTTTAAAAAAAATCCAAGGTCTCTCAAAATGGCTGCAGTCAGACACATGGCCGAGGACCGGCAGATTTGAAATTGCATTCTCAACAACTCGGCAGGCTTCGTGTCTCAGACAGGTTTCTTTAAACAATGCAGCTGCATTCTAGCCCTGAGGCAAGCTATCAACATGGCCGGCCAACACATCAAAATTCGAGCAGGAAGTGATCGCAGGACAAAAGGTGAACCATCAAGGTACATTCGGAACAATGGTAAAGCAGTTAGCGAACAGATCGATACAGGAAATGGCCATTAATGTAAATGGGCCAGAGATGGGGTCCTTTGTCTTACGTTTCGTGCTTAAATCAAACAATGAAGCAAGCTGATAAGGTATGAAAAAAACCTGTTACCAAGAGGGTATAACTGGGGCTGCCCAGTATCTCTCTCGCTCTTTCTCTTCGCCTCCTGGCTCGGGGTCCTGCTGTCTGCTAGCAACTAAGAAGGAAGCCATCCAGTAAACCTCACAACCACATGTCGACAGCAGCAGCAGGGCATCAGAGGCCAGGCCTTTTCATCTGTTTCACCGGTGAGCATTAATTTTCTGGCCGCCACAAGACAACCTAGCATAAGTGTAAGGGTGGGGGTTAAAGGGGATATTGCTAAACTTGTGATTTTAGAATTTTCCCTCGATGTGTCCGTTTCTTTCTTTTTTTATCTTCTGTATTATACTGTTTACTTTGTAGTTTTAGTTTTCTTATTAATAAACATTGGTTTTCCTTGTACCAATCCACTGGTCTGTTTGTCTGTCTTTGTTACCACTCGATAAGTCCTCAGCTCAGAATCAGGAAGGGGTAAGCGATTCGCAACCGTACTGCGGGCAGGGCAGCTCAGGAAAACATATCTGGCTGACCTATTATAAGCCCGAGAAACAGTAAAAAAAGAAACCCCTTACAATGGGAATAACTTTTGTAAATGAAAATGATTTTTTCTCTTTTTAATCCAGGATGATCTTAACTAATCTTCACTGTCTGAAAATGGATGAGGTTATATCTTTTGAGGAACTCTTTAATATTTCAAACTATTTTTTGTTGAAGATCTATTGTAGGCTATGCATGCTGTTTCAATAGTCTTATGTGCATTTAGCTAATGTCTCACTGGTGCCCTGTCGTCATATCGTTGTGAGTGACAGCACACAATGCAGTTAACACAATCAAATGAGATAGCTTAATTATGTATCTGTCCTTTACTCTCTCAGGTGCCACATTAAAAGGTACTTCCCTGAGATTTTATTTTTCTGTAATAGTTTTGCATCCTTTCAGGTAAGTATATCAGTGTTGACAATGCAACACATTTTCCTTCAAGAATCAGCATCAATCAAGCTATCTACTGTACAAACTAGGCTAGAGGATCCTTCTTTTTACTTTGTCTCAATCTTAACTCCAACCTCAAAAGGGAACACTTTAGTGCGATGAGAATTTTTCCACTAGCTATTTTTGTGACATTTCTGTGAGATTACCAACTTGTGAGCCTTTTTATACTCTGGCTTTTGGGATCTTCCCCTAGCAAGCATAATTATCACATATAACTGCCTTGCCTTCATTACCTATACAGGTAAAAGACCCATATGAATCCACAAAACCTCACAATGATGGACATGTTCAGAAGCCATTTTTTCAGTTACTTCTATACAGTGAAAATAATCTGGTAAAGTTGGCGAAGTTTGCTTATCTGTAACTTGGATCTGAATTCACTGAATACCAGAAGTAAGAAATGTATAATAGGGATCTGTCTGAAATTCATTTTCTGATGCTTAAAGTGAATTCTTATTATAGTATCGCAGCAGGTGCAGCACAGGAGGAGGACACTCGGCCCATCATGCCTGTGCCGGCTCTTTGAAAGAGCTATCCATTTAGTCCCATTCCCCTGCTCTTTCCCATAGCCCTGTAAATGTTTTCCCTTCAAGTATTTATCCAATTCCCTTTTGAAAGTAACTATTGAATCTGCTTCCACCACCCTATCAGGCAATGCATTCCAGATCTTTACAACTCGCTGCATAAAAAAATGTTTCCTCATGTCGCATCTGGCACGTTTGACAATCAACTTAAATCTGTGTCATCTGGTTACTGACCCTTCTGCCATTGGAAACAGTTTCTCCTTATTTACTCTGTCAAAACCGTTCATGATTTTGAACATCGCTATCAAATCTCCACTTAACTTTCTCTATTCTAAGGAGAACAACCCCAGCTTCTCCAGTCTCTCCACATGACTGAAGTCCTTCATCCCTGGCACCATTCTAGAAAATCTCTACTGCACCCTCTCTAAGGCCTGGACATCCTTCCTAAAGTGTGGTGCCCAGAACTGAACACACTACTGCAGCTGAGGCCTAACCAGTGTTTTATAAAGGTTTAACATAACTTCCTTGTTTTTTGTACCCTATGCCTCTATTAATAAAGCCCACGATCCCATATGCTTTTTAACAGCCTTCTCAACTTGTCCTGCGACCTTCAAAGATTTGTGTATGTACAAGCCCAGATCTCTCTCTTCCTGCACCCCCTTTAAAATTGTTCATTTTTGGGAAGTCCACTGTATACTTCCCTCCAGTCTGAAAAACAACCGTTCATCACTACTTGCTGCTTTCTGTCCCCTAGCCAATTTTGTATCCATGCTGCCACTGTCCTTTTAATCCCATGGGCTTTAATTTTGCTAACAAGTCTATTGCATGGTACTTTTTCAAATGCCTTTTGAAAGTCCATATACTGCACTGCACTACCCTCATCAACCCTCTCTGTTACTTCATCAAAGAACTCAATCAAGTCAGTACAAAATAGTACAATAGAGTACAAAAGCAAGGAGGTTATGATGAATCTTTATAAAACACTGGTTTGGCCACAATTGGAGTATTGTGTCCAATTCTGGGCATCGCACTTTAGGAAGGATGTGAAGGCTTTGGAGAGGGTGCATAAGAGATTTACTTGAATGGAATGAGGGACTTCAGTTACTTGGATACACTGGAGAAGCTGGGGTTGTTCTTCTTAGAGCAGAGAAGGTTGAGAGGAGATTTGATAGAGGTGTACAAAATCATGAAGGGTCTAGACAGAGTAGATAGAGATAAACTTTTCTCATTGGTGGAAGGGTCGAAAACCAGAGGATACAGATTTAAGGTGATTGGTAAAAGAACCAAAGGCGACATGAGGAAAAACATTTTTACGCAGCAAGTGGTTATGATCTGGAATGCACTGCCTGAATGTGTGGTGGAGGCAAATTCAGTCATGGCTTTCAAAAGGGAATTGGATAAGAACTTGAAAGAAATAAATTTGCAGGGCTACGGGGAAAGGGAGGAGGAATGGGACTAGTTGAATTGCTCTTGCAGAGAGCCGACACGGACTCGACGGGCCGAATGCCCTCCTTCTGTGCTGTAACCATTCTATGATCCTATGATTCCAAGTTAGTCAAACATAATTTTCCTTTAACAAATCTGTGCTGACTTTCATTTATTAGCCTATATGTTTCCAAGTTCCAATTTATTTTATCCCGGATTATTGTCTCTAAAAGTTTCCCCACCACTAACGTTGGGCTGATTGGCCTATAATTGCTGGGTTTATCCCTCTCCCCTTTTTTGAATGGTGGTGTAACATTTGCAATCCTCCAGTCCTTTGGCAACACCCCAATATCTGAGGAGGATTGGAAGATTGTGGCTAGAGCCTCTGCGATTTTTACTCTTACTTCCCTCAGTAACCTAGGATGCATCCCAACTAGACCGGGTGACTTTTCTACTTTGAGCACTGCCAATCTTTTAAGTACCTCCTCTTTATCTATTTTTATCCTATCCAATATCGCTACTACCTCCTCCTTTACTGCTACAATGGCAGCATCCTCTTCTCTAGTGAAGACTGATGTGAAGTATTCATTTAGTGCTTCAGTCATGCCCTCTACCTCCACAAAAAAATTTCCTTTCTTGTCCCTAATTGGTCCCACACTGCCTTTGACTACTCTTTTACTATTTGTATGTTTCTAAAAGACTTTTGGGTTCCCTTTTATGTTAGCCACTAATCTATTCTCATATTCTCTCTTTGCCCCTTTTATTCCATTTTATAGATCTCCTTTGTACTTTCTGTATTCAGCTTGGTTCTCTTCTCTATTATGAAGCTTACATTCGCCATAAGCCTTCTGTCCTGCTGGTTTCAATGATACAAGAATCATATTTACACACAGCTTTTTCATCTTGTATTCTGTGAAAATGAGGCTCCGCATTTCAATTTGACTTCAGCAAGCAAAAAAAGGCATTAGGTAGTCGTGTATATATTTTTTTAATTTAGTGTGTAACAAATTTCTATAAGAATTTTCAAGTGAGGAGATGTTCCAAAATACCAAAAGACATAAATAAAATATCTGGAATTGGATCAGGCAGAATGTAAAATGAAACAAGAAATCTTTCGCATTACTGCTTCTCCAGTTCAGAACGACTACGCTGAACCATATTTTTAAACATTATGTGAAAGCATTGAGTTGTTTTATATATACGATTATGAAATGTAATAACTACCCACCCCCCCCCCCCCCCCCATCGCCATTCCTCTCCTCCTTCCCTGAAAGTGGTGATTCATGCTGAGTGCACTGTATGTGTGTGTCTGGAATCCTGAAACATAATAATTCACACTCATCTTCATCTCCTTCATTGCAGCTGGTAACTTGTGTTGAGTATACTGTCCATGTTTGCCTGCAATCTTCAAATAACTCGCTCAAGTGTCCATTCTTCACCTGTGAGTGTTGACATGATGATATTGTGGATCCTTTTGACGTGATATTTAGTCAAGTGGAGGCATTACAGCCAAACCCAGTCTTCTCCTCACTTAACATCCGTTCACACTTTGTAACAAATATCACAAGATCATTATGGGCGAGGAAGGCCATTCAGCCCATTTGATTCATCCATCCATCCAGAGAGATCCAAACGTGCCCCCGCCCCATTGTAACGTCCAATTGTTCCTTAGTTGATTCCAGGGATTTTATCCCTACCACTCTATCTGGAAGTTTATTCCACATGATAATCAACCTTTGTGTAAAGAAAAAATTCCTGAAATCTGCCCTAAAAGTACCCTTCTCCAGTTTAAACCATGTCTCCTAGTTCTACTCCCGGAGTTTAATTTGAAGTCATATTCCCAGTTAACTTTTTTTTATATCCTCAACAATCTTATATACTGCAATAAGATCACCTCTTGGATGTTTTCTTTCCAGACTGAAAAGCCCCAGTTTCTCCTGCCTTTTCTCATAATTCATTCCTCCGACACTGGGAATTAGCCTTGTGGTTCTTCTCTGCACTGCCTCCAGTGCTTGAATGTTTGCCTTGCTTCTTGGAAACCAGAACTGGATGGAGTATTCAAGGTGCAGCCTGCCCATAGAACTAAGAAGTTTGAATATTACGTCCTTTGAGTTATATTCTACTGTTTGGGCAACGTTGGTGGCTTTGTTGATTGCTGCTCTGCATTAATTGGACATGTTTAGCGTTGAGTCTGCTACGACTTCTGGGTCTCTTTCAGCATCTTCTCTAGCTATTTCAACACCATTCATGGAATACGTGTGCCATCTATATTTTCTTCCTATGTATAGCACATAACAATTGTCTGCATTGAATTTCATTTGCCATTAGTCTGCCTAATTACATACTTGTTCAACACAGTCTATAATTTCTGAACCTTCTACTCTGGTATCATCTGTAAATGTGATCACTTTTGAGTTTTGAGTTTCTAAATCATTTATGTAAACTAGAAACTGTAGTGGTGCCAATAATAAGCCTTGAGGCACCTACTCAGTACTGCCCCCCACTCCAACATAATCCTCTAATGAATACTCAATGTTTCCTATCCTTTAATCAGTTGGTTATCCATTCCCAGGATTTACCATGAATCCCACAGCTTTGAGTTAGCAGATAATGATAGGGAGCAGGAACACTGAACATTTTTCTCCCCTCTTGCCTAAGTGGAGGTATTGAAACAAAAAGTAGTACCTCCACTGCTGTCCCGCTGGTGAACATTTCACATCTTTCCGACATTCTGAAGAAGGTATTGTTCAATATCTAGTGCCAGAGGTTCTGATCTATTTCTGTCGTGGCCACTTCCAACTGTTTCTTTTTTAAGGGCCAAATGCATGTCCTGAAGATTTTGAATCCCACTTTATGGAAGCCTGACTGGATACAATGACTTGCTCTCAAGTATTAAACAAAGAAATAGTTAATATCCAACAACTAATCTCTTGCTTTGAGCTACCTGTTACTCAGTTAATGCATGTTTACCCACCAAATGCTGATCACATTTGGCCCGAACTTACTGAAAAAATAATGGCGTGTGAACGATGCATGACGCTATTAATCTGCAAATCAGCCAGCAAGTTCAGGGGATTAAGAGATACGCCATGAGCTGCGAATCTTCAGAACTTGTTGGTCAATTTACGCCGCTCCATCTTCTGCTTCGCACAAACAGCATCTCGCCCTGTTATTTTTAAGAACTTGCTGGATTTGCACGTCAGTTGGAAGTGGCAGATAAACCAGCCACAGAAAGTTTAGTCTATAATGAAAAGCGTAAGTATCCTTTTAACATCGTGATAATTGTTAAAAGTTGGCTGAGCAAAAGGCCACAGAGAGTAGGGATAATGGGTAGGTACTCACATTGGTAGGATGTGACTAATGGAGTCCCACAGGGACTCAATATTTATTAACGACTTAGATGAAGGCATAGAAAGTCTCATATCTAAGTTTGCCGATGACACAAAGATTGGTGGCATTGTAAGCAGTGTAGATGAAAACATAAAATTACAAAGCGATATTGATAGATTAGGTGAATGGGCAAAACTGTGGCAAATGGAATTCGATGTAGACAAATGTGAGGTCATCCACTTTGGATCAAAAAAAGGATAGAACAGGGTACTTTCTAAATAGTAAAAAGTTAAAAACAGTGGATGTCCAAAGGGACCTAGGGGTTCAGGTACATAGATCATTGAAGTGTCGTGAACAGGTGCAGAAAATAATCAATAAGGCTAATGGAATGCTGGCCTTTATATCTAGAGGACTAGAGCACAAGGGGGCAGAAGTTATGCTGCAGCTATACAAAACCCTGGTTAGACCGCACCTGGAGTACTGTGAGCAGTTCTGGGCACCGCGCCTTCGGAAGGACATATTGGCCTTGGAGGGAGTGCAGCGTAGGTTTACTAGAATGATACCCAGACTTCAAGGGTTAAGTTATGAGGAGAGATTACACAAATCGGGGTTGTATTCTCTGGAGTTTCGAAGGTTAAGGGGTGATCTGATCAAAGTTTATAAGATATTAAGGGGAACAGATAGGGTGGATAGAGAGAAACTATTTCCGCTGGTTGGGGATTCTAGGAGTAGGGGGCACAGTCTAAAAATTAGAGCCAGACCTTTCAGAACCGAGATTAGAAAACATTTCTACACACAAAGGGTGGTAGAAGTTTGGAACTCTCTTCCGCAAATGGCAATTGATACTAGCTCAATTGCTAAATTTAAGTCAGAGATAGATAGCTTTTTAGCAACTAAAGGTATTAAGGGATATGGGCCAAAGGCAGTATATGGAGTTAGATCACAGATCAGCCATGATCTTATCAAATGGCGGAGCAGGCACGAGGGGCTGAATGGCCTACTCCTGTTCATATGTTCCTATGTTCCTATTCCTATGTTAATGACTGCCAATCAACCTCTTTGGCCCAGTATGTGAACAATTTAAACTGTGGAGTCTCATTCATTCAGGTAGTGAAATGTTAGGGATTTTAAAAATGTCAAATTTTAAATTTTAAATTTCTTTTTCTTACTTTTCCTATCTGTTTCTTTCTTTTCTCTCTGTTACTCCATTCTTTCTTTCCCTCTCTTTATTTCTCTTTCTCTACTTGATTTGACTCTAATTCACCCACTCTAACCTTCTCAGTCGTTCCTCTGTTGATTTCTCAATCCTTAAATCTCTTTGGTTAAGGAGATACACTGTTGGTCCCACCGTTCACTAAACTCCCAGATCCTCTGTTGCCCTCGCCACGCCATTGTCAGGAAAAAGCCTAACAGCATACATCGTGAGATGCCCTGCTCCAGCAAATTCCGGCTTTTAAAATGTTGTTAATCTCAACTAGTAAATCAATACAAACAGTGACAACTCATTATTTGTGGGATCCCAGATATCTCAAACCTACACTCTCCGCTGCCACTGTCTACTTGTTGTTTTATTTCTATTGTATGTATTCAGCCATATAATGCTGCATTAATGATCCATATTCCCTTTGAAGCTGATTAATCTGTGCAGAGTCTAGAGGAAGTGCTGTGTAGAGGAAGCATTACTTCTCACTCTGGAAGAACTACTTGTTTCTTAAGTTGGACTCGTGTATCCGCAGAGATTAGAAAAGTGTTACCAATCTTACATATTTTAAAGTGCCCAAATGAAAACTATGGATTAGTTATTAACTAGAAGTGAAGCTTGGCTCGTGTTTACTAGTCCCCTATATCAGAATGACTTATAGCATTTGAAATTTTACTAATGCTTTTATGTATTTAAACAAACTATGAATTATTATTTTTTCAAGCATCTAATGAAAAATGTATCTGGTATATTTACCTATTAATTAAGGCTGTGAACTTGTACATGAATTTTCTAATGCCAACATTTATATCTTTCCATAATATATTAAAACATTTCTAAACAGCACTTCCTGTTCATTTCACATTTTACTTTCTATGTCACAATATTTCTGTTAATACTATTTCTTTCTGGTCTCACATCTAAGTGCTTTTTGTCACACTTTGAAATTCTTATTTTCGGTGTTCTTTAATAGCTTTTTTTGGGTATGCTTTCTTCCAATTTGCCTATTCTACCCATGTAACCAGGTCCCTCCTTTGTCATCTTATCTATATCCCAGTTCTGTTCACAGCTCTCCTGCCACCAAATATATTTACTTTCTAATCTTTGAAAAATTATTCTAAATTTGAATTTCTTCCTTTTATTTAGCATGCTTTAATTTATTAATTTAATTGATTAATTCGCAGCAAACCTGAGTATATAATGCAATGCTTTTAAAAGCCCGCCATATTGATTCCATAGGTGCGATCAAATTTCCAGGCCAATTTGTTTTATTATTACTCTTGTACCATCTTCTGAGTCTGAGGAATGCATTACATTAGAGAGTAATAGCCAAAGTAAGTCATTTATTCCCACACCCCCTCTCCTAAATCAAACATGAAAACAGTTTGTTCCAGTGCTTGTATAAATCCCTTTGTCAGGGGATAAAGACTTACTTGAGGAACAATTTGAGTCACATAGCTGCATGTTTGGTCTTCGACATGTCACTGCAAATTACATTATTGATTTAAAACCATCTTTCATTTTTTTTACATGTGCTCTTTTTTTTTATTTGTCTCGCTGCCCTGATAAATCATTAAGATCTATTAACCTCAGTTAAATGATGCAATCATTGGACAATATATGATTCTGTGATATTCATGGAAGATAATTGGGATATTTTTTGCAGTTTCCGCACTCTTGTGTACAGATAGATGTGATGTGTAAAACATAAACCTTCCACTTACTAGGATTAAAAGAAATAAGTGTGACAGATGATCTCTTTGTCGTGCACCCACTCATAATATGTAAACCTCAGCATGTATTTGCAGCCCACTCGTCCATTCTATTTTTCTTTGGCAAAACACCATCAGAGATTCTTCTGAGGCATTACAGGATTTATTTTCTTCATTTTTTGAGTAAAAGTTAATAACTGTATTTTTTTTGTAGATTTAACTGCCAACGGAACATGATTTTCTTGCAGGCAATTTTATACAACATCAATTCATTGTTGGGAATGCAGCAAACCAGCTAACCACTTGCATACTTGTTCCTTTCACACTTCTCAAGCAACTAAATTGACACTTGACTAGCATCACAGCAGTGGTGTGTACAATACATGGCTCACTGAAAGAATGAAAATCCCATTTTACCACAAGGATCAGTGTTCTCAAAAAGTATTTGGAAAGCATTAGCATTAGGAAAATCACTCCTTCACCAGGTAAACCATCACCCATGCCTTCTTCACCTGGCTCTCATGCCAGCCTCCTAAACTCCAGCCTGCACAAACTCCAGCTCTTCCAGAACACTGTTGCCCATATCCAATCCCGAGCTAAATCCAAGTCACCTGCCACCCCTGACCTAGCTGACATCTATGAACTCCCTATTCCCCAGCACATTGGTTTCAAAATTCTTGTATTTGTTTATAAATCCCTTCATGGCCTTGCCACACCTCTGTAACTTTTTCCAACCCTATGTCCCAGCTTACATCCTCCACTCTTCTGACACTGAACTATTGTGCGGTCTTCCCTCCTTCTACTCCACCATCAGTGGAAGAACCTTCAATCATTACATCACAGCACTATAGAATCCCTCCTCAAAGCTCTGCATCTTTCCCCTTTCTAAAATATTCCCAAAACCTTCTGTCCAATAATGCTTTTGATCATTTCCCCTTATCCTCCTCCCAAAGTTATGTTCAGTATCTGATTCCTCTTTGTAAAGGCCCACTTTGAGATATTACAGGTGCTATATAACTACAAATTGTTGTTGTAAAGATATATCAAAGTCAAGTGAGTGCCATGTATTTTTCTTCCTGTTTCAATCTCTGCCTTTTTTGTTTATCAACAAATTGCTTCTATTTGCTAAATAGGTATCAGACTATGTCAGACTGGGTCACACAAAATTCTGATCACCTCCAAACCATTTGTTGCATCTGGAGGACAATATATTTGTAGCAATGATCTCATTTAACTAATTGAGACATTCCAATCTGTTGAGATATGTAACACATTCTGAACTATGTAAAATTCTTAAATAATATCACATTTTATTTTAATATTATTGTTATTCTTGCTGTTAAATCTGACCACTTATAAAGTTCAAACTTAAAATATTTGGAAGCAATTTTAAACACCAGCAAGCTCCATCTCAAATTCTTTATTAATTTTTATTCTGTTTAACTTTAAAAATTTCAAACTATTCCAGTGACCGTTTCAATACAGTTACTGATTTTACATAGGGCATGTGGCTGGCGAGCATGACAACCCAGAACAAATGCCAAGCACTTCTACACTCACTAGGGGTCATTTGAACTTTTGGAGAAAGTGTAACAGGGCGATATCGGATCGGCCACCAGTTATACATCTCTCCCGATTTTCGTTTCAGTGGAAATAAAGATCGGGAGGGATGTATAACAAGTGATCAATATGATAGCGCCCCATTGATGGTATCGCCAAAAGTTCAAATTATCCCCATGATGTGTAGCTCAGTGTGCTCTCTGAGTACTGCAATTTTGCATAAAGAATGCTGAGATGGTGAAAACGAGTGATAACAAATCACTTGCTATAATTACACTTTACGGTAATAACTGACTTTAAGCCTAAACTGGACCTTGTCAGCAAATTGAAAATTTCTGCATTTTTTTGTTGGAGCCATTAATCAAACTATTATTGCACACTCTTCTGGAGAATTTTGTTAGTTAAGTATCAATTTAGGTGCTTGAGCATTAGGTGCATCATAATTGTCTAGTTTTTACGTCTCATGAAAAGGAAAACAGTGTCCACCCACCATTTTAATTGGTGCTCATTAAAATCTACATTTTTTTAAAAAAGCTTTCATTTTTCATATTTCCAATATGTAGAATTACCCTGCTAATATCCACCTGGATCAGAATGGGACCAGAGTCCCTGCAGAAAGGATAGAGAGAGCTGTGGATAAGACTTTAAACTAGTAAGACGGGAGGGGGTGGTGGGGGGAGGACCTGGTGAAAATAACATTAGCCTGAAGATAAAGGAAATAGGAGATGAGAGTAAAGGTCAAACCAAGGTAAGGAACAAGGGTAACATAATGAGGTCAGGGTACAAATACAGTTATAGAACATAAGTATAAAATGACTATTAAAAATGAAATGAGTGGAATGATTAATAAAAATGAATTACATTGCCTGTACAGCAATGTGCACATCATTTGCAACAAAATGGAAGAACTGGAAGCAATAATTCAAAGTGAGGAGCCAGGTGTAGTAGGGATAACTGAAACATGGCTACATAAAGAACAAGACTGGCAGTTAAATATTGCAGGATATAACATATTAAGAAAGGATAGAGAAGGACGAAGGGGGCTGAGGTAGCTGTACTAATTAAAGGTAACACAATAGTGCCAGAAGACTGGTGGGCAACTAATGTGATTCCTATATTTAAAAAAGGAGATAGAATAGTTCCAAGGAACTATAGACCAGTTAGCTCAATGTCAGTGGTAGGAAATATAATGGAATCTTTACTCAATGATGTAATAGAAAAACATCTAGAAACCGAAAATATAATAAAGAATAGTCAACACGAATTTCAAAAGGGAAGGTCATGCTTCACCAAACTTATTGAATTCTTTGAAGAAGTAACAAAGAGTAGACAGGAGTAATGCAGTAGATATAATATATTTGGATTTTCAATAGGCCTTCGATAAGGTACCGCATATTAGACTCATGACTAAGGTCAGAGAATGTAGAGTCAGGGGACAAGTAGCAGAAAGGATAGCAAGTAAGCTACAAATCAGAAAACAGAGAGTAGGGGTTAAGGGTAGTTACTCAGGCTAACAAATGGTATTCCACAAGGATCAGCGCTGGGACCACTGTTGTTCACGATTTACATAAGCAAGTTGGACTCTGGAATCAGAAGTACAATTTCAAAATTTGTAGACGACACCAAATTGGGGGTTATAGTTAATACTGAGGAGGATGGCAACAAAATACAGGAAGACATTAATAAACTTAACAGAATGGGTGTGTAATTGGCAAATGAATTTCAATATAGGTAAGCATGAGGTGGTGTATTTTGGTAGGAAGAATAAGGAGGTCACTTCTTCCTTGGAAAATAAGAGTCTAAATGGGGTGGAGGAGAAAAGAATCTAGGGGTACAGTATACAAATCACCCAAAAAGTAATGAAGCAGGTTAATATGGCCATAAATAAAACAAAGCACTGGGGTTCATTTCTAGAGGGATAGAATTGAAAAACAGAGAAGTTATGTTAAACTTGTCTAGAACCTTAGTTAGATCACTGAGTATTGTGCACAGTTCTGGTCTCCATATTATAAAAAGGATATAGAGGCACTGGAGAAGATGCAAAAAAGATTTACAAGGATGATAACAGAACTGAGAGGTTATACCTATCACAAAAGATTAAACAGGTCGGGACTATTTTCTCCACAAAAGAGAAGGCTGAGGGGTGACCTGATAGAGGTCTTTAAGATTATGAAAGGGTTTGATAGGGTAGACGTAGAGGAGATGTTTCCACTCTTGAAGGCACCAAAACTAGGGGCCATAAATATAAGGTAGTCACTAATAAATCCAATAGGAAATTCAGGAGAAACTTCTTTACCCAGAGAGAGGTTAGAATGTGAAACTCGCTACCACAAGGAATAGTTGAGGCAAATAGCATAGGTGCCTTTAAGGGAAAGCTAGATGAACACATGAGGGAGAAAGGATTAGTCAATTATGCTGATAGGGTTAAATGTAAGGAATCTTACAACACCAGGTTATAGTCCAACAGTTTTATTTGAAAATCACAAGCTTTCGGAGGCTTTCTCCTTCGTCAGGTTCACCTTCACGTCACCTGACAAAGGAGATAATCTCTGAAAGCTTGTGATTTTCAAATAAAACTGTTGGACTATAACCTGGTGTTGTAAGATTCCTTACATTTGTCCACCCCAGTCCATCACCGGCATCTCCACATCATGGCTGATAGGGTTAGATGAAGAAGGGTAGGAGGAGGCTTATGTGGAGCATAAATACCAGCATGGATTAGTTGGATGGAATGGCCTGTTTCAGTGCTGCAATGTAATTCTATGTATTATCCCTAATATGGACAATTGGTTGGGTAATTCTATGTACTAATGAATTAAATTCTCTCTGCTTCAGTATTATTCAGTAATACTTTGATTGATTAACAATGTTTTCACAATATCCACCTCAATACCAAAGACAAAAAATTACTCTTAACAAAAAATGCCAAGGCCTGAACAACCTCTAACTAATACAGTGTACGTTATTTATTTCCCACTGCTAATTTATTTTTATCATACAAGCTATGCAGTAAAAACATATGGAGTGAATGATTTCAGTTATGAGAAAAGTATTATTAGCAGATTGGGATGTTGGACTGTTTGTTTTAAGTTTGTTTTATTTCACTAGTGGGTAGCTTAACTATTAATGGACAAACGTTCTTCTATTTAATCACTAGTAAAAGCCTGTTTTTATGATATCTCATTAAAAATAAATCCCTAGTATGTTGACATTTATGCTTCCCTGTGTATTTTAACTAGTGGTAGCAAGCAGAGTGAAAACATACCGTGTTAACTGAAGACTGCCTAGAGTCAGTGGGTGAAAACAATCCCTTTTGAAATTTGTTTCTACCGTGGATGAAGTAATATAAAATAAATCTGTGTGGTGAGCTAGAAATTGAAGCATTTCCTATGTATTAAATTGAAGTTGTTTCAAAACTGGGGACTTACTTTCCACTGGTGGTACAACTGTGTTTGTCCTTTGAGGGTTATTTTCACACAGTTGCTAATCCTTTTATTAAAAAACAGATTAATAATTGCATTAAAATAACAGACAAAGGAATTTTATGTGACTGTGTTAACCAATGTACTACCAGAGGAAATGAAAGTCTCTGGGGAGTATTTATTTATAGATTATCAGGGGAAAATCAGAATGAAAAAAACATAAGGGGCACTTTCAGACAGAGGTTTTAATTTAAATATAACGTTGAGTTATTCAAAGTATTAATTATAGTGTCCTCATTCCATTTCATTTACTGAAGTAGGATGTTAGTTGGTTGTTATTTTGTATTCATCTATCTGGGTGGTGGATGTTAGGGCTGAGGAATGGAATGCTGTCTCACATAGTGTTAGCATCAAGGACTACTTGGTCATGTGTATCACTGATTTATAAACACACAACTTTGGATTCTGCACTCATATATCGTAATAGCCTAAATCACATTTTGCTGATATTTTAAAACTGCGAATGACATGTTAAAATGTACAATGTTGAAATTAAATTCTAATCGAATCAATGTTGTTTGTGACCAATCTCATAACCACCAGATCTCTCCAAAGACTCGGTGTAAAACAATCCTGCTATCCTCTCCACTGCAGCTATCAGATGTCTGTGTATGACGTTCCCCTCCAGTACCTCTGCTAGCCTTGTGGTTGAAGACAATCTTGCGCTTGGCAGTAAACTTAACACTATTGATTCTTTCTGTGATATATTGTTGTGTTTATTCGTTGTGAGAGATTGGGTTTAGCCACTTGGCAACCTCCTCGATGGGTAAAACTATTGCAAAGGCAAGGACTAATCACACTGCCCACTGAAATACCCAGCCCAAAGTTTCAATTTTGTTCCTATAATTTTTAAGTAGGATTAATTTGTTGTATTAACAACAACAGAGAGAAGAATTGTTCTGGTCATGGTGTGTAGTTACATTGTAAATGCATTCAGAAACATGTTTACAACTTCAATATACATAGGCAGCTAGAGCATAGAGGGAAATTATTACATTTCGTATAGATAGTTCATTTTGTTTGATTCTGTTTTACAAGAAAAGTTAAGAATTCTATGGTTAAATAGAAAAGAAGCTATATTTGCTGATCATCCCAATACCTGCAGTGGAGAGAATAGCAGAAATGTTTTACATGGACTCCTTGGAGAGAGGGCTGGATTTTCACTCGGAGCCGGTGGGGTGGCGGGGGTTGATTTCCAGACCGGAAACCTGGAAATGTGGGTTTCCCGGATGTCCTGACGATTTTGACGTCAGGATGTCTTTTAAATTTTTTCAGCAGGTTTCCTGCCCGCCAAGCAGCATGGTTGTCAGGCTGGCTGCCTGTTGGATGGGAAAGCAGCTGGGGAGCAGATGCCAGGCATGTCGGACATCAGGGGGTTGGGGCTGGATATCGGGGAGGGGCTCGGAGACATCGGGCGGATGTCCGTGGATGGGTCGAGGAGGGTTGGTCATCATGGGGGGGTCAGATATCGTTGGGGGGGGGCTGACATCGTGTGGGGCTGTGGTAAGGTCATTGGGGTGGGGGTCGGCTGATCGCATGTGTCGGATCATGGCAGGTAAGCTTATTGGACCTGGAGGAAACACTCCTGCTCCTCCTGGCCCACAGGCAGTGCAATAAAGGCACTTACCTGTTGATCCGGGCCTTCTCGCCTCCTCTTATGTAGCGAGAATCACGAGGCCTGAGAATCCCGGCCCCAAGATTTAAAAATAAAAAAACTATTAAAATGGAGGCCAACAGCCTCATTAAAAGATTTCACTGACCGACCCACCTCCTGAGAGCCCATTGGTCGCCTGACCCTCGACACCCGACCTACCTCCTGAGAGCAGATTGGTCGCCCGATCCCGGCCCACCTCCTGAGACTGGATTGGTCGCTCAATCCTGACCCGCCTCTGTTAAACCGGAAGTGGCTGGGTTGGAGGCGGGTTTTACATTTTTACAATTTTTACCTTCCCATCTGTCCCCAACCCATCCGTCCATGGGGATTAAAATGACCCCCTTGGTAGTTATGAGATTGGTCAACATTGATTCTCTTAATAGTTTTAATATTTTAACATTTCAGTTTCATGTTTAAAAATATCAGCAAAATGTAATTTTGGCTAATATGATATGAATGTACAGTCCAAAGTTGTTTGATTATAAATCAGTCTCAACACAAAACTGTCCATGATTTAATGCTAAGCATTAAAGTGACAATCTCACCTGGAGCAGCAATAAGTATAGCTGGTATGGGAATAGGCAATATATTCCTTTCATACATTTAATCCATTAAATTCAACCGTTCTTTAGGATTCATATTATTACGAAAAGAACAACAACTTGGATTTATATAGCACCTTTAATGTAGAAAAATGTCCCAAGGTGCTTCACAGAGCCAAAGGGAAAATAAATGGAGACTGAGTCAAAGAATGAGATATTTAGATGTCTGACTAAAAGTTTGGACAAAAAGGTGGGTGTTAAAGAGGGTGTTAAATAAAGAGAAGGTGGAAAAGTGGAGAGTTTAAGGGAGGGGATCCCAGAGCATGGGGTCTAGACACCTGAAAGCATATCCCCCATTGGTGGGTCAAAGGGAGGGGGAGGATGCACAAGGACCAGAATCAGAAAAAATGGAAAGTTCAGGGGAGGTTTTAGTGCTGAAGGAGGTTCCAGAGACTAGAGAGGTGTGGGGGGCGGGGGGTGCAAGGCTATGGAAGGATTTAAATAAAAGGATGAGAATTTTAAATATGAGGCATTGGGAGACAGGGAGCCATGTAGGTCACTGTGCACATCAGTGATGGGCGACTGGAACTTGTTACAGGGTAGGATATTGTTTGAAAGAGTTGAAGTTTATGGAAGGTGGAGGATGGGAGGCCGACCAGGAAATCATTGGAATAGTCAAGTCTAGGTGACAAAGGCATATATGGGGGTTTCAGTGACAGCTGGATTGAGGTAATGACAAGAGGTGGAAGTAGACAGACTTTGTGATGGGGAGGATATGGAGTTGGAAACTCAACTTGGGGTCAAATAGGAAGTTGAGGTTGTGAACAGTGTGGTTCAGCCTAAGACAGTGGCTGGGGAAGGGGTTAGAGCTGATGGTGACGGTGCAAAGTTTGTGGCAGGGGCTGAAGATGATGGTTTGGTCTTCCCAATATTTGGATGGAGGAAATTGCAGCTCATCCAAAACAGGATGTAAGACAAGTAGTCTGATGACACAGAGACAGTGGATGGGTTGGGAGAGGTGGTAGAGAGGGATGAGGCAGCTTTCATCTGCCTACATGTAAAAGCTGATCCCATGTCTACAGTTGATATCAACAAGGGGCATCATGTAGATGATGAAGAGGGAGGGGCCAAGGTGACTATTGTGGGGGGTGGGGGCGCAGGGAGGGAAGAAACCCTTGCTATAGAGCTCTGCCATGATCAAGTAGGTAAAAATGAAACCAAACGAGAAGAGTCCCACCAAGATGGACAATGGAAGCGATGCTTTGGAGGGATATGGTATGCTCAAAGACTGCAGAGCGGTTTGAGTTGGATGAGGAGGGAAAATGAACTATCACTGTTAGAGAGAATGTTGTTCGTGATTTTGAATAGGGCAGACTCAGTGCTGTGGCAGGGATGGAAACCTGACTGGAGGGATTCAAATAGGGATTTGCTGGAAAGACAGACGTGTTCAAGGATGACATCATGTTCAAGGACAATTGTATACCCATGAAATGTTCTCTGCATCTTACTGTGCCTTATCAGACCTGGGAATGTTTGATGTTGATATTGGGTGCCTGAAATGGGAAGAGTTTTATTCCCAAGGAGTGACATCACTCACCTGGAGCACAAAAAACAACAGCAAAAAGATGAAATAATTAAAGTTTCTAAGGGTAAAAACACACAATAGACTGCAGAAAGAATGAGTGCCGGACCTACCTCCAGCTGTCCCTGACTGCAGTAAGGAGTCCATTAAATAGCAATGGAAATGGTCACCTCCTGACCTGTGCCATCCATGGTGAGTTGAGGAACTGGCGATGGCAATGTGGGTAGAGACAAAATTGGCGTTGGAGGTTTTAACTGCATCATTTGACCCATATTTATACATGTTAATGAGGCCACCAGCTGTTTCCAATCAGAGCTGCCTGAAAATCAGAACGGCAAACGTCAGCGTCGTCAGTCGGACATTTCTTCTCAATTTTCATCCTGCTACTGCCCCATTTATAGGGGTAAACAAGGAGGCAGCAAGACGAAAATACTCCCCCCTCACTTTCATGTCTTGATTGTACAATGAATTGTTTTGGTTCAGTGCAATTCGGTTTCGAATTTCCTGATATTACAGAGCAACTTTAAACGATTTAATGACTCAATAAATGGGGAGAAATTGGTCCTCCTTGCTGTGTCTTGTGATGAGGCAACAAAAGAAAAAGGTCCTCAATTGCTGCAGAGGCTGGTCAGCCGGCCATGTAACTCATAGAAACTGAAGCTGTATGAAAAGAAAGTTTTAGTGAAAGTCTGTTACGAGTTTATTGGTAAGAAATGTAATCGATACCTGCCAGCCTTTCTGTACTGCCAGAAATTAGAGCTTATGAACAGAGTGGGTGAGGTAGATGACAGACCAATATTTGCCAAGGTCATACCATTCAAATCAGTGTTATAGATTGCAAACTCATTCAGCTAGACAAATCTGAGGCCATTTATTTTACAGTGAGACTCAGAAAGAGGTTACATTTCTTTCACAAAAGAAAAACCTTGGCAATCACTGAAAGTAATATTATTGAACACTTGGCAGACCTGCCAACCCACAGAAGCATAAACATGATGCATATTTTTGAAGAATAGGCCATGTAAATCCAGGGCTTTTTTGCCAAATGAATGGGTTTAACTCACTTATAAATTGTGAGACTTTACTACTGTTTAATTTTGCAAGGTGTCCATTGATAAGTATGCAATCACATACTTGCATGAGGAATGAAAGAAGTTGTATCTGCTCCTCCTGGACCTCTTGGCCCCACAAAAATTTTCACAAAAACCCCTCACAAAACATGCCTTTGTGAAGAGGCCTCTTTGGTGTCTATAAGGATCACTGATTAGGCCTCTCAACGCCTGGAGAAATGGGACTGGCATGCGTCATGTATGCTCCTCCCATTTCTCTTTGAAAATTGAAATTGAGGTCCTACAACATGCGTAGTTCTCCGATTTGCATCATTAAACAGTCCCCACCTGTTTTGGGCGGGAGTGCAAAGTGCTTATTTAAAGGTTTGCCTGTAAGTTGATTCAGATGGGCAAATGGGCGCACAAGGTTCCTGCAGACTTTCAACTGCTGGTTGCCTGTTTTTCAAGTGAGAAACGATGGCCAGCAGTTGAAAGTATTCCCCAATATGACACATTTTGACTATGTAAGAAAATGTGACACTTGTAAAGTGTGATGCCTTAAGTGTAAGGTAGATGCTACTCCTATGGTTGTTATTCATGAGAAGTCAGAAGGCATGGTGTTTCATTAGAAGTGCATCTTCTTTTAGCATTGCTAACGGTAAGTGAGAGGATATGTTATGTGAGAAGAGGGGTGTTGGACTTGTAAGGATTTGGGAGAGGATATGATAGCAGGTAAGGGGGCTGGGAAGCCATCAATTGTAGGGGGAGGAGCGACCAGTTTGGGGAATGTAGTGATTAATTGGAAGAGGAAAGTAGTGGTTATTTTGTGTGTGGTATTAACTTGGGATGGGGCAGTGAATAGTGAAGGGGCAGAGAGGGACAGTAAATTATTAAGTGGGTTGAAGAATATTGGGAGCAATGTGTTTTTAGTGTGATTGGGATGGTGACTACTTCAAGTCACGTTGGTTCAGTGACAACTTGGCTTGGTGAATAAAGCAAATGATCTTTTAGGTGGGTAATGAGCAATTGGGGAGGGCGTAGTGAATAGGAGCAGTGAGATGTTGAAGGATATGTAATGGGCATTTGAGGTGATGATGATTGGTGAGGTACTCATCATTTAACTAGATGTACCTCTGCTGCCAGGTTGCACTGAATGTCTGACGTGTGGGTATATCGTCATTTTGAATCCTTGTCCCCCACCCCCATGACGATGGCCATGTTTGGGACAGGTGGGGACTCTAACCCAATATGCCAAAGCAGAAAGTCCAGGGGAAAGCCAGGGCCCAGTGTAACTGGATCCTGATCTAGTTTCCTAATGTTCCAGTGGACTCCTGCAGAAGCTACAGCAGGAGTACATCTGAACGGCCATGGATTCTCATAGCCTTTATGTTTTATCTGAAAAGCTTTCGAAATTCAACATGTTCATATTTTGCTTGGAAAAAGAAAAAAAGACTCAAATTAGACACTGGGGAAATTAATAGAATTTGAAAATAATGATTAATAAAAAATTTTACAAACTAAAGCATAGGTACAGGCAATGAGTCTATTGTCTGCCTCTACCTCTTAGTCTTTGTCTCTAACTGTCTCAATCTCTGTCTCTCTCAGATCCTGTCTTTCAACTTGTGCGTTTCTCAGTCTCTCTTTGATCCATGCTCAGTCTGAAGTAAAAATTAAGCAGTTGATAAGAAATGTGAAACTGTACTTAAACATATTTTAAAATTATTCTGCAGGTTTTTCAAATCATTTGAAAAATTCATAAATCCTAATGCAGTAGGACAGACATATCCTTTTAGTTGCGCTGAATCATACTAGTGCCATCCTGGGATATTCCTCACACTACACATGCTCAGACTATGCCATTCTGGGAACTTCAGTCACAGGTTTGATTAGTAACTCTGTCCAAATGACAGAGTCATAGCTATGGAAAGAATATCAATCCCCAATCTTTAGACAGAGGCTTGAACCTCCAAACAAAAAATTAATGAGCCAAAGGGTAAGTTTAATCATATTATTGTGAAATAATAGATTTTTTTTCCTGCGATAAATCTTATTTTAAGCCTATTTGGCAAGATGAGGAGACAAAATGGCAGACAATTTTGTCCCAAAACTTATTTGGGGTGGTTTGATTAGCTGAGCTGCTACTTCCTTTGTTGCTAGACTTTGCATACTGGCAATTGTTGATTTGTTCTTGCTAAAATTCTTAATAGTACTTAACTAGTTATATTTATTCTGATTTAGATTGGTACATTGTAAAATTCTTGAGGAGTGATTTGTTAGTGTCTTATGAGTACAAAATTGTAACAAATGAAATATAAGTGTGATATAGGTAAACATTGCGTTACTACTATGCACTTGCAGTATGATGGAGACTGATATGATGTGTGATGGAAAGGAAGTTCCTACAGACATTCTGTTTTTAATATATTATCGAGATAAGTAGAAGGAATTTTGAATCACTGAAATGTCGACTCTGTTTGGAGTTGCTTGCTGTCACTATTTTCCACATTGGCATGAGCTAGGCTGATCTGTATATGGGTTTATTTCCAGTGGTTAAAAGCATTTAAAAAAATAGTTTCAACAAGCTTGGCAACGGTAAGTTAAGTTGCAAAGGTTCTGAAAATAACATTTTCAATTCAATGGTGACTGAGTAGGATCCACTCAAACTGCCTTTATGCCTTCTGATATGCACATATGGCCCACAAATGTTTTGGACTGAAAAAACTTACAATCTGACCAAATATAAGATGTAGGTGGGTGCCAACAATATTTCAAATCCATATGGCTTCTCACTTCGTGGTGAGATGTCTTTGAAAGGTGAATCGCACCATATACAACATTTTTAATTATGTAAATAGATAAAAGTGTTGCCTTTAGACAGACTTTGCATGTCTATTTGTCTCACAAAAAAATCCTGATAGGGTAAAATTACCCACAACCCTTTCAAACAATACTTACTTCACTATTCCTGAGTTTATATCTCCTAAACTTCTTTCCAAATTCTTTAAGTGGTCATGTGCACCATTCCCTACTCCCATAACCTAGCAACCCCACCTGACAACAGCATAACTCTGCCTCACTATGAGCATCACCATAGGAGATCCACTGCAGGGTATGTATGTATATATATGCATCTATTCTAAGAATGGGCAATAAATGTGGCCTTGCCAGGGCTGCCCACATCTGAAGGATAAAAATAAAAATCATGCTTGATCCAGCAGATCGTGGAAAGCATATCAAAGACCTTAAAAGTATTACCCATGTCAGTGCTGCATGTAATTGAAAACAAAGTGTATTGATGGAGAAAGAGGAGAAACTTGAAAATGTATTAGATTAAAAGAATCTTGCATTTATGTAGCACCTTATCACATTCACAGGATGTCCCAAAGTACTTCACATCTAATAAATTACTTTTTTTAAAGTACAATCACTGTAGGCAAAAACAGCAGTGAGAGATTTGCACAGAGAAAGATGCCACAATCAGTAAATGAGGTGAAAGACCACCTAGCTTGTTCTTTGTTCATACTGGTTATGGCAGAAATGTTGGCCAGAGCACCAGGAAAGCTCAAAGTTCTTCAAAAAAATCTTTAATTTTCCATCGGCAGATGAACACAATCTTGATTTAACATCCTATCTAAAATGAAGCAATTTCTACAATGTAGCTCTACTTCAGCAGTGCACTGAAGTGTCAACCTACATTATGTCTTCAAGTATTGGAGTGGGGATAGAACACACATTTTGGCTCAGAGGTAAGTGAATCAAGCTGATAGTTTAACACTGGGACTGGGGAATATCAAACACCAGATAGGAGTCATTCACGGTAGTTTTGTTAATCAAAAGTAATTATTTAATGATATAATTGCTAGAGCATTCATGAAGCAAAATCAAACCATACATATGACTTTTCTTTATTAAATTCCATTATATACTTAATAATTTGCAAAGTTATTATGTAATGATTTAACAATGCATACACACATCAGGCAAATCATTAATACATAAACAACCTTTAAACCAAAGATTTTGCTCATCGAGGCCTGAGTGTATTTCAGCTCGTCAGTCCACAAGATCATCTTCTTCCGTGATGTTCGACTGCAGTGTGCATTCCTTGTGACTGCTGTGTGGTGAACAGACTGTTCTTCTCTCAAAGAATTTTATATTGTTTTTACCAGTAGGACGTACGATTGGGAGTGTCGTTCTTTTTGTCCAATCGCTCCCTGTTGCTATGCCTCAATTATTAACGTACCTCAATGATTGACAGTTTAGGCTTTGATCATGTGACTGAAGACTCTTGGATGTAGAAAAGACCATGGGCCCGATAGTAGGAGGGCAGCGGGTTCGCAGCGGGGAGTCGACTGGGCGCGTGGGTAAGGCGCCCAGTGAAATCAAGATTGTGTTCATCTGCCGATGGAATCGCAGGCTAATTGGAGCCACTTACATGTGCTTCCGGGTTTCGCGCTGGAAAGCTGCACAGCGGGCGGACTGCGCATGCGCAGCATAGTCTTTCAGCTGGAGGAGCCCTATTTAAAGGGGCAGTCCTTCACTAACTGATGCTGCAAGAAATAGGAAAAATTACAGCATGGAGCAGCCCAGGGGGAAGGCTGCTCCCAGGTTTAATGATGCCTCACTCCAGGTATTATTGGATGCGGTAAGGAGGAGGGGGAGGACAGAGATCTTCCCCCCCAGCGGGTGGGAGGAAGCGGCCTGCCTCTGCCACCAAGAAGGCCTGGCTCGAGGTGGCAGAGGAGGTCACCTGCACCACCAACATATCGCCCACCTGCATACAGTGCAGGAGGCACTGCAATGACCTCAGTAGGTCAGCCGAAGTGAGTACGCTTACTCATTCCCCTACACTTCGTCTGCCACATCATCGCCCCCACCCCACATCTCCTTCTGCACTGCCAACACTACTCTGTCACATCACTCCTCACACCCACTCAAAGCTTATCCTCATCTTACCTGCACTTACTCACCTCACCAGTACTCATCCCGCCACTACCACTCAACCCAATCCTCATACAATCTCATGGCTCCATCTCATACTCACCCTCTCATGCATCTCTTTCACGGTCAGCCTCACTCAACCTGCCACTACCTGTGCTGCAGCCACAGGGCATGCATCACATACGTGTAGTAGGAAGCGTAAGGCAAACGTGTCGTGAGCATGAAGGGGATGCACAAGGATGTTTGAGGGTTTGTAATGGTTTTTAATCTCTGATCAACTCATATAACATATTATATTGTCACCACTACTGCCACGTCTTTGCGAATCTTGTCTGGTTTGTGCAATAATGCCCTTTCCTGAGGATCACAATGAAGACTCACAACTGATGCCACCCATTGTGTCACTGTAGAGTGGGTGTAGGTGTATTTGCAGGACTGTTTTGTGCAGACGACTGAGAGACGTCAGCGATGTCCCCGATGGCACACTGGAAGGACGCGGAGGAGAAGTTGTTGTGACAGTGGTGACTTTGACAGTGACAGGTAAGAAGATGGTGCTCGGGCCAGCCGGGAGCAGCTCGGCATGAAGGAGGCTGCAGATGTCCACGACTACATGTCGAGTGACTCTGAGCCTCCATGTGCACTGCTACTCAGGGAGGTCCAGGAAGCTGAGCTTCGGTCTGTAGACCCTGTGGCGAGGGTAGTGCCTTCTGCGACGCATATCTCTCGGCCGTTGCCCTCCCTCCTGCTGTACAGGTGGATGTGTCACAGCACTGTGTTGTGGAGCTCCACGTGTCAGAGGTGGCCGGCGAGGCTGGTGAGGCTGGTGAAGCTGTTCGCCCTCCGAGGAGGTCATGACTGCAGCTACGGCGGCCCCATCTGGAAGATGTACGTTTGAGGGGGTCTCCGCAAGGTAGGTACATGTCTCTGGACACCGGGGTTGAGGTTGCAAGTTTGTGAATTTTATTGTTCGGAGGAGGGTGGTGGAGGCCAAACTTTGTCCAAAGTGACAGAGTGGCCTCCTGCAATGAGTGAGGGTCTCCCCCCACCACCTGTCAAATGGACCTTTGCAGCTGCCACAGGCTGATGGCTGCAACATGTCCATTTCAACTGGGAATGCTTCCCCCACTACGGGAAACAGTCTCAGATGATCTGAAAAGGCCCCTTTTATCATCTCTATTTATGGCCTTCCATATAGAGGTAGCCCCTTTCATTTCTATGCACAGACATTCGTAATGGTCCTGACAACTCCAGTTTTGATTGCCTCACTGGTTTCAAATCCATTCCTTATACCATTTGATAATATGCTGGATGCAATACTACTTGATGTTTTACAAATCCCAGTTCTTTGAACCAGGTTACTAGGTAGGAATGAGAGGCCCATGCTTTTTTTCACACCTATTGTTGCTTTCTCGATCCGAAACCTTTGATGTATGCCCTTGCTGCCTTTTCTTACATTACCCCATGCTGTGTTGAAAAGCTTCTGTTTCCAAAAGCCAGTGGAGATTAAATTGGACAAGTCCAAACTAACCCGCGCCCGGTGCTTCCTGCGCGGGCAGGACAAGACATTCGTCTGACCTGAGTACTTACCTGACAGCAGTGTTAATAACCAGGCCTGACACGAGGATTCAAGGAAATTCGCACTTTTCACCAGCAGAGCGAGCCCCAAACTCTTAAAGGGAGGAGTCTCTTAAAATCTCTTAATGGTAACCAGTACCTGTTATTTGCTGAAAATAACAGTCTGCTATCTGCACGGAGCCTAACGGAGATTAGACATTGTACATGTAAAAAACACATGCAGGTCCCATCCCTATGTTTACACACTGATGAGTTATGTTAAAACATTGAATAAAGGTTGCACACTACTAAATCCCACATCCTCTAAACTGCACACCAGACCTCACCAATCTGCCGATCTGAGTTTGTACCGGATCTGCGAGAGTGCATGCACCAAGATTCTCTGCTGATGCACTAGAGGCCTTAGCGCAAGAGGTGGATAGAAGACGGGACATCCTATATCCGCGGGGCGGGGGGGGTCGGGGGGGGGGCAAGACGCCCTCCAGATATATGCTCAAAAGTCAGAGAGAGGCAGTGGCCGGGGGGGGGGATCAATGCTAAGCGCATGGATGCAGTGTAGGAAGAAGTTCATTGCTTTGACACGAGTGGTCAAAGTGAGTGAGGTCAATTGTCAAGTGGCATCTCCTACCATCTGCACCACTAGCCTCATCCACTGCTCCATGCACTACACCCCCCATCACCCACATACCAACAATCTCTTTCCATCAGTACTCAACTCTGCCAATCAGATGCTTCCTTTCACCCTTACACATTACCACTGTTGCAAGCTGCCCACCCACAGCTCATAGGCCACACACCCTGGCAGCTATTCAACCATGACAGGCACATCATCCAGACACACGTCCCTCTTGCTTGCAGGAGAAGGTGACGTATAACAGGAGGCAGCAAGTGGCAGTGGAATTTAGCCCCTCGAGCCTGTTTTGGGATTCAATGAGATCATAGTTGACCTCTGACCTAACTCCATATACCCGCCTTAGCCCTATATCCCTTAATACCCTTGGTTAACAGAAATCTATCAATCTCCGATTTAAAATTCACAATTGAGCTAGCTTCAACTGCCATTTGCAGAAGAGCGTTCCAAACTTCTACCACCCTTTGCGTGTAGAAGTCCTTCCTAACTTCACTCCTGCACGTCCTGGTTCTGAATGTCAGGCTACGTTCCCACATCCTAGTATTCAAGTATAGGAGACCTCCAAAAATAGTTACATATGCATCAGCAGCCAGAAGCAATAATCCAGCAACTAACCTGTAAATCCTGCATGGTCACTTTAAATAGAGCTGGTGGGGAGTCCTCCAGGGACCCTAAGACATGGTCAGATGATCCTGGTTAAGACTGTGCGTTGAGTGGAGCATTAAGTCCCAAAATGCTGTCTATCATTTTAAATCAGCGTTGTGCACTGATTGTATCCATTTTCTCCTTACTTTACATGCTACTGGCGTTCCCTCTCTGCGCATGCGCTAATACCTCTACCAAGATGGCGTCTGGTGCATGTCAAGCTAGAAGCGTGCATGCGCTGCCAAGACGCCATCTTGGCACTTCAAGAGGCCATGTAGCACCGCAACAATGGGCACTGAACGGTCCAATTTCTAGCCCAATGTGTTTTGAAAACCTGATAAGGCTTTAAGCTCAATATCATCCATCTAGCTCATTTATTTAATAATCTAGATATCTATCCGCAGTACAATGTCTTCAATCCCGAAACTCATACTTCTCCAATGCCATTAGCGTCACTGAGGCAAAAACAGGATTTGCGAGAACACAGTTTACTAAATAACTGTGTTTGCAGGTTTTCAAATGTCTTTGTTTAAAAGGGGTACAGTTAACCCTTTCTTTCAAATATCTTTTGTTAAAGGGGTTTCGAACCCCACACCGCTGTGTCAAAGATTTGCCAAAAGCACCTCCACCATATTCTTACAAAGTAGCTGGTGCTCAAAATGATATTCTGCAGTTGTTTCCTAGGAAATAGAACATCAATACATATTATAGTTATTTTCTCTTTATAGCTGAGCAGCTCTAAGGCTGAATACTGTATTGAACAAGTATGATTGACAGCTGGTTAGCAGGATGTGTGGTTCTGCAACACAAAACTGCAAGACCTTAAAATGAAACAAAATGTAACGTTCTCAATGTGCGGTTGCAAGTATCGCAAGTGGATTCTTCCACCCTACCCTGCAATAATGATGTTGATTGTAGATGTATGTAGTTGCTTTATCAATAACCACAAATATTATTGTTAAATAGCTGTTAATTAACATTTGAGAATTCCAAGACAGGCATGAGTTGTTACTGTGACCGTTGAAATTTTAATTTAAATCAGTGATAACTAAAAGTCAGTGAAGATATCAATATGTACCAATTACACGGAGCATCCTGATCACTGACAAATCTGTCAAGGCACCACTGCTGCCCAAAAAACCTCCGTCCATCAACACCACAATATTTACTTTAATAAATAATTAATAAATGTTATTTACCCCTTTTTAGAAACAAACCCTTCGTGAAAGGTATATGAGCTCCTTTGGTGCAGATCTGATGGTGAAAATTTGTTTCATAAAGAGCTTTGATGATGTGATAAGGCATTATATAAATGCGACTTTTTTCTGTGAGTAATTTAATGATTGTCGTTTAATTATGATGTGAATCCACGTTACTGGAGTCACTCTATTATTTGATGGGCTGAATTCCAGTAACTGGCAACAGTTGAAGATTGACTGAATCATTTGAGACAATGGGGGTAATTTTAACCTAACTGGCTGGGTGGGAATCCCACGGGATCGGATGGAACCCTGGGTTTATACCCTGCCCAATATTATTCACCACAGACTTCAATGGAGAGTAAAATCAGATGGGGTGTAAAACCAGCGTTGCTCTGATCCTTTCAGTTTCCCGATTGGGGGTAATTTTAACCTAACCCACCCATGTTTTAAATGGATCAGCAGCTCTTTATCTTGAGGAAAAATGTTCTAAATGAATTCAAACCAGCCTTTACTATCTGGAAAATATTCACTGCAAAACCATAGACTGCTGGTTCACATTCCAAAGTGCAGGATTAACCTATAAAGATTGAGTATTACTTAGTATTGAGAGGTTAAGTTTAGCTTTGTCTATGGCCAGTCTGTATAGTTATATATTCATTTTGGCATGAGATTCATTTATTTATAACATATTCATATTGGACATAGATTTTCCCAATAATAAACTGCTGTTCATTTCTCCGTGAATTTGCAGCAATATCATCACAAACATTAATCCCATTGTGTGAGCATCATCATGCATCAAGACACAAAGCTCAATTACTTATACTGGTGTCTGTACTGACAGGTACTGCCCTGTAATAGAATAATACCCCATATAAAACTGAAGCAGTGCATACATTATAGAAATCATATCACCTAGGGAATGGTTTTGAGAATATAATCTAAATGGGGGCTTGGATGATACTTAATAAACAGCTCAGAATTCACTGTTGTAGGCTAATGTATCATTTAAACCTCTCCATTAGGCAAATTCCTTCTAGCGTGCTGCGATATCCTTTATTCTATATTAATGACAAAAAATAAATGTTTTAAGAGATTAAAGATGGCATATTAGGATAAATTTTGAGAGATGAGTTTCCCAGTGCAGAGCCTTGCTCGACAGCCAGGAAATTCTTTGCAAGTGACTTGGACTTATGAATGGACTTTTAATGACCTTTATTTAATTATTAAATTATGAAATAATTTTTGTCTGTGGTCATTGTCATGGGTAATGAGCTACTATAGAATAACAATGACGTGTGTTGCAAGGATGTAACATCTCTGAAGTTTGAGGTGACATTGACAACTTTTCTCTTGGTATTGCCCTTAACATTTTATTGCCATAAATACACTCCACTCTCCATTTTATCTTATGTATTCCACAAAGAAAGGATATGTTGCATCATTACTGAGAAAAGGTTTATAGTGCATCAGTAAGTGAAGGTGAACATGCTAGAGACTTCCTTAGTCAGTTGTAATATTGTAGATCAGACATACTCATGGGGTATAGTTGAACTCTCAATAAA
This sequence comes from Heptranchias perlo, assembly GCF_035084215.1. Taxonomy (NCBI): domain Eukaryota; kingdom Metazoa; phylum Chordata; class Chondrichthyes; order Hexanchiformes; family Hexanchidae; genus Heptranchias; species Heptranchias perlo. The sequence continues at coordinate 18,841,060 of NC_090351.1, forward strand.
ATTCACAGTTGAATATTTGAAGGCATAGTCATTAATATAGGGAGTTGCATAAATCTGTAAGTAGCTGTATTGCGACATATAAAGCTACATTGAAGTATTGCTTAGAAGTGAGTATACAGTGAGTATACAGTGAACATGGAGATTTACAATGAAGGCCTTCATTACATGCTCACCAACTAGCACATATTATCTGTTCTCCTTTCAGGTCTCCTTTCACTATCAACATTGCATTAACGGTCACTGCAACTCACCTTCCATCAACGAGCCATTATTTTTTATTACTTTCAATAACTGCGCTCCACCTCAGGCTATTCTATAAAATCACTGCACTGCACATCACATCACTGCACAGTTATCCTGCCTTTCAAAGGAACGGAAAAACCTGATCACAGCAGATCATCCTGATGTCCCAGCATTTTGACAGCATTTCCCACTTTTTAATATTTTTATTAAAGTTTTTATTTTTTTAATGAAACACTTTACTTACCTAATACTCTTCTGGCTGATTTCTTAATGTTTTTCAGAACTTATTTTCACTCATTCTGCCAACTAATTTATCATGTAAGACCAAAATTTATGATCTGTGGTAGGTACATCCTTATGTTTATATGTATGAAGGAAGCTCTGAATATTTTTCAATAAAATACAAGAGCATTCTTGGTCAGTTTATGTTTGGCTTTGGGCTTTGAGTGCTCATTGAATGTATAAATATAGAGTGTTCCCAGACATAGGTTACTGCACCATCCTCAGCTTTAAACCAAAAAGCTGTTCTAAAGCCTCTGATGTTACCTGGCTTGTCAACATCAATATTTAGTTCTGCTCTAAAACAAACTTAAAGTGCAGGTAACCCACTGCTCCCAGATTTAGTTACTGAATTAGACTAGTTCAAATCAACCAAGCACTCGAGCTAAACCCCAGGGTCTTTATTAGACCTTCGGATTCAGCAGTAGTCAAACAGTGAGTCAAAGAGCTTTAGATCTTCATCAGTTCACTACTTAGAAATACCACTTCTAAATGTTCTAAATTCTGAGAGTGTTTAAAACTGAGTTCCAATTTGGATCCTCAGCCTACATACAGCTTCTTAATGCAGTCTGTAAATTTAGTCCTTCCCAATCCTACAGCCTTCATGTCTTTATTCACAATCGCAGTAATAAGCCCAATAAATTTATGATCGTTCAGGTGGATCAGTTAGGCCAGTTATATCACTTTCATGTGGATGCAAAGCAGTTTCAGTTGTGCATCAACTCAAATGCAGCAATTTACTTGGCAGCCTGACTGGCAGAAACTTTGCACATATTTTTGAGTTAGAAGAGGTCATAGGTAATTAATAAAAACTCATCCACAGCCTTATTTTCTACAGATAGAATTGAAATTATACAAGTTTAGAATGGCTACATTAGGGAAGAGGTATTTCATGTTTGGTACTTGCTTCAGGTGCAGCACTCCTTACAATGGAAAGGTGACTTCCTGTGTGATTATGCATGTTATTGGAAAATGGAGGGCTGAAGAGAGGAAAGAGAATATAATCTGTAGAAAGGCCCATTGGGGAGAAGAGACAGAAACTGAGATGTTACTTTTTAACAGTCAGAAAGTGTGAGATAACATGGAGGACAGCTTCCAAGGAGAGACATTCATAACCAGAATTTGATGAAACACTGAAAAATAGAGAAGTGAACACAGAACATAGAAGTAACTGAAATGTAATATCTTAAGTTTATGATTCTTACAGTACTGCAATGAATATCATAACTATTTATTGTATATATTAATCGGAAAAAGTTCAAATTAAATTTTATAGCTTCAATTTTAACTCGGGGCGAGAGTCGGGGAAGCAGAGGCCGAAGAGGACGGCAGTCTATCTGACCCCCCGGAGCGTGAGGCCTGGGAGGTTTTAATGCCCTTACACTGACCCCCGCCCGAACACAACAGGGATGACATCAACGCCGGTGGGCGGGAGTGGAAATTCGTGGAAGGTCCGTCCCCTCCCAGGGACCCACAGAAACAGTCCCCAGTGAGATTGGGAGGGAGGGGGAGGGGGAGGGGGCGATTGGCAAAGTTTGCGATAGGCGAAGGAAGGACGCTTGTGGCAGGGGAGGCCCAAGGTATCTTTGTGGGGCCAGGAGGAACACTCCTGCTCCTCCAGGCCCACAAGGATTCTTTAAAAAGTTTTTTTAAAAACCACTGACCTGTGCCTCATTTGGTCAGGATGCTGCATTTGCTGACAATTCTGAGACTTAGTCGGCCAGCATTTAAATGGCCTGTGTGTCCTGATGACATAATTGGGGCGCGATTGCACTATTTAAATTAGGCTCCTGTTCCTATGAAGCAGACAGCCTTCCCATACCTGGGGCTCGATTTTAGGAGCGTGTTTCCGGCGGGTTACCAGCGGGGTGGCCCCGAAAATCCCGATCTCCGGTCACGTGACCGGATCGCGACGAAATCCCGGCCACTTCCGGGTACCGCGCTGACGTGCGGGGCTGCGCGCGCAAGCCCCGCTGGTGGGAATCCCGCAGGCAATTAAAGCCAGCGGGGTTCCACTTGAGAGTACTTACCTTGCTCGTTGTGGTCAGTTAATGAGCTGAAGCAGCTGTCAAAAGAGGAAGTGTGGGATTTTAGGTTCAAGGCAGTGAGTTTCCCACACTGGGGGAAACAGTCTCCCTCCAACCAGGCGTGTTGCAGCCAGCAGCCTGTGGCAGGTGCTAAGGTGCGCTCCACGGGGGAGAGCCCTCACCCACGCAGGAGGCCACCGCGTCACATAGGGCAACCCCTGCCCTCCACCACCCCCCGCCAAGCCAGAGGACAGACCGACACGAAACCGCAGCCCCAGTCCGAGGAACCATACACCTACCCTGCACAACCCCTCAGACCAACACCTGCCAGATGGGTGGTGTGTGGAGACCCTCGGAGGACGAAGAACATGACCAGCACCAGCAGCCTCGCAGTCCACGCCGTCCGCCGCAGGGACGTGGATCCCCCCAACACGGTGTTGTTGCACGCCCACCTGCACAGCAGGAGGGAGGGCTACCGCAGAGAGAGACGCATCGCAGAGGGCACTACCCTCGCCACAGGGTCCACAGACCGAGGCGCAGCTCCCCGGACCTCTCCGAGCAGCAGTGCACAGGGAGGCGCAGATTCGCTCGACATGTAGTCGTGGAGATCTGCAGCCTCTTTCATGCCGAGCTGCTCCTGGCTGGCCCCAGCACCAACTGCTTACCTGTCGCTGGCAAAGTCACCACTGCCCTCCACAACTTCTCCTCCGCATCCTTCCAGGGTGCAGCCGGCTACACCGCCGATGTCTCTCAGTCGTCTGCGCGGACGAGCCCTGCAAATACACCTGCACCTACTCTGCAGTAACACGATGGGTGGCATCAGTGGTGGGTCCTCATAGTGATACCCAGGAGCGGGCATTATTGGACACAACGGACAGGATTCGCGGAGACATGGCAGTGGTGGTGTCAATGTAATGTGTGCTGTTTGTTGCTCTGAAATTCAATATGGGTAACACCCATGACAAACCCTCAGACACCCTTGTGCACCCCCTTCATGCTGACGAGACGTTTGCCTTACGCTGCCTACTGCACATATGTGATGCATGCCCTGTGGCTGCAGCACAGGTGGTGGCAGGTTGAGTGAGGCTGGCCGTGAGGGCGATGCACGAGATGGTGAGTATGGGATGGAGCCATGAGATTGCATGAGGATTGGGTTGCGTGTTAGTGGCAGGATGAGTACTGGCGAGGTGAGTAGGTGGAGGTAAGATGAGGATGGGATGTGAGTGGGTATGAAGGGTGATGTGACAGAATAGTGTTGGCGGTGCCGAAGGAGATTTGGGGTGGGGGCAGTGTTGTGGCAGACGGAGTGTAGGGGAAAGACTTCGTGTTCTCACTGCGGTTGACCTACTGCGGTCATTGCAGCGCCTCCTGCACTGTATGCAGGTGGGCCATATGTTGGTGGCGCAGGTGACCCCCTCTGCCACCTCGAGCCAGGCCTTCTTGGTGGCAGAGGCAGGCCGCTTCCTCCCGCACGCCGGGGGGAAGATCTGTGTCCTCCCCCTCCTCCTCACCCCATCTGATGATACCTGGGGTGAGGCATCATTAAACTGGGAGCAGCCTTCCCCCTGGGCTGCTCCATGCTGCAATTTGTTCCATTGGTTGCAGCATCTGTCAGTGGAGGACTGCCCCTTTAACTAGAGAGCCTCCAGCTGACAGATCGTACTGCGCATGCGCAGCCCGACCGACGCGTAGGCCAGCGCCGTGGACCCCGGAGGAGCAGGTAATTGATTCCTATTAGTGGGTTGCCTGCTACGATCGCGTGGGCAACCCACTAATTTCGCCGTCCGCGTTTTCGACGCTCCCGGAGGACCACCCGCTGGGAACCCGCAGGCCTGCTAAATTCGAGCCCAAGGTATCAGCTCCTTACTGAATCCCAATTATAACCTTTTCCTTCGAAAATCACGGGGACTCCAAATCTTATCCAAGATAATGGAATGAATTGTTCGAACATCAAAGCAAGCAGAAAGAGAAATAATTCTAAATATCAATGAAGCAGAGTTTAATAAACCAAATCTTTAACCTCAGAACTTCCGCTGCCTTTCCCCGTGTAGAGAAACAGTCTCAAAAATGATGAATGTCATCGGCAAGATTGTGGCAACACGTTCCCCATCCCCCACTGAACCAAAGTCCCCCGAAGATCGCCGGTCATCAGCTATTCCCTCTGATGCTTCACCCCCTACTGAACCAAGCAAGCTTCGGGCGCTTTCTCCTGGATTTGAACAGCAAATCCCTTTGGCCACAGTGCACAGATGGGGCACTATTCTTGCAATACAACTGATCAGACATCGTTTAGAACCTCTTCCCCGAAATCTAACAACCAAAGACGTAGGCCAGAAACCGCCCCTCAACTGACCAGAAATAGGTGCTATTCAATGCCCCACTGAGATGAGAAAGTGCCTCCAAAGTGCCAGTGCCTTGACCCCAATGTTCAGTTATCACTCCCCCGTCTACTCCCCGAGCAGAAATGGATGCCAAAAACTCACACCCTTCGGAGCAAAGATAACGAATGAGCAGTGACCAACCTCAACCTACTGATTATTAATAACAGACAACCAAATCCCCTGTCCTTGCAGAGATATTGAGCACGCCTTGCCCACGCTGTACAAAGCTCGGGCCCCACTGATCATAACGTTGCAGCCAACAGCACCCCCCCTACCCACCCGACCCCACCCCACCAAGCAGAGATCATGCGCCCTTCTTCTGACCTCACTTATCAGACTTTGAGACCAACACCCATCCCCACACTGAGTGAAGAAAGTTCCCCACAACTAGGCAGTACCCTCCGCAACCCTATCAAGCACATATCGAACCCCCTCCCTCCCTCCCTCCCCCCTCAATGGAGCAAAGATCATGGCTACCACAGGTCATACTTCACGCTCCTCTGCCAGAGTAAAGATTTTGGGATCCATTGTCCCCCAACAGCCCAAGCTGAAAACCGCGATGCCCAAACACTCACTAAAGGAGTGGAAGCATGCTAAGAGACCTTGGGCAGGGAAAGTGCATTTCAATCGAACCATTCCCCACCCCCCCCACCCGAATCCTCCCCCCAACAACTGAGCAGAGATTGAGGACCACTTGAACTCTACTGAGCAAAAGAGCATGACCCAACACCCTGCCTCCACTGAGCTGAAGTCTTATTACCCACCCTCACAACCCCCATGTACCAGAAATCAGGGAATCTCCCGTCGCTGATATGAAGTCAGGGCATCCACACACCACCGCTCACGCACGAGCAGTAAACACCCTTCGACTCCCGACCACGCAGAAATCCCTTTGTCAACTGAGCAGACATACAGCCATTGAGCTCATCCGCTGAGCAGAAAATAAACACGCCAACTACCCCTCCCCCACTCACCGGCAATTAGGCCTCAGTCACCTACCGCACTGAGCTGAAATCAGGCCCCCTCGCACCACCGAGCAGAAATCAGAACACAAACCACCCTCCCGTGAAGAGGCCTGACAACCTCCCCCAGCTGAACAGAAGCCCCACCTCTCCCACTGAACTGAAATCCAACTACTATTCTCACAGAAATTTGCCCAACCCTCCACACTCCCCACAGGATAAAAAAAAGAGAAAGACATGTATTTTATTTGGCGCCTTTCACAACTTCAGGACCTCCCAAAGCGCTTTACCGACGCTGATATACTTCTGAAGTGTAGTCACTGGCCACATTTCCTACGCTACAACAATCAGTGCACAGCAAGGTACCACAAATAGCAACGTGATATAGACCAGATAATCTGTTTTTAGTGATGTTGGTTGAAGGATAAATATTGGCCAGGACACTGGGGAGAACTCCCCTACCCTTCTTCAAAATTGTGCCATGGGATCTTTTACGTTCACCTGAGAGAGCAGATGGGGCCTCGGTTTAATGTCTCATCTGAAAGACGGCACCTCCTGCAGTGCAGCATTCCCACAGTACTGCGCTGGAGTGTCAGCCTAGATTTTGTGCTCAAGTCTGTGGAGTGGGACTTGAATCCACAACCTTCTGACTCCTACTGAAGACAAAGAGGTCTTGCCAAGCATCCATCACCACTGAGAACAATCTCGGCCTTTCCGTCTCCCCTACTGAGAACAGGTCCGCACCTCCTGTTACACTGAAACTTGCCCCTCACCCTCGCTTAGAACAAATTCAGGCTTAATCTCACCTCCAGTGAGCAGTAAGTCACCTCCCCCCGTTAAGAAACAAATTTTCCCCAACCCATTGACACTGATACTTTTTCCATCCCCTTTTCCAGAAGCAACTCTGGACCACCCCACACTCGGCGCTGAGAACCTAATGAAATTCTAATGTCTGCCCTCCCTACAGAAGAAGAAAAATGCTCTTCCTCCCATCCCCACAGAGATGGAATTCAGTCCTGACCCAGTGCAACTCCATCCCGCCCTCCCAAGAGGAAACTTTCCCTTGCCCAGTGCCATCCAACTCTTTCCCATCCACCTTTGGCCCCTCTCATCCATCCCCTGATCTCCTCTTCTTTCCTCTCCCCTCCCCTTTTTCCCTCATACCATCCACCTTTTCATTCTCTTCCCTTTCCCCCAATGTAAAGTAATGGATTCTGGCATACAGCTACACAGCCCTTCACTGCCTTCTGTTACTCCCCCTCTCCCTGCCCTGCCCACCTACTTTTCCCTTTTTAACTCTCCCCTCTTCCCATCTGTCTCACCTCGCCTCACCTCCCCCCCCCCATCATCTCCCTCTCCTCCTCTACCTCTCTTCTCCCTCCTCCTCTCTTCCTATCTCCATCCTCTCCCCCTACCATATCCCTCTTCCCTTCCTATCTCCATCTTCTTGCCCCCCCAACTCCCCTTCACCACCTAGATCCAGTTATCCCATTGCTTTCTAACCTGCTTGACTTGGTCAAAAATAAAATACTGCAGATGTTAGAAATCTGAAATAAAAACAGAAAATGCTGGAAAAGCTCAGCAAGTGAGGCAGCATCTGTGGAGAAAGAAAAAGAGTTAACGTTTCAGGTTGAAGACCTTTCGTCAGTTCTGATATGGTATCATTAATTAAATTAGTAATAAGGCTTAGGTATTTTTGAGACAGTTTGTGGATTTAAAGGTTCAATAAGCCTCTTCCACTATAACTCCCAATATTTTGATAAGATATAGCCTGCTTTAAAATAGCACCCCTTTCTAATGCAAACTTGCTGATACTTAATGTGCTATTTTTATGGATCCTGAATTCCCCTTTGATGTTTGGGAGCCATGGCAACAGTTAAACGAGCGAGAAAGCACACTAGCAGACTCCTAAAGCTAGTTCAGTGTCTCCACTCTGTAAGCTACTGCAAACGAAAATCAGTCAGATAATCATATGTCAGAGAGGTAAGGTAGATTTGCCGGTGGATGAAACTCTTGAATCCTGTGATGTATAGGCAAAATTGTCAAAATTATTCATGGTGTTTCCATTAAAGAAAATGAGAATGTGTCTAATCGATGTTGAAAGGTAGAAAGACTTGCCAAGGTCACCTTCACTGGTAATCTAGACATTCAACCACAGGATGTTTACAAAGTTTTCATTAACAACCCCTCTTATTCCCATGGATAAAGTTGACGAGCTCTTCAGGTTGAAGGGCACAAAGAGGAGGCAAGGGCTGCAGGAGAGATGGAAAGTCTCCAGTGATTCTGGAGAAGCTGCTTCGTATCGGATTACTGTTTACAGACTGGAAGAAAACTGAGTTTATGGGACACATGGGGCCATTTACAGAAAAGGTACTTCTTTACATTTTGGTTTTCTTCCCCAATTATCCCCCTAACAATATTCCCTGTCAATGTCAAGGCTCACATATGAATAGTAACTTAGGTGAGGTACTAGAAGGCACCTGAAGCCTGGGGCCCGATATTACCAGGGCGGCGGGGGGGGGGGCGATTGGGCGCGTGGGTAACGTGCCCGGTGAAATCAGTCTGCCCCGCACGCAATCGCAGGCTAATTGGATCCACTTACCTCTTGTTCCGGGTTCCCCACTGCTGAGCTGCACGTCGGGTGGACTGCGCATGCGCAGTAAGGTCTGTCAGCTGGAGGAGCTCTATTTAAAGGGGCAGTCCTCCACTGAATGATGCTGCAAGAAATAGGAAAAATTACAGCATGGAGCAGCCCAGGGGGAAGGCTGCTCCCAGGTTTAATGATGCCTCACTCCAGGTATCATTGGATGGGGTGAGGAGGAGGGGGAGGACAGAGATCTTCCCCCCGCCGGGCGGGAGGAAGCGGCCTGCCTCTGCCCACCAAGAAGGCCTGGCTCGAGGTGGCAAAGGAGGTCACCTGCACCACCAACATATCGCCCACCTGCATACAGTGCAGGAGGCGCTGCAATGACCTAAGTAGGTCAGCCAAAGTGAGTACACTTACTCATTCCCCTACACTCCATCTGCCACATCACCGCCCCCACCCCACATCTCCTTCTGCACTGCCAACACTACTCTGTCACATCACCCCTCACACCCACTCAAACCTCATCCTCATCTTACCTGCTCTTACTCACCTCGCCAGTACTCATCCCGCCACTACCACTGAACCCAGTCCTCATACAATCTCATGGCTCTATCTCATACTCACCCTCTGATGCATCTCTTTCACAGTCAGCCTCACTCAACCTGCCACTACCTGTGCTGCAGCCACAGGGCATGCATCACATACGTGTAGTAGGAAGCGTAAGGCAAACGTGCCTGACGAAGGAGGTAAGCTCCGAAAGCTTGTGATTTAAAACAAAACTGTTGGACTATAACCTGGTGTTGTGCAAGTCCTTACATTTGTCCACCCCAGTCCATCACCGGCATCTCCACATCATGACTGCTTTTAAGGGAGGAGAGAAGAAATCTCGTAAGAGAAAGAAAGTTCCAACTTCAACAAAAAAAAAAGCCGTATCGAGAGTGAGGGTCAGAATTATGCTTGAGATACTTGGGCCCAAATTGAAAATCTCCCTCATAATGTTTAAAAAAAAATGTATCATTTTTCTGAGCCATTTTTCAAATGCTATTTGTTGCCTTTAAACTAAACCAAAAACGCTCTAACATTTCTCCTGATGAAATGTGACTTTTCCACTAGAACTTCCTTTCTGCTCATTAAAGTGCAATGTCCCATTAAGTTGTTGCTGTCGAGAACTGAATCTTATTGAAATTTTAACTTGTGCCTGGAGCTATTCAGCAACTTTCCATTTGTATCAATGCAAGACACAGTAATGTTTTAGTTTTGAATTTCAAAGCGATGCATTCTGGAATATCTACTGAATTTTTGTATTATATTTGCTAAATCTCGTCTTTTATGCTATGGACATAATTAGGTAGAGTTAGGGAGTAACTCAGAAATAAATATATTGCTTATTTATTATTCTCTTTTGAATGTGAAACAGCATCATCATTGATCCTTATTTACATGCTGATTTTTTTTATATATATAATTGATAAATCTCCTTTGTTACAATCCCCATTCCTGGCACTATTTTCTTGTCCTATAATTATTGTTGGAGAGAATTTCTCTCAAAACATAATTTAAACTAATGCCATGTTAAACTATTTTTCTAATTCAGAACACGAACGGTGCATTTTCTAAGTAAACAGTACAGTGTAATATGGAAAAAGTTACTGATATAATGCAATGTAGTTTTACTTAGGTATCAGTCTTGGCTCAGTGATGGCACTTTCGCCTCTGAGTCAGAAAGTCATGAGTTCAAGCCCCATTCCAGAGACTTGAGCACATAATCTGGGGTGGTACTTCAGTGCAGTGCTCAGGGAGTGCTGCACTGTCAGATGTTCTGTCTTTCAGGAGAGACATTAAACTGAGCCCAATTTGTCCCTCTCAGATGGACATTAAAGATCCCATGCCATTATTCAAACAAGAGCAGGGGAGTTGCTCCAGTGTCCTGGCCAAGATTTATCCCGTAGCTGCAGCATCTGCCTCCCTTACAAAAATGACTACACTTCAAAAGTATTTAATTGGCTGTGAAGTGCCTAGGGGCCATTATAACTTCACCTTTTTTCATTGAACATTTATTTGAAAATAAGGACTGATATGCAAGACGCTCAGTGTAGTTCAGCTAGATGAAAACATGAAAAGTTGCCAAGTAGTTTGCATTGTTTGTGAAAGATGTGCCACATTACTCTAAACTGATCAAGCTTCAGTTGTAAGTTTAATCATTACTTGTGCTGTTCATCAGAATCTGCCTGCAACAAATGTTGAATTGCGAACTTTACAAGATGCTTCCCCTCTGAAAGGATCAGACAGCTGATATAGTACTAAATAGTTCTTTGAAGAATAATGTGGCAATAAAAACCTCAAACTAATTTATTTATATATTTATTATGGTTTTAATGAGGGAATTATAGACCAGTTAGCCTAACATCTGTTGTTGGGAAATTACTACAGTCTATAATTAAGGATAGAGTGACTGAACACCTTGAAAATTTTCAGCTGATCAGAGAGAGCCAGCGTGGATTTGTAAATGATAGATCATGCCTGACAAACCTGATAGAATTTTTTGAAGAGGTGACTAAAGTAATGAACAAAGGAATGTCTATGGATGTTGTTTATATGGACTCCCAGAAGGCATTCGATAAAGTCCCTCATAAGCGACAATTACCTAGAGTCAAAACTTATGGAATTAAGGGCAAATTATTAACCTAGAATCATAGAACCACAGAAAGGTTACAACACGGAAGGCGGCCCATCGAGTCTGTGCCAGCTCTATTGAATAGCAATCTAGCTAGTCCCGCTCCCCTGCCCTATCCCCGTAGTCCTGCAAATTTTTTCCTTTCAAGTACTTATCCAATTCCCTTTTGAAAGCCACGATTGAATCTGCCTCCACCACCCTCTCGGGCAGTGCATTCCAGATCCTAACCACTCGCTGCGTAAAAAAATTTTTCCTCATCTCACCTTTGGTTCTTTTGCCAATCAGCTTAAATCTATGTCTTCTGGTTTTTGACCCTTCTGCCAATGGGAACAGTTTCTCTCTATCTATTCTGTCTCGACCCTTCATGATTTTAAATATCTCTATCAAATCTCCTCTCAACCTTTTCGGTTCCAAGGAGAACAATCCCAGCTTCTCCAGTCTATCCACGTAACTGAAGTCCCTTATCCGTGTAATCATTCTAGTAAATCTTTTCTGCACCTCTCTAAGGCCTTCACATCTTTCCTACAGTGCAGTGCCCAGAATTGGACACAATACTCCAGTTGTGGTCGAACCAGTGTTTTAAAAAGGCTCATCATGACTTCCTTGCTTTTGTACTCTATGCCTCTATTTATAAAGCCCAGGATCCCGTATGCGTTAACTGCTTTCTCAACCTGCCCTGCCACTTTCAACGATTTAAGCACATATATCCCCAGATCTCTCTGTTCCTGTACCCCTTTTAGAGTTGTGCCCTCTAGTTTATATTGCTTCTCCTCATTCTTCCTACTGAAATGTATCACTTTGCATTTTTCTGTGTTATATTTCACCTGCCACATGTCCGACCTGGTTAGGAAGTTGGCTGAGCGGCAGGAGACAGAGAGTAGGGATAATGGGCAGGTACTCAAATTGGCAGGATGTGACTAGTGGTGTCCCACAGGGATCTGTGTTGGGGCCTCAACTCTTCATTATATTTATTAACGACTTAGATGACGGGATAGAGAGACACATAGCCAAGTTTGCCGACACAAAGATAGGTATCATTGTAAGCAGTGTAGACGGAAGCATGAAATTACAGAGAGATATTAATAGATTAAGTGAATGCGCAAAACTGTGGCAAAAATGGATTTTAATGTAGGCATGTATGAGGCCATCCACTTTGGATCTAAAAAGGATAGATCAGAGTACTTGCCAAATGATGAAAAGCTCGAAACAGTGGAGGTCCAATGAGACATAGGGGTCCCTGTACATAGATCATTAAAATGTCATGGACAGGTGCAGAACATAATCAATAAAGGCTAATGGAATGCTGGCCTTTATATCTATAGGACTAGAAGACAAGGGGGTAGAAGTTATGCTACAGCTATACAAAGCCCTGGTTAGACTACACCTGGAGTACTGTGTTCAGTTCTGGGCACTGCACATTAGGAAGGATATATTGGCCTTGGAGGGAGTGCAGCGTAGATTTAGTAGAATGATACCTGGACTCCAAGGGTTAAATTAGGAGGCAAGATTACACAAACTAGGGTTGCAGTCCCTGGAATTTAGAAGATTAAGGGGTCATTTAATCGAAGTTTTCAAGAAATTAAGGTGAACTGATAGGGTAGGTAGAGAGAAACTATTTCCACTGATTAGGGGACAGAGCCTAAAAATTAGAGCCAGGACTTTCAGGAATGAAGTTAGGAAACATTACTACATGCAAAGGGTGGTAGAAGTTTGGAACTATCTTCTGCCAATGGCAATTGATGCTAGCTCAATTGTTAATTTTAAATCTGAGATTGATAGATTTTTGTTAACCAAAGGTATTAAGGGATATTGGTCTAAGGTGGGTAAAAGGAGTTAGGTCACAGAGCAACCATGGTCTCACTGAATGGCGGAACAGGCTCAAGGGGCTAAATTTCCTATTCCTGTTCCTATGTTCCTATGCAGAACACAATGCTAAGCAAGTATTTTTCCTCACAATATGGATGGCATTATTATTTACAGATAGCAGTGACAAAATCATGACTTATGTCTGCAAAATCAGCTAATACTATATCTATTAAAAAGAATAGTGATTAACTTGCATTTATATAGCACTTTTCCTGTCCTCAGGATGTACCAAAATGCTTTAAGCCAATTAATTACTTTTGAAGTACATTCACTGCTGTGTTGTATGCAAATGTGGGAAACAATTTACGCATGGCAAAGTCCCACAAACAGCAGATGTTAATCTGTTTTGGTGGTGGTAGTTGAGGGAGGAATGTTGGCCAGGACACCAGGAGAACTTCCTGCTCCTCCTTAAATAATGCCATGGGATCTTTTATGTCCACTTGAACAGGGAGATGGGGCATGTTTAACATCACATCTGGAGGACGGTACCTCCAACAATGCAACACTTCACTGAAATGATGGCTTAAATTACATATTGAGGTTCTGGAGTAGAGCTTGAACCTACAACCTTCTGATTCAGAAACAAGAGTGTTACCACTGAGCCAAGCTAACACTATTAGACCCAATTTCTTGGTGAGCATTTCTCAATTAACCTGCAGTAATGGGCATTATAATTACTAATGCTCTTGCTTAAACTTTACATGCATCTGGACATGGTGCACTCTGGAATTTGATAAGTTGATTGGTATCTGTCACTAACGCGGAAATAAACACAATAAAACCCAGATAAATTTAAATTGATTTTTTTTATGCTTATTTTTCTACCCATCAAGATCAAGGATGTTAATGCTGGCTAATGGAACACTTTTCCATTGCAGTCATCCAGTGCCAGCATTTTTGATCAAGCATATTTGATTTAAGTTCATGCTTGTTCATCAGAGCCTGCCATCAACAAATGTATTTGCCAATGTTTGTTGGAAGGGGAACAGAGGGAGAGACAGAAGCGAGCTGATTTTGCATGCAGTGTAATGATGTTTTCCGGTATAAATTGCATCACCAATTTAGTCACAAACAAAAAAAGTTGGTCAGACATTTTTTCATGAGCATTGTGCTTTTTTAATGTTAACAGTGATTTGAATGAGTTTACAGGGTAGATTTTCCTCTATTGTACTTGGGGATTAAGGGAGATTGTGATAGATTTAACTTTGTGCGATAGTATAAAATAGGTGATAGCGAGTCGGCAGCTTGTTTTATATTTCTCTCGATTTTTATTTCCATAGACTATGCACAAAGTCAAGATCTACCCCAATGAACTTGTATTTATATAGTGCCTTTCACAACCTTAGGGTTTTCCAAAGTGCTTCACAGCCAAGTAAGTATTTTTTGAAGTGTATTCACTGTAGTAATGTGGGGAAATATAGCAGCCAATTTGCGCACAGCAAGGCCCCACAAACAGCAATGAAATAAATGACCAATTATTGTGTTTGAGGGATAAATGTTGACCAAGACATTAGGTTAACTCCTGGGCTGAGAGGGTTATCCTATGAAGAGAGGTTGTGTAGAATGGGCCTATACCCTCTGGAGTTTAGAAGAATGAGAGGTGATCTCATTGAAACATATAAGATTACAAGGGGGCTTGACAGGGTAGATGCTGAGAGATTGTTTCCCCTGGCTAGAGAGTCTAGAACTAGGGGGCATAGTTGCAGGATAAGGGGTCGGCCATTCAAGACTGAGATGAGGAGGAATTTTTTCATGCAGACAGTTGTGAATCTTTGGAATTCTCTACCCCAGAGGGCTGTGAACGCTGAGTCATTGAATATACTCAAGGCTGAGCTAGATAGATTTTTGGACTCTAGGGGAATCAAGGGATATGGGGATCGGGCGGGTAAGTGGAGTTGAGGTCAAAGATCAGCCATGATCCGATTAAATGGCAGAGCAGGCTCATATGGCCTACTCCTGCTCCTATTTCTTATGTTCTTATGTTCTTATGAGAAGGGAAGAACTCCCTTGCTTTTTTTTGAGGAGTGCCATTGGGTCTTTTATATCCACCTAACAGGGTGGACAGGACCTCGGTTTAATGTCTCATCTGAAAGACAGCACCTTCAATAATACAGAACTCCCTCAGTGTCAGCCAAGCTTATGTGCTCAAGTCCTGGGACTGGGCTTGAATGCACAACCCTCAGACTGAGCTAGAATACTACCACTGAGCCAAGGCTGGCACCTTAAATAATCACCTGGGTGGAATGCAGAGAGGAAAATCGAACTGGGCAGATTGTATGCCTGTAAATTGATGAGTGGAACATCAGACGGGCTCCATTGCAGAGGTAGTGGTGCAGGAGCAAGAAGTGAAGCCATTGCTGGAAATGCTCTGGTCATGATTTCATAGGTAAGAGTGGACCCAAGTGGGGACAGTCTTACTGAGCTGAATAACAGAGGAAAGGCATTGAAGGAGGATGGTGTGGTCGACCATGTCAAAGGCTGTAGAGAGCTCGAGGTGGGAAAATACACCAAGGTCATGGACAGAAGGGATGTAATTTGTGACTTTGATTAGGGCCATTTCAGTGCTGTGGCAAGAAAGGAAAATTCAGTATTTCAAAGTGTTGCTGGTGATTGATAGCCATCAGGCAGTGGGGAATGAGCTAGACCAGTGGTAGTGCTGGATTTTTTTTAATCAGCTTATAATCTTGCAAGGCAATGTTCTAACAGGAATAGTGGTCCTAGCTAGACTAGAATTAATAAACTTATCAGTGTTCTGTGTTGGTAAACTGCATGGTTTTATACAGCTGAACTCCAGCAGTACACCTTTCTACCATGGGGGTTCTTAAGCCTAGATTTCTGCCAAATTGTGCCTAATTCTGCAGTAAGTGGGGTATGTCCCTTTAGGAAGAGAATGTGCAAACAGAAACTATAATTATGTGAATTGGTTTGAAGATTTCTTAAACAAGATAATGGGGTTGTACACATGACGAACTCCTAAATAATAATTGAGAACTGGAGTGCAATTCCCTAGCTGGCAAATGGCCTTGATAGTGGTAACCGCAGCTGCAGCCAGATTTCTGTATGTATAGTGACAGCTGACCAGTTAAGCTCCAGTTAAACTGTGCTGGAATGTGCAATGTGATCGTATTTAAGTAGTTGGAAGAAGTATTGGTATTTTGCATTTGTCATTATTACATTTGATCCGCCGTCTGCTTGCTGATTTGTATAAAATATGCAAACCATTCTCCAAATCTTTAGCCGCATTTACATAAAATGATTGCAAAATGCAATATGATCCTACTGGACAAAAGAAATGCCAATAGCAGATGAAGATCTTCATGTTTTTACAAGTATTAACTTTTGTAAAATTGTAATGTAACAGAAATTAGTTGATTTAACTTTTTATGAAGGCTGTGGTACTACTTAACATTCTTCCTGTTCGTTAAGCTTTAAGCAGTTTTAAGCTGGAGGTCAGCACTCACTTTTGATTTATTATTTCCCCATCCACATAATTCTGTATGAGTTTGCTCTTGGCCTTTAAGAAGGCCTTAACAAGCAAACAAGTATTTTTCTCACTACAAATTCCGTGAAAACATTTTACAATGGGAGCAAGACTCTAGAGCTGCAGTATAAATGGAGAAATTAGCTCATTTTAGCTCCCCTGTTTATATATCTACTTTAAATCAATATTGATACACAAAAGAAAGTATTTCCTACAGTATGATATAGGTATTGAGGGAAAGATTGCAGCATTAAAATCCCTTTTTTGGGTAGCATAGTTAAGGAGGAGATGTTTTTGAATGGTCATGTTGAATATACTTATTAGTTATTTCTGACTGCATCTCTACTTAATTTAGGATCTAATAACATAACACTTCAGAATTTACACTGGCTTTATTGCCACTTTGCATATAGTCTTTCATTATCTGTTCTATAAGGGTTTTCAAAGTTAACATGGGGAGACAGAAACAAATTGAAACAGATATTAAAAGATCCTCTATTCCACTTGTTCAGTAAGTTTAACTGTTCAATATTTAATACATGCTGTTCCAGATAAAAAGACAACTAGAATAAAAGACAAAAAATCAAATGATATGGTTTCTTGTTATTCAGCTTAGTTACTGACAAATCTAATTTAGAAGTGACTCACTGATCATAGATGTAGCTGCTGTTGATTTTGCACTGTTCTGCTGTTTGAAATTTGACAGAAGCATTAATTATTGGTTCTGCTTAAAGTGCAGAGCTAAATAACAGTTTTAATGGAAGCAGTTAATCAGAAAAGTATGTGCTTTGGTAATATTGTATTAGAGACATTAAAGTTTTAATATTTGAACTTTAGGCCACAAAAAGTAGATGGTCTTAGTTTCTTCATATGAATACACACTGTTCATGGTGCATCATAGGCATTTCTCACCATAGCTGCTATTTATTGATTCTAAATAATCCTAAAGTCCATGCATTTGATAGACTGTTTTCATTTTGACAAATCATTGCCTTAAGGAAGCATTAAACTAGAATTGGTTTCTGGCAGTATGTTTAGCTGTCTCATACTAAAGGTATAAGCATTAGGGACCTAAAGGCTTAGCAGAATATCTTGAAGACAATATATAATAAACACTGGTCTCTCAGTTATGTGGATTAACGGATAAGGTTGTTGTCCCTAACTCTATGCTAGAGCACTGTTTTATTCCATTCATTATCTGTAACTTTTGTAAGAAACCTTGTTTCCAAGAATCCCAAATCAGCTTGATTTTACTGTCACTGTTCTGAGTTTTCTGGCTGGGGAATCCGAATAAGGGAGCACAATCTTAAAATTAGAGCTAGGCTATTCGTAGATGAAATCAGGAAGCACTTTTTCATGCAAAGGGTAGAGGAAATCTGGAATTCTCTCCCCCAAAAGGTTGTGGATGCTGGGTCAATTGAAATTTTCAAGACTGAGATCAACATATTTTTATCAGGTAAGGGTATCAAAAGAAATGGATCAAAGGAGGGTAAATGAGTTCATTTATCATCCATATTCTAATTGAATGATGGAACAGGCTCAATGGGCTGATTGGCCTACTCCTGTTCCTATGTTCCTTTGTTCCTATATTCCATTAGCTCCTCTCAGCTCTTTTGTTGCAGTGCTTGTAACATAGCAGCTTTATGGAATGGTACAGATTTCTTGTCATTGATTTGTGTATTTAATTTTTTTTACACACTGTCCACAACCATTTTAGCTCATTGCTAGCTCAGTGGGCAGCTTTAAAATGTCCCAGAGTTCTCACTTTCTAGTTTCATTGCTTACAGTCCTACTGCTGTACTCAGAATCTGGGAGGCTCTCTCAAGTTCCAGATATCTGTAGCTGACAGTATTGCTGCATTTATCAGAGCCTTAGGTTTGGCCACCATCTTGGGACTTCAGTGGACAGCTTGATGATGACAGCTGCCATCTCGTCCTTGTATGAGCTTGCTGCCTCTCGCTGTATTCTTGAGTTCTCCATGCTGCTGGCTTGGTTCTGTTAAAAGTTGCTTCATAAGTGAAACAATTGGATTTGTTAACACTGTAGCAGTGGACCCAGACTAAGTTTCTGACATTTATATTTTTTTCTTCACGCTTGGAAGAAATGCAGTCTTTGGCTATTCTCAAGTCTGAAGAGGATATTGATTTATTTCCACAATAACTCCTAGAGTTTACAACTTATGAGTCAACAAGCAAACATGTGTCACCAGATCCTCAGTTTATCCTTGGTAGAGTTACTGTCTGAGATGATCCTACTCCAGGGGGGGACTTTCAACCCCCAAGAACAGGTCGGTGGCAGTTGAAAATAGTTGTTTTTTGGATCACTACTGCAACCTGGCTGCACTTCCAGGTTTGAAGTGGGCGCGTATAACTACTGGGAATGCAAAGTCCGAAAATGTTGCGGTCATAACCCAAAAAGCAGCTATTTCTACCTTCCCACCTGCCCCCAACCCACCCATTCTTGGGGGTTAAATTTTGGATAGTACTTCTGATTCTGTGATTGGCCTTTCACAGTACTCTTCACCTCACTGTTTTGCTCATCTATGGTAACACCCTGCATCTTACATCATTCCATCTAAACTTTCAGTTGAAGAATAGCCTTCTTAAGGTGCCTCCTGCTGTTTACACTTTGTTTCTCTCAGAGGAATCTGCAGTGATTCACCTCAGGAAAGTTGAGATTAGCTAACTTGGACCGAGGGTCGAACCTGGATCTTTTTCTGTTCTATGTGGCTCATCTACACAATGGATAATCCCACTGAGTAATTGGGGAAACCCAGACATTCTTCTTTAGGCTTTCTGAAGGCTCATTTTTTACAATTTACTTTGTCATTATTGGAGTAGGTTCTCCACTCAAAGCTGTAACTAAAGGCTGTTATAGTACTACAAGATCTACTGTAGGTCAAACATGTGCTTAGCTCAACTTATCAAATAAAGACTAATTATTAAAGTTGTGTCTACTGAAAAACTTGTGTCATCGCTGCATAGCCAAGAAAATGTGTCAAACTTAAACACCACCGGTCAGATGAGTTCCAAATGTATGATGGCTCAATGCTCATCCAGATCTTCGGGATAAATTTACTTTTAAAAGTGTGTTACATTTTTGCTGCAAGTTCTCCTTCTTTTATTGTTTCAGGCCTTCCTCCCAACCTCCAAGATCTATGGAATATTTTACGTTCTTACCTTCCTATATGTGATTACCTCTATAATGGGGAGAGCAAAATGTCTTCAACTTGTGTCTCAGTATGGTTAGACAGAGGTCTGATCATTTCCTATGTTACAAGACCTCCGTAGTTTCGTGCATCCTGGAAGTTCACTTTGCAGTAAGACTTTGTATGTCCCTGAAAAGGTCCATGTCCAACAGACAATGTCTGTTTTCTAGAACCATTAGCTTGCAATTAGCTTTTTGGTACAAATGAAAGATACTTGAGTTGTTTCCTCATGTGAGCACTTTGCTGCATCCGCTCTTGGTGACATGTGTACTAGTGCATGAAATGGTGGTATCAGCCTGTGGGATGAAGCAACTTGGGGTTATGTAAGTGCAATTGTGATTTTATTTGAAGCTGGTTCATTCCAATTTTGTGAGGTAACAACGCTAAAAGCAATATGCAGATATGATTTTGCTAGTGGCCAGATGCAGAGCTCTAGGCAGCTCTATGGTTTGTGGAGACCTGAAATGAAGGAGAATCTAGGATAATTGTTTCAAAATCTATCAAGAAGTATATCATGCCCCATTTATTATGAAGGTTGAATTGTCCTTTAATGGCCCATTAACTGACTACAGTTATAAGTTAGAATCAAAATGCCAAACAACTTATTATAAACACTCCAAACTGTCGTTAATCAATAATGTAATTTTATTTCTGCATTTCTGTCGTGAGATGTGCAGCAAGCATTTCAAATGTTTGAATACATGTCATATATGTGATATAATTAATCTAGTTAGTATGTAAATGTATGGTAAAATAATGGAAATATTTTATTTTAACTTAAAACTAGGGATATTTTAATATCCTATTAAAATGTGTCGCACATAATGTGGATTAATTGGAAAATGTATCTAATTGCTGAAGTATAGCTTAAAGATTAATTGCTCTTGGTCACGGAGATACGTAGGTGATTGTCAGTTAGGTCTCTAGTTGACATGAAGCTACTCTATATATGCATGGAGAGTTTATTATTTTACCAAAAAAATGTTTTTATAACAGAAAATGTAATTTGTGTTTCACTTTAGATTAAATAGATTTTTTTTAATAATGTAAAATTCAAATTTAATTTTAGCATGAAACATTGCAGTAAAAATACTTCTTGTCTTTCAGATATGCCAGTTATGCCAAAAAGTGTTAGATTAATGACTCTGAGGATTGCAGGTTCAAATCTCAGCCTTGATGCACATTAAAATTCATTTTGCCTCATTGGGTTAACTAAATCAAGGGGAGGTAAGACACCTCCATTGAGTCTTAAGCTCCGAGTCACAACTGCAGTGAAATTAAATCATAGGTTCTGAGCTTGATGCAAAACTACAACTGTACAGTTCTACACTGGGAAAGAATAACTGTCAAGACCATCAAAGCAAAACTCCTGTTGGATGTTCCGCGTGGAAAAGTTCATGACTCAGAGCTTGGTTGAAGTTGAAAGCAGGGTGACAGGAAACATTAGAGAGGGATGAAAAAAGAGGTGGGGGGAGAAAGGGGAAAATTGACATAAATAAAAATCCAATTTTCTACGTCATCATCAGACAACTCTTCTTGATATTTCTCGGCATTCTCTAAGTATGAATAGTGACCATAGTGTTGACAGCATGGCCCATCCTGTGTTTCCCCACACACATCATTTCACTTTTGTTACCTGAGCAAGTAAACAATTGTTGTTGTTGTAGAATGAATCATTTCAAGGAGTAATCTATATACCAGATAAACTCTTGGTTGCGACCTCCTGATTGATAAAGTAAGTTAAATGGCAAAAGGTAACAGTGATGAGTTAAGAAAGAAAAAGCAAGGAGAGAAAATGCCTTTTCTATT
The DNA here is from genome assembly GCF_035084215.1 of Heptranchias perlo. NCBI lineage: Eukaryota > Metazoa > Chordata > Chondrichthyes > Hexanchiformes > Hexanchidae > Heptranchias > Heptranchias perlo. The sequence goes on from NC_090351.1 coordinate 18,862,577, forward strand.
TGTCAAAATGAAATGCCAGTTTTTTTCCTTGGAACAGCTTTGATAGCCTTAAGAGCTGTTTGTCACGTCAGAAGTTCCTAGATGCTCTATTAGCATGTCATGTGGTTCCTCAGGTGAGAAACAATTAAGCTGTTTACCCTTAATGGTGAACAGTATCAAATGTTTGAGCTCATTGATTCTTGAAATATTAAAAATAATCATTTACATCAATATCAATCTATAAATACTACACAACATAACAGCTTATTAATTGTGTATTCCAACTGTGACATAACTCTAGAAATTACTGTGTGTAATACTAGTGGGCACACACATTCCTCCTCCTGCTATTTTAGTGGAAGTGTTAGCCCAATTAAAATAGCCAGATTAATGTCTCTGTTAAATATCAGACAGAGGAATATCATATGAACCTGTTAAGCATTTGTATACTGATATGGCCCAAAGTAATTTCTAAGCTATAATGTTTTATTTTCAGAATCAGTTTTACAAAGCAAAAGTAAGTTATTTTGGTGAAATAGTATAGCTACAGGATACTTGCTTGACTGAAGAGAGATACATAAAATTGGTTGCTTGCAGATTCACATACTGCTAGTTTTTATTGTTGAAATCAATAGCTCTCATGAAAACAGAGAATTATTAAAAATATTGTTATTTAGGAGCATTCATTTGTCAGATGTCACAAGGCAAACAATCAGCAGCAGTGTGCTGTGGCATTGTTTAAAAGCACAACAGACATGACTAGATAATTTTGTGCATGATTGACTTTAATGGTGTTAACAAAAACAGAGATTTTTGATGAAAATTGCTGGTTACAATGTTCAAATCCCAGCCAAGGTAACATTTCTTGAGCTGCAAGCTCTCCTCAAGCAGCAACAATGATATATTAAAGCAGAACATGTTCCCGCTTGTTTTGCGAACTGAACCTGCTTACAAAACTCCAAGCCCAAACAACAGCAACCCTTTAGGAAGCAAAGGTAAAAGTGGCCCAGTATCATGATGAGTTATTTTACCAATGTATTGTGCTATGGAGTGATAGGATGTACCACAAATTCCACAAGCAGAAGGTCTGCAATCTCAGCCAAGCCACCAGGGTAATGTAGCAAATGGAGGCGAGATGGTTTCCCACATGAAGGCAGGAACTACCAGAATCAAGGCCACAATGATGTACCAACAACAACAATAACTTGCATTAATGTAGTGCCTTTAATGTAGTAAAAATGTCCCTAGGCGCTAATGCACCCAATGCACCATTCATTGCAGAGGAGCTTGGAAAACAACTGCAAAAGATGGTCTGCTCATCTGTTTGGCTAGGGAAACATGTGTGTTATAGAGAGATCCAAAAAAGGGAGAAAATAAATTTAAGTGTGAAGTACTGCACATAGGAAGAAAAGAAAATAGGTGATACACCTACTCCATGAAGGCTAAGGATGAAGCTGAAAGCGGCATGGAAGTAGACTCAATATTAAACATGCCCAGGCATTCCAGAGCTGCAATCAATGAAGCCAATAGAATATTGAACTATGTAGCTGAAACAATAGAATATAAGTCAGAGGAAGTCGTGACCAAACTTTTATAGTACTCTGGTCAGACGGTACCTTAAATATTGTGTTCAGCTTTGGTTGCCGAGACACGAGGGGTTGAAGAGGTTTCCTCATCTGAGATTATCTTGTGATCTCTTGTAAACTAGTAAGTGAGAGTAAATATCAATCTAATTTGTCAAATGAAAATGTAGTTACATTGTAAGCACTGATGTCTCTCATTCACTCATGTAGTTACCTCCTCAAAAAAATTCAGTAGGTTTGTGAGGCATGATTGAACATGCTAACTCTTTCCTATTCAAAAAAATACATGAGACACGAAACTGGACCAATTAGTCTATCACTCGTACTGAAGAAAATGTTCAAGAGGATTTTATAGGATGCCATCAATATTCCACATTCCAATATATCGCACTTCTATGTTCACTGTACTATAGATGGAGGATATGGGTCACAGACTGCATGCACATTAATTTTTATGTCTTTACACCAATGACACTATAGGGTAAATTTTGTGAGGCTCTGATCTTAGTGAGGGGTCTTGCTTGACAAAAGCATGAATTGGAAAATTAAACACAGAGGTGAACACACTCGTTTAATGATCGGTAAAATTGGGAGCACTGCAAATTAGGTACAATGACCTCTCTGCCTGATTATCCTGTCAAGCAAGAACCCACCCTGGGAGTGAAGCATCACAAAATTTATCCTTATGTCTTTGAGACTATCTGAACAGGCAAAAATGTGTCTAATTTAAGTATTCAACCAAAGTGTGGCAGAATGAATAAAACATTGTTAATGAAACATTGCAAATTTCTGTTGGGAGCTTACATTTATAATGTCCAGTGTAATGCTAATGTTGCTTTTAGATTGTTCTGAGATGATTACACCATCTAAATTGCTATACAGACAATCTATATGTTTTACTTAAATATATAACCAGAGAAAACATAAAAAAATTGTGCAGTAAGTACAAAAAAAAAGCAGAGGTAAAAGATTCAAATTCCACACCCTCCGTGCTATTCCTCCAAAAATATGTTTGCAAAACACACACACAATAAATATATTACAATGGCAATAAGGATGCAGCATAGCTTTTGAGAACATTTTGGAAAGAAACTGGGACAGAAAGAAAGAAACGGGGAAAATAAAGAAACAAATCTAGTAGAGAGAAAAATATTAAAATCTGATGATAAGCAATGTCTGCATTCCTTCATAGCGGAACCACCAGTGAAATGGCAAAAAAAGGCGCAAAATGAACCTTTGCATTGTTTCTCTGGGAGTTCGGCAGGTGGTTGGGAGAACTTCTGGGGAAATTCCAGGTGTTTATGCCCAAGAAGAATCTGTGCATTTTATCTGGTAGTTTTTGCATGTGAGTAAAGCATGGTGATTATCATTTACTCACCTGCTGCCAGGTGTCTTGATTACAAACTATTGTGGGTGCCACATGGCCGCTTCGGATTCTTCAGCAGAAAAGACAATGTATTTGTTTTTAGAAAACCTTCTGTGGAATCAGGAGGACCAGGAGTGCTTTTCTGACTCTACAGAGTCCCGATTGCCCCTCCCCCATACCCCTGGTAGCCTACTCAAAACCCCCCTCCCGGCATTTATCCGGGGGTTGCTGCGGGTGAGGCAGACGGCCAGACATTGATGTCTTCGCTCGGGCGAGCTGTGCACGAAGATGCAGCTCACCCGAGTGTGCTGATGAGGCCTGAGGACCCATTTTCATCGATCCTTCGGTCTCTCAGTTTGGGCAGGGCCCAGACTAATTTTTATGCCACCAAGATTGCTACCAGTCCCAACCAGTAAAATGAAACAAAAAAGTTCTGGTTGTGCATCAGAATTAACGCAATACCAGTCATGGAGACTGAAAGAAAAACTCATCTCAAATGAATTATTTTCCTACATAAATTAGCTCATAGTTTTTTGAATAAGCACAAAATAGCAATTGTCTAGGTACTCTTTCTCCCGTTCATAACCTATTGGATCTCTTTAATTATTAACAATGTCTTTAATTTAATTTTCCTGGAAAACTTTTTTTTGTAACAACATTGTAACATTTTGAGGTTTAATAATAACCTTTACACCTCACCAAAACTGTACCAAATCCAAATGAACAGCATTCTTCATTTTGAAATTATGTTAATCTATTAACCATGTTATTGACTAAATTCATCAGTGGAGACATTTCAAATCAGTGTGAAAGCTTGCACAGCGACAGCTTAAGCAATAATGGTTGCAAATGCATATCGAAGGATGTAATTGAGGACAAGCAGCTTAATTTAAAAGACAGGATTGCAGAACAAAGCTTTTAATTAAACTGCTGCCTTCAATTACAACCTGCTGTATGACCACATGTTCATTATTGTAATTTGACTATACTGCTGAAAGAATATTTGATCAACATGTTGTAGAGCATTTTGCTTTTAGTTTCATTAATATTTTTGGGGCAGCAATACGAAACTATGAAGGAAATTGTCCTGCTCATGTGCCTGGTTGCATTGGATCACCTGGGTACAGCAAATATAGGAAAATCAGGCATGGATGAGTGCACACCAATAAGGGGACCCACCTGATTTTCCACCCTTTAAATTGAATGTTTGGAAAATTAGCCTGGGCTTCCTTATGGGAGAGCATTCCTGCCTGCCTGATTTTCCTGTATTTGCTATATCCAAACTATTCAATAAGCCCAGGCATGGGAGCAGGAGAATTTTACACCCATAGCTTTATTGACTGTGCTCTTAACTGCAGTAACATTACTACAAATTTTTAAAAAAATATTACAGCAATCACGTTTTTCCTTTTAACCTCGTTGAGTTTCTCAAGACTCCAGACTCTAATCAATAGTTGAATTGGTTATTGTACATGTCTCTCACTCAAAAATTGAGGTCACTGATTTGACCATCTGTCATAGAAAAATGCCCAAGGATAAATGGATGGTTAATCTAAAAGACAAACCTTTATGACCCCCTTACAGCCAAGGATGACTTTGTGGTTGAAATGAAGTTCATTGTGCTGTGCATAACTAAAGACTTACCTTTTATAAACAGGTCTGTTTCCAGTATTCAGTTCAAATGAGTAGTGCAAGTAGATTTTCTCTAAGCAAAGCAGTAGAATAAAATGAACTCAAACTCCAGGATAATATGGAGGTGTGATCACAGTTGAAGTATTATTCTCTTAAACTTTCAAACTACATGTCCATAACAAAAGAAAAAGGAAAGGAGGGCTTTGCATACATAATGCTCATGGTGGGAACAGTAAATAAATTGGAAATACCTTTGAACTCGGGCTGACGCATTTCAATAACCGATTCCATAGAATTTTTAAAACAAAAACTTATGGACTTGAGGGTCGCACCAGAGCACAAATATTGATTGTGGTATTGATTGTAATTCTGCCACTTTCTATATGAACATGGCTTTCAATTCCCTTGGTGAGTATAATATATAAAGCAATGATGTGTGCCTTCTGGCAAAATAAATGAGGCTGATTCCATCCTAACATTTATAGCAAGAGGAGAAAGGAAACAATACACCAACCTGGTCACTTATTGAGACTATTGAATAGAAATAGAACACAACTAATTGGATAAAACAATAATGACATATCTTAAAAAATAAACAAGGTTTGGAGTCTGCATAAAAACTGATGAACAATCATATTAAGAAATAAATTAGTGGGCAGTCTCCAGTTTAACTAAATTTATAGACAATTAAATGTGTTAAATTTGACTGGATATGAAGATCTGAGCAAAATATTTTGAGTTATATGTGAAATTTAATTTGGTATTTAGACGCAAGTAAACCTTTTTAGACTGCCTCCACAGCCTAACTGATTGACAGAATAGAGATATAGTATTTAAATATCTGGAATGTCAATTAAACAGCTGGGCAAATAAACTGCTAGATCTGAAAGCATTGCAAATCAAATTCATTAGGATTGCGCAATATTAGTCAAAGAGAATGAATCTAATGGGGCTGAAAATCTGCAGTTCATTCAGTGCACTCCCCCATAAGCTGGCGAGAGTGGGCTGCAAATTAGGCAGGGAGCCTGAAGTAAAGGCCAGGATTTTAAAAAAATACTTAAATAAGGCTCCCTTACAAAGGGGGCTTCTGGGGCAATTAAAGGTTTTTTCTGGGGAGGGTCAGCTGGACTTTCAACCTGTTGGAAAGGCAGATACTGTGGATGTGGCCCTTGTGTCGGCAGCTGTCAGTGCGATGGTAAAGATGGGACCTCCCTCTAACCCTGTGAACTTTGGCGGGGTCAGCGACAGCAATTCCATGTAGGTGCATCTCAGTACTTATGCCAGGATTGGTCCTGATGCCTGGATTTTTGGGGCCAATGTATCTAATGAGTTTCCATATTTCTGTTTAGAACAACCCTATGAATATTTAAGATTAAAGTTAATGTAATTTTTCATATGAATGTAATAATGAGTGCCTCAGAAAAAAAAAACTGTACTGGAATAAGAATTTGATTTGACAGAGATAAAGCTCTTTTAATAGAGGAGCTAAGAATGAAAGCACATAACACTATTCATATATAGCATAATAAAGAAGACCATATAATTACCTTTGCAGATGAAACTTGAACTTTCGATAAAGCTCGCTGCCTATGAATATTATGTAGTAAAGTCTGACTGCTCAAGATTTTATATATCCTACTATCCTTCTATGATTGCAGGCTGAGAAAATTAATCCAGGGATATTTTTTCACTTAAAAATTTCTGTCAAGCACTTCAAAGGTCAATAAATCAAGCAGGATGTGAAGATTATTTGATGGTTAGTAACTGCGACAGCAACTGTAGATAATCTCAATGAGCAGTGCTGGCACTAGGATAGTGATTTCAAGCAAGATAATTCTTGGAGGTTACTTAGGATGATTATATCGATTGTCATCTTAGCGAACAGCAGAAAATATGAGGCTTCTTCACGAGCTTCTGTTAAAGTCAAACCTTAACTATAGAGAAGCAATTGCAATTTGTGAGCCGCAAAAGCCTGCTGTTTGGTCGATAATTTGTCTTTGCCCTCAACCTCATTGTTCGGAAACAGTCTGGTTCTCCTGATTTCCAGCACAAATCCAGAATAATTGTCCTTAGAATATTTGGAGACTTTAATGGATTCGGACATTCTGGTCTTATTAACAAGCTAGCCTCTTCTGACTTCCACAAACTTTAAATCATGATAATTGGATGTTTGTCTTCACATTGTGACATCTATGCCTGAGGTCACAAAGAAAATAATAATTGCTTATGTATATGTTACCTTGATCAAAGATTTTTGCCATTGCCCGCTAAAGCCGCTTAATTATGAATATTGGGCTTGAACTGAATATTAATTTAACAGTGTGTTAAGAATGTGTAGACAATTATGAACAATTTTGTTTCTCACCACAATATTTTGACAGTGATTTTGTATTATAAAAACATGACAGAAAATTATAACATGACAGGAAATAAGAATAATTTGAAGAGGAAGTGTGTACCATGCAAGTCTTTTAATATATTATAGATTGTAGGCCTGATGTTTATTTTTTAATCGCCTAATTGTTCTGGTTTTGCTATGCTATGTTTACTTAGTTATCTTAAAATGCTTTTGCTATCGACACCATTTGCAATGTTCCATTTTGGAATAACTTAATGGCATAATTTATCTGTATAACTAACCAAGGATTGCCTTTACAGTACCCTAACTGACCCACTGGGCAGGTGGGTAGTTAAAATAGCCTGGGTTATTTCGGGTTACTGCGATTTTTATTCAGGCTTCTGGATGGGCAGCTAAACTGTCTGCTCAAAGCCTGTAGTGTCTTTCTTTAAATTTGCAGATCAGGGTCCAATAACATCATTGGGCCCTATCTGCAATTGTAACTCAGGCCTGAGTGGGGAAGTCACCGTGGTATTCCCATCAAACTGAAGAGGGTCAGGACCTTTTCTGTCAAGCTGAAGAGAGTCTGGACCTGTCATGAAGATGAAGAGTCCCTAATGGGTACATTTCTTTCTTTCCTTTGTAGGGCCAGGAGGGGCAGCAGTGGTCCTCCATGTCCCACAAGGAAGGTCATGGCCCTCCCTGTCCTGGACTCTCTCCTTCCCGCGAGACTCTCTCAAAACTTCCTTCCCCACATCTCCAAACCTATCTTCGTGCCGGTGGGCGGCCAAGGGTAGTCCGATTTTCTGGAGGCTAGCAGCCACATCCCAACCATGTTCTGCCATGTTTAATGAGGCCCAGGAATTAAAATAGCCTGGCTCTCAAAATTTCTCCAGAGAATGCGATTCGCCTGTTCCCTCAAACACCACCCAGAGTTTAAATCGACCACACTAGTTCTTCTTGTTTAGAATATTAATAAGACACTGCTTCAAAAGACTGTTGTTAATCTAATAAGTTATTCGAGTAGTTAGTAATAAACCCTATACATGCACTCCTGCGTATTAGAAAATTAGAATTAATAGAACATGGTTCCTTAACAAAGGTGAAATCAGTATATAACTAGAATATAAATAGTTTCGAACTATCACAACCTACTTACACAGTCTATTAAATTCACAATAAGCTAATTGCTACAATTAAAACTTTTATTTTTTTTCCAATTTGTGACAAGCCTATAGTTAAAATTGATATCCTACAACCATTTTTCAGACATAAAGGGGGTTAAATTGGATAACCCCTGACAATGGGTGCGGGGATTGCAGTACACGATTAACCTGTGCCCAATTGTTGTGATGCAAGCAACACGTGCTGCTAGCTGTTTTAAATGATTGCTGCATGCAGCCAGCGCTACCTGCTACCTGCGCTGGCTGCACGCATCAGCAGGGGGCCCCGATACCGCGAGTGGCTCACGCTTCTTAAAGGCAGCCTGCACCTCTTAAAGGGGAAGTGCATTGTGGCTGCAAGAAGTGGTGGGAATTGTTTCAAAGCTGAATCTGTGCTATGATACTTTGAAGAATGGCTGCGCCTGGGAGAGAGCATTGACCAAGGCTCTCTGATGATGCACTGGAGGCCTTGGTGCAAGAGGTGGAGAGAAGGAGGCCCTCCAGATATATGCTCAAGAGGCAGTGGGAGCAAATAGCGCAGGAGGTATATGCCAGGAGCATAGCTCCAAGAATATGGATGCAGGGCAGGAAGACGTTCAATGATTTAACAGGAGTTGTCAAGGTGAGTGAGTTCAAGCTTCAAGTGGCATATCCTACCAACTACACCACTAGCCTCATCCACTACGCAATTCATTACATCCCCATCACCCACCTACCAACAATCTCTTTCAACCCGTACTTAACCATTCAAATCACATGCTTTATCTCACTCTCACACACTTAGCACTGTTGCAAGCCTCACACCCACAACTCACAGTTCACATACACTGGTAGTTATTCAACCATAACAGCCACATCACCCAAACATCTTGTAGGACACTCACTGACACACTTCCCTCTTTCTTGCAGGAGAAGGTGGCACATAACAGGAGGCAGCAAGTGGCAGTGCCTCCATGGAACACGAACCTGCTGTCCTCTCTCAGCATGACAGCATTCCTCCTCCCACCCCTGCCACTCCACCAGTGCCCTTGCTGTTGCCTGTCAGTCAGCCAGCCCATTCCCTATAGATCGAAACTTTATCCAAGTATAGGAAACCTGAAAAAACAAATGCACCAGCAGCCAAAAGAAATAATGCAGTAATTAACCTTAATTACCCTGAGGGCATTAAACGCCAATCACGTAGCTAACATTTAGGAAGATCTGTGGAGTGCAAATATTTAAATTTTTAAATATTTCACCTCTCATGAAAATAATCTTAAGGTGTAAAAGTCATTTATGTTGGTATATTACTTCATTTGATGAGCTAAATTTCTTCATTTAGTCATTTTTACTCTGATTACATTTGAGTTTTTTCAGTTAGCCTTGGGAACATTCAGTTGTCAAAAATTTATTGGTTAAAGATTTCTAACTACCAGACTGAACTCTTGCTTAATCTCCAAAACAAACACAATTTGAAAATAGATACTTCTGAAGGTATAGAACAGAAACTTCAATCGGATTATTGACTTCAGCGCACATATTTCAATATGAATCAGGATCCATGCAAGACCTTGTATTCTTAAGGTAATACTGACGCAAATGAGGAATTTGCCACATGCATAGTGAATTTAACCCGTGATAATCAATAACATTTGAGGTGAAGGCAACACAGTTACAGCTGCAATATTATTTTATCTTAATATTATTTTCAATACCAGTTATTATCAGTATATGAGTATTAATAAACATGAACCTGTGGTTGCACATTAGCAGTTTAATTGACAGCTGCAGCTTGAGAACCTTGTCAAAAGATTATAGAGATGCTACCAGCTAAATGACTAGTGATAGAAAAATGTCTAAAATGCACTTTTTGCATTATTTAAGTTTGATCAATGATTTGGCTGATTTTATTAATAAAGAACAGTAGGCCAGGAACACATAGGTTTGTTTATGCTTTTTGTTGCTCTATGGTTTGAGAGACAGAATCCAGTTAAAGTTCAGAAACTAAAAAGTACAATCAAGGAAATACATTTAATCATTTCTTCTCTGGAACATTAACTGAATAATGTTAACCTGATCAGTAATTCTTTCTACTGAGAATGTGTAACAGTAAAGGAACATGCTTGAGTGGGTTTAGTTTTAACTTCCTCTGTATTCTGGTTATAAGAGTTGTGTTAATTTCTCCCTGTTTGCACCTCTTCATGATTAAAAGAGATGGTTCCAGGGGATATAATGGTGGAAATAATGGCACTGGTGGTGCAGAGCAATGACGTTTAAACTGGTGTTGGAGGTGCAGAGGGTGTGTCCAAAGATGTACAGCTGGAAAGTATCAGTGAAGCTATATTATCGGAGGTGCTGTCTTTAAGATGAGACGTTAAACCAATGCTTTCTGAGGTAAAAGATCCCATAGCACTATTCGAAGAGCAGGGGAGTTATCCCTGATGTTCTGGTCAATATTCATCCCTCAACAAACATCACTAAAAAAACAGATTATCTGGTCATTATCACATTGCTGTGCGCAAATTAGCTGCCATGTTTGCTACATTACAACAGTGACCACACTTCAGAAGTACTTCATTTGCTTTGGGACATCCTGAGCTCACGAAAGGCACTATATAAATGCAAGTCTTTCTATATGCACTGTCGTAAATTAATCATATTTTAAAATAATTATATTTCAGGTTTAAAAGTCGATTTAGAAACTAGTCTCACATCTGAAAAGTCTTTTCTTTGGTGTAAAGATTCAGGATTGTGATGGCCAGTTGTAGAAACAACTTTATTGGTTTTTTTTGCCTCAGAAAAAGGAATTCCATTGCAAATATTTACCACCATAAAATTCTATCATCCTAAAACCATTTTATGATACATGGCATTTAAAATATCTTTAAAAAATTGATTTGAAAGGTCAAACTACAAAGTTGATATTTTTCACGTAACTGTAGAAAGCTATGAATAACAATATGATTTTTATTTTCTCCTAACATGTCACAATATCGTAGAGAAAAATTGAAGTGCAGCCAATCTTACAAATAAACTAATGCTAAGACCCTGGCGAGCTTACGAAACATTAATTACTTGTTAGCTACTTTTATCAGATTCATCTTGGACAATAAACAGAAGTAAATATGATGCAGTTAATTCTGCATCAGTTAAGAGCCAATGATTTTAGAATTTCATAGTGTTTTTTTAGTAAGGAAAATCATCGCATGCAATGAATAGATGCAGTTACAAATTTAGGCCCTCTAGATACTACAAGGACTTTGATGAATAAATCCCATTGTAAGCAACAGGAAAATGTTTGGAAATTTTTAAGTGTTTAATATTGCTTGAATATTTTGTCCCTGCTACAAATTGAAAAGTTAATTCATCATTAAGAAAGTTGTTTTCCTTTGCTTCAAATTATTTTCAACATAACAATTTTGCAAAATGTAACTAAATGTCATTTTGCAAAAAGACAAGAGCAGAAATCTAAAATGGAAATGATAGGGGCGATTTTAATCTTGCCTGGTCAGCGGAAAACGGGCAGACAGGCAGCTAGAATCGCCCGTGGGACTCACCCGCCCACGTCCCACACCTATCCAGCAGGCCATGATTTTAACCTGCTCTTCTGTCCAGGAGAGTGAAGGAAGTCTACAAGGATGACTGCAGACCTGACTCAAACACCAGTGAAGATAGAATAAGCACGTAAGCCATCAGAATCATCGTCTAACACACTGTAAGCATTTTGAAGCAACACTTCAGAAGCCTGGACAAGTCAGGAAATGTCTAACAATACAATTCCACCAGGGTCTCCAAGATTATTATAGTTGACTGACTGTTGCATAACTTAGCCATCCAGAGAGGCTTAACGGTAGAGAATGTGAAACATTTTTGCAGGCAGTAGTTGTCAGATGCTAGGCTGTTCATAGACAACAGCATCAGCTAAGTGCTGCCTCTGCCCAATGCATTAATGGACCTGCCCAGATGTGCATGGTGCATTGGCTCAATCCAACTGCACCAATTTTGGCTTCTGCACGAAATCAACTAGCATTGATGCCAATCCTTTGGTCTGCTAACACCTTTTTCTGTATTACATAGAAATTTACAGCACAGAAACAGGCCACTCTGCCCACCTGGTCCATGCCAGTGTTTATGTTCCACACGAGCCTCCTCCCACCTTACTTCAACTCACCCTATCAACATATCCTTCTATTCCTTTCTCCCTCATGTCCTTATCTACCTTAAATGTATCTATACTAATTGCCTCAACCACTTCATGTGGTATCGAGTTCTACATTCTCACCACTCCCTGAGATAAGGGGGGTGAAATTGGGCCATGTAGCACCCATTTTGCAGGCGCTACATGGACTCCGAAGGCCCGAAAATGGCATGAAGTGCACCGGACACCATCTTGGTAAAGGTGGTTGCCTAATGAACGGTGGCAGCATGTATGGTAGGGAGATTATGATGCAACTCAGTGTGCAACGCTGATTTGAAGTAGCCGGCGGCATTTTGGAACTCTACGCTCCAGTCAACCTCGCACAGCTGAACAGGACTTAAACAACATGAAGGACGCCCCCTCCCCCAACCAGTGCTATTTAAAGGCATCATGCAGGAGTTATAGATTAGTTGCTGGATTAGTTATTCTGGCTGCTGGTCCAATTGTGCACATTTGTAGAAGTTTCCTATACTTGGAGAAAGTTGCAATATTCTATAGAGGGTGGTCAGGTTGGTCTGGCAGTACTGTTAGTTGTAAACAATTTTACAACACCAAGTTATAGTCCAGCAATTTTATTTTAAATTCACAAGCTTTCGGAGATTTCCTCCTTCGTCAGGTAAATGTTCAGGATCTCCTTGAAGCCTACGCCAAGGCAATCACCGTGTTCAGACAGAGAGGTGTCACCTGCAGAACCCCCGAATACACATTCAACAAAAAAACAAACAGGAAAAAAAAACAAAAAAAAAACAAAAAAAAAACAGAGAGAGGCAGAAACATCCGGAAGGCAGAGAAAGCCAGCAAATGACCCATTATATTAAAAACAGATAACATTTGTTCGCTGGTGGGGTAACGTGTAGCGTGACATGAACCCAAGATCCCGGTTGAGGCCGTCCTCATGGGTGCGGAACTTGGCTATCAATTTCTGCTCGACGATTTTGCGTTGTCGTGTGTCTCGAAGGCCGCCTTGGAGTATGCTTACCCGAAGGTCGGTGGATGAATGTCCATGACTGCTGAAGTGTTCCCCGACTGGGAGGGAACCCTCCTGTTTGGCGATTGTTGCGCGGTGTCCGTTCATCCGTTGTCGCAGCGTCTGCATGGTCTCGCCAATGTACCATGCTCTGGGGCATCCTTTCCTACAACGTAGGAGGTAGACAACGTTGGCCGAGTCACAGGAGTATGAACCATGCACCTGGTGGGTGGTGTCCTCTCGTGTGATGGTGGTATCTGTGTCGATGATCTGGCATGTCTTGCAGAGGTTACCGTGGCAGGGTTGTGTGGTGTCGTGGACGCTGTTCTCTTGAAAGCTAGGTAATTTGCTGCGAACGATGGTCTGTTTGAGGTTGGGTGGCTGTTTAAAGGCGAGTAGTGGAGGTGTGGGGATGGCCATAGCGAGGTGTTTGTCCTCATTGATGACATGTTGAAGGCTGCGGAGAACATGGCGTAGTTTCTCCGCTCCGGGGAAGTACTGGACGACAAAGGGTACTCTGTTGGTTGCGTCCCGTGTTGGTCTCCTGAGGAGGTCTATGCGATTTTTTGCTGTGGCCCGTCGGAACTGTCGATCGATGAGTCGAGCGTCATATCCCGTTCTTACTAGTAAGAACGGGATATGACGCTCGACTCATCGATTGACAGTTCCGACGGGCCACAGCAAAAAATCGCATAGACCTCCTCAGGAGACCAACACAGGACGCAACCAACAGAGTACCCTTTGTCGTCCAGTACTTCCCCGGAGCGGAGAAACTACGCCATGTTCTCCGCAGCCTTCAACATGTCATCAATGAGGACAAACACCTCGCTATGGCCATCCCCACACCTCCACTACTCGCTTTCAAACAGCCACCCAACCTCAAACAGACCATCGTTCGCAGCAAATTACCTAGCTTTCAAGAGAACAGCGTCCACGACACCACACAACCCTGCCACGGTAACCTCTGCAAGACATGCCAGATCATCGACACAGATACCACCATCACACGAGAGGACACCACCCACCAGGTGCATGGTTCATACTCCTGTGACTCGGCCAACGTTGTCTACCTCATACGTTGCAGGAAAGGATGCCCCAGAGCATGGTACATTGGCGAGACCATGCAGACGCTGCGACAACGGATGAACGGACACCGCGCAACAATCGCCAAACAGGAGGGTTCCCTCCCAGTCGGGGAACACTTCAGCAGTCATGGACATTCATCCACCGACCTTCGGGTAAGCGTACTCCAAGGCGGCCTTCGAGACACACGACAACGCAAAATCGTCGAGCAGAAATTGATAGCCAAGTTCCGCACCCATGAGGACGGCCTCAACCGGGATCTTGGGTTCATGTCACGCTACACGTTACCCCACCAGCGAACAAATGTTATCTGTTTTTAATATAATGGGTCATTTGCTGGCTTTCTCTGCCTTCCAGATGTTTCTGCCTCTCTCTGTTTTTTTTTTTGTTTTTTTTTGTTTTTTTTTCCTGTTTGTTTTTTTGTTGAATGTGTATTCGGGGGTTCTGCAGGTGACACCTCTCTGTCTGAACACGGTGATTGCCTTGGCAACGGGCAGTTGCAGGGGCAGTCTGTAAACACCATGTATTGTTCTATATGTATAAATGCGTAGGCTTCAAGGAGCTCCTGAACATTTACCTGAGGAAGGAGGAAATCTCCGAAAGCTTGTGAATTTAAAATAAAATTGCTGGACTATAACTTGGTGTTGTAAAATTGTTTACAATTGTCAACCCCAGTCCATCACCGGCATCTCCACATCAGTACTGTTAGTGGCATTTTAAATAATGTGCTGACCAAAGTTACTTCCAGATATGGGTGGCCTGCTAGGGCTTCCTCTGAGAATTGAATATGACTCGGACCATGCAGAGAGGCCATGCAGAGCAGGACAAGCTGCCAGAAGAGGGAGGAGGAGGAGGCACAGGGCACTCAGCGGGAGATCATATACAAGGAGGGTCTTCAGGGACTAATTCTCTTACCTCAACTTCAGCGATGACCAATGCATCCGACGGCTGCGGTTCACTGAAGAAGTCATGACTGAATTTTGTCAACTTCTGCAGCCACAACTGCAGCATCAGAGCAGGGCAAGAGTAGCACTGCCTATGGCTGTCAAGGTAACTGTGCACTGCCTGGCACTGGCTCCTTTCAGGCTGCTGCTGGAGATTTAAGCTACAACTTGCAGTTTGCAGCGCACTGCTGTATAAGGGAGGTCACTGAGGCTCTGTATGCACTCCGAAACAGATTCATCTCATTCCATCTTGCCAGAGACAAGCAGCAGGGGCCAGCATGAGGGTTTGCTCGCATTGCAGGCTTCCCCATGGTGCAGGGTGCCATTGACTGCACGCATATTCCATGCATGTTCCACACCAGAACTCGGCCATTTTTAAAAATATTCGTTCATGGGATGTGGGCATCGCTGGCGAGGCCAGCATTTATTGCCCATCCCTAATTGCCTTTGAGAAGGTGGTGGTGAGCTGCCTTCTTAAACCGCTGCAGTCCGTGAGGTGAAGGCTCTCCCACAGTGCTGTTAGGTAGGGATTCTAGGATTTTGACCCAGTGATGATGAAGGAACGGCGATATATTTCCAAGTCGGGATGGTGCGTGACTTGGAGGGGAACGTGCAAGTGGTGTTGTTCCCATGTGCCTGCTGCCCTTGTCCTTCTAGGTGGTAGAGGTTGTGGGTTTGGGAGGTGCTGTCGAAGAAGCCTTGGTGAGTTGCTGCAGTGCATCAGGCTGCTTTGTCCTGGATGGTGTCGAACTTCTTGAGTTTTGTTAGAGCTGCACTCATCCAGGCAAGTGGGGAGTACTCCATCACACTCCTGACTTGTGCCTTGTAGATGGTGGAAAGGCTTTGGAGAGTCAGGAGGTGAGTCACTCGCCGCAGAATACCCAGACTCTGACCTGCTCTTGTAGCCACAGTATTTACGTGGCTGGTCCAGTTAAGTTTCTGGTCAATGGTGACCCCCAGAATGTTGATGGTGGGGGATTCGACAATGGTAATGCCGTGGAATGTCAAGGGGAGGTGGTTAGACTCTCTCTTGTTGGAGATGGTCATTGCCTGGCACTTGTCTGGCACGAATGTTACTTGCCACTTATCAGCCCGATCCTGGATGTTGTCCAGGTCTTGCTGCATGTGGGTACAGACTGCTTCTTTATCTGAGGGGTTGCAAATGGAACTGAACACTGTGCAATCATCAGAGAAAATCCCCATTTCTGACGTTATGATGGAGGGAAGGTCATTGATGAAGCAGCTGAAGATGGTTGGGCCTAGGACACTGCCCTGAGTAACTCCTGCAGCAATGTCCTGGGGCTGGGATGATTGGCCTCCAACAACCACTACCATCTTCATTTATGTGAGGTATGATTCCAGCCACTGGAGAGATTTCCCCCTGATTCCCATTGACTTCAATTTTACTAGGGACCCTTGGTGCCACACTCTGTCAAATGTTGCCTTGATGTCAAGGGCAGTCACTCTCACCTCACCTCTGGAATTCAGCTCTTTTATCCATGTTTGGACCAAGGCCGTAATGAGGTCTGGAGCAGAGTGGTCCTGGCGGAACCCAAACTAAGCATCGGTGAGCAGGTTATTGGTGAGTAAGTGCCGCTTGATAGCACTGTCAACGACACTTTCCATCACTTTCCTGATGATTGAGAGTAGACTGATGGGGCGGTAATTGGCCGGATTGGATTCATGAAAAGAAAAGGATTCCACTCTCTCAATGTGCAGCTGGTGTGCGACCACATGTGGCACATCGTGCAGGTCAATGCCCACTATCCTGGCAGCAGCCACGATTTCTTCATTCTGTGGCAGTCCAACGTGCCACCTATATTTCAACCAGCATAGTAAGTCAAAGGATGGCTATTGGACGACAAGGGTTATTCCCTTATGAAGTGGCTCAGGACTCTGGTCACAAATGCACGCACACGTGCACAGCCTACGTACAATAAGAGCCATGCTGCTACATGAAACATCATCAAGCACACCATAGGTATCTTCAAGCAACGCTTCCGCTACCTGGACCGCTCTGGAGTAGCCCTACAGTATTCAGTCGAGCAGGTATCAAGATTTGTCATTGTATGCTGCA
The DNA here is from genome assembly GCF_035084215.1 of Heptranchias perlo. NCBI lineage: Eukaryota > Metazoa > Chordata > Chondrichthyes > Hexanchiformes > Hexanchidae > Heptranchias > Heptranchias perlo. The sequence goes on from NC_090351.1 coordinate 18,879,886, forward strand.
AGTTGCACAACCTTGCCATTATGAGGGAACAGCTCTTGCCAACGCCTATCTGGCGAGCACCTAGCAATAGGCAGAGGAAGAGATGGAGGAGGAGGAAGTGATGGAGGAGGAAGAGATGGAGGAAAGGCAGGGAAGCAACAAGGTGGACAGGCCCTGCCTGCCACAACTCTACGTGATCAGATGATTAATGAGTAACCTCAATGACACCTTCCCATTCACCACCAGTCCCACACCTTTCCTCTACCTCATGACCATCAAATCGTTCTCCTTAAGATTACATATTGCTTCCTCCCTCAGCAAATCGCAGAAATAAGAATCAACACCAAATGTAAATTCAAAACTACATTTATAGATTTACACATGAAATGATTCAAACAAACTGATACTATTCATTCTTGTGCATTCCCTTAGTGCCTATTATTTGTGTGCCTTTACCTTTCCTAGTGCTCCTACCAGATATATCCCCAATGGCTGGAGCATGGATGGTGGATGACTGCTAGCCTTCAACTGTGGACCATGCAGATGGCCTTGGAGGACAAAGTCAAGCAGCTCTGGGCCGAGAGGGCCAGCTTCAGACTGCACCAGCTTGGCCTCAGCTGCAGCAGTCCAGCAACAGCAAGGGAACTGGTGGAGTGGCAGGGTTGGGAGCAGGAATGCTGTGATCCGGACAGAGGACAGCAGGTTCATCTTCCATGGTGCCACTGCCACTCTCCTGGGGCAGCGCCTCAGCACTCCTGGTGATCTGCTGGAGAACAGATTGCTGGACTGCTGTGATGCCGTACAAGTCCCATTCCAAGTGGAATCCAGAACCACGGTAGCAGCTGTCTGAGCCTGTATCACAGCAGTCTGAGCTTCCACGGCAGCAGTCAGGCCTTTTATGGCAGATGTTTGTGCTGCAATGGAAGCTGTGACATCGGTCATTAGAAGTTGTATCATGGTGGGTTCCACAGGTGTGCTGAGGAGGTGATCACCCGTTCAATGTGGGAAAGGATGGGTATCAAGCTCAGCGCAAAGCCCTGGGCCAAGTTGGAGCTGGACTCCTCCATGCCCCTTGACATTGTGCGCAGGCTTTCTGGCAGGCTTTCCAGTGCACCAAGCATTTGGTTGTGTACGTCTGTTAGCCTTCTTCTGTAGCCTGGCCCATCGAAGTCATCGTCTGACCAGTGTGCGACCTCACTCTCTGGAGAGCTGGCATTTGCGATATCCATTCCCCCTGCCCTAGCTCCTGCGCACCTGTGCCCGGTGTCTCACCACGTGCAGATCCCTCCTCTATCCTAGCCTCTAAAGTACGCACAGTATCAGTATTTGAGCTGGTGGCTGCGAGCGTAAGACCGAGTGACAGTGTGTCTGCATCATCACTGTCATCTTCCTCTGCTTCCTCTGACTAGGCAAGTTCTAGTTCTTGGGTATCTGAAATGACAAAAAGAGACACTGGTTGATTTGTGGTTCAGGGAGAGGAGAAAGTAAGCAGTATGTGTGTCAGAAAAGATTGTGGGCTGAGGAATAAGTGGAAAGTGAGAAGAAGGATTAGATATGCAGAGACCCTCATCATCAATACTTCCAGCACTGTCAGTGGCCATGGCCACAGCGATGGCCCATTCAATGATGGACAACACTGTCTCCTCCATGGGGGTGAGGACGTGTAGGCGCGTCTGTCCTCCCCCAGTTCTTTCCTGTTGCCTACTGTTGTGCACCACCTTCTCCTGCAAGACAGAGGGAAGTGTGTCAGTGAGTGTCCTGCACGATGTTTGGGTGATGTGACTGTCATGGCTGAATAGGTGCCAATGTGTGTGATCTGTGAGTTCTGGGTGTGCAGCTTGCAAGAATGATAATGTGTGAGGGTGAGATGCAGCACCTGATTCGAAAGGTTGAGTACTGATTGAAAGAGTTTGTTGGTAGGTGACTGATGGAGGGTGTATCCGTGGAGAAGTGGATGAGGCTAGTGGTGCAGTTGATAGGACATGCCACTTGACAGTTGAACTCACTCACCTTGACCACTCGTCATATCATTGAACTCCTTCCTGCACTGCAGCCATGTGCGTGGTGTGATGCTCCTGGCATTTACCTCATGCATGACTTCCTCCCACTGCCTCTTCAGCATATGTCTGGAGGGCTTCCAGTCCCCCTGCAGATAAAGGATTACCCTCCGTCTGTCCACCTCTTCCACCAAGGCCTCTAATACACCGTCGGAGAACCTTGGTGCATGCTCTCTTGCAGGTGCAGCCATTCTTCACTATCTTTCAGCACAGAGTTACTTCCCAAAGGACTTCCTTCAGCCACAGTGCACCTCCCCTTTAAGAGAAGCAGGCTGCCTTTATGTGGAGCTGGACACTCCTAATATCGGGGCTCCCTGCTGGTGCATGCAGCCAATCAACAGCACAGGTAGTGCTGGCTTCATGCAGCAATAATTGAAATCATCAGGCAGCATGAACGTTATGCGCTGCCTACATCGCTACGACCGCGCACGGGTTAATCGCACGCCGTGATCACAGCGCCCGTTTTCGGGGGTTATCCAATATAACCCTCAAGAAGTTTCTCCTGAATGGATTCATTAATGACTACCTTATATTTATGACCCCTGGTTTTGTACTCCCCCAAAAGTGGAAACATCTTCTCTGCGTCTATCCTATCAAACCCCTTCATAATTTTAAAGACGTCTATCAGGTCACCTCTCAGTCTTCTCTTTTCTAGAGAAAAGAGCCCCAGCCTGTATAATCAAACTTAGTTCCCTAAAAATGATTAGTGTATGTGGCTAGTGCTTTTAGGAAATTAAATTTGATTGTACTTTATTTCAATTGTGTTGGCAGTGTATATTTTGTGTGTGTGTTTTGTTTGATGGGTGTAAACTGGAGCCTTTAGGTATCGAGGTAGCACTCTACCTCCCTGTGCTGCGTTGTAAGATGGCCAAGTCATGAGTCGGCCTTAGAACTGTGTCCACCACATTCACTGTTGCAAGGGGTGCCTGCTCCTGACCATTTTCTGGCACGTCTTGTCGTTTGAGCATAATTTGTTCTTTTTTTAGTGCCAATGCTTCAGTGCCTGAGTTGGAAAATACATCCTTTTGTTCTTCACAGAATATTTTAAAGCAGGGCTTTTAACAGAGACAGAATTGGATGCAATATTATAAAATATCAGTTTGCGTGGCAACAGAATGAAAAACGTGCCTGGAATACAATACATTTAAAAGCATTCAAAGAACTAGTATTATCATGTATTTAAAAGTATATGTTGTAACTGACTCTAGTGGGCTCAAAATGATGGGGCATGCTTGAAGTGGGCATAATATGGAGTTTTAAATGACATCTTTCCATGCAATAAAGTACATAAAATGTCATCAACAAGTATAATTCAATGATCAAAATAAGTAAATTGGATTTTAAATGTGTACTTGTAGAAAATGATGCTGCCGTAACATGGAACCATGCTAGCCGAGAATACTATCAAATATCCAGTTCTAATCCAGTTTATAACAAAAAGTGCGAGGTACAAAAAGATTTATCAAAATGAATACTGTACCATCATAAAGTTACATAGTAGAGACTGACTTTGCGTAGAATTAGCAAAATTAATGTGAACAAAATGAAAAGCATCACAACACATTAACAACCCAGTGATCATGAATGTAAATTCAAGTGACTATAAATTTTGATGCTGCGACAATTACAGTGTAAAAGGGAATCTGCAAAGAGAAGGAACACCTATTCAAATTGTGATTGCAGTTTGGTCAATAAAATATTTTAAGAAACAAGCGATTTTTGTAGTATAGAGTTTTGTATTGTTATATTTTTTCTGAGTCATATTGATCTTCAGTTGGAATGATACTGCTGTAAAAGTCACTTTGTGTCTAATTTGATGTAGGATAAAGATAATGCCATATAATGTGTACTATTTGGCTATACCAATAGAAAACCCAGGGCATACAATTTGTTATTTAGTATATGTTTCTTCAAATTATATTCTAGTCAGATATAAATTCATATCCAGATCATATTTTCAAAAAACTTGACACTTTGATCATCTTGTGCCTTGTAGTGGAAAATGCAGAGCGATACTGAAAGGCTACAAAGATTGTATTGCTCCTGTGCTGCCGTATATATATTCTTCATTATTGTTGACTTCTTCATCTGTGCAACCAGCTCACTCAGATGCACAGTTGATCATTTCTCATCATGGGGGAAAGCGAGGGGGAAGAAAGGTGCATTACATTTATTGTACAAAATAACAAATGGCCAGGGAGTGAATCATGTTTGGAACAAGTCAACTGAAAGTGAGTTGCAAGACAATAACTGAATCTTCACATTTTATCATCATAAACTGCATGTGAAGGTCGTGATTTAGAAATATTGATCTCTGCGATTCAATTACTGCCTTACATCATGTTATTTTTTAATATAAAACACCCACTGGCCATGAGGACAAGATGGGCATCGTTCTCATTAATCCAATTCACGAGTGCTGTGCATAGTAGATCCCTAGTCTAGTTATAGAAATAAACACATAATAAAATTGATAAGTGAAACTCCATTATTTACCAATTGAGTGTAGTCAAAGTACAAGTAGATCCTGATTTTAGATGTTCAAGCCAACCTGTAAAGAACAGAAACTGATTCTTTGGCAAGCTTGTTCATGAATGTGATTCCTATGGCATTCTTGTGGTGGCTGACAGAGAGAATGAGTGAACCACCTCCTTATAGGCCTTTGCCAACACCATTTTTGGTGAGGTCTTTATGAGCTGTATAAGAACTACAATTGATTCCCGGTGATTTGGGTGAGACTAATATCTGAGGCCTGTACCTGCACCTGTGCCACTCCATGGACAGTAAACTAGTGTCCCCCAACTGTCTTTTGAAGTTATTCTTGAGTTACCTTGCTCTTATTGAAATGTCCCCCTCATTATCAGTATGGAATTTATAGCCTTTTGTGACCACTCTAAGTGAAGCTCTCAACTAGCACATCTTATGCTGTGAACTCTCACCTTCCAGGAACCGGGATTGAGGCAATCTAAATTTCACTTAGGACCTTTATGACAAGGGAAAGAAGTCTCATATTTTCAGTTTGGGTTGAATTCAAAGTGTAGTGTTCCAAGCAACTGTGTCACCCAATCTCTTCAGTTGCTCATATCTTCTAATTTGGTAAATTTGGCTTTACTGATCTTCACCAATTGATAAGACAGTAAATGGTGAGCTGTTATTAACATTTATTATATCTTAACTATGACGACTTCTCAGGTGTGCGTTGAAAAATTATATAATCAGGGAATTCTAAGGGCATCATATGCTTTCATGAGCTGTCACCCAGGCTGTGATTTTAGCATGGCGGTGGGAAGTCAGCATGTAGGTGGATTTGCGGGTGGGGAGCCTGGAGGCAAAGTGAGAGCATTTAAGTCCGCGATTGTATCTCGATTGCAGTCAATTACCTTTGCTTCTGGGTTTCTCGTCTCCAAGCTGTGTAGTGGGCCTACTGCATACCCAAATGATGCGAGTTAAAGCCCGTTATTTAAAGGGCCAGTCCAAGAATGGATTTTGAAGGAGAAATGGAGCCCAGGAAAGTAAAGGCTGCCCATAGATTTAATGATGCCTCCCTGGATGTACTGCTGGCTGCAGTGAGAACCAGGAGGGAGGTAATGCTTCCAATGGATGGCAGAAAGAAACTTGGCTCTGTAACCAAAAATGCTTGGCTGGAGGTGGTAGAAGAGGTGAGCAGCAGGAGCACGGTGCCCAGGCCTTGGGTTCAGTGTAGGAAGCATTTTAATGACCTAACCAGGTCAGGGAAAGTGAGTACAGTTGCTGATTCACCCACATCCTGTGATGTTCAACGTCGACCCCACCCCCGACCAGGTCACTCAGTTTTGGCACGCCTACCTCATCACATAACTCCTCACACCCACCTAAGTGTCAGCAGCAGCAAACCATCCTTCATTTTCTATGCACTTCCTCAACTGCCCATTTATTCACCCACTGCTGCCACTCACCCCAATCCTGATGCAATGTGATGTATCTGTCTGATAGTCACCCTCTGGTGCATCTCTTTCATGGTCAGCCTCACTCAAAGCAATACATTCATAGGGTGAATACATCACCTTCAGTCAATCACAGGTATGTTCTTTCTCCCTTTGTAGGAGAAGAGAGCGCAAAACTCAAGGGAGAGGAGGCAAACTGGAAGTGACCCACCACATAGTGGAGGTGATAGATGTGGAGGAGGAGGCCTTGGAAATAAGACAGACCATCGCATGCTCATCCATCAGAAATGGAGAGACTGGCAATGTGCAGATGGTTGGTGACAGAATTTAAACATCTTTCACACACATGATGAATTGATTTTATCAATGATGTAACTGTGCCAGACCTCAGTATGATCATCGGAAAGATTGTCACTTTTGCGATGATTCATTAATATCGGTTTCTGTTGTTTTCCAGGGCCTTCACGAGGAATCAGCAGAAATGGAAGAAAGCGATTCCTCAGAGGAGCTCATTCTTTCTGAGGGTGCACTGTCACAGGATATCCAGTTATGCACCAGCCCTGATACTCGCACTTTGGTGATTCCTGTTCAACAGTTGGTTGGGGTTGTCACCCGGTGATTCACTCACAAGTGAGCATGAGCAGACACTGGTGGCAGGGGGAAAGAGTCTGTGTTGGGGGGAACACTCCTCTCCAACCTCTGCTCAGCTGGACATAGATGTTGAACCCCAGGGCCATCATTGAGAAGGAGAATGATAGAGGTGCAGCAGCAACTTTGCGAGGTAATGGAAAAAGTGCCACGCATACTCTCCATAATAGCAGAGAGAATGGAGGATTCCAACTCCATCGCTAGTGGGTTGGTGGTGCAGGTAAGTGTGAGAATGTCTGCGCTGGAGAGAATGGTAGCCTCCATTGAACTTCAAGCACGGGTCTTGAATGAGTCCATGCCGGCCATGACAATGACTTTGCGGAATCTGGATGCCAACATGTCTGCCGCCTTAAACAGGCAGACAGATACGTTAGATGTGGCCTCACACCGTGGCCCATCTGCTCACCAACCTACTGGCCAGCAAAGTGGTGGGAGTGATGTTGTGCTGGTCTGGAGAGAGATGATAACGAAAGCGCTCCCACGTCTCACCCATTGCCCACTCCTTAACCAGTACCCGCAATGCTGTCTGCTCTCCCAATGGCCGAGTCTCCCCATGCATAGGTGTAGATGGAGCAGTCTTCGGTGGGGCCCTCACGGGCTCCAAAACCCAGAGGTCCTAGGCCGAGAGCATCTCAGCAGTCAGGGCAGAGATCTGAGTAACCTGCCAATACCTCTGCTGATGACACATGGGTACATCATGTAGACGTGGTAGAAAGAGAAAGGCCAAGCAATTGTAATTCACCAAGGGTACACACATGGGTGTTTGATGAACTATCGTGTTGTTAATTTATATATTTTTTTGTTATGGCACATTAAATTTAATCATTATCACCACCACTGCCACGTCTTGCCCATTATTGAGTCCCTTTGTGAATTCACCCTTTCTTGTGCTTCATCACAAATGCCAAGACATGATGCCACCCATTGGGCGTGTTGAAGGACTGTTTTGTACAATGGGAGGGGATGGTGGGTTGGTGGTGGTGGTTGTTCAAGGCAACCTGAGTATTTCAAAGTCTTCAATTTGCACATCTCATTATGAGAACCTGTTAGAGATGAGGGCATCACAGGCAGCAATGTGCGTGGCTGCTCTGGCGTTGGGATCCCTATCTTCATTTTCTCGTCCTCAGATGTACTGTGGAATCGATCCCATGCGCCCCCCCACCCCATCCTGATTTTGTCAGATTGAGGGGCTCCAAAGTGTAGGTAAATTTGTCTGAACGTAAGAATTCTCAGTCTCAACACAGAAATCTCAGTCTAAACACAAAGAATTCCCTGTCAAACGTTTGTCTGAGAGAACTGAGTGCCCAGCTGCAATACCTCACCTTTTATTGAGATGTGTCAATCACTGGTTTAAAGGTCCAAATGAACTTCAGCTGCATTTTGCCTCCATTTCAGAAGCCACGGAGTAATTAAATCTGTTTCTGTTGCAGAATCCACAAAAAGTTAAGTACCTGAAGTGTTTATGCTACCTGAATTGGCCCTTTAACTATCGGCCTGCCGGCGTTAAGTGGGGATGGGACTTTTAGGTTTCTGTTGCACACGCACATCCTAACATGCCTGGGTTAAACCCGGAAGTGGGTGCGTTGGAGTCAGGATGCAGTCCCACTCCAAAAAGCTGCTTCTTTAACCACCCCAACCCACCTGTTCTTGGGGGTTAAAATTACCCTCCCCCCAGTGCCAGTTAAAAAGCATGATTCAATTCCATGTGTATAATGAACAGTTGTTGGCTATATTGCTTGCCTGTATAGGGGCTGCTCTCTTAAGGACTGGATTTCTTTTCTCTGAGAAGCCTGGAATAAATGCATTATTCCAAGGAAGTGTAGTCGTAATTATAAGTGAACCAGGACAAATTTAATAATGGCCCTCAACATTGGATGTAGAACTTTGTAATATTCATAACCTTGTTAACAAGTTGTTTTGAAAAGTTGGCTGTGAGGTAAAGGTTAATGCTACAAAGAAATGTGCTCAAAGTAACACCAGAAATGTAACAGCTGATTGACAGATACGTAGATTTGAAACTGAAGACAAATCACGCGCACATGTCAGTGCAAGGGCAGGTCAGGTTAATGGTAATTGATCACAAATGATGAGGATAGTGGGAGACAGGAATACCAACTCCATAGACCTCACCAATTTATCAGTTATCCAGCTCAGTGAGCTGACAAGTCCAACACTAGATTTCCTTGCTGTTGATAAGCCAGTGGTACAGTGGATATGACTGACTGACTTGTGGATATAACCGAAGTGAGTTGTGACTGACAAATAATCTGGTCAGGTTCATTACTCTTTCACAGTATTATAAAAATCTAAAGAAAAATGGAGACTAATAATACAAACTAGTTCCTACGACGCTATGGGTCATTGAAAGCTAATTTAGCAATTTCTGATGAATTCATTGAGTTTTAATATACAATTTCAAAAATGTAATGGGTGCAAATAAATAACATATTTCAAATATTAAAATTAAATTTACTTTTCTAAGAGGTAATCCCTCTTCTCTTTTCAACTTCACCACATCAGTGATTTAGAATCAAATACTTGTTCTGCAAAATCATTATAACTTTGGATTTAATTAAAGTGTCACAATTTTGCATGAATAAATGTTGTTTAATAATTGTTTAAAACTAGACTTTGCTTGGTTCTGGGAATCAAAGGGAAATTTAGATTTAATTTGGTTCTTTAAAAATTATATAATGTTAGTTTGTAAGTGCCCAGTTTTAACAAGCATGACTTGTAATGATATTGTGTCTCTCAAACATCTCAAATGCTTTCCAACAAGTTAATTTATGGAGTGCATTCAGTGTAGTGACTTGTTATATGGACAAACACCATTTTGCACACAGCACAATTTCACAAGCAGCAATGAGATGAATGGTTAGTTAATCTTTTTTTGTGGAATTTGTTAAGTGAGGAAGGCTGACTGAGATAATCCTTGATCATCATCAAGTAATACAATCCGATTTTCTTGTCCTCATCCTTGTCTTCCTCGACATTGTGTGTCAGCAGCCCTTTAGTACCTCACCCAAATGGGTGGTATTTACACATGAGTCGAAATAATGAGTGTCAGCAGGTTATTTAACTGACCCTCTCTTCACCCAATGTCCACATATGTGGAGATCATTGGACAGAGTCTGGATAAGAAATCCTAGCTGATTTCTTTTCCCTGATGCCACCTAAATCAAATTGTCTAACTCGGCACATTCCAGGAACTTCAGAATCCTGGGGCCTTTTGGTCTGTGTGGCTCGGCAACCTGTTGCCATTAGCAACTGAGCCATCAGGGTAGTATAAATTTCTAATTGTGAAAGGCTTATAACTGTAAAATATTTCTCCATCCTTAAGTACTGTAAAAATACATGGCACAGGTGGGTTGAATCAGATCAACAAAAATTATCTTCAATGCGTTGCCAATCCTAACAAAGTACAATTAGAGAAAATATGTGAAACTGTAGGACTCTTGTGTTATATTAATATTTTTCATTAAGTGACCATATTATTTGTCCAGAAATACTATTGTATTTTTCAAAGGCTGAGCACATAAAGATTGAACTAAAAGTAACTGAATGATCTGGTGAATTAGAACATAATCCTTTGATCAGCGGGAGTTGGACTTGAATCTGATTCAGCCTCCTGGTGTAAAAACCTTCCTTCTCTGAAACGTTAATAGTTTTATCTGAGATGATTGTGAGCAGCCTTATCCCAGTTCTTAGTACCGAACAAAATTGCCATTACTTAGTACTAATTAGACAATTCCATAAGCCATAAGAATGTTCAGTGTGGGAAATATAAAATGTTGCATTCGGGAAGCAGAGAATACATTTTGTTTAATTTTCTCCTTGATGCACCAGGACTGCAGCGTGTAAACTTGTTCTAAGCTAATTGTTCTGCTCTTGCTATTGCAAATTAAATATTTACATCAGTAATACAATCAAAGGAGCTTCCCCCATTTTGTAAGTGTTATTGAAAGGGATGGGGGTGAATATATGATCTTGGTGGGGACATTTGCATTTAAAAAATGACATTGCATTTAAAAAGTGAGGATTGGCTTTTTTTTCTTCTTGAAGCAAACTGCATCTAATCTTCTCATACAACTTAGTTAACAAAAATCCATAGTGTAGCTACATTTCCAGAATAGGGATTATTTCCCCAAAGGCCTTCCTTTTGGGATGCAGCAGGATCTCTCCACTCTTATTCATTTGCTTAAGTTGATATAGAGCACTGCACATGGTACGGTTTTCTTATTTTCTTATGGCAAAGCAAAAGGCAACGAAATATTTGGAAATTGCTCTGAGTGGTGAACGCATGTGGCCCATCGTTGGTAAGTAACTAACTCAGACAAAAACTTCTTCAGGGCTTCTGGGCGCCAACTTGCTTTAATTGAGACCTGCAAAAAAAGTGCAGCGATTGTTCCCGAGCTTCTCTGCGCTGGGAGAGGAGGAAAGGATCTCTGTGTCCCCTCCACATATCAGCTTGAAGCAAGCCATGCTGTGAGAACCAGAAAGTGCAGTTCATACACAAACCGCTCAAACTAACAACTAGGAAGTGCCAGACAAGATTAGTAAATGTGCAATAAAATGAGATAGAGAAAACAAAATAAAGAGAGGGTGAGATTAAAAGACTTAGATAAAAGAGACAGAAATAAACATTTTTTAAAATGTTTTACATTTTTTAATTTAATTTTTTTTTAAATGTCCAAAAATTATTAAAATCAGGAGTAATGAGACTCCAAATTTTTAAAAGTTAATTTTTAGTGCCAGAGAGGTTGTTTGGCAGTCATTAAGGCTTACCACACTGGTAAAATTTAGTTTAGACCTAAAAAAACTCAGCGTACCTGTTTCGTGATGAGATTAGTACATTTCCAGCCGGGCAGGAGAGCAAGTTCGCGTTGGTCCATTGATTGCAGCCGGTGAGGTTGCTTTAACGCAAAGCTGTCAGATCATCGACAAACCAGGAAGAACAAGTTCTGAATTTCCACGTTTGATGCGCATGTGCGGTCATCGGAACTTACTCTTCGATTTCGCCATTAATAACGGTGAGTGCTTTTAGGCTCACTGTTATTTTAAAAGCAATTTCTGGCCCAATATAGCTCTACTTTGCCTAAAGGAACAGAACATCACTCAGTATGACTAAAGCCTCACAGACATACCATATAGAGGCAAGCACAATTTACAATCACACAGTCAATTACCTACACCACAGTCCTGCCCATCTAGTGAAACGAGAAAGAAAGACAGGACGACAGATTCTGAATGACTAAATCATTTGGATAGAGCCGAGAGACCAAATAGAGAGAGCGAATGAGAGAAGGAGAGGTTAATTTGACAGACACACTACAGAGTTTGAATGTTTGTTTGAGAATAATTTGTGAGCAGCTAATAGAAATGAAGAAAGAAGTATTCTATGATTTATAGGTTATGAGAACCAAGCAACAAAGAAGATAAATGGAGGATAGCAATTGCAAAAAATGCTTTTAACAAAGGGTTTCTGTGCCACTGTAATATTAACTGATGGGTAAAATACTTAAGTGTTTTGTGTGGTCAACAGTATTGCATGGATATGAAAATTGGACCTTTAATACTGAAGTAAGAAGATTGGAGCCATTTGGTGCTACAGACTCATATTTAAAATTAGTTGGATAATAAGAATGACTAATGACAGGAACCTAGACCTAACACAGGAAAAAGAAAGTGAAGGAGCGGATGAGGGTGAGAAATAACGGCTTATTGTGAGCGCATCATTTCATAACCATTGAATTGTCGAGGTTGTTATTTCCTGGAAAAGTTGATGGTAATATATCAAGAGGCACGCGAAGTAGAACATGGCTATAATGATGTGATGAAATGGGCAGGTGACTCCATGCTGGATGTGTGGAATTAGAGACAATGAGGATTATATTGGATAACCCCTGAAACCGGTCGCAGGGGTCGCGGTGCAGGATTAACCTGCGCTCAGCCGTTGAGATGCAGATAGCACGTAACAGTCGTGCTATCTAGTGATTTACCTGTGCTGTTGAGTGGCTGCTCACCAGCAGGGGGCCCACATACCGCGAGTGGTGAACACCACTTAAAGGCAGCCTGCACCTCTTAAAGGGGAGGTGCAGTGTGGGGGCAGGGAGTGGTGGAAGTCAATTGGCAAGTGAATCTGTGCTGCAATACAGTGCAGCATGGTGATGATGGGACCTCTGGGATTTTTAATGAGCAAAAACTGGGCTGCTCAATGTTTGCGGGACTCTGATATTTGCAAAATATAAGATACGGGTCCGCAACAGAGTCTGAACGGAGATCAGATATTGCATACGTAAAACACAGAAGCAGGTCCCGTCCCTATATTTACAAACTGTTGAGTATTTTAAAACATTGAATAATGGTTGTGCACTATTAAATCCCACATCCTCCAATCTGCATGTCAGATCCCGCCAATCTGCCGATCTGAGTTTGTACCAGGCCAGCATGAGCCAAGGTTCTCTGATGATGCACTAGAGGTCTTGGTGCAAGAGATGGACAGAAGGCGGGGCATCCTATATCCACGGGAGGTGGGGGTGCAAGAGGCCTTCCAGACATGTGATCCCAAGGCAGTAGGGGACAAAGTCAATGCAAGGCTCATAGCACCACGAACATGGATGCAGTGCAGGAAAAAGTTCAATGCTTTGACACAGATAGTCAAGGTGGGTGAGTTCAACTGTCAAGTGGCATCTCCTACCAACTGCACCACTAGCCGCATCCACTGCTCCACACACTACACCCTCCATCACCCACATACCAAGAAACTCTTTCAACTCTTCCAATCAGATGCTTCTTCTCACCCTCACACATTACTACTGTTGCAAGCTGCACACCCAGATCTCACAGGTTACACACAGAGGCAGCTATTCAACCATGACAGCCACATCATCCAAACATCTTGCAGGACACTCACCAACACGCATCCCGCTTTCTTGCAGGAGAAGGTGGCGCGTGACAGGAGGCAGCAGATGGCAGTGGCTCCATGGAACATGAACCTGCTGTCCTCTCTCAGGATGACAGCATTCCTGTCCCACCCATGCCACTCCGCCAGTGCCCTTGCTGTTGCGTGTCAGCTAGCCAGCCCACTCCCTGTAGAGTATTTAAACTTTATTATAAGAACATAGGAAGATAGGAACAGGAGTAGGCCATTTAACCCCTCGAGCCTGTTCCAACATTCAATGAGATCATGGATGATCTGTGGCCTATCTCCATACACCTGCCTTAGCCCCACATCCCTTAATACATTTGGTTAACAAAAATCTATCAATCTCAGATTTAAAATTAACAATTGAGCTAGCATCAACTGCCGTTTGTAGAAGAGTGTCCCAAACTTCCACTACCCTTTGCGTGTAGAAGCATTTCCTGACTTCACTCCTGCAAGTCCTGGCTCTAATTTTTAGGCTATGTCCCCCAGTCCTCGTATTCAAGTATAGGAGACCTCCAAAAACAGGTACAAATGCATCAGCAGCCAGAAGCAATAATCCAGCAACTAACCTGTAACTCCTGCATGATCCCTTTAAATAGCACTGGTGGGGGATCCTCCATGCTGTTTAAGACCTGTTCAGCTGTGCGAGATTCAGACAGTGTGCTGGCTGGAGTGTTAAGTTCCAAAATCTCATCTGTCCCTTTAAATCAGTGTTACACACTGATCTACCGCATATTCTCCCTGCTTTACATGCTGCCGATGTTTGTTATCTGCACGTGCGCAAGCACCTTTACCAATATGGCGTCCGGCGCACATCACATTAGAAGTGTGCGCGCGCTTTCCGGATGCCATTTTGGGTCCTTAGAAGTCCCCGTAGTGCCTATACAATGGGTGCTACGCAGCCCAATTTAGAGCCCAAATATTTGGAATCTCATATCAGTTTAATGATGTCAGTTCTTGATCTGAATGCCCTGGGTATTTTTTTAGATTTTTTAAATTTCTGATCTCTAGTGTTGGCATTTACAGTCAGTTGCAAGTACAACGCTGTTGCTTAAAAAGGTGTTTTTGGCCAAAACTTGCAATGTTTCATCAAACTTGCGTGTCAACATCTTGAAGAAGAAATTCTGTAAAGATTAAAGTTATATTCCGGCAAAAGTTATCCAAAGATTCCTTGTGTTTTTGTTGCATTGCTGGTTTACGGGATTGTTGAAGTACTTGACTTGCTCTTCAGTAAATTTGGAATCACAGAATCATAGAATGGTTACAGCACAGAAGGAGGCCATTCGGCCCATCGAGTCCATGCCGACTCTTTATAAGTGTAATCCATTTAGTCCCAAACCCCCGCTCTTTCCCTGTGGCCCTGCAAATTTTTTCCCTTTAAGTATTAATCCAATTCCCTTTCGAAACCCACGATTGAATCTGATTCCACCATCCTTTCAGGCAGCACATTCCAGAGCATAACGTCTCGCTGCGAAAAAAAGCTTTTCCTCATGTCGCCTTTGGTTCTTTTGCCAATCACCTTAAATCTGTATCCTCTGGTTCTCGATCCTTCCGCCAATGGGAGCAGTTTCTTTTTATTTACTTTATCTAAACCCTTCATAATTTTGAACACCTCTGTCATTATCTCCTCATAATCTTCTCTGCTCTATGGAGAACAAACCCAGCTTCTCCATTCTATAATCATAACTGAAGTCCCTCATCCCTAAAACGATCCTAGTAAATCTTTTCTGCACCCTCTCTAAGGCCTTCACATCCTTCCTAAAGTGCGGTGCCCAGAATTGGACACAATACTCCAGTTGTGGCCAAACCAGTGTTTTATAAAGATTCAACATAACTTCCTTGGTTTTGTACTCAATGCCTCTATTTGTAAAGCCCAGGATCCCATATGCTTTTTTAACCACTTTCTTAACCTGTCCTGCCACCTTCAAAGATTTGTGCACATATACCCCGGTCTCTCTGTTCCTGCACCCCCTTTAGAATTGTGCCATTTAGTTTATATTGCCTTTCCTCATTCTTCCTGCCAAAATGTATCGCTTTGCACTTCTCTGTGTCCGCTCATTCCACCAGCCTGTCCATGTCCTCTTGAAGTTTATTACTATCCGCATTGCTAAACACTGTTTACAACACTTCCAAGTTTTATGTCATCTACAAATTTTGAAATTGTGCCCTGTATACTCAAGTACATTAATCATTAAGTCATTAATATATAGCAAAAAAAGCAATGGTTCTAGTACCGACTCCTGGGGGACACCACTGTATATCTTTCTCCAGTCCGAAAAACCATTCACCGCTACTCTATTTCCTGTCACTTAGTCAACTTCATATCCATGCCCTTTTTATTCCATGGGCTTCGATTTTGCTGACAAGCCTTATTTTTGGAGATCAGCAAAGAACCAAAATAATTCTTTCAAATATTATTTTCTCGTCTCTTTTAGTCACCTTGGGGACGAAGAAATAATCCTGTAAATAATTTTAGCATGATTACAATTTCTAATATTTTAAGGTGAATTAATAATGCCTGGAAACGAATATAAATGAATGTTCAGGTCTTTCATTCCATCTTATCTAAGTTCTCTTGTTTCAAAGGTTTTACTCTTCTTTACTCCTTGGTAGTTGAGGAACCTTTCCTCAAACAAATGAATTTCTTATAGTTCTAGGATCCCCTCCATAGACCATCACTGATAGCATCACTAAACTAAACGATGTAGTCCTTGACATGGGAGCATTTATTTTGGTGGTTCTTTGCCCCAGAACTAATTTCTTCAATAGGAGCAGGATATTTAGTTTGTTTCAGAATTTCCTCAAGCAGAAGATCCACTTTTATCATTACATAGAATTACACAGAACGTACAGCACAAAGACAGGACATCTGGCCCAATAGGTCCATGCCGGTGTTTATGCTCCTCCTCCCTCCCTACTTCATCTAACTCTATCAGCATATCCTTTTATTCCTTTCTCCCTCATGTGTTTATCTAACTTCCCCTTAAATGCATCGATGCTAGTTTCCTCAACTACTCCTTGTAGTAGCGAATTCCATGTTCTAACCACTCTCTGGGTAAAGAAATTTCTCCTGAATTCCTTATTGCATTTATTTAAGTTTTTAAAATTGATAGATTCGTTTATAGTCCCTTGGTTTAAATCACTTAGCACCTCCTCCACCCTCTGCAACTAATTGCCACACTCACCAGTTAAAAGCTTCGAAAGATTGTCTCTTGCATTTCTTCTATTTTTTCTCCCAGCACAGATGCTACAGTTGATTTTTGATTAAACTGTATTATCTGGATCTGATTGCTATGTATCTATCATTCATGTATTTGTAATTTTGGTTTCTGTAAAATACCGCTGAAACAATCAATGCCAAAACTGGAAGGAGAAAATAGCAACTAAGTGTAATAGAAAGACAGGAACTTACTGGTATAACTTGAATTTATAGCTGGGTTAGCACTTTCAGTCAGAAATTAAGTTCATTACTAATTATGAAGAAAATTGGGTTATTTTTCAATTGCCTAATGTATATGATTCAAAATTGGCCCATGGCATACATATATGTACATATACACACAGAGAAACCTATCATAATTATGTATATATTTTCAACAGTTCCTTGCCATCATGGTAAGTGGCTGCTCCCTGTGATCAATTTTGTAATAATATATTTTTTCCTAATATTTACATAAACATGCAGTCTAATTGGTTTTGTCACAAATAAACATCAATTGGTTTGGAAAGGGGAACTCATATCATTCCTGTTACTGTAGGGGTGAGAATATATTTGTTCATCAGAGCGGCAGAAACAGTTGTTCTCTGTGGCAGTCTCTGGGGATTTGTGGGTCAGCCAATAGGATTAGCAGGTCTTTAGATTCAATTTTTCCGAAGACTCGCATTTAGAAAAGAAATCTAAATCATCTATCCTATTTATCTTGAATGCCAGCAAGGGAAAAACCAAAGCCTCTATGAATATCATATGACCTGTGTTATCTGAGGTAAAACAGATACTACTGTTCTTATAACTGGAAGTTTATGTTAGTTATAGTGTATTTCCTGTTGGACAGGGATCAGTTCCCTCTCTGTAAAGGACAGCAAATGGATGCTGTATAACTCAGATTTATTTTCACAGGTGGCTGACTCTGTTATTGCACTTCCTTGTGGCAATCCAACCAATTTCTCAGCAGCTGTGTTCAAGCAGAGTCAAGTAAGTTTCTGTTACAACTGACCTCATCTAAAGGTTAGAAGGCAGCCTCGAGGAAAATTAAACTGCAGCGAAACAGTGCACATTCCCAATGGAAAATGTGACAAGAAATGTGCACGTGTGTTCAGAACTGTCCTACGCCTACATTTGGCAATGTGCTTTTGTTTCCGAGTAATGACAGCAGACAATTGACTTTTTAGTGCATTTATGTCTTCCTAAAAACTTTAAGCATATATTATAAAATATTGCTTTTGAATCCAATAAGTTATAGCCTGGAGTTAATTATGAAGAAGATTTGGTTTGATGTTATTTGCAATTAATTGGCTTTACAACATACAAATAATATGAATTCTAAAAATTCTCAATCAATCCTTGTCCACCACAAAGCTGCAACAATCCATTTGAACTACATTCTTTAGTACTGTTTTTTTCTTGAAAACATTGGCAACCTATAAGGCCCCTGCCATAGCTCCAGACTCAAGCTGTGAGGAATCACGGTCCAGAATCAAGTTCCTCTCAGCTCTCTTGAAAACTTCTCAATCAAATTTTTTTCTCAACAATGATTTTCTCTCTCTATCAATCTTCTGATATTGATTTCTCCAGCTAGATTTCCTTTGATTTGAATTCCTAACTCCCCTCACCATGCCATTCCACAGTGCCATTGTTTTCCACCAGCGACAACTAGAATCACATCCTATTATTAATCATGATTATAGGATTAACAGATAGTTAGGAATATGTTCTAAAGGTGTATCACCATCAAGAAATTCAATGACATCACTAACTTCAAGAAAAGAGCTTGAGTGGTTTGTAAATGTTATCTGAACACCAACACCATCTTCTGCCCTTGAAATGTAATCAGAGTTTTATATTCTCTACAATAATTGAAATAACATATAGGGTATGATACAACAATATGTAGGAAGGTATTCCCAGATGTGAGTATTTGTAATACTCCTTGTAGCGATTTGTCTGCCTTGGCTATGACATTGGAGGGAAGACTGAAGCTGAGATCAGAGGGTAAATTTTAACCCGGAGCTGGAAGAGGGTGGGGGGGGAGCGGAATTCCTGACGGGAAACCCGGAAGTCTTTTCATTTTTTTTGGTCAGTTTCCCGTCCGACAGGCCAGCCAGATTGACAAGCTATACGTCAGTCAGACAGGAGAAGAGCCAGGGAGCGGATGCCAGCGGGTAAGTCTTAGATGAGGTGAGGGGGGTCCGTCATGGGGGAAGGGGGTGGTTTGGGTTCGTTGGGTCATTGGGGGATCGGGGGAGTTATGGGGGGATTGGTCATCGGGGGGGTTGGGAGTCACTGGGGGGGTTGGTCATTGGGGGGGTCAGCATCAGGGTTGGGGTCACCGGGATTGGGGGGGGGGGGTCGGAGATCATGGGGGGGGTGGTCGACGATCGTGGGAGTGGTCAGAGATCGTGGGGGGAGTTGGAGATCGTTGTGGGGGGGGGGTTCAGAGATTGTGGTGGGGGGGTCGGAGATTATGGGGAGGGTTTGGAGATCATGGTGGGGGGCCGTCGGAGGTAGTGGGGGATTTCAGAGGTGGGGGGAGGGGGTTTGTCGATCGTGTGTGTGGGATTGCAGGTAGGCTTGTTGGGCCTGGGGGAAATACTCCTGCTCCTCCAGACCCACAAGCTGTGCAATAAAGGCACTTACCTGCTGAACCGGGCCTTCTCGTCTCCTCCTACGTGGTGTGAAGCAGAAGGCCCGGGAATCCCGGCCCACAGGAATTAAAAATAAAAAACCTGTTGAAATGGAGGCCCGCAGCCTCCTTAAAAGCTTTCACTGACCCACCCGCCTCCTAAGGGCGGGTTAGTCACCTGCCCCTCGACCCGCCTCCGCTAAAACCGGAAATGGGCGGGTTGGAGGCGAGTTGGGGTTGGGTTTTAGTTGTTTACAATTTTTACCTTCCCACCTGCCCTCAACCCACCCATTTGTGGAGTTAAAATTTAGGCCCAGGTGCTTCCTGACTAGCTTGAAGGGAATGGGAGATTATTCTTATATAACACCTTTGGATACTGGGGTATAATGTTGAGTGGAAATTAAACCACCAATATGCCATGTGACTACACCTGAGGAGGGTGGAGGTTAAGTTTAATATCAGAAACTACAATACATTGTGCTGAATTTAATGATATTTTTGAAAACTCAGCCAATATTGTGGCTTACATAACTTCATCTTAAAGCATCGTTCTTTTATTTTATAGAATCCAATTAGAAACTAGATATTGAAAACAAAACCTATAAGGTTTACACTTTAATTTATCACTCACTACATTATTGGCTTTCAAATCAATACAGATCATAAAAGAGCTTGATGATTGTTGCATAAACAACTTGGGCCAGAAATTGCTTTCAAAATAATGGTGAGCCCAATAGCACTCACTGCTATTAGTGGCGAAATCGAAGAGTAAGTTCCAGCGACCGCACATGCGCAGTCAAACGTGGAAATCCAGAAATTGTTCTTCCTGGTTCGCCAGCAACCTGACAGCTTCCCCTTAAAGGGACATCATTGGCTGCAATCAATGGAATCAATGGACCAACGCCAACTTGCTCTCCTGCCCAGCTGAAAACTAACTAATCTCGCCACAAAACAGGTACGCTGAGTTTTTAAAGTCAAAACTAAGTTTTAACAGCATAGTAAGTCTTAATGACTGCTGAACAACCTCTCTGGCACTAAAAATTAATTTTTAAAAATGTGGAGTCTCATTACTCCTGATTTTAATAGTTTTTGGACATTTAAAAAGAAACATTTTTTAATTTTAAAAAGTTTACTTTTTTAAAAACTTTTTCTTCTGTCTCTTTTATCTGAGTCTTTTAATCTGATCCTACCTTTATTTTGCTTTCTCTATATAATTTTATAATACCTTATCGGGCACATCTGGGTTTTTAATCTGTGCAATTTGTGAATGAACTGCATTTCCTGGTTCTCACAGTGTGGCTTGCTTCAAGCTGATTGACTGAGGGGCCTTAGAGATCCTTTCACCACTCACACAGCCCGGGAAAGAACGCTGATGTTTTTGAACTCGCAGTTCATGGAAGTTTCCGTCAAAAAGAACAGGGTAACTTAATGGGTGAATTTAAATCTAATGATTGGTGACCACTACTGGTTCACCACTCGCAGCAATTTACAGACCCTTGATTTTGCTAATTTTCAACCTTGTGAGATCTGAACAAAGGAAATTCTGTCAATTTCAAGAGCTTTTAAAAGAAAATACCTTGCATTTATATAGCTTCTCTCATGTCCTCAGGACGTCCCAAAGTGCTTCACAGCTGATGAAGTACTTTTGAAGTGTAGCCACTGTCAAATGGTTTATATGAAAGGTCATCAGAAACAGAGTGACTGAGCACTTGGACAAGTAGCAGCTGATCAAAGCAAGTCAACATGGATTTGAGAAGGTAGGGTCATGTCTGACTAATCTAGTTGAATTTTTTGAGGCGGTAACTAGCATGATGGATAGGGGAATGTCTATGGATGTTGTCTATATGGACTTTCAGAGGCATTTTATAATGTTCTGCACAAGGGATTATTATCAAAAATTAAAGTGCACACGATTGGAGGGAACCTTGTGACATAAGAACATAAGAAATAGGAGCAGGAGTAGGCCAATCGGCCCCTCGAGCCTGCTCCGCCATTCAATGAGATCATGGCTGATCTGATCCTAACCTCAAATCTAAATTCATGTCCAATTTCCTGCCCGCTCCCCGTAACCCCTAATTCCCTTTACTTCTAGGAAACTGTCTATTTCTGTTTTAAATTTATTTAATGATGTAGCTTCCACAGCTTCCTGGGGCAGCAAATTCCACAGACCTACTACCCTCTGAGTGAAGAAGTTTCTCCTCATCTCAGTTTTGAAAGAGCAGCCCCTTATTCTACCATAGGTTGGTAATTGGTTTGGAGGTAGTAACCGAGTGTAGGGATAAAGGAAACGTTCTTTGGCAGGATGTGGTAAGTGATGTTCCCCAGGGATCTGTACTGGGGCCTCAGATTTTCATCATATATATTTATGACTTGGATGAAAGAATAGAGAGTTGTATATCCAAATTTGCAGATGACACTAAATTAGGAGGCACAGTAAGTTGTGTAGATGGGAGCAGGAAATTACAAAGAGACGTAGAGAGTGGGATAAACTATGGCAGATGGAGTTCATTGTAGGAAAGATGAGGTCGTCCATCTATGAGAGGCAAACTGGAATATTTTCTTAATAGTGAGAAACTAGGAGCTGTGAAGGAAAGGAATTTAATTATCCATGTACATAAATCACTAAAGGCTAGTGCACAGGTACAAAAAGTAATCAAAAAGGCTAATTAAATGCTGAAAGTTATCTCAAGAGGGTTGAAATTCAAACCCCACCTGGACTACAGCGTTCAATTTTCAGCACTGAATCTCAGGAAGATATATTGGCCTTGGAGTGGCTATAGCGCAGATTCACCAGAATGACACCAGGGCTTAAAGGGTTAAATTATGAGGCCAAGTTGCATAAACTTGGCTTGAACTCCCTTGAGTTCAGGAAATTGATGGGCGATCTAACTGAAATGTTTAAAATGATAAGGGGTTTGATAGGGTAGATACTGAGAAACCATTTCCTCTGGTAGGGGAATCCAGAGCAAAAGGGCATTAGCTTAAAATTAGAGCTAGGCCAGGCAGGAATGAAATCAGGAAGCACTTTTTGATGCAAAGGGAGCTGGAAATCTGGAATTCATTTGCAAGTAGGCTGTGGATGCCGAGTCAATTGAAACTTACAATTGAGACTGAGATTAATAGATTTAGTTAGATAATGATATAAAGGGATATGGAGCAAAGATGGATAGATTAACTTGATCGGCAGTGATGGCCTGCTCTTGTTCCTATGTTCCAATGTCAGGTTCAAAATACAGCCTTAAATGTAATGATCAAATTTCCTTTTTCCTGATCTTTCAATGAAGATTCCATATCAGAAATTTTGTCCGTGAAATGGTTAAGACCCATTTACCATAGTTTCCTTTTCATAATGTGAATTTATTTTTATATCTGCTGTATTGTCTCAATGAAAATATCCTAATTCCATAGTAGAATTACATCTACAAATTCAGTTTCTTCCCCAAACCGCAAGCTCTTCCTTACAGATGATGTCATTCCATTACTTCGACTAATTCAGACTTTTTAAAAATTCATTCATGGGATGTGGGCATCACTGGCAAGTTATTTATTGCCCATCCGTAATTGCCCTTGAGGAGGTGGTGGTGAGCCGTCTTCTTGAACTGCTGCAGTCCGTGTGGTGAAGGTTCTCCCACAGTGTGGTTAGGTGGAGAGTTCCAGGATTGTGTAGCAATTGGTGTACTTTGTGGTATTTGCCATAGAACAAGAAGCAACAACACCTGCCAATCAAAATATAGTTGCCATAAATTGATTTTTCACAGTCCATATCCAGGACTCCAGATGGAACATCCCACCTTCTGGGAAAACTTAAATCTCCTTCAGTAAGCAATTCTTTTTCCTTGAACACAGAGTAATGTTGATACAAGAAATGCTTCTTTTATGCATTATGAATGAGCAAAAAAATTCTGCTTCCAGTCTCAAAGGAGTTTGCTGTTCAGTTATGCGGATTCTGAAGGAAAGATGAATGTGTACAATGAATGACAGGGCAGCTCAGTTTCTTTGGAGGGAAAGGGCAACCAAAATTCAAGACATTAGCTGTCATTTTTAGATTTGCTTCTTTTTACCTTTTTGTCATCCCTATCAATAGATATGGGGATAAAAGTAGATTGAATGGGAAAAAAATCTGATGGGTTACTTGATATAGCTGATGAATATTTCACACTGGCTTCAGGGATACTTAGCTCAGTAAGGTTATAGTCAATAAACTATTTTATCAAAATTGATAAACTATATTGTGAAGCCCAATTAATATTTAAGTTATCAAAATTAGTGTACATCATAAATTGTTAGAGAAATCTGCCATTTTCTTTCCTGATTCTCAGATGCCCAGTTTTCAGATTCACATCTCATTTAAAACCATTCAGAATTCACAACCCATAACAGACAGATTGAACATACACATTCATTCATAATTTACATTTTCAGAAGCTCCCAGGGACTTTCTATTCAGTTCACTAAGATCCTGCAGAAGTGTTACAATACATGTCACTTTCTTACACTGTAAAAATATCATTCCATCATGAGGTTGTAACTTTTATCCTAACTCACACCAAGTCCCATTTACCCATCACCCCGTCCTCTCTGACTTACATTGGCTCTTAGTCTCTGAATGCCTACATTTAAAAATTCTCATCCTCGTGTTCAAATCCCTCCATGGCCTCATCCCTTGCTATACCTATAACATCCTCCAGCCCTACAACCCTCTGAGAACACCTCCTTCACCCACCATTGGCGGCCGTGTCTCCAACTGTCTAGGCCCTTAGTTCTGGAATACCCTCCCTAAACCTCGCCACCTCTCTCCAGTCCTTTAAGACCCTCCTTAAAGCCTACCAAGCTTTTGGTTATCTGTCATAATCTCTCCTTTGGCTCAGTATCAATTTTTGTCTGTTTGCTATCCTGTGAAGCACCTTGGGATGTTTTACTACATTAAAGGCACTACATAATTGCAAATTGTTGTTGTTTAACACAATGTTTAATTGAAATTATAAGTATTTAATTACCGATTGATCAATAAGTAAATATTATAAATTAAAATCATGAATTACCGAATTTATCTTTCAGTTGGACTGTGGTCCGATGATCTAATCTTCTGTGTTTAAATGGAATGTCTAAAGTAGCAAATGGTAGTCTTGACACACAAACGTACTATCTAGTGTGTGGTTAGCATATAATTATATCAATTGGACTTTATTTCTTAGTCTGATTTATTGGCAGTCAGATTGCGTAGCAGATCATGTGACATAAACTGACCTAAAAAGGATATTGTTCGTAGGAAATTATATAAAAATTTGATTTAAATTGTCTTTTGTTCTTCAAAAACATTAGTTTTTTAAAAAAGTACAAAACTGGTGTTCGGAATTAAGCTATTGAATTGTTTTTTAGGATAAAGATTCCATGGCATTATTCAATGAAGAGAGGGGAGTTTTCCCATTGTCTTGGTCAACATTTATCCCTCAACCAACATCAGCAAAACAGATTAACTAATCATTGATGTTATTACTGTTTGTGGGACTTTGCTGCGTGTGAATTGGTTGCTATGTTTCCCTAAGTAATAACAGTGTCGGCACTTCAAATGTAATTCATTGGCTGAGGACGTGAAAGCACAATATAAATGCAAGTCCTTTCTTTCTATAGAATTTTCATGTAGAAAATTCTAACAATTATCCAATGTTAAAAACAAGTTCTTATCACAGACATCTTGTGCCATTAAGTAGAGGGATCACAAATTAAGTACCAATATACACACCGAAACAACAGATTCACTTCAAGAGGACATGATAAAATATAATCTATTTTCTGGGAAAATGTGGTATTATTGTATAATGTGTAACTAATTGAACATTGTTTCTATTACTAGTTACAAACATTTACTCATTTGTTTCTACTACACTGCAGAAAATACAATGCTAGACAGAATATAGCTTGAAATGTATTGGACTAGATAAATTCACTATTTACATTCGATGGTAATTTCTTGCATCCCAATTTATACAAGAATGTTAAGTAAAATAAGAGAGTCTGACAGTATGAGCTTTTTGTAGACTAGTAAAACGCTGAATATAAGAGTTTCTGCAACACCGTAGATCCACTTTACCTGTGCCTTGGTTACCATTCATTGCATAGAAACTCTGAGAATATTGGTCCAGATTTTACTGTAGCAGGGCATCAAACGGCATCTGCCAGAGAGGTTGATTGACAACAATTAACACTTATCACATCATTAAAAATGAGACTTAACTTTCTGTGGCGAGTTTAGTTCATATCCACTGCACAAATGCAGCAACTTCACGGCATTCAACATTGAGGCAGACAGCGAGATGTTACTTTCATGAAGCTAATGGTGGAGCGGCGCAACTCGGACAGTAACGTTTGATATTCACGTTTAACTGTGAATCTGCCCCTTGCCTAAAGTCGTTGTACCATTTGAGCATTAATAATGGCGAGCGCCATTAATCTCATTGTTATTTTGACAGCAAATTCTGGGCCACTGTATTTAATGTCTAGTGAAGATCACATTTAGTAGATTGCTCCATGGTTTCTTCCTGACGTCCTCATTAGCAGTTAATTAGGTCAGATTATTTGGTCAAATTCCAAAATGTGTGCCCACTTATGTTTCAGTAGCTTTGTTGAACTGATTCAGATCTGAATCTTTGTTGGTTTTGTGACTTGGGAATTTTTCGCGAGCAGTTTTGCACATGGAGAAAAACAGAAAAGCAATGGGGAAGTTAATGAATGTAGTGGCAAAAGGTTCAAGGAGAACTTGGTGAATGGATACGTGCAAATGAATTTCAGGTTGATGAGCTGTCTGCAAAGAGAGGTGCTGGCAAGCAGTCATTGAATAAGTAAACTCAGGTTGATATAATGAAGGGCAATGAATGCCATTGCTCTATGAAGGACTAACTCATCTTCATTTTTCTTGTACAGTGTGATTTTGACAAACTATATGCTTAAAGGAAATACAGTGTATATTAAAGCAAAGAAAAACACAGTTGTTTTGAAGAACATATAACACTTTAACCCCACTACTACTCAATGTCCGAAGATAACCAACCAAATTCCCAAACCAGCACATATGGATTTGGAACAGAAGATTGTTCATTGATTACATCGAACATTGCAGATTAATTGGGGGAATGTTTAAAGAGTATTAAAAGTCAGAAATTAAACTCTTGGCTTAAAGACTCAACTGAATTTAAGATTGTGTTACAGTTTTCAGTACAGTCTCATATCACTCCTCTTTTAAACAGTTTTATTTTAGATACTGTTTTGCAATTTTTCCATTTGTGATTTAACAGCAGATTTCATATATTCCATTATGAATGTATTTTTTTTTACTAGAACCTTCACCACTGTTGAGTTTTGCCATGTAGCTCCCCCGCTCATGGTGGACAGAGGTTCTTGTGCAATATCACATGATTCAAACAAAAAACTGCAGGTGCTGGAAATCTGAGACAAAAATAGAAAATGCTGGAAATACTCAGCCAGTCAGGTCGCCTCTGTGGAGAGAACAGATGAGTTGATTTTTCTGGTGTTGACACTTCATTAAAAGGTTAAAGAAGGTTTGCTAATAGAAAGAGAGGGTTTATTGACAAATTATACTATATTACAGCAATGCTTTTATTGTAGTGTATATGGTCAACTTTACAGCATTACCTTCAATTTTATTGCTATTGAAATTAAGGACATTCAAACATTTTTATTATCTTGATGCTGATAGTGATTTGGCATTGCACAAATCTTGCCATATATTCCAGAAACTAGGGAGTCTGTATTGGAAAACGATTGTATGGTAACATTAGTTTAGTTAATCAGTATTGTACAATTCACTCTTGTTGACGGCCTACCAATATATTGTTATTCAGGACATGATCTTTCCTACAAAAGTCATTTTCCAGTGGAAGAAACCCATGAATTCTGTGTACAATGTAACTATGCTACATCAATCAACTGGATTCGTTCCGGTCTCCAGTGAGGTCTGTCCCTGCAAGTCACACGACATTGTTTCACTCTGTCTTTGTCTTTTTCTGTAATTCCATATGATTGCAATTTTTTGAACATCTAACTTGAACTGCATCCCAACACCATCTCCCTGATAGTTGTTAGCAACAAATTGCAGGGGAGAAATTCAACTTACCTTCGCCCGTTTTTCGGGCTTAAAATGGTGCTGAGCCTCCAAGCTTCAGGGAGCAACCTCACGCACCCAATCTGCCCTGCAAGTAAGCCAGTCGCCATATTGGAAGTGGGCCCCTTTTAGGTATCCAGGCCGCCCGTCTGAATCAGGCATTAGGTATCTTGCTTATGCAAATCTGGGACCTAACACCGGTTGCAGGATTCTGATGCAAAATTCGGGTGCAAATAGGAAGAACTTGCATCATGCAAACTCCAACTAGTTGTACCAGGTCTTGAGCAGCCTAACCAGTGAGGGCGACATGAACCAACATATGAAGCAATCGTTTCGGTGACTAGCGGCCCATTTCGGGCACTAGTCCAATTTCTCCCCCTACATTACTTAAATTCAGAGTACCAATACAGGCATCTGTTTATTGACTCAATGACTGCCCCTATTGGGAAGTCATTTCTGGAGTTGCTGTTATTGTAGTATTATTTGTAGAAAATGTTAATAGCTGAGAACTACCAAAATAAAGACTATCTGTTTTGAATCAAACTCTTTACTTAAGACACAAAGGAGGTAATATTGACTTTGGGTGCTGGTGTAAAATGGATGATATCGATTCAGCCACCTGTTATACATCACTCCCGATTTTCATTTCCATTGAAGTTGGACATGAAAACCGGGAGAGATGTATAATGGGCAGCTGATCCAATATCGTCCATTTTACACTGTTATCCAAAGTAAAAATTACCCCCAAAATATTTTAAACTATTACAAAATTATAGATAAGAAGTTGGACCAGTGTGGCATGTCCTTCTGGCCTCAAATATTTTTAAATATTATTTTCCAACTCAAATGGGAATGATTTTACTTCAGCTTTTAAGTGTAACAACACATTCTGAAATGATAGCTGCATCAGCAAACCCTCACATACTCTCTTTAGTACATATTATGAGTAAATCAATAAGACTAGAGACCCAGAAATAGATCACAAACTCTCTATCCAATTAACTTTCCTTAAGGTGGCAAGCAAACTGCTCAGAAAACTGGTACCTAATATAGGTTTATAAAGTGCCTCATCGCATCACTGAAACATCTTAAAGCAATTCACATACAATGAGTTACTTTCAAATGCAGTGACTGACAGAACTCAGCAACCAATTTGCACACTGCTAAATACCTATAAATAGAGTGAGATGAACAACCAATTAGTCTGTTTTGGTGGTGTTGGTTAAAGAAATAATATTGGGCAGGGTGTGATGCTATTCCCTGATCTACCAACAGTGCCAATGGGATCTTTAAAGTTCACCTGAACCACTGGAACTGGCAGATGTGTCCTAAATTTAACACTTTGTCCAAAGAATAGCACCTTCCAAAATGCAACACTCCTGCAGTACTGCACTGTCAACCTACATTACGTGCTTGTGACCTGCAGTGGGGCTTAAATCTACCAACTTCACCAAATTGACATTTGAGTGAATGGTCAAAGGTGACCAGATTAGAATTTTAATTTACAAGTCCATAGCATTACTCAGTAAGATGAAGAGCCTTTTTTTGAAGTATGCTTATTTCACTCTGATTAACAAGATTTTTCCCACATACTATAATTCCAAGAGGATCATGTAATAGCAAAGATATAATTGTTGAAAACAACAAATGAAGTTTAGGTTAAAAAGATAGCCCTTCTCAGTAGATTCATTTAACACCAGATGAATTATGAGTATTTTTAATTTGCTCTAGTACAGATAGAATTATGGAACCGCATATGGTACTGACATTTGCTCTTTAACCTAATTTCTTATTAACCACGAAGTAAAATATAATGTTGAAGAGTGAAAATTGCCACCATAATAGACTTCACATGGAATACCATCAGCAAAACATCATGTTCACATCTGTTGCTTGTGGAGCGTTCTCCTGTAGTACAATCATCTCCTTTGTGTGTAGAAGTACAAATATAGAATTGATTATCAATTCTGAACCAGGGTAATTTTGTGAATTGTCTGTTGGTACCACACTAAAATTTCTTGAAGGGCTTTCCATTCTCTCACAAGGGTCAATTCATGATGCTATGTATTTGGATAGTATAAGGGATGAAAGAGGTAAATTCAGAGGATCACTAACCTTCGTAGTGATAATGTAGTAAAAGACTAGAGAGATTGCAATGGCAAAAGGTAGGGTTAGAGAGAGGTTGGAGGCTAGAGGTGCGGGAAGCATCACATATTTAATGACTAGCTTTTTCTCCAGAACCTGAGCAAAGTCATGGAGTGGAGCTTGACACTTCAGTGCAGCACTGAGGGAATGCTGCAACTTGAGGTGCCACCAAAAAGACGGATTAACTGGTCTGCACTTCATTTGCCCATTATTGGGCCTTCATGTGCACAATTGGTGCTACATAAAAGCATCACTTCAAAGGAAATTAATTTGTTGTGAAGTGCCTCCTATTGTCCTAAGAACATGATAGGGTGTTATATAAATGCAAGTTCATTCTTGAATCCTGTCCAGACTGTGAGAAAGGTGCTAGAAATGCTTCCCCAGTTTTGGGGGGAGTAGTCAAGGCTTGGAAAGATCTGAGTGATTGAAGGGTAGGAGTTGTTCAGGTCAGAAGAATTATTCGACATGAAAGAGGGAACTGAATTAAATGGAAAGTATTCAGCAGTGGAAGAGATAGGAATTTCACGTGTAGTCAGAGGAGATAATGAGACCAAGAAGGATTCATAGATAAAAAAGGGCTAAGGGATGAAGAAGGGCATGGGTGGAACTTTCAAAAGAAAGAGGTGATAGCCGTTGGTTAAACTTGAGAGAGACATGAAGAAACTCTGTTAAGAAGATTTGAAAGAAATAAGATATCCCCAGTATGTTTGTTTCTGCAGTAAAACGTCCAAACCTCAACATTCTGTCAATGTACTTGTCTACTTGCACTGCGGCAGGGATCCTACTAATTGTAAAGCTCTGTTGTAGTAGGTCATGATGTGGAGATGCCGGTGATGGACTGGGGTTGACAATTGTAAACAATTTTACAACACCAAGTTATAGTCCAGCAATTTTATTTTAAATTCACAAGCTTTCGGAGGCTTCCTCCTTCGTCAGGTGAATGTTGTGGAAATGAAATCCTCAAAATGAAATCGAATTTATAACTCACAGAACAATGCTTGGTGATTACAGACAGTCTTTTCAACTGCCTGTTGCCAAGGCAATCAGTGTGCAGACAGACAGGTGTTACCTACAAGGTCTCCGAATATACAAATCACCAAAAAAAAACAGAGATAGAGAGGTAGAAACATAGAAAAGACAGCAACTGACCTGTTATATTAAAAACAGATAACATTTGTTCGCTGGTGGGGTAACGTGTAGCGTGACATGAACCCAAGATCCCGGTTGAGGCTGTCCTCATGGGTGCGGAACTTGGCTATCAATTTCTGCTCGACGATTTTGCGTTGTCGTGTGTCTCGAAGGCCGCCTTGGAGTACGCTTACCCGAAGGTCGGTGGCTGAATGTCCTTGACTGCTGAAGTGTTCCCCGACTGGGAGGGAACCCTCCTGTTTGGTGATTGTTGCGCGGTGTCTGTTCGTCCGTTGTCGCAGCGTCTGCATGGTCTCGCCAATATACCATGCTCTGGGGCATCCTTTCCTGCAACGTATGAGGTAGACAACGTTGGCCGAGTCACAGGAGTATGAACCATGCACCCGGTGGGTGGTGTCCTCTCGTGTGATGGTGGTATCTGTGTCGATGATCTGGCATGTCTTGCAGAGGTTACCGTGGCAGGGTTGTGTGGTGTCGTGGACGCTGTTCTCCTGAAAGCTGGGTAATTTGCTGTGAACGATGGTCTGTTTGAGGTTGGGTGGCTGTTTAAAGGCGAGTAGTGGAGGTGTGGGGATGGCCATAGCGAGGTGCTCGTCGTCATTGATGACATGTTGAAGGCTGCGGAGAACATGGCATAGTTTCTCCGTTCCGGGGAAGTACTGGACGACAAAGGGTACTCTGTTGGTTGCGTCCCGTGTTAGTCTCCTGAGGAGGTCTATGCGATTTTTCGCTGTGGCCCGTCGGAACTGTCGATCGATGAGTCGAGCGTCATATCCCATTCTTACTAGGGCGTCTTTCAGCGTCTGTAGGTGTCCATCGCGTTCCTCCTCGTCTGAGCAGACCCTGTGTATTCGCAGGGCCTGTCCATAGGGGATGGCCTCTTTGACGTGGTTAGGGTGAAGACATTGTGATCCAGGATGAAGCGCATGAGTTGTAGGATGACGTCTGGAGATTGGCTGCTGTTGGTGTTGAGTATTGATGCTGTCGCAGCGATGCCATCATCGTGGGGGATACTGGTGTATAGTGCCGAGACGTCCATCGTGGTGAGAAGTGTTCCTGGTTCAACTGGTCCGTGGGTACTGAGTTTTTGTAGGAAGTCTGTAGTGTCGCGACAGAAGCTGGGGGTTCCCTGTACGATGGGTTTCAGGATGCCCTCGATGTATCCAGAGAGGTTCTCACACAGGGTTCCGTTGCCTGATAAGATAGGACATCCGGGTGTGTTGGCTTTGTGTATCTTTGGGAGGCAGTAGAAGTCTCCCACGCGGAGAGTACGTGGGATGAGAGTGCGTAGGATGCTTTGAAGGTCTGGATCGAAGGTCTTGATCAGTTTGTTGAGCTGTGTTCTTTGGTCGGATCTGCGGGTAACCGTCTGTAGTGTTCCTGGTTGTCCAGTTGTCGGTATGCTTCTTTGCAATAGTCCGTTCTGTTCTGTATGACGATGGCTCCTCCTTTGTCCGCTGGTTTGATGACGATGTTGCGGTTGGTCTTGAGAGCTTTGATGGCGTTGCGTTGTGCTCGGGTGACATTCTGGACTGTCTTCCGAGTGCGGCTGATGAATCTGGCATTGACGCATTTCCTGACAGCTTGAGCATACATGTCCAGCTGAGGGCAGCGACCCTCCGGAGGAGTCCAGTGTGACTCTTTCCTCTTCGGTTGCTGTACCGCGGATCCCTCTGTCTGCTGTTCCAGGTCGTTGATTGTCTCATTGGTTTCGCTGCTGAAATCTTGGGGTTTGTGGAAGTATTCCCGGAGCCTCATTCTCCTGATGAATTCCTCTGTGTTCGCCGCGAGACTAGTGGGGTCCATTTTGGTAGTGGGGCAGAAATTGAGCCCTCGGCTGAGAACTTCGATTTCGTCTGGTTGAAGGGTGTGGTCGGACAAACTGACGATAGACTTCCCTGTGGTTGCAACCGTGGTACCAGGGGAAGCTTGGTCGATGCTGGTGGTGATGCCGAGTTCCTCAAGCTTCCTGCTCTTGGTTTTCATGTCGGCAGCGTAGTTCCGTTGCCTCGTCTGTCTGGCGGTATCTCGTAGCTGGTCCGCTGTGTCCTGAGTACAGGTTGAGAGTATGGACTCTATCCTGGTTTCGAGGTTGCGGCGTCTGCTGTAGAGTTGGTGTATGAGATGGCTCCGGGAATACTTCCACAAACCCCAAGATTTCAGCAGCGAACCCAATGAGACAATCAACGATCTGGAACAGCAGACAGAGGGATCCGCGGTACAGCAACCGAAGAGGAAAGAGTCACACTGGACTCCTCCGGAGGGTCGCTGCCCTCAGCTTGACATGTATGCTCAAGCTGTCAGGAAATGCGTCAATGCCAGATTCATCAGCCGCGCTCAGAAGACAGTCCAGAATGTCACCCAAGCACAACGCAACGCCATCAACGCTCTCAAGACCAACTGCAACATCGTCATCAAACCAGCGGACAAAGGAGGAGCCATCGTCATACAGAACAGAACGGACTGTTGCAAAGAAGCATACCGACAACTGGACAAGCAGGAACACTACAGACGGTTACCCACAGATCCGACCAAAGAACACACCCACCAGCTCAACAAACTGATCAAGACCTTCGATCCAGACCTTCAAAGCATCCTACGCACTCTCATCCCACGTACTCCCTGCGTGGGAGACTTCTACTGCCTCCCAAAGATACACAAAGCCAACACACCCGGACGTCCTATCGTATCAGGCAATGGAACCCTGTGTGAGAACCTCTCTGGATACATCGAGGGCATCCTGAAACCCATCGTACAGGGAACCCCCAGCTTCTGTCGCGACACTACAGACTTCTTACAAAAACTCAGTACCCACGGACCAGTTGAACCAGGAACACTTCTCACCACGATGGATGTCTCAGCACTCTACACCAGTATCCCCCACGATGATGGCATTGCTGCGACAGCATCAATACTCAAAACCAACAACAGCCAATCTCCAGACGCCATCCTACAACTCATCCGCTTCATCCTGGATCACAATGTCTTCACCTTCAATAACCAGTTCTTTACCAAAACACACGGAACAGCCATGGGGACAAAATTCGCACCTCAATACGCCAACATTTTCATGCACAAGTTCGGGCAGAACTTCTTCACTGCACAGGACCTCCAACCAACACTATACACCGGATACATCGACGACATTTTCTTTCTATGGACCCACGGCGAGGACTCACT
The DNA here is from genome assembly GCF_035084215.1 of Heptranchias perlo. Classification (NCBI taxonomy): domain Eukaryota; kingdom Metazoa; phylum Chordata; class Chondrichthyes; order Hexanchiformes; family Hexanchidae; genus Heptranchias; species Heptranchias perlo. The sequence goes on from NC_090351.1 coordinate 18,913,851, forward strand.
AAAGAGATTACACGATAACATCAACAAGTTCGAACCCACCATCAAGCTCACCATGGACTACTCCTCAGAATCAGTTTCTTTCTTGGACACACGAATCTCCATCAAAGACGGGCACCTCAGCACCTCACTCTACCGCAAGCCCACGGACAACCTCACGATGCTCCACTTTTCCAGCTTCCACCCTAACCACGTCAAAGAGGCCATCCCCTATGGACAGGCCCTGCGAATACACAGGGTCTGCTCAGACGAGGAGGAACGCGATGGATACCTACAGACGCTGAAAGACGCCCTAGTAAGAACGGGATATGACGCTCGACTCATCGATCGACAGTTCCGACGGGCCACAGCGAAAAATCCTCAGGAGACCAACATGGGACTCAACCAACAGAGTACCCTTTGTCGTCCAGTACTTCCCCGGAGTGGAGAAACTACGCCATGTTCTCCGCAGCCTTCAACATGTCATCAATGACGACAAACACCTCGCTATGGCCATCCCCACACCTCCACTACTCGCCTTTAAACAGCCACCCAACCTCAAACAGACCATCGTTCGCAGCAAATTACCTAGCTTTCAGGAGAACAGCGTCCACGACACCACACAACCCTGCCACGGTAACCTCTGCAAGACATGCCAGATCATCGACACAGATACCACCATCACACGAGAGGACACCACCCATCGGGTGCATAGTTCATACTCCTGTGACTCGGCCAACGTTGTCTACCTCATACGTTGCAGGAAAGGATGCCCCAGAGCATGGTACATTGGCGAGACCATGCAGACGCTGCGACAACGGATGAACGGACACCGCGCAACAATCACCAAACAGGAGGGTTCCCTCCCAGTCGGGGAACACTTCAGCAGTCAAGGACATTCAGCCACCGACCTTCGGGTAAGCGTACTCCAAGGCGGCCTTCGATACACACGACAACGCAAAATCGTCGAGCAGAAATTGATAGCCAAGTTCCGCACCCATGAGGACGGCCTCAACCGGGATCTTGGGTTCATGTCACGCTACACGTTACCCTACCAGCGAACAAATGTTATCTGTTTTTAATATAACAGGTCAGTTGCTGTCTTTTCTATGTTTCTACCTCTCTATCTCTTTTTTTTTTGGTGATTTGTATATTCGGAGACCTTGTAGGTAACACCTGTCTGTCTGCACACTGATTGCCTTGGCAACGAGCAGTTGAAAAGACTGTCTGTAATCACCAAGCATTGTTCTGTGAGTTATAAATGCGATTTCATTTCGAGGATTTCATTTCCACAACATTCACCTGAGGAAGGAGGAAGCCTCCGAAAGCTTGTGAATTTAAAATAAAATTGCTGGACTATAACTTGGTGTTGTAAAATTGTTTACAGTTGTAGTAGGTCATTTAGATTTAGGTGTAATGTGATTCCATTAATGCCTTTTTCCCCTCAGATTCTCTACATGCAAATTATCCTCTGATAATGACATTTTTAGTTTCAATGAGTGGCTGATGCCTTGTTAAAAATGGTATTTTCATGCACTATACATTTCTTTATCATGTGTTTTATTTTCTTTTTATTCATTGCCCCAGTCAAATGCAAGTGCTTGAAGATCTCTCGAAATGAACAATATCACCAAACTCTCCACAGTCAATGAAAAACTGACTGACTTATGTAGGTGATTTTACTGCAATGTAATAGATTTTGGGTGTTGCTCTGAGGAAAATATCACATTGGAGTAAAGTACTGTCATTATCCATTCACAACTGCTACTTTCAAGGCAAAAAGGAATTGATAATCAACTATTCCAGTGAGTGCTTTTCCATCCCTGAAGAAAGGAGCTTTAGAGCTTTATTTTAGATGCAAGATAGAGTCACTATACCCACGTTATTCCAGGCAAGATACTTTATTGGAACAAATTGAAAATTGGAATTTCTGCTATGAAATAAATTGGCTGCGTATGAGAGAGAGACTTTTCAGAAGTTTAAAGATTACTTTAAAAAAGGAAAAACTTTGAAGTAACAGGAATCTGGCTCTAAAATAATGCAAGTGAATTGGGCGAGTTTCAAGATGGCTTACTTCTTTGTCATCAGGATCTGACAAACGAGAGCAAGATAGTGGTTTTAATATAATTATTATCAGTAACTACTAATCATACCATACACTATAGGGATCTTTTGAGAATCCTGATAGATTCTTTCATTTTAATTATGTGCATGAATCTCAAATTGTGCAGGTAATTAAAGAAATTGAAATTATTTAAATATTAATTACAAACAATAAACCGCTTAAAATAATGGAAGAATTTTAAAGATACTCAGTGAATGAAAATAATTATAACTAACTATAGTAACTAAAGAATGCAGATGTTTTGGACTGGAATTGAATGCAAACTAATTAATTTACTCGGGATATACATTTCCCATGTATGCTGAACATGTTAAAAGGTTGCATGGGTGTGGTATGTAATATGCAGATTTTCTCCCCATAGTATTAGTGATGCACCAAAGTAAAAAAGATTAGAGCTGGGGTTTTGTCCAATAATGGCAACCCATCAGTGTTAGATTCTTGACCAATAGATTCAAGTTTAAATCCCAATCTTGATGCCATTTTGTCCGACCCTTCTGAATCCCGTGGGGCTGGAAAATCCGAGACAATGCACACAATTAAATAGGAAGAATTGAGTTGGAATATATGATTGATGTATAGGGTTTTATATATGATGCCATTTGGATCAGGAGTAGCCCTACGTAAACCAGCTCAATTAAGTGGTTAAAGTGAGTATAATGCAATACTACAAAGATTTACTGTTAACATATTTGAAAGACTTTAAGGACTTGATGCAATACTAAACATACATAGTGACAGCTACTTCATTTACTACAGATAATATCAAGGTTAGCACTAATATAAGGTTCCATATCAGCATAATTTGATGGAAATCAAATCATTCAATATCATAACGTTACTTCGGTTTAATCCAACAAACTGATAATATTTGAGTTTTCAAAATTATAGCCTACATTTGGCTATAAGTGAGACTAGTATGCTTTCTGAATAAGTCTCTACTTTTGATTTACAATTCCAAAAGAAACAACCTCATTCCTGTAGTTGTTGGAGTGTTAAACAACCAGTCAGTTTCAGTGATGTTACTGCTTCAACAACAACAGCAGCAACAATGTGCATTTATTCATGCCGTTAACATAGAAAAACATCCCAAGGTGCTTCACAGAAGCATGATCAGACAAAAATAAACAGCGAGAATAGAAGAAGATATTAGGAAGGGTAGCTAAAAGCTTAGTTAAAGAAATGGGATTTAAGGAGGTTCTTGAAAGAAGAGAGGGAGAGGGAATTGAGGGTCTCAAGAGCTGAAGGTACAGGCCCCAGTGGTAGGGCGAAGGGACAGAGGGATGGACACAAGGCCAAACTTCTCAGAGGGTTGTAGGGCTGGAGAAAGTTACAGAGATAGGAAGGGGTGAGGCCATGAAGGAATTCGAACACGATGATGAGAATTTAAAGGGTTAAACATTGGTTATACAGGGAGGCCATGTAGTTCAGTATGCATGGGGTAATGGGTAAGTGGTGTGGGTTAGGATATGGGCAGCAGAGTTTTGGATAAGTTGAAATTTATGGAGTGTGGAGGATGGAAGGCCGGCCAGGAGAGCATTGGAATAGACGTGTCAGTAGGTGACAAAGGCATGAATGAGGGTTTCAGCAGCAGATAGGCCAAGGAAGGAGTGGAGACAGGTAATATTACGGAGGTGGAAACAGGTGATGGAGAGGATACGGAGTCAGAAGCTCAGCTCAGGGTCACAAAGAATGCCAAGGATGCAAACGGCCTGGATTAACCTGAGACAGTGGCTGAGGAAGGGGTGGGTGGAATCGATTGCGAGGTAATGGAGATTGTGAAGGGGAATAAAGATGATGATTTCTATCTTCACAGTGTTTAACTGGAGAAAATTGCGGCTCATTCAGGAGTGGATGTCGGACAAGCAGACTGACAACTCATATTCAGGTTCCATCATGTAATTTTTCATTTTCTTCAGCATACCAATCTTTTGTCTTCAGAACCTCTCCAATATATTGTAATTTAAGTGAACAGTTTTTGACCTTAATCTTAAATTACTACAAATTTTTAAAAGAGATGATTGGACAAGTCCAAGAAATCGTAGATGGCAATTCCTACATAAATCTTTCATCTATGCAATAGTATAATTTTAGTGACTCTCTTTGTTTCAAAGAGCTTACTACATTGTGTTATCAAACATAAGACCAGAAACAATGAATTCTTTTTGTGCTTTATTGAGCTAGACACATAGGGGGTTAAATTGGATAAGGCCCGAATTTGGGCGCGGGCATCGTGGTTCCGATGTAGGCAGTACATTAGATTTATGCTGCCTCCTCATTTACCTGATTGATGCACAGCATGGAGGCCTAGCTGCAATGTTCTCTCCAGCTTCAGCACTTCTCTCCAGCAAGGGGGGGCCCAAATCTCGCGTGAGTTGCTCGCACCTCTTAAAGGCAGCCTGCACCATATATATAAGTGCAAAATATAAGATACGGATCCACACGGAGTCTGAATGGAGATCAGACAGTACACACGTAAAACACAGATTCAGGTCCCATCCCTATGTTTACAAACTGATGAGTTATGTTAAAGCATTGAATAAAGGTTGCACACTACCAAATCACACATCTTTCAATCTGCATGCCAGGCCTCACCAATCTGCTGATCTGAGTTTGTACCAGGCCTACGAGATAGCATGCACCAAGGTTCTCTGCTGATACACTGGAGACCTTGGTGCAAGAGGTGGACAGAAGGAGGGGCACCCTATATCTGCAAGGGGGCAAGAGGCGCTCCAGACACATGCTTAAGAGGCAGTGGGAGGCAATAAGGTACAAAGTCAATGCCAGGCACATAGCATCACGAACATGGATGCAGTGCAGGAAGAAGTTCAATGCTTTGACACGAGTGGTCAAGGTGAGTGAGGTCAACTGTCAAGTGGTATCTCCTACCAACTACACCACTAGCCGCATCCACTGCTCCACGCACTACACCCCCCTTCACACACATACCAAAAAATTATTTCAATCAGTACTCAACTCTTCCAATTACATGCGTCCTCTCACCCTCAAACAATACCACTGTTTCAAGCCGCACACCCACAACTCACAGATCACACACACTGTCAGCTATTCAATCATGATAGGCACATCACCCAAACATCCTGCAGGACACTCACCGACACACGTCCCGCTTTCCTGCAGGAGAAGATGGCGCATAACAGGAGGCAGCAAGTGGCAGTGGCATTTAGCCTCTCAAGCCTGTTCCACCATTCAATGAGATCATGGTTGATCTGTGACTTAACCCCATATCCCCGCCTTAACCCCATATCCCCTAATACCCTTGGTTAACAAAAATCCATCAATCTCAGACTTAAAATGAACAACTGAGTTAGCACCAACTACCATTTGCGGAAGAGCGTTCCAAACTTCTCCCACCTTTTGTGTGCAGAAGAACCTCCTAATTCCACTCCTGCAAGTCCTGGCTCTAAATGTTAAGCTATGTCCCCTAGTCCTAGTATTCAAGTATAGGAGACCTCCAAAACAGTACAACTGCATCAGCAGCCAGAAGCAATACTCCAGCAACTAGTAAATACTCCAGTAACCTGTAAATCCTGCATGGTCCCTTTAAATAGCCTCCAGGCCATCTAAGACATGTTCAGATGGTTGTGTTTAAGACAATGCATTGGCGGCGGCGTTAAGTGCCAAAATGGTGTCTATCCCTTTAAATCAGCATTGCATACTGATCTAATGCATATTCTCCTTACTTTACATTCATTATCTGCGCCTGCGCGAACCCCTTTACCAAGATGGCGTCCAGCGCACGCGTGTGCATTCCTAGACAACGGGCGCTACGTGACCCAATTTCTAGCCCAGACATCCTAAAATTGTAGCCATCATAATAATTTTATGTAAAGTTTCACCCCAAAATTGTCAAGTTATCAAGCATGAGACTGGAATAAAATAAAACCTATTTGTTGGTTATTTTGTTCATCATTCTTGCCTTTACAATTTCAGCATTGTCTGCACTACGGCGCCAATTATACTGAAGTAATTTAAAAGAATTAACTTCCTAATTAAACGTAAGATTGAGCTTCTCCTACAAACTCACCTTTTTCCAAATACCAGTAATACTTTTCTTTGTTCCAGTCTTAATCCATAGCTTGGAATACCCATTTGGAGATATCAGTTTATATTGGTGAGATTACCATCCATCATAACTATAACAATTACAAATACAAAACATGAGTTATAAAAATTAAAAACTTTCTTGTTGAACTTCAAATCATGCATATTAGCCTTACGTCAATCAATTTTGAACAAATCAATATAAATCACATTAAAACATCCAATAGATGGTGGTTGCTTTGAGTCAATAACAATTACACATAATTTAAAATAATACATAATGACGGTTTCAAAAAGATGATATCAAGCACCAACTGCTGAACTTTTGATGAGAGAAATAGTTATAACTTTCTAGGGGCATTTTCCAATGCTTTTCACCACAGAGAAAAAGTAGACAGCAGCACCAATAATAATCAATGGAGGAAGAGGGTGGGAGATGGGTGGCACCCAAGTAGGAATAAAGAGTGTTCCATGTATCCCACACAAGATGAGTTTGGCCTTGTCAGCAGGTTTGATAGTGACGTTCGGGTTAGAGCTGAGAGAATGAAAAGCTACAAATTTGGGTGAGATTGATTGGAGTAAGGGATTAGGGAAACTTATATGGCTAATATTGCAGCAAAATTTTTGATGAAAAGAAAGAACTTACATTTATATAGCACCTTTCACATCCTCAGTGCATCCCAAAGTGCTTCACAGCCAATGAATTACTTTTGAAGTGTAGTCATTGTTGTTTTGCAGGCAAACAAGGCAGCCAATTTGTAACATCATACAAACAGCAATGAAATAAACAACCAGTTAATCTATTTGTGTTGTTGATTGAAGGATAAATCATAGAATCATTCAGCACTCTTTGAAGGAGCTATCTAATTAGTCCCCTGATAACTCCCCTGCTCAAAAGATCGATAGAAGGCAAAAAGGAGGGATTTTCAAGGATCTAGAAGGCTGAAGACAGAAGGAATTAGATTCACGACGGGAAGTTTCCTAATCAAAAAACAAAGTACAGTAGCAAAGCAAAGAAGAGCTCAGGATCCTGTCGAGCTTGGAATTCATTAAAGTGGGCCAACAGGGGCATGAAGCTTATGGACTGCAGCGGTTCAAGAAGGCAGCTCACCACCACCTTCTCAAGGGCAATTAGGGATGGGCAATAAATGCTGGCCTCGCCAGCGACGCCCACATCCCGCGAACAAATTTTTAAAAAAAATGTCCTTGTTGAGGACCAGTCATTCAAAGTCAAAGTAATTGGGTAATTTTACCTCTATTAAGTCATTCTTTTTTGACGTACTCTTTTTATTCAAAAGCAGTACATTCTAATAGTTAATGTAGGGAGCAGATCTGAGGTAATTATACAATATCTAAGTCTCTTGGGCTTTCTTTACAATAGTAGAGGCTGAAGAATCATTATTTATTTGGAAGAAGAGTTGGTTATGAATATATATAAGCAAATTATTTTGTAACCCTCAAGTAAACTCTTTCCCCTTTTCAAGTTTGACTGCAAAGTACATGCAATGGAGTTTCCAGCAAATTTTTTTGCATCTTCATTCTTGTTTTACTTTGTTTTGTTTCACATTTTATTTTATTAATTACCTTAATTACTTCATATACACTATTAAATCTACTCTAATCCCTTTTTAATAGCTCCCATCTATTTGAACTTGCTCCTTTCCATTAATGTTTTGCAGGGATCATGATAAGAGATGAAAACCAAGCCTTGGTCTCATAGAAATATTGCTTGTTTCAGATGTGAAGTAACTAAAGGCTCTGAAAAATCTGCAGTGGATCGCAATTTGTTTTCTGAATGGCAATTTCATGGCTTTTGTCATTCGGATCTAATTTCCTTTTTAAATGTTGTAGGTTTCCCCCATCTATAACAAGCTTGTCCCTATGATCTATGGGTAGATAGGGGATATTCTGTCCTTCTTCGGCATCCAGCCTTTTGGGAAGCTGTGTTATGTTTAGTGTGGCTTTTGGAAAATTAAGTATTGGAGAAACTATGAGTTTTTCTCGGTAAAATGGAAGAATGCGTGGATTGGGGGCGGTGGTGGGGCAGTAAAAATTATAAAAGTTCGGAGCGGGAATGAATCCCAACTTCAACCCACCAAATAACGCATTTCACCCAGTCGCATCTGGGTGCGCGGGCGCTTCAGAAACTTATTTAAAGGGGCAATTAAGATAGTTGGAGTAGTTCACTGAATTAAATTGTTTTGAATTGAGGCAAACAAATGATTTTAATTCTTCCTGAATGTGTCTCCTGTGGCCTCTGAAACACGCCATGAAATGGAGTTGAGTTGCAGCCATCATCCATTTGTAAGGAATCTTACAACACCAGGTTATAGTCCAACAGTTTTATTTGAAAATCACAAGCTTTCGGAGCTTACCTACTTCGTCAGGTGAGTGAGTGAAGGGTTCTAAAATCGCATAGCATATATTAGGCTGGGAGACGGTCACAGTAATCAAAGGTGTTGTTGGTGTTCAGACAGGTTAGCCACGGAAAACATTACATCCCAGTATACTGAATACACAATGGGTCAGATTACACAGACAAAGAAAGAAAGAGACCCGAAAGGCAGAGAGAGAGAGAATGTCCAGTTGTATTAAAAACAGATAACTTTTTTTTCCCGCTGGTGGGGTTACGTGTAGCGTGACATGAACCCAAGATCCCGGTTGAGGCCGTCCTCATGGGTGCGGAACTTGGCTATCAATTTCTGCTCGACGATTTTGCGTTGTCGTGTGTCTCGAAGGCCGCCTTGGAGAACGTGTACCCGAAGATCGGTGGCTGAATGTCCTTGACTGCTGAAGTGTTCCCCAACTGGGAGGGAACCCTCCAGTCTGGCGACTGTTGCGCGGTGTCCGTTCATCCGTTGTCACAGTGTCTACATGGTCTAGCCAATGTACCATGCTCCGGGGCATCCTTTCCTGCAACGTATGAGGTAGACAACGTTGGCCGAGTCACAGGAGTATGAACCATGTACCTGGCATAGACCTCCTCAGAAGACAAACACGGGACGCAACCAACAGAGTACCCTTCGTCGTCCAGTACTTCCCCGGAGCGGAGAAACTACGCCATGTTCTCCGCAGCCTTCAAAATGTCATCGATGACGATGAACACCTCGCTAAGGCCATCCCCACGCCTCCACTACTCGCTTTCAAACAGCCACCCAACCTCAAACAGACCATCGTTCGCAGCAAATTACCTAGCTTTCAGGAGAACAGCGTCCACGACACCACACAACCCTGCCACGGCAACCTCTGCAAGACATGCCAGATCATCGACACGGATACCACCGTCACACGAGAGGACACCACCCACCAGGTACATGGTTCATACTCCTGTGACTCGGCCAATGTTGTCTACCTCATACGTTGCAGGAAAGGATGCCCCGGAGCATGATACATTGGCTAGACCATGCAGACACTGCGACAACGGATGAACGGACACTGCGCAACAATCACCAGACAGGAGGGTTCCCTCCCAGTCGGGGAACACTTCAGCAGTCAAGGACATTCAGCCACCGATCTTCGGGTAAGCGTTCTCCAAGGCGGCCTTCAAGACATACGACAACGCAAAATCGTCGAGCAGAAATTGATAGCCAAGTTCCGCACCCATGAGGACAGCCTCAACCGGGATCTTGAGTTCATGTCACGCTACACGTAACCCCACCAGTGGGAAAAAAAAGTTATCTGCTTTTAATACAACAGGACATTCTCTCTCTCTCTCTCTGCCTTTCGAGTCTCTTTCTCTCTTTGTCTGTGTAATCTGACCCATTGTGTATTCAGTATACTGGGATGTAATGTTTTCTGTGGCTATCCTGTCTGAACACCAACGACACCTTTGATTACTGTGACCGTCTCCCAGCCTAATATATGCTATGCGATTTTAGAACCCTTCACTCACTCACCTGACGAAGTAGGTAAGCTCCGAAAGCTTGTGATTTTCAAATAAAACTGTTGGACCATAACCTGGTGTTGTAAGATTCCTTACATTTGTCCACCCCAGTCCATCACCGGCATCTCCACATCATCAGCCATTTGAACATTTAAACCAGTGATTGGCAAGTGAAGAAAAGGTGAGTTTTTGCAGCAGGGCAATCCGTTCTCTCAGACAAACCTTTGGCTGGGAATTCTTTGTGTTTAGACTGAGATTTCTTTGTTCACACTCAGCATTTTTCTGTTCAGACATATTTACCTACATTTTGGACCCCCTCAAACTGACTCCATCAGGATGGGGGTGTGCAATGGATGTATTCAGCAGTACATCCAAGGAGGAGGCACATCACCATCCACAGCAGGCACGGCTTGCAGTTCTGGGAGTTGCAGCTCCACAAAAGAGAGGTGCACCACAAGGACCTGCAGAAAAACAGAGAGAGAAAGAACGGAGGGCCCGACGTTGCAGGAGGCACTACCATCGTGAGAGGGTCTACAGGCAGAGGCTGAGCTTCCTGGACCTCACTGAGGAGCAGTGCCTACGAAGGCTCAGATGGAGTCGCCAGGTGGTCGCAGACATCTGAAGGCTCCTTCATGCAGAGCTGCTTCCAGATGGGTCTGATGAGCATGCATTGCCCGCCGCAATTAAAGTCACCACTTCCCTCAATTTCTTTGCCTCTGGATCCTTCAGGCACGCCACGAATGACATCGCCAGGATCTGTCAGTCGTCTGCCCATAAGTGTATACGACAGGTCACAGGTGGCTTGTTTGCCAGGGTATCCGACTACATCAAATTCCTCATTGACGGCATCAGCCAGACTGAGAGGGCAGTGGGTTTCCACTCTCTGGTTGGCTTCCCACGGGTACAGGGTGCAATTGATTGCACACATGGTAGCAATCCAAGGACCTGCACATGAGCCAGGACTGTTCATCAACCGAAAAGGATATAAATCCATTAATGCACAGCTGGTTTGCAACCACCGGATGAGGTTTCTCCAGGTGTGTGCCAGATTCCCTGGCAGCTGCCATGATTCCTTCATTCTGGGTGAATCCAACATCCCGGCCCTCTTCCACGCACAAGACAGACTTAAGGGCTGGCTCCTTGAAGTCAAGGGACACCCCCTGCAGACGTGGCTTATGACACCTCTGAGAAACCCCACCAGTGAGGCACAGCAGCGGTACAAAGACAGTCCCATCACGACCAGGTCTGTCATTGAACAAGCCATAGGAATGCTGGAGATGTGCTTCAGGTGCCTGGATTGATCTGGGGGAGTCCTGCAGTACTCACTGGTGAGGGTGTGTAGAATAGTAGTTGGATGTTGCGTCCTGCACAACATCACTCAACAGAGAGGGTTACAGGTGGATGAGGTCCCATGCGCTCATGAGGCATCAACATTGAAGAAGACGAAGAGGAGGAGGAGGGGGATGATGGGCGAACCATCGGCAGTGCAGTGTCTCACCTGGCTGCTCGTCATGCCAGGGAGTCACTCACATTTGATAGATTCTCATAGAGGGATCTGTAAAGTGACGATAGTCAAGTACTCAGACCACCTGTAACGACCACCATGACCGCCAACACCACCACCCCATCCCCCAGGTTGCACAAAACAGTCCTACAACCACACATACACCCATTGTAATCGCATCCAATGGGTGGTATCAAGTCTCGTCATTCATGGTGAAGCACATGAAAGGGCACTTTCACAAAAAGGACTCAAGAATAGGCAAGACCTGGCAGTGGTAGTGAGAATTATAACATTTAATGTGCATTTAACCAAAACCAAATATAAATGAAAAACATGACATTCTGTCAGACACCCTTGTGCATACCCTTGGTGATTACAAAACCTTAGACTTCCTCTCCTATAGCTGCTATGTAGTGCATCCCCTGTGGCTGCAGCAGAGGTAGTAGCAGGTTACTCAGATTCATGCCTGGACTGCTTAGATGCTTTTGGCCTACGACCTCTGGGTTTTGGAGTCCGTGTGGGCCTTGCTAAAGACTGCTGCACTTGCACCTGTGCAGGGACAGACTCGGCCATCGGGAGAGGAGGCAGCATTGCAGGTACTGGTTGAGTGTGGGGCACCGGGTTAAACATGGGAGTGCTTTGAATGGAGTCTCCACTTCCATGTCCCCTTTCACCATTATCCCTCTCCTGGGCCACGGCCACATCACTCCTGGCATTCTGCTGGACAACAACTTGGAGCAGATCTGTGACGCATTCTAAGGTCACGTCTAAAGTTTCTGTCTGCCTGTTTAAGGCGGCAGACACGTTGGTATCCAAAGTCTGCAAGGCCGTTGTCAGGGCCTGAATGGACTCATTCGTGAGCTGTGTTTGAAGCTCAATGAATGCTGCCATTCCCTCATTCCCAAAATTCTTGCACTTACCTGCGCCAACAGTCCACTAATACTGGAGGTGGACTCCTCCAGCCTCTGCATCAACGGGAGACTGAACGTGGCACGTCTTCCAGTACGTCGTAAAGTTGCATCTATACCTCTATCATTCTCCTGTTCAATGGCCTCTGGGGTTCAGCATCTGTGTCCAGCTGAGCAGAACTTGGAGAGGAGTGTGCCCACTGATGCGGACTCTCCACTGGTGCCCCTGCCACCAGTGCCTGCTCATGCTCACTTGTGTATGGTGACTCACCAGGTGACAACCCATCTACCTCTCTAATAGGACCCACTGAGGTGTGAGTATCTGCGCTGGTGCATGGCTCATTAAGTTGTGACGGTGCGCCCTCAGAGGCAGGGAGCTCCTCTGGGGAATCGCCATCGTCCAAGTCTTCAGTCCGTGATGCCCCTGGAAGCGAACATACAGCAATATTAAGAGTCATCTCAGAAGTAATGTTGCAATGAGCATACTGTTATATGCAACAGGTCAATCATTGAATACATCAATTCATGTTGTGTGTGAGGGATGTTAAAGTTCTGTCACCAGACGTTTGCGGGGTGCCAGTCTCGGCATCCCTGACAGCCAGCACTCCACCGTACAACTTTTCCCCAAGGCCTCCTCTTCTGCCTCTGTGAGGGCCATTATTTGTAGAGGCCCCCCTCCAGTCCTCGCCGTCTCCCTTGCATTTTGCGCTCTCTTCTCCTACAAGGGGTAAAAGTACAGGTGTGTGAGTGAGTGAGGATGATGTGGTCACCCGATGGATGCATTGCTTTGGGACAGGATGATAATGAAACAGATGCATCAGAGGGTGACTATCAGACAGATTGATCACATTGCATCTGGATTGGGATGAGTGGGAGAGGTGGGTGCACAAATGTGGGGTGGGGGGGGGGGGGCGGTGAAGAAATGCACAGAAAGTGAAGGCAACTTAATACCAAGCCTTAAGTGGGTGTGAGGAGTGATGTGATGAGCTAGGCTTTACAGGGCAGTGTGAGGGGGGTAATGTTCACCACAGAATGCAGGTGAATCAGTAACAGTACTCACTTTTCCTGACCTGGTTAGGTCATTAAATCGCTTCCCGCGTTGTAGCCATGACTGGGGCACCTTGCTCCTGCTGCTTACTTTGTGGCAGAACCAGGTTTCTTCCTCCTGTCTGGTGGGTGTAGCACCTCCCTCCTGTTTCTGACAGTGCCCAGTAGTGTCTCCAGGATGGCGTTTGAGAACTTGGTTGCAGGCTTTGCTCTAAGATGTTCTGTACTCATTTATCTTCCTTTCTCCTTCAAAATGTATTGTTGGAGTGGCTCTTTAAATAGTGGGCTTTAAATGCGTCATGCGGGTGCACAGTAGGCCTGCTGCTCAGCTTGAGGAATCGAAACCCAGAAGTTCAGTTAAGTGATTTCTATTGAGTCGCAATCGCTCGGGAACACGGACAAAAATTTTTTCCGGGTTTTCCACTCGCTTATTGACCCCCTCGCTGAGGTCCCGCCTCATTGTTAAATTTAGGCCATGAAGTCAGCATGGACATGTACACATCTCATCCTCTCCACCACCTCTCTTGACCCTTCCATTGCCTCCATGCTGTCAGACTTTTGTCCGCAATCTAGTCTAGGATGAGCTGCAATTTCCTCCAGTTAAACATTGCGAAGATCAAAACCATCGTCTTCGGCTCCCACCACAAACTTTGTACTTTTGCCACTGATCCCATCACATTCCCCAGCCACTGTTTTAGGTTGAACCAGACAGTTTCCAACTTCGAACCCCATATCCTCTCCTTCACAAAGACTATCCACTTCCATCTCCATAATATTGCCTGCCTCTGTCCCTGCCTTAGCCCATCTGCTGCTAATAATCTGATTTTTGCCTTTGTCACTTCCAGGCTCAATTATTTCTATGCCTGGCTGGCCTCCCATAATCGGCTCTCTGTAAACATCAATTCATCAGCTGCGCCAAGTCCTGCTCACCCATCACTCTTGTCCTTAAACACCTATATTGGCTCCTGGTCACCCAGTGTTAGCAATTTAAAACTCTCGTTCCTCCCTCTCTATGTAACCTCCTCCAGCCCTACAATCTGCCACAGAACTCTCTGTTCCTCCAAATCTGGCCTATTGTGCATTCCCCTACTCCCTTCGCCCTACCATTAGCAATTGTGTCGTCAGCTGTCTAGGCCCACACTCTGCAATTCCTTCCCCAAACCTGTCCACTTTCCTTTCCTCTTTTAAGACCCTCCTTAAAGCCAACTTCCTTGACGAAGCTTTTGATCAGCACCCCCCCTCGCCTCCCTAATATCTCCTTCTTTCGCTCCATGCCCAATTTTTCTGATTATGCTTCCATGACACATCTTGTGGTGCTTTTCTCATAAAAGTGCGATATAAATGCAAGTTATCAATTCTATGAAAGCACTGGCGGAGCCAGAAGTTAATGTAAATATATTACAATACTTCAAAAGATTTACTATTAGACCTCAAAGATTGACACAACAGTGAGTTTACTTTATTTGACTACATGCATAACTCATTGGCACCATTATATTGTTCAGTATCAGTGATCACATTAAAATAAGTGATATTTGGCACAAATCAACATAATCTAAATCATACAATGTCACAGTATTCGCTGGGTATAACCAAATATTAGTAGTAAAATTAAATTCCCAAGATTACAACATATATTCAAAGTAGCACTTTTAGATTAAGTCTTTACTTTCACTTCAAGATAGAATCTTTGTCATGGAAGAACAGATGAGCTGGAAAGTTTAGCGGTTCAGTTAGTTTTGATGATGCATTGATTTACATTTCATCAGGGCAGAAATCACTCCCGAAATAACAGCGCTCTTACTTTTTAGTGGTGAATTGAAGGAGCAAATTCCCACGTTTGCACATGCACAGTGAAACGCGGAAATCGTGAACTTGCTCCTAATGGTTCAATGGCGATATGACAACTTTGAATTAAAGGGACATCGCACGCTGCAATCAGGGAAATCATTGAAAAAGTGCAAACTCGCTTATCTGCTCAGCTGGAAAGTAACTGATTACACCACCAAACAGATATGCTTAAAAATACCAGGTCTAAACTCAGTTTTAACAGTGCGATTAGTCTTAATGATTGCCAAACAACTAAAAATTAACTTTTAAAAATGTGAAGTCTCATTACTCCTTATTTTAATAGTTTTTGGTCATTAACATTTTTTTAAAATTAAAAAATTATTTTGTTTTACTTTTCCCTTCTGTCTCTTTAATTTAATTCAATTATTTCTTTGTCTTTTTAAAAAATAATTTAAAACTTGTATTTATAAATACATGCAGAATTTTAACTTTCAATGAATGAAGTCTGCTTGCCTTTTTGAGCAATGTAGCCTGGATCTGTGGGTGTGACTTTTTTTCCTGACAGATTTTGTGGGCGTGTCTTCTCCTCACAAACTTTTCCAGCCGGGTGGCAACACACGCTGCTCAGAGGCTGAGCACAATTGTTTTAAAGTTCAAATTCAAGCAATTCGACGCCACAGAGGCCGCAGTAAGTAATTTTGTTAATTAAATGCGCAGGAGCAGTGCTAACCGTTGCCTCACCACTTGGAGCGATTTCTGGCCCACTAAGTCATCTGTCTGTTTGGGATTATTTTTTGCTTCATTATCGTCTCAAAATCTTCCAATTGAAGGGACTGGTGTTTGACCTTAAATAGTTTCAGCTGCTATAACTGAATACACAGGCATTTGGATATAAATCCATTCCTGTCAATCATTTTAAAAGAGATTATTTAGCTAGAATAGACATGCCAGAGAAATTGGAGACAGCAATTTAGTTTTCTTCCAATATAAACTTTTTGCACCCTTGCATTTTTATAATTGAAAATATTTATGGAATATTTGATTCTTGATTACTGGAACAATATGTGGTTTCAGAAATAATTGAAAGAGAAAGAAACTCAATGGGTTAGATACTAGTTTACACAAAAAATAAGAAATCTGTTGGGATTCCAAATTAGAAATAAGAGAGTGCCTATCTGATAAAAATATTTAACCTCTGAATGATAGACAATCAATGCTGCCAATAGTAGCTTCATCTTACTGACTAACAAGGAGACTTTCAGCAGGTTTGAGCATAGACTATTTCAGGAAACTTAACTGCCTGAAAACGCAGGTAATTGAATATGGTTAATGTTCCCTTGCCATTGTATATCAATATAATGTGAGGTTATTCTTAGTAGTACATTACATTTGTTTTTAATGAATGCAAAATTAGAATTGTTTTACTATTCCTGTTGTTTACTATGATGTTTCATTTTCAACCTTTCATACACTGAGATGGACACATTTCACATCTGAAAGTTATGTAGCTATGTCCTAAGGGTCTAGTTTACCAGTGTTGGAAGAGGTAAGAAAATCTGTACATTATTAAAGTGCTCATTTTGGTGAATTTTGCACAAAGTCATCGGTCAGCACTGGGATTCCAATCAGGCAGATTTGCCACCTGGGTAAGATCTGCTAAGGAAGCAATCGGATGCCCTTTACTGTGTGGCAGTGGCAAGGCCTGCAGACATTCTGGTTAAATGCAGATTCAACAAAGACAGCTGATATGTATGTGGAAAGCAGTCACCTTTCTGCTGTAATGAAGGTCGTCAATATGACCACTTGTAAATGTCTGGACCACGCTGGTGACCTACTATTAATGAATGAATGAATGTACGAGTAGAAAATGGCAGGGTGATGTATAGGAGATGTCCACAGACCGAAAAATAGCATAGACATGGATAAAGGATGATTCAAAATTAGAAAAGAAAATTAGAGCAAGAGAGAGTTCTGGCAAAAAAACTCTTGACAGGAATAAAAGAGGTTTAGAAACTGATTGCAAATATAATATATAAGGCTATTGAGAGGACTTCTCTGAACAAATTCCAGTTCAACTAGTATTTAAGTAACGATGATCATCTAGCTCAATTCATATATTTATTGAACAAATGAAGCAAAGTAGCAATTTGGAGGCTTTTTTTTATCTTCTAACAAACACGTATGACCTACTTAGCTTACCAATCTTACCTCCAGTTTGCACTAGTTAAATTAACATGGTATCACACAGACGACTTGCGTGAAGATATAGCCCAAGGTGAACTTATTAAGGTGTCAAGATTCTAGGTGAAAGAAATCAAGATTATGTCCACTTACCCATATACTAAGCAATAGACTCCATCTCAATTTTCTAAGTCCTTGACTGGCATGCTTCTACCCAAGGGCTAAGATTCAGCTCAATGTAGCTGAAGAGTATGAACTCCACCTCCAAGCAATAATTAATGGAGGCAGTTCTTAATGTGAGAGGAAGGTATGTATGCTCCAGAAACAGGAGGTGACAGGGAAGAGCAGAGAGCTGCCATGCAAATAAGAGCAAGATATAACTAAAAGCTTACATCAGACTCAAAAGCAACAACAAAAAAAAATATCAGTACACAAACAGGGACATAGAGGAACATGTGGTCATTTAGACCCCAATGGCTAACCGACTATGATTCCAGCTAATCATTGCTGGATAAACTGTAGTGTTTTCTAAGATAACCTGTCATTATTGCTGAAATGTTTGCAGATAACTTTTGAAAATTTAGTACACCAAAGAAACAAATAATGTGAATTCTGCATAATTCTAATGATCCAACTTAAATCCAACCTATTCCAGTACAGCTACAACACTGGCATCTACCAGACAATGTGGAAAATTGCTCAGGTATGTCCTGTCCACAAAAAGCAGGACAAATCCAATCCGGCCAATTACCGCCCCATCAGTCTGCTCTCAATCATCAGCAAAGTGATGGAAGGTGTCGTCGACACTGCTATCAAGCGGCACTTACTCACCAATAACCTGCTCACCGATGCTCAGTTTGGGTTCCGCCAGGACCACTCCAGACCTCATTATAGCCTTGGTCCAAACATGGACAAAAGAGCTGAATTCCAGAGGTGAGGTGAGAGTGACTGCCCTTGACATCAAGGCAGCATTTGACCGAGTGTGGCACCAAGGAGCCCTAGTAAAATTGAAGTCAATGGGAATCAGGGGGAAAACTAGCACAAAGGAAGACGGTAGTGGTTGTTGGAGGCCTATCATCTCAGCCCCAGGAGGTTGCTGCAGGAGTTCCTCAGGGCAGTGTCCTCGGCCCAACCATCTTCAGGTGCTTCATCAAAGACCTTCCCTCCATCATAAGTTCAGAAATGGGGATGTTCGCTGATGATTGCACAGTGTTAAGTTCCATTTGAAACCCCTCAGATAATGAGGCAGTCCGTGCCTGCAAGACCTGGAAAACATCCAGGCTTAGGCTGATAAGTGGCAAGTAACTTTTGCACAGACAAGTGCCAGGCAATGACCATCTCCAACAAGAGAGAGTCTAACCACCTCCCCTTAACATTCAATGGCATTACCATCACCGAATCCCCCACAATCAACATTCTGGGGGTCACCTTTGACCAGAAACTTAACTGGACCAGCCACATAAATACTGTGGCTACAAGAGCAGGTCACAGGCTGGGTATTCTGCGGCGAGTGACTCACCTCCTGACTCCCCAAAGCCTTTCCACCATCTACAAGGCACAGGTCAGGAGTGTGATGGAATACTCTCCACTTGCCTGGATGAGTGTAGCCCCAACAACACTCTAGAAGCTCGACACCATCCAGGACAAAGCAGCCCGCTTGATTGGCACTCCATCCACCACTTTAAACATTCACTCCTTCCACCACAGTGCACAGTGGCTGCAGTGTGTACCATCCACAGGATGCACAGCAGCAACTCGCCAAGGCTTCTTCAACAGCAGTTCCCAAACCCGCGACCTCTACCACCTAGAAGGACAAGGGCAGCAGGCACATGGGAACAACACCACCTGCACGTTCCCCTCCAAGTCACACACCATCCCGACTTGGAAATATATCGCCGTTCCTTCATCGTCGCTGGGTCAAAATCCTGGAACTCCCTACTTATCAGCACTGTGGGAGAACCTTCACCACACCGACTGCAGCGGTTCAAGAAGGCGGCTCACCACCACCTTCCCAAGGGCAATTAGGGATAGGCAATAAATGCTGGCCTTGCCAGCGATGCCCACATCCCATGAACGAATAATAAAAAAAAACCAAGAGAAAGCATTATGATCTCCTGTAACAGGAGATGCATGTCATAAGAATGTCTTCTACCTTAAACCAAAGTGCATTAAAGTGTAGATTTTCAATATTTAACCATTAACTGAATCTTGCTTGCCAATTTTCCAAAAGCTTTAGTTGCCCAGTAATACAATGAGCTCAAAACAGCATCACAAAATAGACACTATGGGCCCGATGTTAGCAGGGCTGCGGGTTCTCGGCGGGGGGGCTATCGGGCACGTGGGTAACGCGCCCGGTGAAATTAGTCAGTTTCCCGCGTGATTGTAGGATCCAATCCACTAATTGGATCCACTTACCTGGTCCTCCGGGTTCCCCACTGCTGATCTGCGCGTCGGGCGGGCTGCGCATGCACAATAAGATCTGTCAGCTGGAGGCGCTCTATTTAAAGGGACAGTCCTCCACTGACAGATGCTACAACAAATAGCAAAAATTACAGCATGTAGCAGCCCAGGGGGAAGGCTGCTCCCAGTTTAATGATGCCTCACTCCAGGTATCAGTACATGGGGTGAGGAGGAGGGGGAGGACAGAGATCCTCCTCCCGGCGTGCGGGAGGAAGCGGCCTGTCTCTGCCACCAGGAAGGCCTGGCTCGAGGTGGCAGAGGAGGTCACCAGCTCAACCAACATATCGCCCACCTGCATACAGTGCAGGAGGCGCTCCAATGACCTCAGTAGGTCAACCAAAGTGAGTACACGTAGTCTTTCCCCTACACTCCGTCTGCCACATCACTGCCCCCACCCCACATCTCCTTCAGCACTGCCAACACAACTCTGTCACATCACCCCTCATACCCACTCAAACCTCATCCTCATCTTACCTGCACCTACTCACCTCGCCAGTACTCATCCCGTCACTACCACTCAACCCAATCCTCATACAATCTCATGGCTCTATCTCATACTCACCCTCTCGTGCATCTCTTTCACGGCCAGCCTCACTCAACCTGCCACCACCTGTGCTGCAGCCACAGGGCATGCATCACATATGTGCAGTAGGCAGCGTAAGGCAAACGTGTCATGAGCATGAAGGGGATGCACAAGGGTGTCTGAGGGTTTGTCATGGGTGTTACTTATATTGAATTTCTGACCAACTCACATTACAGATTATATTGGCACCACTACTGCCATGTCTTCGGAATCCTGTCTGGTTTGTGCAATAATGCCCTCTCCTGAGGATCACTATGAGGACCCACAACTGATGCCACCCATTGTGTCACTGCAGAGTGGGTGTAGGTGTATTTGCAGGGCTCTTTTGCGCAGGCGACTGAGAGACATCGGCGATGTCCCCGGTTGCACCCTGGAAGGATGCGGAGGAGAAGTTGTTGAGGGCAGCGGTGACTTTGACAGCGACAGGTAAGAAGATGGTGCTCGGGCCAGCCAGGAGCAGCTCGGCATGAAAGAGGCTGCAGATGTCCATGACTACATGTCGAGTGACTCTGAGCCTCCGTGTGCACTGCTGCTCAGAGAGGTCCGGGAAGCTGAGCCTCGGTCTGTGGACCCTGTGGCGAGGGTAGTGCCCTCTGCGACGCATCTCTCTCTGCGGTAGCCCTCCCTCCTGCTGTACAGGTGGATGTGTCACAGCACTCTGTTGTGGAGCTCCATGTGTCAGAGGTGGACGGCGAGGCTGGTGATGCTGTTCGCCCTCCGAGGAGGTCATGACTGCAGCTACGGCGGCCCCCATCTGTAAGATGTACATCTGAGGGGGTCCGCAAGGTAGGTACATGTCTCTGGACCCCAGGGTAAGTGTGCAGGTTGGTGACTTTGATTGTCAGGAGGAGGGTGTTGGAGGCCAAACTTTGTCCCAAGTGACAGAGTGGCCTCCTGCAATGGGTGAGGGTCTCCCCCGCCCCCCACCCCCCCACCTGTCAAATGGACCTTTGCAGCTGTCACAGGCCGACAGCTGCAACACGTCCATTTGACCTGGGAGTGTTTCCCCCAGTTTGGGAAACAGTTTCAGTTTGCTCTAAAATCCCACATAATCCTTTAATCAGGTCAGTTAATGATCTGAAATACCTAAATAAATACCTTCAAGTGGAACCCCGCTGGCTTTAATTGCCTGCGGGATTCCCACCAGCGGGGGCTGCGCGCGCACGCCGGCGCGTCACCGGGGAACCTGGAAGTGCGCGGGTTCAAGGCGGGCTCCGGTACCGCGCCGGGATTCTCCGATTTTCGGAGCCCCCCCGCCAGGAATGCACCCGATAGCAGGTGCTAAAATCATGCCCAATAAATGAATATTCAAAAATTCTCATTTTAATAACCAGATATTTTTAATAAAAGAGCTGCAGTTTGTAAAGATAACAAATAAAACAATAAACAACTTGCTTTCACTTTAAACATAGGCTGTAAGACAGATGACCACTTAGACTACATTAACCCTTCAAAGCTAAGATGGCAAAGGCTTTATAAGTACTGACAGTCTTTATCTTGCTTGCTATGAAATCACAGGTCACTGAGACAGAAAGAGAGACATCCCCTTTGTGAACATCCCATCTTAAGTCTGTGAGATATAGGCTTTACCCACCAAGCTATCAATCACAGCAGCCTCCAGCCAATCAATGGGTTATCTCTTTTTTTCCAGGGACCCAGAAATGGCTGTCAATCAAAGTTTGTACTCTGAGGTGACAGCTAACACTTTTATATGGGGACAGGAGGCTCCAATTATCTGCCTGGCTAAGCCTTCTGCTACGTGAATGGAATAAAACGACACCTTAGACCACCGAGTATCGCAAGGAGCCATCTCCTCACAGTAGCGCAAGATGTTTGCAATTGGTTTGTACATAAGGAACATCCCTCTGGATATCTAATTAATACTTCAAATCACTATTGCGTGAACCTAAATGACCATGTATCTTGAGGAGAGTCTAATGGACAACCAAATTGGTTACAGGATGTTAGCTTACTGTTTAAAAAAATGCTGTATAAAGCCTTGGGAGCTAATATCTTGCATGTTGAACTAGCATTACGGAAATATTATGTAAGTTAAAAAAAAATCCAATACAGGCAAAAACCCAATTTGCCACATTGACCTTTTTCTAAATGTAGCCTGTAATCTCATAGAAGATAATTATTCCAGTAACGATTCAGAAAAACCTGAGCAAGTACCAACGACAATGGTGCCTATTGGTATTGTTCAAAATGGCACTTTAATCATTTTAATTAGGAGCTGTAATCATAGCTATACCCCTGAACCTGCTGGACTGTAATGTTCAGTCCAGAGCCCTCAACTTTGACTCTTTAGCCTAGGAATTTGTTCATGCCTGTTTCTAGGCACGAATTGACAGCAGCAACAACAGGCATGCCTAAACTGATGGGTGAGAGGACCAAGGATATTGATCCTCTTGCATCATCAGAAGGTGACCAGCAGACTGAAGGCACTGGATGCACCCCAAGAGCCAATTCGCCAGTTGCGGGGAGGAGCAAAATCGACCAGCTGGGATGTCAGCTGAAAGCCTATAGTAAGTCCAGTAAGGGGGCGGGGGGTGGGGGGTGGTGGGGAAGGGAGTGGGGATGGAAGCAATCGACAGGGGGCCTGCAGTTTTAGTGCGGATCCTCCTCCTGGCTCCACATTCAAGTAGCTTTTAAAAGCTTACCTTTGTGTGTCTTCTGCGGTCTCCAGTGGTCCTTTTATGGACTGCTGTAGAAACAAAAATACCTGTCTGAGCTTGCCCAATATGGAAGAAGAATCCTGCAATGGGTGCAGGACCCTTCCTTTCATATTTAAATTGGGCCAGTGTTGCTTTCAGGCGTCTGCACACTGCAAAACAATGGCGGCATACCCGCCACCTCATATCAGATGCGAGACCCCCTACACACGATATTGAACCCTTGAGCGCCCATTTTGCACAAAAAATGGGCGCTGAGCAATCCAATTTCTAGGCCTTTGTCTTTTCTTGGCTGTTCTGTCTTGTATTATGCATTGTATTTAAGAAAACCAATAGATACTGCAGCCAGTGACATTCCATCTATATGTGAGCTGTTAATCAACTCCAGAATGAAACAAATTGATAGATCTCAATTTATTACGGTAAAGGAATGTAATGGGGAGAAAGGTATGAAGAATATGCCAGTCTTGGGAATACTTTAACTCTGATATATAATACAACTGTACTTCTTATTGAGTTTATATTTTCTTGGGAATACTGTCGTCTTGAAATATAATTTATACAACTGGATGAGTATCTCCAGGTGAACACTAGTTATAATGTACAAATTCCTATTATATTTATATTCTATACTAGTCTATCTCCCATGGCATTGCACACAGGGAGTCAGGACCAAGTGTAATCTCTATGTAAAGTGGTGTTAGAGAGCAGGGAAAATTGGAACAGGGAATGCGAATGTAAGTCAGTTTCCATTTTAAAGTCATTC
This sequence comes from Heptranchias perlo, assembly GCF_035084215.1. Taxonomy (NCBI): domain Eukaryota; kingdom Metazoa; phylum Chordata; class Chondrichthyes; order Hexanchiformes; family Hexanchidae; genus Heptranchias; species Heptranchias perlo. Next base: position 18,937,812 of record NC_090351.1, read on the forward strand.
ATTCTGTTGTTATTTTTACATAATACTTTGATTGTATTATATTATTTTTATTTAAATAGCAAAACTGACCCCAATTTGGGAAGCACAGAAGTAGAGTTAGTTGAAGCATAAGAGGTTTTCAGAAGTACAGGCTGAGGAGTTGTGAGATGTAAAACTGAGGCCACCACTGGCAGCAGGGTATAATTAAAGCTTGAGAAGCTTCCATGAGCAGTTATAAAAGTGGACATAAGAAGTTATATTGGGAAAAAGTTGACACAAAGTGTGATAAAAACATGACAATAGGAAATAAGGCCATGCAGACAGGGAGTGCATGCAAACATAAGGGGCTATAAATTGGGCTGTGTCGCGCCCATTTTGTAGGTGCTACACAGCCTCCTAAGGTCCCAAAATGGCATCTGAAATGTGCGCACATGCTTCTAAGGTGACGTGTGCCAGACGCCATCTTGGTAAAGGCGTTTGCATATGCGCAGATAACAAACGCTGGTACCATGTAAAGTAAGGAGAATATGCATTAGATCAATGTGCGACATTGATTTAAAGGGATTGATACCATTTTGGTGCTCAATGCTCCAGCCAACACACTGACTTAACCACAAAAAGCTGAACATGCGATAGACGGCCTGGAGGACCCCCCTCCAGCAATATTTAAAGGGACCATGCAAGATTTACAGGTTAGTTGCTTGGATTATTGCTTCTGGCTCCTGATGCATTTGTATCCATTTTTGGAGGTCTCCTATACTTGATTATTTGTACGAGGGGACATAGCCTAAAATTTAGTGCCAGGACTTGCAGGATTGAAGTTAGGAAACCTTTCTACAAACAAAGGGTGGTAGAAGTTTGGAACACTCTTCTGCAAACGGTAGCTGATGCTAGCTCAATTGTTAATTTTAAATCTGAGATTGATAGATTTTTGTAAACCAAAGGTATTAAGGGATATGGGGCTAAGGTGGGTATATGGAGTTAGGTCACATATCAACCATGATCTCAATGAATGGCGGAACAGGTTTGAGGGGTTAAATGCCACTGCCACTTGCTGCCTCCTGTTATGCACCTTGTCCTGCAAGAAAGCAGGACGTGTGTTGGTGCATGTCCTGCAGGATGTTTGGGTGATGTGCCTGTCATGGTTGAATATCTGCCCGTGTTTGTGACCTGTGAGTTGTGGGTGTGCGGCTTGCAACAATGGTAATATGTGAGGGTGAGAGGAAGCATCTGATTGGAAGAGTTTGTTGGTAGGTGGGTGATGGGGGGTGTAGTAGCCAAGGGAAACATCCTCCCTGCATCTACTCTGTCGAGCCCTGTAAGAATTTTGTATGTTTCAACGAGATCACCTCTCATTCTTCTAAACTCCATGTTCGTGGTGCTATGCACCTGACATTGACTTCGCCCCCTTCTGCCTCCCGCTGCCTCTTGAGCATATGTTTGGAGGGCCTCTTGCTCCCCTGCAGATATAGGATGCCCCTCCTTCTGTCCACCTCTTGCACAAGGCCTCTAGTGCATCATCAGAGAACCTTGGTGTACGGTCTCTTGCAGGCCTGGTACAAACTCAGATCGGCAGAGTGGTGAGGCTGGCTTGCAGATTGGAATTTAGTAGTGTGCAACCTTTATTCAATGTTTTAACATAACTCAATAGTTACTAAACATGGGGATAGGACCTGCATCTGTATTTTACACGTACGATGTCTGATCTCCATTCAGACTCCGTGCGGACCTGTATCTTATTTTTTGCAAATAAATTTTTTGCAGGCTGCCTTTAAGAGGTGTGAGCCACTCATTTGATATCTGGGCCCCCCCACTGGTAAGAAGTCACTGAATAATGCAGCTAGGCCTGGCTTCTCGCGCTGGAATCAGGTAAGTGACCAGGCAGCACGAATCTCACGTTCTGCCTGCATCGGAACAACTGGGCGTGTGTTAATGGCTCACCACAAGCCCCGCACCAGGATTTGGGGGTTTTCAAATTTAACCCCCAAGATTTTGAATACATTTTAGATCTTTAATATAATTTTCCGTTTAAAGAATTTTTTAATCAGTATTATAAAGGACAGGCAGTGGCTCATGCTTCTACCAAATTCTAGAGGGATTAATTAATTTCTCTAAGGTTAGTGCAATTTATTCTTTATTCCATAAGTGGTTTATGGCATACTGTGGGGTAATACTGCAAGTGCTGGCGTTATGTTAAATTCTCTTGTTTAGCCCAATGATCAATACTACATTTTAAACCTTAACGTTTAGAGCACAGCATATTCTTGGGTTCGGTGTTTTTGTAAATTATCAGCTCATCCACTGTAACATTGGAACAAACACTTATTTTAACTGTTCCCACTGGGTGGGAAACTGATGGCCGCGGGTTGGCCATTTTACACCCTGTCTGATTTTCCTCGCCTTTGACTTCAATCAGGTGGGGTGTAAAAAGGGACGGTCGAACTGCAGCCGTCCATTTCTTGCCCAAAATCATTTATCACTGACCCCTTAATGTCAGAATAATGATAACAGATGATTTTAATTGTAAATAAGCTTTAACCTTCAAATTGACATGTTCTGCTGTCCTGCTTTCCTTCCATTCTCTCTTCTTTCTCATTGGGCTCGATTTTACATGTAAATTGCAGGTGCGTTGGAGCCGCGGGGGGGGGGGGGGGGGGGGGGTGGCTGCAAAAATTGCAGAAATGCGGAGCGGGTTTGGAAGCCGGTTCCAACCCGCTGACTTCCGAGTTCCCCACGGACGCACCTGTGTGCGCGCGGGCGTCCCGAATCCGGAAGTCCCGCTGGCAATTAAAGCCGGCGGGATGATAGCTAAAGACCCAAATGTACCTCATTGAGGTATTTAAGGCACTTTATTTGTGACAGATTAGGTAGTTAGAATGATTTTTAACTTACCTGGGCGGCTTTCCCACAGCTTCTGATTGATGCCTGGTGAAACCGCCGGATCAGGCAAAAAGAAACAAAATAAATTAAATAAAAAAACATTGCATGAAGTTAAAACGCAAAATCAACATACCTTTCCACCCTGCTCCGATGTCCGATGTCTCCCTCTCCGATCTCACCCTCTTCACCCCCCCCCCCCGATATCCCCCTGTTCTCCCCCTCTTCATCCCCCTAATGTCCCCCAGATCTCCCCCTCTTCATCCACCCAATGTCCCCCTGATCTCCCCCTCTTCATCCCCCCAATGTCCCCCACCCCCCCGATCTCCCCCTCTCCCCCCTGAACTTCCTCTCTCCTCTCCCAATCTTTCCCTCTCCCCCCCAATCTTCCGCTCTCCCACCCCCCGATCTTCCACTCTCCCCTCCCGCCAATCTTCCATTCCAGCACCAGATGATATTTTGTTCTCTCTCTTACTCTCCCCCCCACCTCCATTGCAGCTCCTGTTGGCAGCGAGCCTGTCAATCAGGCTGGCTGCCAGGCGCGAAACCCGGAAAGAACTTTAATCACCATCAATCACGATGCGATCGCGTTGGTAAATGTAAGTTTTTCTTATTCGGGTTTGCCACGGGCACCTTCACCCCCCCCCGCTGCCAACCTGCCACCATTTCAAAATTGAGCCCATTTTCTCTGTCATGTTTATATTTTCAATCTTCATTTTGCTTTTTCATCCAGCTTTTTCTTTACAATTTGGTTCACTTAAAGACTAACTTTTAACCTTTTTTTTGCTTACTTTCTTTCTGCATCCTCCAAGCTTTCAATGCCCAAATGCACCTTGATTAGCTGAAAACTAACACCAAGGTACGAGTGAACTTCTCTGTAGCAGGCTAAAGGCTAATCATGTTCAGACCCACAGAATGGATGAAGGTTACAGCTTTCAGAGGCACTGCCATTTATACTCCAGCGTGGTTTCAGAAAAGCAATGAAAAGCACATGAAGATTTCCTCTGTGTGCGATGTGGAACAAAATTGTAAACTTATGCTTTACAGACTGTGCTTTATAAACTGGTTTATGAATTTGTTATATATAATGCACAGAGGAAAGATTCCCCATATATGCTGCAAAGCTGACTGCGTTTGACATCCCATGTAGTCATTTAAACCATTTTTACCTTCAGTCAGCAGCTTCTTCGCACTAATATCAAAAGGGAAGAATAGCAGAAAAATAATTGCCCACCAACTGATGCTTGTGGAAGTTTTTTTTCACAACCCTTAATTTATTGTTATTGTTCTGAAGGACTGAAATAAAGTGACGTATTCCATTATATCTTTGCCTGATATCTTTAAATACAAAATGACTTAAAAATACAGCTTGCAGTTCCCTATAATGTAAAAAACATCGTATTTGCACTAATGCTGAGGAAAATGGTATCCTCAGAGCTGCGGAAAACCATTCCCCCAAGATTCTCATTGAACTATTAAAGGGATTCGCAAAATTTCACATGTCCCCACCCTCCCCCCCCCCGAAGATTTATTGGAGTTATTAAAGAAACCCTGGTGTAACTGTGTTTTAAAAAATCCAGGGTCTTTCAAAATGGCTGCGGTCAGACACATGGCCAAGGGCCGGCAGATTTGAAAATGGATTCTCTAACAGCTTGGCAGGCTCTGTGTTTCAGACATGGCTCTTTGAACAATGCAGCTGCATTCACGCCCTGAGGCAAGCCATCAACGTTGCCGCCCTACACATCAAAATTCGAGCAGGAGAAATCCCAGGACGAAAGGAAGATTCGGAACAATGGAAAGCAGTTATGGAACAGATCAGTACAGGTACCGGCCATTAATGTAAATGGGCCAAGATCGGGACCCCTTTTGTGTTACGTTTTCACGCCCAAATCGGACAATGGAGCAAACTGATGAGGCGCGAAATTAACCTGTTACCGGGAGGGTATAACTGGGGGCATCCCAGAACCTCTCGCTCTTTCTCTTCATCTTGGCCCAGTGTCCTGCTTGCCTGCTAGCAACCAAGAAGGATGGCCGTCCAGTAAACATCGCAACCACATGTCGACGGCAGCAGCAGGACACGGGGCCAGGCCTTTTCATCTGTTTCATCGGTGACCATTATTTTTTTTCTGGCTGCCACAAGACAACCTAGCTAGGTGTAAGGGTGGGAGTTAAAGGGGTATTGCTAAAATTGTGATTTTAGAATTTTCCCTCGATGTGTCCGTTTCTTCCACCCCGTTAAGTGTAAGACTGTATTGCATCCATAGCCATTCCTTTTATCTTTTGTATAATACTGTTTACCTTGTAGTTTTAGTTTTCTTATTAATAAACATTGGTTTTCCTTGCACCAATCCCCTGGTCTGTTCGTCTGCCCTTATTACCACTCGATAAGTCCTGAGCTCAGAATCAGGAAGGGGAAAGCGATTTGAAACCGCATAGCGGGCAGGGCAGCTCAGCTCAGGAAAACATAACTGGCTGACCTACGATAAGCCCCAGAAACAAAACCCCTTACAATATTTTAAGGGAATCTGGTTCAATAATAGTTTCCTCTGGATTTACCTTTGTATTTTTGCAGCTCCATATCAACCTCCATGTCAACCTTTTTAATGGTGTTGGTGATCACCTCATTGACTTTCTGATATTGTGGATACGTTCCCCACTCCCGCTTCTCCACCGACTAAACCTCTCAAAAGTATTGCTTCCGTACCTAGCAAACTGCCCGGTTATTGTACTCCATGTTGCCTGGATTCTTCATAGAATGCATGAAAAGGGAAAATGGAACTGCAAATTGAAACGCTGGCCAACCACTGTTAAAAATAGATATATCAATTGTGCAACACTACTGGGGTATATACAACTCTGCCAACAGATTGTATGCTCCCACATCTACCATATACTCAAAACTAACAATGACTCCAGTCCAGTTACATTAAAAAGGAAGCTACAAAACATGAAGGTATGTCTATGATAATTCTATTACCAAATTCTATTCTTAATTATTTCTTTAAACTTTGTAGGAACTTTTCCGGCACGGGCTCGATGGGCTGAATGGCCTCTTTCAATGCTGTAACCATTCTATGATTCTCCCACTGGTCTTTTTTAAAGACATAAGATTGGGAACTTTGTTCTAAAGCTACAGCAGCAAAACCTTGGTTTTCAAAGTGTGTTCATGGAAAAATGCTTTTAATGGCCAACACAATATAAAATGCCAGTTTTTTTTTCAGTTACCACGTTTGCCATCTCAGATAAAAGATCTCTTGGCACTATTTGAAGAAGAGCAGGGAGTTCTCCTGGTATCCTGTCCAATGTTAATCACTCGACTAATGCCAGTAAAATAGGTTATCTAGTCATTTATCTCATTGCTTGTTTGTGGGCGTTATTATGCACAAATTGGCTGCCATGTTTCCCAAACATTGCAATAGCGACTACACTTCAAAAGTACTTCAAGGGATGCCCTAAGGATGTGAAAGACACAATATCAATGCAAGTTCTTTTCTCTTTCTTTACCACAGGTAGTGCAGCTGTTGGGTACCCAATGGGGGCTTGGAAAGGAAAATCTTATCTGCTTAGAGGTGCACAGTAATAGACAATAGTCAACTCTCCTGGTTTTCTGATTCCCTTGGGAAAGCATATTCATCTTTTCTCTGCACCTCCACATGGAAACAAATCTAAGATTAGCAGCTGAGCGGTAAACCTGCATCCTCCACTGTGCTTGTGACACAATTTACTACCCATAATCTGTCCTGCTTTTTATCCAAAGGAAATTAGTGAACCAGAGCAGGACATGTCTATTGATTATAACTGGCATATATAGTACCATGATCCCCTCAAATTAGATTGAGTACATAATTAATTGCAGAGTATTGCCATGTGGAACAATTGATCATGCACTCCGTCTCATACGTTGAGCAAAACCAGTTCAATCTGGAACATAGTGGTAATTATTTATCTCCTTCACTTTTTTTAATTAAAGTGTGAATAACTTTTGCCATTATTTAAGACAATGCAGTATTAACACTTATAGTTTCCTGTCTTGCTGTTCTAATTTTACTGCAAGTTCAAGGAGTTCTGACTCATAATACATGTAATTTGCTGAATAGGATATGATAAATTAAAGTTGGTGTTGGTGTTATAGTTTGGCCAATTATTTTGTGCAGAAATTATTGGATGAGGATGATCTACTTTGATGAATGGGTCTGAATGTGGTTGTTCTACATCAGTTGCATGAGGATAAAAGTCTGATTATAAATCATTGCATTAAAGTTAAATTGCAAAATTTTAAATCAAAACAAGCAGGTGTCCCTGTGACTGATCAAGGATTCATCCTGTTTCATTTTATAAGATCTTTGATACTATATCTTCCTATTGAATTTATAGCTATACCTACTACTGTAACAATTCAAAATGGTTTCTGTTGTCTGCTGTCTAGAAGAGATTTCTGTTGACTGTTGTTGGAGGAAATATGAATGAGTTTAAACTAACTAAGTTAGATGGAAGTTTTCTTACCCTATTGCTTAACATGATGTTGGAACCATAAGGGTCTGTAGAACGTAACATATGTGCTTATACCTGAAAGTCAGCCAGCTATCTCCAGGTCTAAGTTGCTATTGCTTTGACAAGACATAAATTGGGTATGCAAGTCTTGATTGAGGTGTGAACCAGTATTTAATCGAGTTGGTACCATAGTCAAAATGCTCCAGTGTGTCTTTGGAATATTGATTGATAGTTCTCTGTTCATAGGCTTCCCAGGCTGAGGATGAATATGTTTGCTTCTGGCCACTAATTTAGCTCATCCAGTTCACTGGGCCAAGCCACACATCTAAGTCACTTTGGCGAGGTGGAACTCCATGGAAACTGAAGCTTATTCAGTATAAAATAATTAAAGGATGCTAAGAATCTCAAATACTTTGCTACTCTTTCTCAAGAACAGTTATTTTTATTCATTCTCGGACGTGGTCGTCGCTTGCAAGGTCAGCATTAATTGCACATCCCTTGTTGCTCTGTAAAGGTGGTGGTGGGCCACCTTCGTGAATTGCTGAGTAGTGATTTGATCCAAATCAATGGTTTGCTAGGCTACTTCAGAGGGCAGTTAAGATTCAGCCACATTGATGTGGGACTGGAGTCACATATAAGCCAGACCAGGTAAGGACGGCAAGTTTCCTTCCTCAAAGGACCAGTTGCGTTTTTACGACAATCCAACAACTTTATGATCACATCCACTGATACAAACTTTTTATTTCCAGAATTTAAAAAAATTCAAATTCTCAAACTGCCATGGTAGGATTTGAACTCACATTTTACTGAATTATTAGTCCAAGCCCTTTGATTACTATTCTAATAACATAACCACTACACAGCCATATCCCTAAATAAATCTGAATCACGCAGGTATGCTTTAGGTTGGCAGCAAGAAAGGTGCTACTGGTGGAATTTCTGGTAGTGAATGTCATTCCACCAGTCCCGTCTCTTGAATGACATCAGGATAAAATAGGGCAGGCGCATGAAGTGCGCAACTCCTCCTGTCGGAATGTTTTTTTTTTATTCGTTCATGGGATGTGGGCGTCGCTGACGAGGCCAGCATTTATTGCCCATTTCTAATTGCCCTTGAGAAGGTGGTGGTGAGCCGCCTTCTTGAAACGCTGCAGTCCGTGTGGTGAAGGTTCTCCCACAGTGCTGTTAGGAAGGGAGTTCCAGGATTTTGATTCAGCGACGATGAAGGCATGGTGATATATTTCCAAGTCAAGATGGTGTGTGACTTGGAGGGGAACGTGCAGGTGATGTTGTTTCCGTGTGCTTGCTGCCCTTGTCCTTCTAGGTGGTAGACGTTGTGGGTTTGGGAGGTGCTGTCGAAGAAGCCTTGGCGAGTTTCTGCAGTGCATCCTGTGGATGGTACTCACTGCAGCCACTGTGCGCCGGTGGTGAAGAGAGTGAATGTTTAGGGTGGTGGATGGGGTGCAAATCAAGCGGGCTGCTTTGTCCTGGATGGTGTCGAGCTTCTTGAGTGTTGTTGGAGCTGCATTCATCCAGGCAAGTGGAGAGTATTCCATCACACTCCTGACTTGTGCCTTGTAGATGGTGGAAAGGCTTTGGGGAGTCAGGAGGTGAGTCACTCGCCGCAGAATACCCAGCCTCTGACCTGCTCTTGTAGCCACAGTATTTATATGGCTGGTCCAGTTAAGTTTCTGGTCAATGGTGACCCCCAGGATGTTGATGGTGGGGGATTCAGCGATGGTAATGCTGTTGAATGTCAAGGGGAGGTGGTCAGACTCTCTCTTGTTGGAGATGATCATTGCCTGGCACTTGTCTGGCGCGAATGTTACTTGCCACTTATGAGCCCAAGCCTGGATGTTGTCCAGGTCTTGCTGCATGCGGGCTCGGACTGCTTCATTATTTGAGGGGTTGCGAATGGAACTGAACATTGTGCAATCATCAGCGAACATCCCCATTTCTGACCTTATGATGGAGGGAAGGTCATTGATGAAGCAGCTGAAGATGGTTGGGCCTAGGACACTGCCCTGAGGAACACCTGCAGCAATGCCCTGGGGCTGAGATGATTGGCCTCCGACAACCACTAACATCTTCCTTTGTGCTAGGTATGACTCCAGCCACTGGAGAGTTTTCCCCCTAATTCCCATTGACTTCAATTTTACTAGGGCTCCTTGGTGCCACACTCGGTCAAATACTGCCTTAATATCAAAGGCAGTCATTCTCACCTCACCTCTGGAATTCAGCTCTTTTGTCCATGTTTGGACCAAGGCTGTAATGAGGTCTGGCGGAACCCAAACTGAGCATTGGTGAGCAGGTTATTGGTGAGTAAGAGCCACTTGATAGCACTGTCGACGACACCTTCCATCACTTTGCTGATGATCGAGAGAAGACTGATGGGGCAATAATTGGCCGGATTGGATTTGCCCTGCTTTTTGTGGACAGGACATACCTGGGCAATTTTCCACATTGTCTAGTTGATGCCAGTGTTGTAGCTGTACTGGAACAGCTTGGCTAGAGGCACAGCTAGTTCTGGAGCACAAGTCTTCAGCACTACAGCCAGGATGTTGTTGGGGCCCATAGCCTTTGCTGTATCCAGTGGGTAGAACAGGGTGGATACCCAATAGTTGCCACGTCGATTTATATTTCTTGCTGAAGTTAACACAGCTGTAACTCTACACCAGGGACATATTTGCCACCATCGAGTCTTCACTGACAAGGCTCTTACATGGCTGCTTACTTGCCATGGTCAGGTTTAGGAACAATGTCCAAACTTAGCATCAAAGTACCACATAAAAATACTGATAAAACAAAAAACTTTTAATTACAGACATCTTTAGCTCAGAATTTTTATTCAATAGTTTATAGTGTATAAAAAGGTGAAAAAACAAAGTTTTGTGGACATTTTTAGGTAACATAGGCTTCACTGTTAGCTATTTATAAATTTTCTACCTGGTTATCATGTAACATGCTTTGTCCTGGTGTATTCTGGATACTGTAGTTTCAGAAGAAAAGATGATATCTTTATCTTTGTCTCTGTCTCTGCCTCTATTTGATGCTCAAAATTTGTCCAGAGGTGCTGGAACTTCCTGGTACCCAACACTTAGCCGAAATTTGCAATTGCAGGACTGAATAGAACAGAGTGGGATAGGCCTATTTGGGGAAATTTCTTGCAAGGTTTTCTAACATTAAATGACTAACTTATTGAAAGGATTAATAGTGCTTTTTTTTCTGTTGTTCATGTTATATACATTGGCTCAAAACTCAAGAAGATGACTGGAACCTCTTTGGAAAAAATCAATTGAGTGATATGATTGGTTCCAGTGTCAGTGTTTGAACTGACTACTTTTGTGTAGGATCCCTAATGGTGATCAGTGGCTTTCTTGATCTAAATTTCAGAAGATCAATATGGTTAACCTAACCGACAGCATGACATTTGATTTTTTTCCACCATGGACAGACCTTTATACTCTATGGGTGGGACTTTCAATTTTGGCGAGGTATAAAACTGGAGGTATCAGATCAGCTGCCCATTAGACACTTCGCCCGGTCTTCCTTTCCATTGACTTTGATCCGATACTACATGTTTAATGTTCCCACTGAAATGAAAAGTTCCTCCCCAAACTGTTAATTTTATACACAGAAATTCTTGTCTACTGTGAGGAATAGAATAGCAACAACCATAAAAATTGTTGCCATCTTATCTATATGCTATTTCCAGAATTTGTGAAAGCAGAGGTTTTGCACGAAGGCCATGAAGAAGGGTAAGGGTAGGTGGGATAAAATGTTCCAGTATCCAGTTGTAAACAGGACCTGGTAACAGTAAGTTGAATAATAACATGTATATTCACAAAGTCATGAACTATGCAGTCTGTTTACTTTGTCCCATGCAATAATGAATCACTTTATAGTTCTGTAATATGTACAAACAACCTAATAGTAGCTGTTTTTTTCATCCCCAATATAAAATGGAGCAACACAAGCTATTTTATGTTAGTAATTTATTTACTACCAGAAGGCTGTTGAGGCTAAGTCAATTGAAAATTTCAAAACTGCAATTGATAGATTTGTGTTAGGTAAGGGTATTAAGGGTTATGGAACCAAGGAGGGTAGATGGAGTTCAGATACCAATCAGTCATGATCTAACTAAATAGCAGAACAGGCTCGAGGGGCTGATTGGACTACTTCTGTTCCTATGCTCCTATATACAACTTTAAGAAAATGTGTTTCTAGAAACTATAGATTTCCTGCCTATTGACTGTAAATGGCTGGAGATTCTAGCCCTAAAAGTGTAATGCTTTCAACCATAACTAAACATACATGAATAGAATTGCAGCAGAGTCATCATGTGAATGTGATTGATTAAAGTTTTCACTCAGTGCACGTACTCCAGTAGGTACAGTGTAGTCACTTAGAAAGTTAGTTTCTGCAAGTGTTATATAAACTGAATCAGTATGTGCCCTCAATCTGCTCTTTATTCCAGATGATTTAGCATGCTCAGCAAGCAAATCAAGCCTAAAAACTGAGCTAGTCTTGTGGGATGCTGAGGCTTTAAGTGGGATGCTTTCAGAGACAGGCTGCAATTGGGACATTGTGTGCAGTTTTGAGAATCCTATTATAAGGATATAAAAGCAGTCAAAAAAGGTAGATTCACTCGGATGTTACCTGGAATAAGGGGTAGATGTTATGAAATAAGTCTTGATAAATCAGGTCTTTTTTCATAAGAACTGAGAAGGCTAAGGGGTGACCTAATGGAGGTCTTCAAGATTACGAAGCATTATGATAAAAGTAAATGGCGATAGATTGTTTCTACTGGGTGGTGAGATGGTTAACCAGAGGCCATAAGTTTAAGATAATCACAAAAAGAACGAATTTGAGAAGTTAGAAAATAAACTCTTTACATAGAGAAAGAAAGAAGAAGAATTTGCCTTTCACAACTTCAGAATGACCCAAAGTACTTTACAACCAATGAAGTACTTTTGAAGTGTAGTCACTGTTGTAATGTAAGGAAATGCAGCAACCAATTAGTGCACAGCAAGGTCCCACAAACAGCAATGAGATAAATGACCAGATAATCTGTTTTTTTTAAGTGAGGTTTTTTGTGGGATAATTATTGGACAGGACAGCAGGAGAACTCCATTGCTCTTATTCAAATGGGATCTTTTACATCTACTTGAGGGGGCAGATGGGGCCTCAGTTTAATGCCTCATCTGAAAGACAGCACCGCCGACAGTGCAGCACTCTCTCAATACTGCACTGAAGTATCAGCCTAGATTATGTGTGCAGGTCTCTGGAGTGGAACTTGAATCTACAACCTTCTGACTCAGAGGATGCCACTGAACTGAGGCTGATACTTGATATAGAGGATAATTAGAATGTGGAATTATCAGCCACAATTTTGGAAAATCTGTCCAATTTTTCATCTATTATTTTAAATGGATGGAAGATTGAGTGTGCTCCGTTACTGGACATGTGATTCTCCCTGTCCAATTTCCCTCTATGCACTGTGCCCTGGTGATACTTTACACCCAGTGCAATAATAGGAAAATTGGCCCTAATAGTTTAAAGTCATAAGATAATTATACAATTTTTTATTTTACTCTCATGGCTTTAAGATGCTCTGCAAAACCAATTGATCCCATTGAGTTAAATGAGTTGGAAAATTACATGTCGTCTTTAGAATTGGATTTTTAAAAATTGATTAAAAGTAAAAGATAAAACCTAGAAGACAACTTTAAATGCAGCTTGAAAGAAGAGTTGACTAGTCCTTATGTAAAACAACGAACATTTGATTGCAGTGCAAATTTGCCTAGTTCTCTGCATTTAATCGGAAATAAGCTTTTGGTTAAAAGTTTTTTTTTGTTTTATTCCAGCAAAACTGTAGAAACAATGGGAATAACTCTAATCTAACCCATCCAGTGGGAACCTGACAGGATCGGGTTGAATGCTGGGTTTGCACAAGTTCACTCTTCATTGAATTCAATGACCGTGGTGTATTGACGTGCACTGCACATGATCCCGTCAGCTTCCCCTCGGGCTGGTGTGGATAAAATTCCTCCCAATAAGTTCCCCTTGAAAAGAGGAATGATGTTAGTAAGTGAACATGTCACTTGTGACCTGATGAAATGAGTATTTTCATTAAGAGCAAGAATTCCTGGCTGAATTTTCAGTTGGTTTCATTAACCTAAACCGCCCAGACAAAGATTCTCGCCACCACCGAGAAATCAGTGGAGGTGAGTTTTTTTTAAAAAACAAACAATTTTTTTTCAACTCAACAATCCATGAACGGTTAACCAAATGCTGACTGACTTCCTGTCCATTTTCCAGGATTTTTCATTTTTATTTCATGTTTCCGGTACTTGACTCTTTCCCACTGCTACGCAAACAAATCAACATTTTCCTGATAGATTGTGAATTTTAACTTATACTTTTGTCCAACAGTAAATTGTTTTAAATTACAAGTTAATTATAAGTTGGTGGAAAACCTATTTTGCAGTTTGTTTATTTTGTCTACTTTTGATTTTGGATTTATTGGGTTTACATTGGTTTGCATTAAAATTGACTTTTGGAAATGTGCCCTTTATTTCCTCCTACAAAGTTCATGTCTGGGAGATTTGTCACTTTTATATCTGCTTCCTGCTTAAGTGGCCTGTGTTAAACCTCAAAACAGAACAAAGATTTTATCCACCTTTTATCCAGCAAATCATATTCCTTTATAGCCAATGCAGCATGTGACTTCAGAACAAAGAGCTCTTTGGCTCAACTACAGTTTGCACCAGTGATTGGCAGCCCATTACAAAATGGCCCACTGTTCTGCCATCTAATTCCGACCTCACTAGTTGAACTCATAAATTCATTGCCTCTGTTGTCATTATGGGAGGAATTTTAACCCCCAAGAAGGATTGGGTTGGGGGCGGGTGGGTAGTTAAAATAATTGATTTTTCGAGTGGGACCACAACTCGGCTCCAAAGCGCCCACTTCCGGGTTTAATGGAGGCGCGTTTGGATGCATGCGCGTAACCTCTTCGGCTCAATCGAGTCCCTAATTGGTTCAGGCGGGCGGGTAGTTCTCGGAGAAATTAACTCAGAGTCATTTTGAGATGGTAATTAAATCTTTTTAAATTGATTTTCACCCAGCTTTAAATTTAACGCCTCCAGAGTGGCTGTCCCAGGGCTCGTGAATCTCGCCAGTGAAACATAAGAACATAAGAACATAAGAAATAGGAGCAGGAGTAGGCCAATCGGCCCCTCGAGCCTGCTCCGCCATTCAATAAGATCATGGCTGATCTGATCCTAACCTCAAATCTAAATTGATGTCCAATTTCCTGCCCGCTCCCCGTAACCCCTAATTCCCTTTACTTCTAGGAAACTGTCTATTTCCGTTTTAAATTTATTCAATGATGTAGCTTCCACAGCTTCCTGGGGCAGCAAATTCCACAGACCTACTACCCTCTGAGTGAAGAAGTTTCTACTCATCTCAGTTTTGAAAGAGCAGCCCCTTATTCTAAGATTATGCCCCCTAGTTCTATTTTCACCCATCCTTGGGAACATCCTTACCGCATCCACCCGATCAAGCCCCTTAACAATCTTATATGTTTCAATAAGATCGCCTCTCATTCTTCTGAACTCCAATGAGTAGAGTCCCAATCTACTCAACCTCTCCTCATATGTCCACCCCCTCATCCCCGGGATTAACCGAGTGAACCTTCTTTGTACTGCCTCGAGAGCAAGTATGTCTTTTCTTAAGTATGGACACCAAAACTGTATGCAGTATTCCAGGTACGGTCTCACCAATACCTTATATAACTGCAGCAATACCTCCCTGTTTTTATATTTTATCCCCCTAGCAATAAAAGCCAACATTCCGTTGGCCTTCTTGATCACCTGCTGCACCTGCAAACTAACTTTTTGATTTTCTTGCACTAGGACCCCCAGATCCCTTTGTACTGCAGTACTTTCCAGTTTCTCGCCATTAAGATAATAACTTGCTCTCCGATTTTTCCTGCCAAAGTGCATAACCTCACATTTTCCAATATTGTATTGCATCTGCCAAATCTCCGCCCACTCACCCAGCCTGTCTATATCCCCTTGTAGGTTTTTTATGTCCTCCTCACTCTCTACTTTCCCTCCTATCTTTGTATCATCTGCAAACTTTGATATGTTACACTCGGTCCCCTCCTCCAAATCGTTAATATAGATTGTAAAGAGTTGGGGACCCAGCACCGACCCCTGCGGAACACCACTGGCTACAGGTTGCCAGTCCGAGAATGTATCATTTATCCCAACTCTCTGCTTCCTGTTAGATAACCAATCCTCCACCCATGCCAGAATATTACCCCCAATCCAGTGATTCTTTATCTTGAGCAATAATCTTTTATGTGGCACCTTGTCGAATGCCTTCTGGAAGTCCAAATACACTACGTCCACTGGTTCCCCTTTATCCACCCTGTACGTTATATCGTCAAAGAACTCAAGCAAATTTGTCAGACATGACTTCCCCTTCGTAAAGCCATGCTGACAAAAGGAGGTGAGAAGTGCCAGATCATGAGGTAAGTGACTTTATTGCATTGCTTGTGGGTGAGGAGGAGCAGGAGTGTTTCCTCCAGGCCCAAGAAACTTACCTGCCATGATCAGACCCCCACAACCGGCTGACCCGTCCCCCTCCCCGGATGTCCGAGACCGCCCCCCCGCCCAATGTCCAAAACCCCACTCCCCCTGATGTCCAAGACTCCCCTCGGTGTCTGAGATCCCGTCCAAAGTCCGAGACCGCTCCCCACCCCCATGTCTGGGACCACCCAATGTCCGAGACTCCCCCCACCAGTGTCCAAGACCCCTCCGATGTCCGAGGCCCCCCTGATGTCCAGGACCCCCCCTCCCTGATGTCCGAGACACCACCCCCCCCCCCCGGCGTCTGAGAGTCTGAGACACCCCCTGATATCCGAGAAACCCCTCGATGTCCGAGACTCACCCCCCCCCCCCACCCCGATGTCCAGGACCTCCCATGATGTCCGACCCCAAGCCTTAACTGCACAAATATAATTATAAACATTTACCCACCTTCCAGTCCTCCAGCATCTGCTGTAGCAATCTCCCTCCTAAGTATCCATTCCCCAGCTGCTTGCCCACCTGGCAGGCAGTCAGCCTGTCAATCAAGCTGGCTATCGGGCAAGAAACCTTTTGAAAAATTTTAAAGCAGGACCTACGATTAAATTCAGTAGGACCTGCAGGAAACCCCTACTTCTGGGTTTTCCATTCGCAAACCCCCCACCTGCTCTCTTCCCGAATCTAAGTTAATATCGAGATCTATGTGTCAAATATGTTCTACAGAATAATTCGATTATATTGCCACATTGTAGATAAGTAGTAGATAAGCACACATTAGAACTTTATACATCAATGTCAACACATGTACCATGAAATTGTATTCTAAGTATATAAATGTAAAGCATGCAGAATGTAATTTAACACCAGCATGGTCGGTATAGAACAATTGTAAACAATTTTACAACACCAAGTTATAGAACAAGACAATCTATTTTGGAATACTGATTACAAGGGATTTTAGTCGACTTAATGGTCAACATGTGAAAACACTGTGGAGTAGTTATTATTATCCAGGCAGCTATTGTAGTTATAGAAGCTTCCTGAACTTCCCAGAACTAAACTGGGGATGGCCCATCATTGCTCTGATTCCCAATGCATCTTAATCAATGCCATCCCTTTGTTAGAACACAAAGGATACGTGACAATTCCAAGACAGTTAACTTTCTGTAAACCTCATGCTTTGGTTTCTGCATGAAATAATAGTGTTCTAACTTACAGCTCATCTAATCTCTTGCCTTTAGATGAAATCAAATTATTTATTAAAACTTTTTCTTTTTTTGGCCACCACATAAAATGGGATATCTCTCACAGGGCCTGACATGAAGGAAGGTGGAGGTCACTTTAATGGTATCAGCAATGCAATTATCGATGTCCTCATTGCCAACTATTGGCCTTAGTATGTATTTCAAAGAACAGCCTAGTTCCTATACAGTTGTTGCCAAGCAAGCAAGCTGTGTGTTCAATCAGTGCCTATTAGATATAAGCAATTTCTACTGAACAGTCCAACTGTAGCACAGCCTTTCCCCCTCTCCCCAATCTACGCTGACATCACCAATTAGGCCTGTACTTATTATATGTTCTGTTTTGGGGCAACTGAATCCCACTCAACTGGTTCATCAACCAAAACTCAAAGAAGACCAAGAACAGAGCACAAACTCATACCCAGACTGCAGATCTGCCAAGTTCTTCCGATAGGCGGTGACAATTTAGAAATGTGGTCTATTTTAATGTATGTCATTCTTAGAGATAGGGGCCTAGAAATTCAATTGCACACTCATTTTACAGGTGTGTGTATAATATTTAACAGGAATAATTAAGAACCACCCCTTAATGCTACACTTTTGCGCATGTTTACATATCCTACGAAGTGGATCCCCAGCTTGGGAGGTGGGAAGCTGATGAGGATCCATTGAGGACACTTGAGAAGGCCGTGGTGGCCAACTTCGAGCAGCTCTGGGTCTTGAGGGCCCAGCTGCAGACTGCAGCATCTAGGTGTGAGTCAGGGTAGCCTGGCCCAGCTGGCTGTGTGGCACTAACATGGGCAATAGTGGAGTTGGTGGTGGGGAAGCAGGCATGCAGTCATCCTGAGAGCGAAAAGCAGGTGCCTCTCCCTTGGAGCCAACGCCAGTCTCCTGGAACTGTGCCTCCGCACTCTATGGCTCTGCGCGAGAACAGAGTAGGAAAGATTAGATGCTCTGGAAGCCTCTGTCAACACTGGGCCCCAGAACCAGGATGGCAACCACCTGAGGTTGCATAGCAGCAGTGTGAGCTGCCATGAAAGTTTTCAGAGCTGTCAGCAGAGGCTCCCTCACTGTGGGCACCATTGTTGTGTCCATGGAACTGATCACTCATTCCATGTTGGACAGAATGGTCTCCATACTCTGCAAAAAAGTTGGAGCTGGACTGCTCCATGCTCTGAACTATTGGACGCAAGCTCGCTGGCAGTCTGCACAGTGCACAAAATGTTCCCTGGTGTATTCCCATCAGTCTTCTTCAGTAGCCTGGGCCCTCGAAATCTGCATCTGATCCTGCTGCTGCAGAGACAGCATGTGATGGCACTCTCCAGCAAGCCGGCACCTCTGGCATCCTATCCCCCTGCCCTAGCTCCTGCACACTTGTAGCCGGTGATTCTCCACCTGAAAACCTATCTTCTAGCCTAGCCTCCAAAGTATACATGGTGCCTGTCTCTGAGCTGCTGCCTTCTAGGGTCAGATAGAGTGATGCTGCATCTTTAGGAAGATTGACCTCCTCTTTCTGAAGTGACAGAGGGGTGTCCACATTTTCAGCATCTGCAATGAAAGAGAAAGACAAGGATTAGCTTTTAGAGTAAAGGAAGACCAGAGAGAGACGTGGCTGGTGAAAGAAACTGCAGTTTGTCATGCAGAGTGTGTAGGATGAGATAGAAGTAAGACGAGAAAAAGAGAATAAGGTGTGAAGAAACCCTACGTGACATCTCCTCCAGTATTGCCACTCACCACAGCCATGATGGCCACAGGGGAGAGGATGTGATAGTGGGCTCATTCTCCTCCAGTCGTAGCTTCCTCTTGCAAGTTGTGCACGCCAATCTTTTTCAAAAGAGCAGGTAGTGTGTTAGTGATATCCTTGTGAGGTTTTTAGAGACTGTGCCTGTCATGATAGAATAGTTCATGTGTAGTGCGTAAGATGTGAGGTGTGGGGACATGAGTGTTGCAATAAGTGGTGAGAATCAGAAGTGCAGAGTGTGTGTGAGATGGAGGAGACGGAGGTACAGTGATTGTAGGAGAGTGAAGAGAAGCAGGGAAGGGGAGTGTTGTGAATAGTGAGGCTACAGGTGTGAGAAGTAAGAGAGCAGGATTCTTACCTTGATCACACTGGTGAGATCATTGAACATTTTGTTAAATTGCAGCCATGTCCTGGGAGCTATGCTCCTGACATTAGCCTTCTCAGCGACCTCTTCCCACTAGCAGCAGGGATGTTGCCTGGAAGGCTTTCTGTCTCCTGAGAGAGCTTTCTGCCCCCATCTAATCTCCCTCCTCCTGTCCACCACCTGGACCATGGCCCTCAACGCTGCATCAGAAAACCTGGGTGGCCTCTCTAGACCTATTGCAGCCATTTTTTCACTTGTGAAGTTTCCTTGCTGTCTACAGCCAGAGTGCACCTCACCTTTAAGAGGTGCTGGCTTCTTTTAAGTGGCATCAGTCAAGCCCAATTTCTCATCCCACCAAACAGGCCCCCAGCCAATGAATAGTGTGGGTAGCTTTGGCCACATGCCTGATTTATGATAACGAGCTGACAGCAACAAATTCACATGCAGTCATGTGGACAGGCATGAGCAGCATACGCCCTGCCCCCTATGCACCCATTTCTGGGGACAATCATTCCTAGAATTTCTCCTGTGTTTGTCAATGACTGGGTCATTCTCTGTCTACTACAAACACATGAACATATGAAGTTGATGGGCAGGAAAAGACCAGCTGGTCCTTCAAGCCTGCCCCACACCATAGTGGCCAGACCATCATGGCTAAACATTTTTCCCCACACCCCCAACCCCCACCCATAGCCATCTAATCTCCTGGGAGAGGAAAAAAAACAGAGAAAAATCCCAGGGCCAATAAGGGAAAAATACTCTGGAAAATTCCTCTCTGACCCTCTCAAGTGATCAAAACCAATCCAGGAGATGACGTTTAATCTATAGACACTTACCTTCTATATGATGCAATCTCTGCCCTAGCCAGGAACTGGTCCAGCTCCCTCTCGAAGATGTGCAGAGAGTCAGCACCCACCACACCAACCAGCAATTTATTCCAGAGGCTCACAATTGTCTGGGAAAAAAAGAACCACCTAACATTCAGTCTAATCCCACTCTTACATAGTTTAAACTCGTGTCCTCTGGTCCTTCCCAATCTGTTAAACTGGAATAACCTATCAATAGGGATGCTATCCAGCCCTTTAATTATTTTATAGATCTCTATCAGGTCACCTCTAAGTCCACGTTGCTTTAAAGTAAATAGACCAAGATTCTTGAGCCTATCTGAGTAGCTGACGTTCTTTAAGCTAGGAATCATTCTTGTACCTCTCCTCTGAACCTTTTCCAAGACCACTATAACACCCACCATGTGGTGAAAACTAGACACAGTACTCTAGATGCGCTCTGACCAGCAACCTGCATAGTGTCAAAATGGTGTCCTTTAATTTACTGTATGTCAAATGTTGGGTATAGCTGATCTGGGACTTCCTGTTGTTTTCTTGTATTTGCTGTGGCCTGAACTATCAGCTGGGCAACAAATGGTTAATCATGGCACACTTTACATTCTGGAAATCCTATTATATATGATAGTACTTTAACTTTGTTATCTCTAACATTGAGTCATGGACTCAATTTGTTTTTTGGACATGAATCCTGGCTGCTCCTGTTCCAAACAGGCATATATTATAATCTGTTACGGCCCTGAGGAATGCTGGAGCTTTGAACATACAATAGCACTTTCTTCTCCCATTTTATTGCTTGCTTTATAACATCATCAAAGGTCTTGGTAACATGACTGCATGATTGGTGGCACCAGTTCTGACATAGTTCTCAGTCAGTTTTGGAGTGAGATGGCACAATGTTTTTAGCACTTAGCCACTGCAATGCAAGATCTTTTCCATCTGCAGCTCATTACATTCTGTTAAGTGCAGTCCAGTAGAATATCATTCCAAATACACACAGCTTAATGAATCTTTGTTACATTTGTCAGGTTTCTCTGCATGAACAAATCATGCAGAACTTTTACAGATGAATAAGTTCTATATCATTGTGTTTAGCAAGTAAGCTGGCTTTCACCTTTAAACAAAATCAGGAAAAGATATAGCTGCTTTCAAATTGTGACTGTAGACTAGCCATAACCAACGAACAGCTGTAGTAAATACTGCAGCTGAATAATTTACTTAAATCACCTATAAAAATATATACATTGTCAAACATGTATAAATGTAATATCTCACAGAGCGACAGTGCTAATTAATTTGAACTGAGTACGCCTCATTACTTGGTTTCAACAACTCTCAGGGAGACAGGGAGATAGGAAACTGAAACACAGATATTAAAAGATGGTTCAGTAAAGCATAGAGGACAGAAAATAGGATAACAGTAGCATTAGGGGCCAACATTTGAACATAAATGATTTATTTTCCTGACTGTGCTGTTTTAATGGCTACAACAGTGACTTGCCTTCATAGAGCACCTTTAACGCAGATAGTCATCTCTAAGCACTTCGCAGAGGCATAATCAAAAAAATGGAAGTTAAGCCAAAGAAGAACATATTAAAAGGATGATCAAATACTTGAACAAAGAAATGGGTTTTAAGGAGGGTATTAAAGCATGAGAGGGAGGTGGAGAAGTGGAGAGAGACAATTCCAGAGCATGGGGCCTAGGCAGCTGAAGGCATGACCGCTAATGGTGGGGTGAAGAAAGGGACGATAGACAAGTGCCAGAGTCAGAGGAATAGAGAGTTCAGGGGGTGTGGGTTGTAGGGTTTGAGGACGTTACAGAGATAGGTAGGGCAAGGCCATGAAGGGATTTAAACACTGGGATGAGAATTTTAAATTTAAGGCATTGGGGAACTGGAAGCCAATTTAGGTCAGCGAGGACAGGGGTGATTTGCAAGCGGGATTTGGTGCGGGATAAGATACCAGCAGCAGAGGCTTGGTTTGTATTTAACAAATCATTTGTTGTTTCTATACTTTTCTTGTAATATTCATTCCTGCATGACAGGAATACGCAAAAAAAAACTACAAAGTGACCATAGGAAAAAACACAAATCTATTCTGGTCTATAAGGAAAAAGTTTGATCTCGATCTGAGAGCTCTGAAAACAGCACAGGAAAGATGCCTGCAGATTAGGTGATCACTTTGCTGAACATCTCTGTTCTGTTAACTAGTTTGACCCCAGGCTTCATGTGGCTTTCTACTTTACCCCCCCCCCCACCTCCCAATCGCTTTCTGGCCTCTCTATCCTGGGCCTCCTACAATATTCCTATGAATCTTAATGCAAGTGTCAAGAGCAATATCTCATGTTTTCCTAGGCACCGTGCAACCCTCTGCTCTGAACATTGACTTTAGTAACTTGAGACTTCAGCTATGTCCTCATTTTCAAACCTGTTTTAATTTTGCATCTGACCCCCAGGTTTTCCATGCTTTTCATCTCTCTCATTTTATTGCATTTCCTCAGGCCTGCCACTTTCTTAGCTATTTACACACCTTTTGTCCATTTAATGTATTAATGTTTCTTACTTGACCGAAACAACTTGTTACATTGTTCTCACCCACGATTCCTCTTTTTGTTCCTGGGTTTGTTTGTATATATATAAAAAATCTCCTTCCTCTCATTTTTCTGCTTGTATCATTATGCCTGTATTTTTTCAGTTCTGAAGAAGGGATCTCATCCAAAACTTTAACTTATCTGTTCTCCCACAAGTACTGAGTGACCTGCTGTGTGTTTCCAGCATTTTCTGTTTTTGTTTCCAGCATCCGAAGATGATTGCATCACTTTTGAAGAGTTAGTCATCCATTGTGCACTGGCAATGTTCACTGCAATGACCCAGCATGGAACCAAGATATGTGGTATTGCATGTGCTATTGTCTAACAGGTATTCTATTCTATTTCTTATTCTTTACTAAAATATCATTATATTTTAATTGGCCCCATTCTGTTAACTATCTTTCACTCATGTACTGTAAAATTTTATGGTTCTATATGGGAGTAAATGGGTAGCTCTATGTGAGTATACCACAGTGAATCCAGAAAAAAAAAGCAATAATAATAAGGAAAAATAAAGTTGAAAATCGAAGGGGAAAGGCTAATTGTGATTTGTCCCTAGCCCAGGCATTCAATAAACTTTAGCCAACAGATGGTGAAGCTTAAGGACGATGAAATTGGTTAAGGCCACTAGCGCAAAATGGGCTCGTTTTACACCATGCCCCACTTACTTTTCTATTGACTTTGATCGTGTGTGATGGGCTGCCGATTCGCGGTGAGCCCATTGCTGCTGCTGGCGTAGACCAGCTTCACCCCCATGATCTGCTCACAAGGAAAATGTCCCAAATGGTGACTGTGGTAAGTCACTTGGGAGGTTTAAAATGTTAATTCACGCCGTAACTTTTACAATAGTGTGAGATGATAATTAGTGTTCTGTCTAGTCAGTACATTAAATTTACAAAAAGCTACATGCCAAGGATGTTATTATAAAATATGATAAAACTAGCTTTGCCATTCTCACTGAGCCAGTATTAACAAAATGCACTGAGCTCATTTTGAACTGTCTTCTTAAACCACTCGCATACATGTTGTACATTTAATTTATGAAAGTTGTCTCATACATAAAATGAAAAGTACATGACAGTGTATTTTCTGAATCTATATCTCAAAATGCTAGATTTACCCTTTATAAAGGATTTCTTTTACAATTCCTCTGCAGTGTCTATCTGGTGACTATTTAACTGGCCCTCAATTTTACGAGTTCATCTATTCAAGTCATGAGTACCAATACATTCAGAAATATAAAGGAGAAAGGTGCTTTCATGGGTCAGCTCTTGTCTCTACAGCTTGTAAGTTCAATAATACTGGTAGTTTTGTTTCTGAACAAAGTGGTTGCATGCCTGTCAATTACCATCCAGTGAGACCTCAGACATTTGCAAATAGAAAATCCACAGTAAGATGGTGCTTGAAGTGCGGGTCAGCTCCTTACAGATAACGACTCCAACAGTCAAATCAAATGATTATTAAATAAACCCAACCATTAAAATTGAACAAAAAAAACAAATTGATGTAGGTAGGAAACCTACATGTAGGTACAGCCTTGGTCCAAACATGGACAAAAGAGCTGAATTCCAGAGGTGAGGTGAGAGTGACTGCCCTCGACATCAAGGCAGCATTTGACCGAGTGTGGCACCAAGGAGCCCTAGTAAAATTGAAGTCAATGGGAATCAGGGGGGAAACTTTCCAGTGGCTGGAGTCATACTGAGCACAAAGGAAGATGGTAGTGGGTGTTGGAGGCCAATCATCTCAGCCCCAGGACATTACTGCAGGAGTTCCTCAGGGCAGTGTCCTAGGCCCAACCATCTTCAGCTGCTTCATCAATGACCTTCCCTCCATCATAAGGTCAGAATTTGGGATGTTCGCTGATGATTGCACAATGTTCAGTTCCATTTGCAACCTTCAGATAATGAAGCAGTCCGAGCCCGCATGCAGAAAGACCTGGACAACATCCAGGCTTGGGCTCATAAGTGGCAAGTAACATTCGCGCCAGACAAGTGCCAGGCAATGACCATCTCCAACAAGAGAGAGTCTAACCACCTCCCCTTGACATTCAATGGCATTACCATCGCCAAATCCCCCACCATCAACATCCTGGGGGTCACCATTGACCAGAAACTTAACTGGACCAGCCATTTAAATACTGTGGCTACAACAGCAGGTCAGAGGCTGGGTATTCTGCGGCAAGTGACTCACCTCCTGACTTCCCAAAGCCTTTCCACCATCTACAAGGCACAAGTCAGAAGTGTGATGGAATACTCTCCACTTGCCTGGATGAGTGCAGTTCCAACAACACTCTAGAAGCTCGACACCATCCAGGCCAATGCAGCCCGCTTGATTGGCACCCCAACCACCACCCTAAACATTCACTCCCTTCACCACCGGCGCACTGTGGCTGCAGTGTGTACCATCCACAGGATGCACTGCAGCAACTCGCCAAGGTTTCTTCAACAGCACCTCCCAAACCCGCGACCTCTACCACCTAGAAGGACAAGAGCAGCAGGCACATGGGAACAACACCACCTACACTTTCCCCTCCAAGTCACACACCATCCCGACTTGGAAATATATCGCCGTTCCTTCATCGTCGCTGGGTCAAAATCCTGGAACTCCCTTCCTAACAGCATTGTGGGAGAACCACAACCACACGGACTGCAGCGGTTCAAGAAGGCAGCTCACCACCACCTCCTCAAGGGCAATTAGGGATGGGGAATAAATGCTGGCCTCGCCAGCGACACCCACATCCCATGAACGAATAAAAAAAAAAGGAAAAGGGCGATATAGGAACAGGAATGGGCACTCAGCCCCTCGAGCCTGTTCTGCCATTCAATTAGATCATACCTCAACTCCATCTACCCTCCTTTGTTCCATATCTCTTGATATCCTTACGGTATAAAGGATGGAAGTGACAAAAAGATATTGATCAAAATCAAAATCATAATCAAATCGGAGGATTAAAAAATTGAAATAAAAGGTAGGTAGCTAATAGTTTATATTAAGGAAAAAAACACAAATAACCATGAATGCAGCCTTTAGATTAGAGGTTTGATGATTTTCACACAATACTCCTCCATCTTTTAGCTTATGAATTCATAAATCTAATGAAAAAAGTTTTTAAAAACAAAGGATGAATAATATTGTACTAATCTATTTCAAACTTGAGACACACTAGGGCCAATTTTTAGGGCCTCTGCCCAGAAGGAAGGGGCAATAGCAGATACAAAATGGAGGTGCACCATTTACCGCCTGGTTTCTGATCCCCATATGGTTGCCATCATTTCTGATCCATGATGGAAACAGGTAGCCGGAGCTCCCATCTGTTTCAAGCAGGAACCTATTTTAAAATACAAATTGGGATCCTATGCCAGTTGTAGGACCCCAATGCAACTTTGAGGTACTAATGGGAAGAGCCGCACTCACTCCACCCATTGGCACTTGGCATTAAGTGGCTTAGCCTCTCCTGGCACCACAAGAATCTTCTGACCATCTACTGGCCCAACAGTACCCTCCTCTCCGTGTTTGCGTCCTCCACCCTTTAAAATGAAGCAACCGACTCGGCTCCGAGGAGGAGTCACTGGAATTCTCACCCCTTCCCCTGACTAGTCACTGGTCAAGTGCCCACAGCTTGCTGGCATTATTCGACTTTCATGCCCCTCCTGGCCCATCAAAATTCCGTGCCACAGCTTTTCTGGGTGTGTTTTCCAAGTGGCCTGCAGTGGGCCTTGTAAGGAATCCTGGTTAGGCTGCTCAATTCTTGGCACAAAAGGCATAGGACCCTAGTAGCATAATAAAAAGTCTTCTGCCTGAAGCAGGTGGGTGCATTGAACATCAATTTTCAGGATGGGTTAAAAAATGGTGGTGGCTGCAGCAGCAGCAGTGAGAATGGGCAGTAAATGCTGCATTGTAATTTTCAGAGTGCTACCGCCCCCATTCCTGCCCAGCGGAGACCCTGAAAATTGACCCAATTGATTGTGGATGGTCATTTTGAACTAGCAGTACAAAAGTGGCCACTGTGCTCTGTTGTATATCTGTGTTTGAGAATGGTAGGGAATTATGAGAATTATTTTTTGCATGGTTAACAATAATACATTATATCAAGCTGAAAAACTATGTTGAAATTCTTCTTCGGTTTTAAACAGGGTTACCCACTCTGGTTGGATACATTCCAAGAGGCTTCAACACATAACTTGCCGCTTCCAATTGCCTCACTGCCATGATCCCGCCATTGTTTGCCTGACATGTCCATTCTCGCAGCGCACCAATATTTTTATAACTAATAAACAAAAGTGTTTAAAGAAAATAAAAAGAACACAGAATTTTTGTTTGAATGCCGCTATGATTTTTCACCTGGGTTGCTTGCAGCCGCATCCGGGAGATTAATCTTAACTTACTGGAGACTCCAGGACAGTCCTGGGGTGGGAGTTAGCAGCTCTATCGATTTATGATGAATCTGTCCAAAAAATAAACTTTTGACTAGTTTTGGCGAGGAGTATGATTAGCTGCAATAAATTGCTTCAAGAAAGAATGGGTCATTGAATCCGTATAAAAGAGAAGAATGTCAAATTAAATCCTGATGAGAAATGAGAACATTATTAGGCAGCTCAGTGAAAAATGACAGCGTAGCAGCAAGTCTCTGTAAGAAAAAAGAAGTCCGCTGGAGCATCACTGTAAAGAAGGAAAGCATCACAGTGAACAGATGCGACAGAAGAGCCTCAGTGAATCTCGAACAGGAGTGTCACCATGAATAAATGAGAAAAACTTGAGTATTAATATTTCAATTATTCACTGTGATAAATTATAATGACATAGTGAATCCCTTAAAAAAAATTACTTTTGTGATGGCCACTACATTTAGCAATAAAGGAGGAATAGAACTTGGGATCGACACTTACCAGAAAAGATTTCCCCTGAGAGAGAAACAGAACGACCAATTGAAGTTTCTTATTCTAAGGATAGCAAGTTTATTTTGAAAGCTTCTACTGTAAAAGTACACAAAGATTTCTCCTTAACTGAGAGAAGTGAATAATCAGAAGTAAAGCCTCAAGTCAGAGAACATTCTGAAATATATCCATATTCCAGAAGTCAATGTAAATAAAAGGACATTAACCAAATATCATGAGTGTTATTCAGCCCTGACATATTACTGATCAAGGATTATATGCCCATGGACACAACAGGACCGGGAGTTACGCAGTATTAAAGTTTTGATATCTATGCCTATATTTATCTTTACAATCTTCAATCTCTTTCAAAACCAGATATCCCATCCCACTCATTTTAAAGAACTTAATATAAAACATTAATTATATTTGGTAAGAATCTTTGCCTGCATCTACTATTATATATTTTTGTGCATGTATGGATGTGTGTTGGGGGGCAATTCTTCAGATATCTAGCCTTATTTGAGGCAAACTAATTTTGTACCCTCTAGTCCAATGACCGAGCTTCCGTTTAAATAACCTATTCACACCCATACCATCTGAGGCTTACTTAATTTTAAAGACAAGGAACATGTCCCCTCTCAGTGTATTTGTTTTCACCAGTGACAGAAAATCTAATTCCATTGATAAAGCTTCAGAATTTAATGTTTTGATTCCCAGAATCACTTTTGTTGCTTTTCTTTTAAATCAAAATCTCTGATTTCTTTTTCTAACCGGTGGGGAGTTGTGGGAGGAGAGTGGGGTTGATTTGCTCTGTTCACTATTTGCCTAGACACTTTGCTGGATCTTCAGATTTGCACTCACTCTGATATTCTCTGGTCAATATCTTCTATTGTACACATCACATTTTGCAAGTCCACTCCTCAAGCAAAAAAATAAACAACTTGACTGCTGAATTAGCTGACACGGGCCTTCGAAATGCATTTTGGAATAATAGTGCACAAATCCTCAACAACACCTTCATCTGAAATTTCTCCCCCTGCTATTTTATGAATTAACATTTCCAATAAAATCGCAAAGTGAGGAATTTCAGACAAACATATTAAGCTTGTGTATACAATCATCGCACAGCATGATTTCAGAAACAAAAAAGGGCTCAATTTTGAAATGGTGACGGGTTGGCAGTGAGGGGGTGAAGGTGCGCGTGGCAAACCCGCAGAAACAAAACTTACCTTTTCCGACGCGATCGCATCGTGATTGACGATGATTAACGTGCTCTCCGGGTTTTGTGCCCGGCGGCCAACCCGATTGACAGGCTGGCTGCCGTCAGGAGCAGCAACGCGAGGAGGGCGGGGAGAGAAAGAGAGGGAGCGAGACGTCATCTGGCACTGGAACGGAAGAGTGGGGGGAGATTGGAGAGGGAGGCATCGGACATTGGAGCAGGGTGGAAAGGTAGGTTGATTTTGTGTTTTAACCTCCTGCAATGGTTTTTGATGTACTTTATTTCATTTCTTTTTCCCTGATCCGGCCCTTCATCCTGGTTTCACCTGAATCAGAAGCGGTGGGCAAGCCGCCGAGGTAAGTTAAAAATCGTTCTAACCACGTAATCTGTCACAAGTATAGTGCCCTAAGTACCTCAATGAGGTACATTTGGCTCTTTAACTATTAAACATTAAAGCCGGCAGGACTTCCGGTTTCGGGACGCCCGCGCGCACACAGGTGCGTCTGTGGGGAAGTTTGCTACATCTCCAGCGGTTAACCATTACTTTTAGGTAGCTTAAGTTAAGAGTCTGAAAATGATGCTTAAATGAAGTAAATGTTAAACTAATAAGGTTTCCCATTTGTCAGGACAGTTTCAGTATTATTTGAATGCCCTGGGTTTCAGAGATTAACAGTTCAGTGAATCTTAATAGTCCTTTTGAATCTTCTAAATGTATGTATCCTGATTAGATAAAGCTGACTAGTGACAAACAAAACTTAAACAATCCATTCCAAAACCACACAGTACAGCCTTGTGCCAAAATTAACACGTATTTCTAAAGAGCAGAGACAGGAATCGGTATCTATAAAATTACTTTACACTTACAATGATCTTAAAATACACCATACTTTCATTTTTGGATTTACTTATTTGTTAGATTTTTGATTGAATCAAATCAGACCCATAAAATAGTGGATAAATGGTTAATACTTCTCTTTCACATAAAATAGCATTTCTTCTTATGTAAATTTATTGATAGAATTTTGTACAAGAATATTGTGAGGAAATCAGTGGATTTTGGATGGATTGCATTTAACCTTCCTATTCTTCCAGGCAATAGAAACTGTTGCATCCAAAATCTATTATTTTTCTGACAAAGATATAGGGATATATTCTCAAAGATCTTCTCTTTTATATTTCCATGTACAATACTTCATTTTCACCAATTAAAGTAGACATTCCTTGAATATACGGAGAAGGTTTTTTTTCTGAAGTTGATCCTTAGTGTTGAACTGATTTGGTTTCCGCAGTACGCTGGTGGGAGTGGGACGGGGGAGGGGATGGGAGTGGGGGGATGGTGAGACTGCTCGTTCAATGAATACATCATTTGAGGAAGCATTCAAGCATGAGGTGAACTAGAGCACAGCCTGTTGCTTCAGGTCCGGTGACTTTCTGCCAAATGATCCGTTGGGCTTTCCACATCTCATTCGAAGCACAATTGCAATATTTACAGGTCCATGATCTTATCTGCTGCAATGAGTGGTTCGACTTTTTGTTTATGCCAATGGGATTACAAAGTCCATGAATATGAATTGATTCAGGTTAGACATTTTGGTGACAAAGTTGGAAATCCTTAATAGGAAAAAAAAGTCAAAGAAACTTAGCACATTCATCTTTATTGTATTCGCCCTACCTCTGAAGTGATAAGGACAGATTATGACAGATTAATGGAGGAATAAGGGTTGGCAAGTTGATTTCTGGTACAAGGGGGTGAGTTTATGGGAACCGTTATGCCCAGTCATCTGAAGCTAGCCCCTGACCATGCAAAAGAATGCGACTTGTATGTGCTTAAAGGCTGCCTCCATTCTGGTCATGCCATACATTTTAGAAAAGTGGATCTTGTGCCCTGAGAGCCACCCAAAATGTCTGATATTTTGAAAGATGCTGGGGTGTGCGGTGATTGGATTGATTATGTATATCATTGGCATTTTGGACATGGAGAATGGAAGGAGAGATGGGGGCAACCCTGTATGATCCCCTCAACATAGACGGAAGGCGGGGGAGCTGAGGTCACAGTTATAAATTTGCTCTTCTCCATTCCACTGCCTTTTCTATATGTAGAGAAAGAGTGTTGGTGTTGTCATAATAGTACCACATTGAATAGCCACTTGGTGTTATCTCTTTGTAAAAAGCCCATTTGACCTGCTTGGACCAGGGATAACTTTAGCCAACCTGAAGCTAGCATCTTGGCCATAATATATTCTGGTCAATGTTAAGATGAGATATTGGTCATTATGATATGCATTGGATGGATTCTTTGCCTTTTAATGTATTAGTGTTATTGTTGCCGTCTTGTTGATATCAGAGGTTGCTCATTTCCAGCATATGGTGGAAGAGTTTCAATTGGAGAGGATTTATGAAGCTGGTTCCTTTGGGTAGGTAATAGACCACAAATATGCCTCAAGCGCCTTCAGCTCCCAAAACAAGAGGGGAGACATAGGTCCCTATATTTACTTGGAGCCGGGAAGACAGCGGTGGGGACGGGGGGGAGGGGACTTCTCGGATGCAAAACCTGGAAGTGAAGTTAACAGGTCGGATTCTGCGATCGCAACTTAATTGAAGGATTACATTTCTTCTTCCGGGTTTCGTGTGTCCAAGCTGCACAGCGACCATTATGCACACCCACATGATGCGATCGGAAGTCTACTGTTTAAAGGGCCAATGCAAAAATGGAATTTGGAGGAGACAGGAGGAAGTTAAGCATGGATTCACAAAGAGCAAGGCCAGCACCCAGATTCACCAATGCTTCCCTTGAAGTACTGCTGGATGTAATGAGGAGCAGAAAGGAAATAATTTACCCCAGCAATGGGAGGATGAAACCTAGTTCTGTTACCAAGAAGGCGTGGCTGGAGGTGGCTGAGGGGGTGAGCAGCAGGAGCCTTGCTGCCCATTCTTGGATGCAGTGCAGGAAGCTGTTTAATGACCTAACCAGGTCAGGAAAAGTGAGTATAATTGCTGATTCATCTACATCCTGTGGTGCACAACACCGCCCCCCCCCTCCCCACTCTGTCTTGCCAAGCGTATTCCATTACGTCACACCTCACACCCACTTAAGTTTCAGCAGCACCCATACTTCACTTTCTATGCGCTTCCTCACCTCCCCATGTATCCATCCACCGCTGCCACTCACCCCAATTCTTATTCAATGTGATGCATCTGTCTGATTAGTCACCCTCACCCCATGCACTACATCCATCGGGTGAACGCGCGACCTTCAGTCACTCACAGGTCTGTTCTTTCGCCCCTAGTAGGAGAATAGTACGCAAAACACAAGGGAGAGGGAGAGGACTGGACGTGGCCCTCCACAAATAGTGCAGCTCACTGATGCGGAGGAGGACGCCATGGAGATAAATGGCACATCTGCATCCCTCTCAATTGAAGCTGGAAAGACTGGGAACTCACAGATGCCTTTGTGACAGAATTTGACTGAACTATGAGAAACCTTATTATGGTGGTTGGCAAGATTGTTACTTTGCCATGACTATTTCATATTGCTTTCTTTTGTCTTCCATAGCCTTCATGAGTATAAGAAGAATTTGTGCAGATGTGTGACAATGATCCCTCAGAGAACCTCGTTCCCTCCGAGGGTGCACCGTCACAGGACATACAGCCATGCACCAGCGCAAATACTCGCACTTCGGTAGGTCCTGTTAGATAGATAGTTGGGTTTTCACCTGGTAATTCACAACTCACAAGTGAGCATGAGCAGACACTGGTGGCAGGGGCAACTGTGGAGAGTCCTCATTGGAGGGCACACTCCTCTCCAAGCTCTGCTCAGCTGGACACAGATGCTGAACTCCGGCGGCCATTGTTGAGAATGAGAATGATTGAGGTACAGCTGCAACTTTGCAAGGTACTGGCAAACATGCCATGTACACTCTCCACAATAGCGGAGACGACGGACGAGTCCAACTCCAACAGTAATGGACTGTTTTCCCAGGTAATTGCGAGAATGTCTGCCACGGAGAGAGTGGTTGCCTCCATGGAGCTTCAAGCATGACTCACAAATGAGTCTATGCAGGCCATGACCACAGCCATGCAGGACATGTCTGCTGCCTTAAACAGAATGACAGATACGTTAGCCGTGGCCTTACAACGCGTCACTGATCTGCACCAAGCTGCTCCCCAGCAGAGTGGTAGGAGTGATATGGCACTGGCCCAGGAGAGGGATGATGGCAAAAGGGGACATGGAAGTGGGAACTACACTCAAAGCGCTCCCATGTCTCACCCGTTGGCCACCGCCAACCAGTACCCGACATGCTGCCTCCTCTTCTGGTGTTCAAGTCTGCCCCTGCACAGGTTCAAGTGGAGCAGTGTTTGGCAGGGTCCTCATGGGCTCCAAAACCCAGACATCATAGGCCAAGAGCATCTCAGCAGTCAAGGCAGGGATCTGAGCTGCCTGCCTCTACCTCTGCTGAAGCCACAGGGGATGCACCACGTAGAAGCGGTAGGAAGTGTAAGAGAAAGCAATTACAATTCACCAAGGGTATGCACATGGGTGTTTGAATAAATGTTACATTGAGATGTTTCCTTTTTTTATATTGGCACATAAAGTTTATTGATTAGCACCACTTCCATATCTTGCCCATTATTCCGTCCGAGTGCCAATTCGCCCTTTCATTTGCTTCATGATGAATGCCAATTCATGACAGGACCAATTGGGCGGTTCTGCAATGGATGAATGTGTAGTTGAAGGACTGTCTTGTGTAAAGGGGGGCGTGGGGGGGGGCGTGGTGGTGTTGGTGGTGGTGGTGGGAACAGTATCTGTTGGTGGTATCTCAATGATTCCTTTTCCTACTCTGACTAAGTGAACCTTTGAGATATGAGGACACCCCAACCTCCTCCTCCTCCTCTTCAATGTTCTCATCATCAGAAGATGATTGACGAGCGCCTGCATCGTCCTCCACTTCTAATCCTCTCTGCTGCGCAATGTTGTGCAGGATGCAGCACACCACTATGATTCTCGACACCCTCACTGACAAATACTGAAGGATGCCGCCTTAAACAGTATCTATGCACCTTCAGCACACCTTCAACATGCTGATGGCTTGCTCAATGAGAGCTCATGTGGCTCTGCTTGCAGTGCTCTTGTGCCTCATTAGTGTGATTCCTCACAGGTATCATGCACCAAATTTGAAGGGGGTATCACTTAACTCCTATGTGCCAGCCCTTAAGTCTGTCTCCTGGTAGGAAGAGGACTGGAATGTTGGACGACCGCAGGATAAAGACATCATGACAGCTGCCAGGGAATCTGGCGCACACCTGATGAACCTCTTCTTGTGTTTGCATAACAGCTGTGCATTGATAGAGCGAAATCCCTTGATAAAAATTCCTGCTTCATGTGGTGGTGCTCGGATTGCCAATCAATTGTATCCTGCACCTGTGGGAAGCCAGCCAAAGAGGCGAAACCTACTGCCTGCTCATTCTGGCTATTGTCGTTGTGGGGGAAGTTCACGTAAGTGGACCCTGACAAACAAGCCTTCCGATACCTGCCTTATACCCTGGAGATGTCTCTGGTGGTGCACTGGAAGGAGCCAGATGCAAAGTAATTGAGGGCAGTGGTGACTTTTACAGTGACGGGCCACCAGGTCTGGCAGGGAGCAGCTCTTGTTGAAGGAGGCTGCAGATTTCAGCGACCACCTGCCAGCTCAATCTGAGCCTGCTTAAACACTGCTCTTCAGATAGGTCAATGAAGTTCAGCCTCTGTCTGTAGATACTTTCACATAGGTAGTGCCTCCTGCGACCTCAGCCCCTCTGTTGCTCCCCTCTCTGCTGTTCTCCACTCTGTTCCTCTCTCTGCTGCTCTCTACTCTGCTCTCCTCTCTGCTGCTCTCCACTCTGATCCTCTCTCTGCTGCTCTCCACTCTGATCCTCTCTCTGCTGCTCTCCACTCTGATCCTCTCTCTGCTGTTCTCCACTCTGCTCGTCTCTCTGCTGTTATCCAGTCTGCTTCCCTCTCTGCTGTTCTCCACTCTGTTCCCCTCTCTGCTGTTCTCCAGTCTGCTCCCCTTTCTGCTGTTCTCTACTCAGCTCTTCTCTCTGCTGTTCTCCAGATCTGTGTTGTACACCTCTCTCTTGTGCACCTGCAGATCTCAACACAGCACAACCTCGTTGCCGTGGATGGTCATTGTCTTCCTCCTCCGATGTCCTATTGAATGCATCCATTGCTCTCCCCATCCTGATCTTGTCAGTTTGAAAGGCTCCAAAGTTCTGAAAAGGCTATTTCAACACGAGAACTCTTTGCCAAACAGAGGGAACTGATACACCAGCTATGATAACTGAGCTTTTATTCAGATGGGGCAATCACAAGTTTAAATACCCACATGAACTGCAGCTCAACCTCGCCTCCGTTTCACTGGCGAGATTCATGAGCCCTGGGAAACCCGTGCTGGATCCATTAAATTTGAAGGTCGATTAAAATCAATTTAATTAATGTCTCATAATGACGTTAATTGTTCCGATAACTGCCCACCCTCCTGCACTAATTAGGGACTCGACTCCGGTAAGTAGGTTACTTGCACACATCCAAACGCGCCTCCGTTAAACCCGGAAGTTGGCACGTTGGAGCCAGGTTGTGGTCCCGCTGGAAAATTCATTTATTTTAACTTCCCACCTGCCCCCAACCCACCCGTTCTTTGGGGTTAAAATTCCCCCTATGGGCTCACAAACATCAGGCATTCTTGCTGAGTGGCCCAGATGCAAAGCATTATGATTCCTGACATCCCAATAAAATTGCTGCAAATTTTAATATCTCAATAGACCGAGCAGTTAATGACTTAATACTTTCCTCCAACCTCAAGCTTCTTAATTACTTGGTGCTGGTAATTCATAGCTACAATTTAACAAAATGAAAGCAGGGGCAACATCTAATCCCCAGTGGGCCGATTAGTACGGGTTTCCCGGACGTCCTTACGATTTTGAGGTAAGGACGTTTTTTTATTTTTTTTTGTCGGTTTCTGGTCCGACTGATCGGCTGATTGACAGGCTGGTCTCAGTCGGATGGGAGACCAGCCAGGGAGAGGACGTCTTCAGGTAAATCTTTGTTTGTATGGATGGGGGGAGTGGGCATGGGTGGGCAGAGGTGGGCACGGGGGTCGCGAGTCATTGGGGATGGGATCAGGGGTCAGTCATGGGGGGGGCAGAATCAGGGGTCATCGTGGGGTTCAGTCATTGTTGAGGGGGAGGATCGGAGTCGGGGGATCAGGGTCGGGGGTCGGCGGTCCGAGATCGGGGGTCGGGGGTCTGCGATCGGTGTGGTGGGGGGGGGCGGATCAGGGGATCAGTGCAGGTAGGCTTGTTGGGCCTGAAGGAAGCACTCCTGCTCCTCCGGGCCCACAAGCTGTGCCTTTCTGGGCACTTACCTGCAGTCTCGGGCCATCTCGTCTCCTTTCACAAGGCATAAAACAGAAGGCCCGGGAATCCCGGCCCCCCTGGGTTGAAATCGGGAATTAGTGAAAAATGGAGGCCCGACCCTCATCCGACCCCCGTGAAAAACGGAAATGGGCGGGTTGGAGGCAGGTCTGAAATGGTGGCAAATTTCAGTGCCCCCCCTGCCCCCAACCTACTTTTAAAAATAAGCCCATTGTATACTATCTGAAGTTGACAACTTTGAACATATTTGGATTACAATCATAAATTGTGGTGGGACTATTAGGTTTGCCACCAGTACTGGATAGTAACGGGACTATTGATTTCCATTAATTTTTTTCCCCTTTTATCATGGAAAACCATATCATCTCCATCTTAAATTGTTTTACGCCAGTGGAGTCTGCCGCATTTCCTATATTACAACAGTGATTACATTTCAAAAGTATTTAATCAACTGTAAAGTGCTTTGGGACGTTCTGAGGTAGTGAAAGGCACTATATAATTTTTTTTAAGGGTAACATTTCCTCATCTTGAATTATAGAACAAAGAAATGAAATTCGATAACTGTTTCTGTAAAATACATTATACATTAACTCTTTAAAAGCAAAATATAGCGGATGCTGGAAATCTGAAATAAGAACAGAAAATGGTGGAATTATTCAGCAGGTCAGGCAGCGTCTGTGAAGAAAGAAAGAGAGTTAACGTTTCAGGTCGATGCCCTTTCGTCAGAACTGGAAGAAGTTGAAGATTAAACAGTTTTTAAGCAAGTACAGAGCCAGGGAAAGAGAGGGGAGGGGAGGAAAGAACAAAAGGGAAGGTCTCTAATAGGGTGGAAGGCAGGAGTGATTAAATGGCTAAAGGGATGATGGTGCAAGGCAAGGAGGGTGGTAATGGGACAAGTAAAGAAACAAAAGATGGCAACATCAGAACCATTACCAGCACCTGCTGTCTGAAAAAATGGGCATGATGTGGAGATGCCGGTGATGGACTGGGGTGGACAAATGTAAGGAATCTTACAACACCAGGTTATAGTCCAACAAATTTATTTTAAAATCACAAGCTTTCGGAGATTATCTCCTTCGTCAGATGAATGAATGAAAAGGTTCTCAAATCGCATATCTTATACTATGTTGGGACAGCATCACACCAATCAAAAGGTGTCGTTGTTATTCAAACAGGCCAGTCACGGAGAACAGCACGTCCCAGTACACTAGATATACATTGTGTCTATTACACAGGCAGGCAGAAAGAAACTCAAAATGGCAGAGAGAGAGAGAGAATTTTAAAAAACATATAAATTTTTTTTCCCCCCTTTTTGCTGGTGGGGTTACGTGTAGCGTGACATGAACCCAAGATCCCGGTTGAGGCCGTCCTCATGGGTGCGGAACTTGATAGCCAAGTTCCGCACCCGGGATCTTGGGTTCATGTCACGCTACACGTAACCCCACCAGCAAAAAGGGGGAAAAAATGTATATGTTTTTTAAAATTCTCTCTCTCTCTCTCTCTCTGCCATTTTGAGTTTCTTTCTGCCTGTCTGTGTAATAGACACAATGTATATCTAGTGTACTGGGACGTGCTGTTCTCCGTGACTGGCCTGTTTGAATAACAACGACACCTTTTGATTGGTGTGATGCTGTCCCAACATAGTATAAGATATGCGATTTGAGAACCTTTTCATTCATTCATCTGACGAAGGAGATAATCTCCGAAAGCTTGTGATTTTAAAATAAATTTGTTGGACTATAACCTGGTGTTGTAAGATTCCTTACATTTGAAAAAATGGGAGCAGTGTTTATGATCTGAAGTTGTTGAAATCAATGTTGAGTCCAGAAGGTTGTAAAGTGCCTAATCGAAAGATGAGGTGCTGTTCCTCGAGCTTCCATTGAGCTTCATTGGAACAGTGTAAGAGGCCGAGGACAGAGAGGTCAGAATGGGAGTGGGACGGGGAATTAAAATGGCAAGCGACCGGCAGGTCAGAGTCATGCTTGCGGACTGTTGCACTTCTGACTTTCTTTCTTGGCTTATCCCAAAATATATTTGAAAATTGACAAAATAAATATTTAAAGAAACAGATGGTCATAACCATATTTTCTGCTTCCAGTTCTCCCTCCCGTCAAACCATTTGATTCCAAGTGCCTAGTATTCTGGTCTTGTTCCCTGATCTTTAACTGAGAATTCTTGTTAAAATTCTGGTGCAGTGTGCTTATGTGCAGCTGAAAGGAATATAAAAAAGGCAAGGGAAAGCCAGAGTGTGATGGACTGATTAAAAGGAGGGCATGAACTACACATGGATTTTTGAGCAAGTTGTCAAATTTTCAGATTTCAGATATTCTTTTTGATCACTCTTATGGCATAATGGTATTCCGCCTCACTGACAATTGCCAGTTCTTTGTAACTTCATGAAACTAATTATACTGAACCCATAAACCTCTGAATTGTGGATACAATGGGCCAGAAATCGCA
The DNA here is from genome assembly GCF_035084215.1 of Heptranchias perlo. NCBI lineage: Eukaryota > Metazoa > Chordata > Chondrichthyes > Hexanchiformes > Hexanchidae > Heptranchias > Heptranchias perlo. The sequence continues at coordinate 18,976,497 of NC_090351.1, forward strand.
CAGAGCAGCGAGGAAACGCTCACCGCAGCTCCTGCGAATTTAATTAACGAAAATACTTACTGCGGGCTCTGTGGCGTCCATTTGCTTGAATTTAAACTTTAAATAAAATGCGCGCTATCAATCCAGCCTCTGAGCAGCGTGAGTTGCCGCGCAGTTGGGAACGTCTGTGAGGAGAAGACATGCCTGCAAAATCCGTCAGGAAGAGAAGTCCCGTCCACAGATTCAGGCTGCATTGTTCAAACAGGCAAGCAGACTTCATTCATTTAAAGTTAATATTCTGGATGTCAATGTAAATAAAAATTTTAATTTTTTTAATGAAAAGCCAAAGAAATAATTGAATTAAATTAAAGAGACAGAAGGGAAAAGTTAAAAAAAAATTTTAATTTAATTTTTTTTTAATGACCAAAAACTATTAAAATAAGGAGTAATATGAGACTCCACATTCTTAAAAAATATTTTTTAGTTGTTAGGCAGTTATTGAGACTAACCCCGCTTTTAAAACTTAGTTTAGACCTGGTATTTTTAACTATACCCGTTTTGTGGCGTAATTAGCTATTTTCAGCTGGGCAGTTAAACAAGCTGGCGCTTTTTCAATGATTTCTCTGATTGCAGCGTGTGATGTCCCTTTAATTCGAAGCTGTCATATTGCTGGCGAACTACTAGGAGCAAGTTCATGATTTCCGCGTTTCGTTGTGCAAGTGTGAACGCCAGAACTTGCTCCTTCAATTCACCGCTAAAAGCTGAGAGCACTGTTGAGCGCCTCTGTTATTTCAGGAGTGATTTCTGGCCCTTTATTCTTTGTTTAAGTCCAAATTACTGAAACAACATTAAACTCATAGAAGAGGAAAGCAACATTTCTGCATAAGGCAATTTAATTTCTTGAGGGCAATTGATTTGATACAGCAAGACATCATAGAAAAATTACAGCACAAAAGGAGGCCATTCGGTCCACTGTGTCCATGCCGGCCGAAAATGAGCCACCCAGCCTAATCCCACTTTCCAGCACTTGGTCCCTAGCCTTGTAGGTTATGGCACTTCAAGTGCATATCCAACTACTTTTTAAATGTGATGAGGGTTTCTGCCTCTACCACCCTTTCAGGTAGTGAGTTCCAGACCCTCTGGGTGAAAAATAATTTCCTCAGCTCCCCTCTAATCCTTCTACCAATCACTTTAAATCTATGCCTCCTGGTTATTGACCTCTCTGCTAGGGGAAATAGGTCCTTCTTATCCACTCTATCTGGGCCTTTCATAATTTTGTACACCTCAATTAAATCACCCTCAGCCTCCTCTGTTCCAAAGAAAACAACCCCAGCCTATTCTTACTATAAAACCTGTAAATATTTACACTCACTGCATATAGCATGATTATAAAGCTTTTCCAAATGATCTAATGGTTTTAAATCTAAAATAAGCAGACCAAGTGAACAGAGGGTTTACTGACAATTAAGATCAGACATATATTTTAATCTTATGACCCCAAGCCAATGCTTCAATCAATAATAGAAAGTAGAAAAGCAATTTTCTCTGAAGTTGCTAGTAACTCATTTGCTGCCATAAAGAGTGTTGAATTTTAATGATTAGTTGTGCCAATTTGTCACTGTTATGAGGTGCTTTGTTTAGGTGAATGGTCTAAGCTCACTACTGCCGAAAAATTGTACCAGCTCTTGTCTGAGTTTGCATTGAGTTCATGAATCCCAAATCTTGGTCAGGCTAAACACACCAGAAATTCTCCTGTGGGTCACAGCACCAAATTCAGATATTAATGAATAGAATTCTTGAAGCTCAGAACTCATCAAGTTTAAGAGCAACAAGACGTTCAAAACAAGGTATGGATGTTAATCTGTACAATTGGCCACCACAAGAGGGGGTTAATGTAAAACTGGTTACATACAGCAGTACAACAAAACAAAAGTAGGTTGAATGCAATAGTGTAAATGGATTGTCTCACATTAGCACTAAATATAGCTTCTGCTACACTTTACTAGAAATGTTCTAATATTTCTAAAAAAAAACAGGAGTGGGACTAATTGGATAACACTTTCAAAGAGCTGGCACAGGTATGATGGGTCGAATGGCCTCGTTCTGTGACGTATCATTCTATGATTCTATGATTTAGTGCAGTGATACTTGTTGAATACTGTGACCTGACCCCTCACCCCCCTCCCCCACACACAAACATACACCCTATCCATTAACTTCTAAGGAAAAGAATACTTAACAGGATCGATTTTCCAAATGTGCACTTCAGGTAGGCAGCCTACTGGAAGCACAGATCAAGAAATCAGGGACACACTCCCCACGGTTTTCCATCTTTTATTTCAAAGGATAGAAGATCATGCAGTATAACTACCATTTCCCAATATTCGATCCCGGCGGAAAAAAATCACACATTCAGAAAATCAGCTCCAACATGTATAGACCTATAGGAACATTCCCCATAACTGTTGAGTGCTAACATGGTGTGTAATAAACTTTGCAGATTAGAAATACATAGTTAAGATTGATTAACATTTTGTACCCGGCTGAAGTAACATTAAGATTTTTTTAAAAACATATTCTTTAGTGTAAAATCATAAAGCATTAAAAAACCACAGAATACTTTTTAAAGAGGCATAATCACACTTTTAAGGAGTTTTCATAACCTGAAAATCTGCTTCAGAATGACCAGCATGGGAAAGCTTACACATCAGCAAATATTGTAACTGCTGCCACAAAAACTACTGCATTACATTTCAAACATGGATTTGTCATTCTCCCAATGTTCTTCCTTTTCTTCTATCATCTTCTGAAGGCAGGTATTCATAAATTGTATGATTCAGCAGACGCCAGCTCCCCTCTGCTATCTCATTCTTCATGTGTGAGGCTAAGATATTAATTTTTGACAATTGCCACTTTTTGGGATTTTTTTTATGACGGTTTTTCCAAAGGAAAGATTTCGGAATGAGTTATGTTTAAGTTCTGTGTGCTACAATTAAATAAGTTCACACAGATTTAAAATCCTTCCTGCAGCTGCTGACACAAAAAGGAGTTTATTCGTTAATGCGCCCGGAACTGAAGATGTATAAAGTTATATAGACCAGAGTCAACTGATTAATGCTAGACTCATTGGCCTAGAAATTCAATAGCGCTGTGCCCATTTTTCAGGTGCTTAACAGGCACCTAAGCCTCCAATATGACGGCAGGAAGCACACGCTCATTATGCTATATTGGTTTAGGCAAAAAAATAGGAGTCCAGAGGTGCACCTGAAACAGGCCTTAGACCCTTTGCATATAACAATAAGAGGCCTAATGCCTGTTTGAGGCCCTCTCTGCAATATTGGTTTGCTCTAAGGAAACCAGCACCAGCTGCATTCAGGAAAACCAAATCTATATGCAACGTAACAGGCGGTCCTTAAAAGGACTGCTGCAGTCCACCACCAAAAAGGGATGTATGTTAAAAATACTTACCTGAATGTGCAGCCGAGAAGACCAGGAATGCTCCTCTCGACCCCACTTTAAAACTGCAGGCCGCTGCCGGCCACCGCCCACCCCACTGCGGACGTGACCTTTGACCATCGCCAACACCATCCTTCCCGATCCCAGCAACTGTTACCCTCCTCGATCCTGAGCACCACTACCATCCATCCTGGTTGCCCTGTCTCCCTTCCCGGTCGTCCCTTCTCCAGGTTGACCCCTCCCAGTCACCCCCCTCACCTGATCCCCTTTAAGGACTTAGCTGAGCGCTGCTGCTGGTGAAGCAGTGGCCTGATCTTTGAGGCCTCTTCACTTAATGGGTGTCTACAGGCAGCTCGCCGGTTCGATGATAATGAGGCCTGTGGCCCAATATTAGGTGTGCTTCGGGCCTATCCATTCAGGCGCAGGGATCGTTCTATGTGTCACTATGTGTCTGTTTTTGGGTGTGAATGGATTTTTACCCCATTAAGTCAGGATCGTTCCATAGCAGGTGATGGTTTCTAGGGATCCACACCCCAAGGTACGTCGGGTTGGTTGCTGATTTTGTTGACAGGCTTACTGAGAAATGCTTGACTGGAGAAGAAGTTGGAGGGACAGCCCTCCCATTTCTTATGAATAGGGAGAGAAAAGGGACAAAGGGACACATGAAAGTGAATCAGGAAACATTCAAGGAAAGAGAACGATTCTGTTTCAGCTACAGTTGCTAGAGACTGTACAACGTAGCTTCCTAAAAAGGGTACATTAACCTCATTAAGTATTGTGCTGAATCAATATCTTACTACCTTTGTATATAATTGTCTCTAATTAAAACCGAATATTAGTTTTAGTCTCTATATAGTGAGCTAGCAATGTGTATCCTTCTGTTTGATGTTTACCATGATTCAGAGTTAAATACTTGACCTGGCCTATGCTAATCGATAGACAGCAGAGAATAAAAATCTGCTTTTTCATTTGTAAGTGACACAATCTACTTATGGAAACTGGGCTAGCCCATGAACATGAAAGATTTTGCAAACATGCCCTAACTATAACAACCATCATTACTCAAAGAAAGGCATGGACATTGACGCTAAGTGAGAAGGTAAAAGGGAGAGAAAACTGTGCTGCTGGTGGCTGTAGCAGTAGCAGCAGCAGCTTGGAGGACTGCAGTCCAATCTGAGGGGGAGGTAGAGAAACAGTTGAGTTACCATGTGCTGGCTACCGAAACATCTCCCTGTGGACTCACATGGGAAGTGCCAAGGCCCTGTCTCCAGCTGCGTACTTTTACCAATCCCCAAGTAGAGTTTCAGGAAATATCTTTTAATTTTTCAACAACTGTTTTGAGAACAAGCACAATTGAGATGACATTACACCTAAATTTTCCGAGTACATGCCAGGGCAAGGTACTTCACCCGCCACCAGAACATATCGGAAATTTGCAGCCATGCTGCCCACGATTTTCCAATATGCACTGGCAGGCAAGCTATCTCTCCCCCAGCACACACCCAGAACATTTATCCCCTCATGTCACTGATCATCAGTTCTGATGAAAGGTCTTCATCCTGAAACGTTAACTCTGTTTCTTTCTCCACAGATGCTGCCTCACTTGCTGAGCTTTTCCAGCATTTTCTGTTTTTATTTCATATTTCATGGACAATGGGGTATATTTTCCTCCATTCATTAGCCAGCATGAGTATAAAGTGAGGATGCCCTGCACTTGCACTCATTGTTTTCATGAATATTATAGAAAGGAGGGAAGTGTATCCCTTTATTCTTGGAATGATTTTACTGTTGTCATTAAGTTTTAATATTCATGTGGTAAAATCTTTGACTACTCAAAAGGTTAAATTCTGGTTCCACAATCAAAGATTCCCAAAAACAATGAAATGTGGCACAGTTGCTATTATTTCAGAATGTATCATTCATTTAGGTGTTACATCAGATTGGGCTTTAATAATTGGATTCCAATATTTGTTTCTGCCAATGTTGCAATTCAGCCAAATGTTTTCATTAGGAATACAAATTGAATTTTAAATGTACAAATCTATATTGAAGTGATTCTGTGTACAATTTGTTACTCACATAGGCAAAGAAAACCTTTAAAACTAGTCAGTATAGTGGCAGCCAGATAATGAGTTGAGGTCTAGTTGAGGTAATGATTTGTCTTTGGATCAAAATATCAACCGCTAGAAGCTGTATAAAACAGGATTCAATTACAATCTGTAGAATTCTATCAGCTAGTTTTTGCTAGGGTCAGTTGCAGAGTAAATAGGCAGTAGCTGGATGTTAGAGTGTGATTGCAATCTTAAAGCCTTCAGATGCTTACAAATGTCAACTTGACATACTGTTTGTCCATATAGCTTAAGGCCCTGAAAATCCACAGCTGTTCTAATGTTCTCCCACTGTAACTTCAGTGGGAGCCTGCCAGAAACTAGGCCTTGCATTCAAGTATGAAGGGGAGCAGAGGAGAATGTTGGGAATATCTGGGGCCTTAGTGGGATCCAATGTATGGTTGGTGGATATATTCCTGCTCAAACAGATTGTGCTGCCCGGATGGAGGTACAGACCAGGTTCAAGGCCTGGACCTCCAAAGATAAAAACGTTTTTCTTTAAAAAAATATAGTACAACAGCCCATTTACAAAGGTGACTACATCATCTTACTGGGGGCCCTGTCATCTTCTCCGAATTGGCCATCTTCTCCGGACATTCCGGCTTACTTTCTATGGCAGCTCCAGATGTATCCCCAGTGACATTCAAAACAGGGGACATCTCCCTGGCACACAAACATTCGCGAGGGCAGTGGCGAATGTCCCAGGAATACGCATCTCAGCAGTGGGTGAGCCTTCCCCCCTACATGTGGATTCTTAGACTCCCAAGAGTCTGGAGTATTTGATGGTGATTATGCTACAACTGCTATATAGAAGAGTAGATGGAAACTGAGAGAACCAAAAATAGCCAGAACCTGTTAGTATTTGAGATGAGAATATGTGGCAGCTGCTACTTCCCCTATCTTTTTTTTAAATTCAGAAACCAAGGAGAAGGACCAAGGCCCATAATGCAATACATTACAAGGTTGAATAGAACAAAATATTATTAAACAAATTTGCATCAAGGTTAAAGAAAGTCTTCATTGAAAGGAAAGAAAGAAATGCAGTTTGTGCTGTAGGTGTGCTCAGACTTGTAGACTTCTGTGCAATACTGGTTGTCAAACTTCAAAACAGACATACGTGCATTGAGGAAAGTTAAAGAAAAGCAACAAGAATTATTTCAAGTTTAAAAGGAATAAAGTCTGAGCAAAGATTATGGAAGTTTAAGTTCTGCAGTCTAAAGAGAAAGTTAAGAGTAATATGTCAACTGTAAAATATTAAATATAATAGCGAAGGTGAACACAGAATTCTATTTTCAGGTGTATCAATCCAATTATACCAGAGGACATAAATCTTAATTAGTGAAAAGTACATTTTAAAACAGATGTTAGAAAAGATTCTTTACTCAAAAGGTGATAAACATTTAGAATAACCGACCAGGTAATGTAATTCAATCAAAGACCCTAAAGGAATTCCAAGTGCAGTTGGCTATAAGGCTGAGTAAGCTGGAATAGTAAGAAGGCCAGTCAGTTTAACCTTGGTGGTGGGGAAGCTTTTAGAAATGATAAACCGGGGCAAAATTAATAGTCACTTGGACAAGTTTGGATTAATAAAGGAAAGCCAGCACGGATTTGTTACAGGCAAATCGTGTTTAACTAACTTGGTTGAGTTTTTTTATGAGGTAACAGAGAGGGTTGATGAGGGTTGATGATGTGAATACGGACTTCCAAAAGGCTTTTGATAAAGTGCCACATAATAGGCTTGTCAGCAAAATTGAAGCCCATAGAATAAAAAGGGCAGAGGCAGCATGGATACGAAATTAGCTAAGTGACAGGAAACAGAGAGCAATGGTGAACGGTTGTTTTTCAGACTGGAGGAAGGTATATATAAAACCTTCCTCTTTGACCAAGCTTTTGGTCACCTGTCCTAATATCTCCTTATGTGGCTCGGTATCAAATCTTGTTTGATAATGCTCCTGTGAAGCGCATTGGGACGCATTACTATGTTAAAGGCGCTACATAAATGCAAGTTTTGTTGTTAACAAGCATTCTAAAATCCCTTTAACAGTGCACTGACAGGATAGCTAGGAAATTTAGATTACCCAGAACAAATGTAAACAATTGGAACCAGGGAGATTCTTAAAAGAGTCACTTTGTGCTGGAAAGGATGATGATTGTATTGATACATGACAGAGCCGTGAAGGAATAGGTTTGGAAGTCTGATCAACAGGATGAAAAAGAATCAAGTACTTTCAGGCACTCCATTTCTAAATAGCAATTACATTCATGGCATCCTTGGTATTATTTGCTGACTATCCACTTTTCTGGGAGTTAATAAAGAATGGCCCGAAGGGGCTTCATCCATCTGGTGATGCAATAAATTCTTGAAAAGGTGGGCGTCAAAGCAATTTATAGGAACATAGGAACAGGAGTAGGCCATTCAGCCCCTTGTGCCTGCTCCGCCATTTGATAAGGTCATGGCTGATCTGTGATCTAACTCCATATACCTGCCTTTGGCCCATATTCCTTAATACCTTTGGTTGCCAAAAAGGAATTTTTATACTCTCTCATCCCTAGAGCCCAGGGAACACTGTCTGGAGGGAGTGATACTCTCTCATCCCTAGAGCCCAGGGAACACTGTCTGGAGGGAGTGATACTCTCTCACCCCTAGCCCAGGGAACACTGTCTGGAGGGAGTGATACTCTCTCATCCCTAGAGCCCATTCTCACGCTATTATTGTCATAATGTATTATCTTTGTCAAAGTTTTCTCAATGAAAATTGCAGATATGGTATGTAGCTCCATCATCAGATCCATATGTTAAACACATTATTATGATTAATTTACCAAAAGTTTTAATAGATAAGTGATTTGAGGTTTTCAAAGCTGTAAAATCTTGGTCAGTTTTCTCACTTTTCACTACAGTGTTTATCCCAAATCATGAGAATATAAACTGGTTAAGTGTAGCTTTACCTGTAATTTAACCTTTGGCAAAGGACAAATAGGCTTTTAGAATATCAATCATATTACAAGTGGTGAAAATGATATTAATGATTTAAGCTCTGACCTCAGTCAGATGTTGCATTAGAATGAATATAATTTTTTTAGGATGTATACTATTAATTGAAGAGCAAACACATCTGTTTACTCCTATTTGTGTTTCTAGGACCTGTCAAACCCCACACTTTTGCCAGCGATGGAATGGGCAGCTCGGTGGCCTCTTCCAAATCTCTGCCAGTGCTCTATTTGGCTGTCCCATGTTGTTAAACCATTCTCTACTGGAAAAGCTAGATTTTCACACTTTCTAAAATTCATAGTGGGAAGTGACTCGTTTGCTGCCTCAGAAATGTGAAAAGTTCATAATTTCAGGTGCATCATGATCGACCGGCACTTTTTGTTGCTTTTTATAAATCGCACAGTTAACGATCCATCAAAAGTCCAAAAAACAAACTTTATAGCAGTTTTTGCAAACTGAATAAAGTCAGTCCCCTAATTTTTAGTTTGTGATCTGATATTTGAACTTTGCCATCGTGAATAACTAATCTGTAGAGACCTTAATTCATTTTTTTTTTACCAATTTCCAGTTAAAAAAATTCTGAGATTTTTCCAGATTGGTAGATCAGTAAAAACTGATCTGTCTGATTCTGACCTGCAGCGAAACAAATTCTCCCTGATCTTAGTGGATTCTAAGATAACACAATAACGTTACTAATGCAATGTACATGCTTCCCAAGAGCTGGCTTTCAGTGCTAATTCTGGAAGGTAGGTAACTTGAGGTACATTTTTGAGCATTAGGAAGAGTTTGAGGAGTTTGAAAGGGAGTTTAAGTGTTGTCTTATGATTACCACACATGATCTGTGGAAGCCAAAAGGAGAATGAAAGTGATATTCAAAGAGGCATTGTGACAAAGTTTAACAGCCTTACACACTTAATAGGGAACATTCTGATTACTGGCCACCTAAGCATCTGCCTGAAGTACATCATTGATCAACGTCCAAGAAACTCAATTAAGCAAAGGAAGAGTTTAGAATGGGGATGGAATAAGAAAGGAGTGCAATTGTGCATCAGGATGCATGTACATTAAGAGCTTTAATATTGTGGAATGATGATTGGCTCTGAAGCAAAATGAGGTATATCTGAAGAACCTTGATAAGGGCTATAATTGTGTCGTTAACAAATTTGATACACTGCATACAATGACTGCAACATATTGTTCATAGCACATACTGCAAAATTTAATTTTTGTGTCAACTATTTCATATTTCAGTCAGACTTTAAAAAGAAGTATGATTCACAATACTATGGTGGTGATATGCTATTTTAAACATACATTTTAGTAGTCAAAATTTTGCAGCTCATTGCCCGTTCATAAAGGCTATCAATGTATTTGAATGTGAAAATTACTTGACAGTATTTTGTAATCCTAACAAATTATATTGGAGTACACTTAGACACTTATTATACTGCATTTTAGAGATGTTCAAAATAATAACAGATTTTTACTAATTTTCTATGAAATTCTCCTGGTTTTTTAGGGCTTTTAATTTGGTTCCCTGTTTTTTTCTGGTTTTTAATGCTAAAAATAAAAACTAAAAAAAAAATTAATTGGCAATAAAACTGATTTAAAAGATCCTTACTTTTCTGAATGAATTTTTCCACTTAAAGTAGTTGCTGGGAGATATTCGGTCATTTATATTGCAACAGTCAAATGTGTTTCAGGAAATTGCAGCTGAAATAAATGTACAATGAAGAACTTTTCATTTGTTATGTTTACTGGTGATATGTTCTGCCTTTGTACCTTTTTAGAAGTTGAATCACAATTGATTTATTTTAGTAATAACAAATTATATCCCATATTTTCATTGCATTTAAGAAATATTTGGTGACTAAAGGAGACTGGCCAAGAGGAATTAACTGAAAATTGACTTAATTGCATTTGGATAGTCTTAATCAAGTTCCCAGTGGGTGTGAGTCCACAGTACATTACTGTCCATAAATCCGCACTAAATTGACACCAAATGTGATCTCACTTAGAAAAGTCACGAGAATGAGTTTTGTGGGGATTGGAAGAGCACCTCTGTTGGAATAGGGCTATTTCTTTAATGTTGGGGGGGGATTAGGATGCATTACTTCTAAGTGGGGGACTTTGTTAGAATCATACAGCACAGAAGGAGGCCATTTGGCCCATCATGTCTGTGCCTGCTCTTTGAAAGAGCTATCCAATTAGTCTCACTCCCTTGCTCTTTCCTCATCTCTATCAAAACCCCTCATATTTTGAACATCTCTATTAAATCTCCCTTTAACCTTCTTTTCTCGAAGGATAACAATCCCAGCTTCTCGAGTCTCTCCGCATAACTGAAGTCCCTCATCCCTGGTACCATTCTGGTAAATATCCTCTGCAGTTTCCCCAAGGTTTTGACATTCTTCCTAAAGTGTGATGCCCAGAATTGGACACAATAATCGAGCTGTGGCCTAACCAGTGATTTATAAAGGTTTACCATAACTTCTTTGCTTTTATACTTTATGCCTCTATTAATAAAGTCAAGGATTCCGTATGCTTTTTTAACAGCCTTATCAACGTGTCCTGGCACCGTCAAAGATTTATGCATGTGAAACCCCAGGTCTCTGTTCCTGCAGCCTCTTTAAATTTGTACAATTTAATTTATATTGTCGCTCCTAATTTTTCATTCCATTCACTTCAAACTTCTCTGCATTAAATTTCATGTGCCATGTTTCTGCCCATTGCACCAGTCTTTATTTGTCCTCCTGAAGTATGCTACTACCCTCCTCATCCAAGCTTTGTGTCGTCTGCAACTTTGAAATTATGCCCCCTATATCCAAGTCCAGGTCATAAATATATATCAAAAAGAGCAGTGATCACGATCCTTACCACTGGGGGACACCACTGTATACTTCCCTCCAGTCTGATAAACAACTGTTCACCACTACTCTCTTAGTCTTAAATTGTTCATTCAATAATCTGTGCTGTGTCTGACCTGCTAGAACTTGATGTTGAGTAAGTGAAAAAAATGGAAAAAATTCCACGTTTTAGCATAACATCTCTCACCTTGATGTTGTGTATATGGACTTTCAAAAGGCATTTGGTAAAGTACCACATAATAGACTTGTTAGCAAAATTAAAGCCCATGGGATTAAAGTGATTGTGGCAGCGTGGATACAAAATTGGCTAAGGGACAGAAAGCAGAGAGTAGTGGTGAACGGTTGTTTTTCAGACTGGAGGGAATTATACAGTGATGTTCCCCAGGGGTCAGTATTGGGACTACTGCTCCTTTTCATATATATTAGTGACCTGGACTTGGATACAGAGGGTATAATTTCAAAGTTTGCAGATGACATGAAACTCGGAAATATAGTAAACAATGTGGAGGATGGTATCAGATTTCAGGAGGACATAAACAGACTTGTGAAATAAGCAGAAACATAGCAGATGAAATTTAACGCAGACAAGTGTGAAGTGATACATTTTGGTAGGAAGAATGAGGAGAGGCAATATAAACTAAATAGTATAATTTTAAAGGGAGTGCAGGAACAGAGAGACCCAGAGCTGCACATACACAAATCTTTGAAGATGGCAGGACAAGTTGGGAAGGCTGTTAAAAAAGCATATGGGATCAAAACCCCTCATATATTGAACATCTCTATTAAATCTCCCTTTAACCTTCTCTTCTCTAAGGATAACAATCCCAGCTTCTCTAGTCTCTCCGCATAACTGAAGTCCCTCATCCCTGGTACCATTCTGGTAAATATCCAGCGTACAAAAGCAAGGAAGTTATGCTAAACTGTTATAAAACGCTAGTTAGGCCTCAGCTGGTGTATGATGTTCAATTCTGGGCACCACACTTTAGGAAGGATGTCAAGGCCTTGGATAGGGTACAGAAGAGATTTACTAGAATGGTACCAGGGATTTGGGACTTCAGTTATATGGAGAGACTGGAGAAGCTGGGCTTGTTTTTCTTAGAACAGAGAATGTTACGGGGAGATTTGATAGAGGTATTCAAAATCATGAACGGTTTTGATAGAGTAAATAAGGAGAGATTGTTTCCAGTGTCAGCGACCAGAGGACACCGATTTAAGGTGATCGGCAAAAGAGCCAGAGGTGACATGAGGAAACATTTTTTTATGCAGTGAGTTGTAATGATCTGGAATGCACTGCCTGAAAGGGTGGTGGAAGCAGATTCAATAGTAACTTTCAAAAGGGAATTGGATAAATACTTGAAGGGAAAAAATTTACAGGGCAATGGGGAAAGAGCAGGGGATTGGGATTAATTGGATAGCTCTTTCAAAGAGCTGGCACAGGCATGATGGGCTGAATAGCCTCCTTCTGTGCTGCACCTACTATGATACCTCAATGAGTGGAAAAAAATGATCTATTTACCCTGAAGCAAAAATTGATTCTGAAAATAGCAATTTGTTTAAGTTATTAAGTGCCAGCTTGGTTGTAGGTTCAAGCCCCACTGTAAGATTTGAGCAAATAATCTGGGCTGACACTAAGAGACTGCCTCATTGTTGGAGGTGCCGTATTTCCGAAGAGACGTTAGGCCCGTTTAGGTCGCCATAAATGTTCCCGTGGTACTATCCAAAGAACAGCAGGGAATTCTCCTGGTGTCCTGTTCAAGATTTACCCCTCAACCAACACCACATAAACAGATTAACTGATCATTCATCTGAGTTTCTTGTTGGGAACCTCGCTGTGCAAAATTTGATTGCCGTGTTTGCCTGCATAACAACAGTGATTACATTTCTAAAGTAATTTATTGGCTGTGAAGCGTTTTGGGATGCCCTGAGCATGTGAAATGTGCTATAAGAACTCAAGTCCTTTCTTTCTTGAATGCACATTGTTAGGAGCTTAAACGCCATTGTCGAAGTGTCACATATCCATCAAAATTATTTTCTAAATAGTCTAGTTATATTTTTTATATATCAAAACATAGGATTATGAAAGACACATATCAGTTGTTTTTTTAGTTGGCCTGAAAGATCTCCTGAAGACTAACGTGTTCGTAATAATGCTGTGTAACTCGGAGAGGGCTTGAAGAAAGGAAAATGTTTCTTTTCCTGAATATCAAATAATAGAAAGTGCCAGCTGGGCTCAATGGTAGCACTCTTCCCTCTGAGTCAGAAGGTCGTGGGTTCCAGCCCCACTGTAAGATTTCAGCAAATAATCAGGGCTGACGCTAAGAGACTGTCTCATTGTTGGAGGTGCCATAAGGAAATGGTGTTCCTTTTCCTGACTTATGGCCGAGAAGAATCTAATGCAGAGTGGGACATAAAGGGCACTTTCACTGTGATTTGAATTATCCTTGTATTACATTTGTGTGAATCTGGGTATGTCTACGTGTGTGTTTGTTTATGTGATACCCCTTCCCCTTCGAAATTTTATGGACATGTTTACTTATATTTTTGAAGTGGGAAATTCTGAGATGCAAAGTTTGCTGTAAAGACTGTTTATTATTCTGTGAACCAGTTCTGCCATATAGTCTCTGCTTTACTCTTGAGTCAGGTCATGCTTGATTTGAGTTTCACACTACATCCTCTTAGCATTGGTGTGAAGCAATACTGCTTTCCTTTCTTTACAATATAAATGCAGCTTCAGAGTAGATGCCAGGACTGAATATGTTATATTTTCTCCCTTTCAATCTTTCCAAAACTCATTTTTACCCAGGTCTTCTTCCTCATCACTCTCCCCAACTCCAACATGAAGCATAACGCTGCTGTGTAAACTTGTTGGGCACTAAATTGACCCGTGTAGCGCCCATTGTTTCTGCGCTACATCGTCTCTCTGACATCCAAGATGGCGTCTTGGATGCGCACGCACGTTTCCAGCGTGACCTGCGCCAGACGCCATCTTGGTATAGGAGATAGCACATGTGCAAATACCAAACGCTAGAAACATGTAAAGTAGGGAGAAAATGCATGCAATCAGTGTGCAACGCTGATTGAAAGTGATACACACCATTTTGGACCTTAACGCTCAACTCAACGCACAGTCTTAACCCGACCATCTGAACGTGTCTTACAGTGCCTGAAGGACCCCCCCACCAGCGCTACTTAAAGGGGCCATGCAGGTGTTGCAGGTTAGTTGCTGGGACTATTACTTCTGGCTGCTGGAGGAGCAGGAAGTGTTTTTTGAAACTCCCTATTCTTACTGAGAGTTCATAGACTGCTTTTGAAAGTGCTTTGGCAGGTACTGCCTTACGGGTCGGAAAGTTACAACCGTGGTTGAACAACATTCCTGCCAACTATGGGCAGTCTGCTAGGGCTCCCGCTGGGCATTGAGCATGATTTGGAGCATGCAGAGAGGCCACGCATAGCAGGTCAAGCTGCGAGAAGACGGAGGACGAGGAGGCGCAGGGCGCTGAGCAGGCGACCCGACCCAATGAGGGCCTTCCGGGACCAATTCTCTTACCTCAACTTGACCGAGGAGGATTGCGTTCAACGCCTGAGGTTCACCAAGGAAGCCGTGACCGAGATCTGTCAACTGGTGCGGCCACATCTGCAGCCTCAGAGCAGGGCAAGGACAGCACTGCTTCTGGCTGTGAAGGTCACCGTGGTGCTGGATTTCTACGGCTCAGGAGCATTTTAGGCCTCTGCTGGCGACATGTGCAACACCTCGCAGTATGCGGTGTGCTGCTGCATAAGGCATGTCACAGATGCACTGTACCACGTGAGGAACAAGTTCATCACCTTCCCTCTCCACAGAGACAAGCAGAACAAGCGAGCATGGAGGTTCACCTGCATTGCTGGCTTCTCCATGGTGCAGGGTGCTATTGACTGCGCGCATATTGCCCTGCGTGCCCCGTACAACAACTCAGCCGTCTTCGTTAGCCGAAAGGGCTTCCACTCCCTCAATGTGCAGCTGGTGTGCAACCACATGCATCGAATCATGGAGGTCGATGCCCGCTACCCTGGGAGCAGTCACAACGCCTTCGTCATGCGGCAGTCCAACGTGCCAGCTATCTTTCACCTGTCAGACCTTGGATGGCAGATGTTTGTGCTGCAATGGAAGCTGTGACATCAGTCATCAGACGCTGCATCACGGTGGGTTCAACAGGTGCGCTGATGGAGGTGACCACCCGTTCCATGTTGGAAAGGATGGGCTCCAAGCTTTGCACAAATCCCTGTGTCAAGTTGGAGCTGGACTCCTCCATGCCTCTTCTCATTGTGCGCAGGCTTTCTGGCAGGTTTTCCAGTGCCCCAAACATTTGATGGTGTACGCCCATCAGCCTTCTTCTGTAGCCTGACCCATTGAAGTCCTCATCTGACTCCATTGCAGCAGACCTAGTGAGCGATCTCGCCCTCCGGCGAGCTGGCACCTGTGGTATCCATTCCCCCGACCCCAGCTCCTGCACATTTATGCTCAGTGTCTCACCACGTGCAGATCCCTCCTCTAACCTAATCTCTAAAGGACGTGAGTGTCAGTCTCTGAGCTGGTGGAAGCAAGTGTCAGATCGAGTGACGGTGTGGTTTCAGTGTCCTCCTCCTCCTCCTCCTCGGACGGTGCAGCCATGTGTTCTTGGGTATCCACAATGACAAAGGGAAACAGGTTGAGTTGTGGAGTGGGGAGAGGAGCAAGTAAGAGGTATGTGCTGACAGCATGTGCAGCATGTGAGTCAGAAAAGATTATGGGAGGAGGGAGATGTGGAAAAGGAGATGGAGCATTAGATATGCAGAGACCCCCTTCATCGGGACCTCCAGCGCGGCACGTTGTGACGGCTGCAGTAACGGCCCGCCCAATGATCCGGAGTATTGACTCCTCTGGGGGGTGAGGACATGTGAGAATCCATACGCAGTGCCCCTTTAATGAAAATGCTTACATAGTCAGTTTTACTAGAAGCTAGGATTGCTTATGTGGCAAAGTAGAAACAGGAGTTACTTAGAAGCCAGCATACTGTGGGTCAGGACAAGGGGCCCCATCAAGGCTGATAGTTATATGCTGAGCTTGTTAGAGATAGAGGTCTGTTTATGCTCATCATGGAAGAGACCTGACAGGACTAGGGAGTCTCTGGTGTGAGTGTCTTGGTACAGCCGGTTAATCAATAAAAGCAATAAGCTGATCAAGGCCAGAAACATTCCAAGCTAGTAGATAAGAGTGGAGAAGGACCACGAAGGCATTCCAAACTGGGAGATAAGAATACATTCATCTGTGTCTGTCACTGTTGCATGTTCAGGCCCCTGTACTACCTGTGATTGGCCGGTAATTATGTAACCTTACATGGCCTACCAATGCCCCGCTGATGATTGGTGTGGACCCTGGCTGTACAGGTGCCCACCTCCGCTGATAAATGTATAAAAGTGTGAACTCCTGTATGTAAGTTGTCTTGTTCTGTTAGGATCGACACGGCTCTGTCCGGAGTCAAAATCGATGCTATAGACCAAGCCCCGCGGTAAATAAAATTGTGTTGAATTTAAAGACGTATTCGATTCAGTTTTTGCTGAACCAGACTGAGGGGAAAGAATCGAATTCATCACATGTAAGCGTGCCCGTCCACCCTCAGGTCCCTCCTGCTGCCGGCTGTTATGCGCCACCTTTTCCTGCAAGACAGAGGACAGTGTGTCAGTGAGAGTCCTGCAAGGTGTGTGGGTGATGTGCCTCTCATGATTGAATAGCTGCCAGTTTGTGTGACTTGTGAGTTGTGATTGTGTGCCCTGCCTGTGTGGTACTATGTGCCGGTGAGATGCAGCAAGCCGAGTGCAGCATTGCATATGGATGGGCAGTGTTTGTTGGTGGGTGGGTGACGGGGTGTGATGTGTCTGGAGCAGTGGTGCAGTTGGTAGGATGTGCCACTTGACACTTGCATTCACTCACCTTGACCACTCGTGTCAAATCATTGAACTTCTTTTGCACTGCACCCAAGGACATGGTGCAGTGCTCCTGGTGTTTACTTCCTATACCACAGCCTGCCAATGCCTGCGGAGCTACAGTCTGGAGGGTCTTCGGCCATCCTGCGGGTACATGTTGGCTCTCCTTTTATCCACGCCTTCCACCAGGGCCTCCAGAGCATCATCAGAGAAGCGTGGTGCATTCTCTCGTGCCAGCCCAGCTATTCTCATGGCCATCTTTCCCTCCTGCAAGTAAGCTGTGTATCTGCCATTTGCAATGTGCAGCTCCACCTTTAAGAGGTGCAGGCTGCTGATGACGTGCGCTGTGCACGCCCCATTTCTAACTTCCTCATTCTCCGTGCAGCCTCGCAGCAGCGCGGGTTGCGCTGGCTGCATGGAGATATCATGATAATTAGCAAGCAGCACGAAGTTCACCTGCTGCCTGCGTAGGATGCATCGGGCGCGGGTACTAGCACTAACCCCGCCCGAAACGGACCGTTATCCAATTTTTCCCCCACAATCTTGGTGAAAAACTAATTTAAGAGAGACAACTGAGTCAAATCTCAGTAAAGCCTAAGTTCCACCTCGTGACTGCTTTAGAAATCCCCTACACTGTGGTTGCTACTCTCAGACTGGTAAAAGGGAACTAAGCTCCACTTGAAAATAAAACATATTAATAGTTTGCTCACAACTGTACAAGGTGTTCAGAACTATCTACAGTGATATTGTAAAGTAAAAATCCATATCATTTTACCACTTCTCCCTTCCTCATGTTGTTAGCCTTTGATTCCTACTTTTAGGTTCTATAGATTGAACACATATCCACTGGATTACTAAATACTACTGGAATCAAGAACTTCACATCTTTACAATGACTTCTAAATTGAAGCAAGGATCATAACAAAGACTAAGTTTGCAAAATGTGTTTAATGTCATGAGGAAAGATGGGAAATAGATTGAATTTCACTGAAAATTGTGTTGTATTTTGTTATATATTTCATGTAAAATGAACCAGTTTGTTCGTTTACATCTCCCTTGAGTTATTATCAGTCCATCTTCTAGAATATAGGAGAAATACACATGCAAAATTACAGTATGCTGTACACACAACAAAGGGTCTAGAATATTCAAAGGGACTAGAATATTGGGCAGTAAAGGTAAACTTCTGATTATAAGGGAAGCAGATTTACTTAAAGCAGTGTCCGATGATACTGAATGCAAAAGAATATCTAATTTGTAAAACCTAGTCATTTGGTCAACATTATAAAAAAATAAAGTCATCAGACGCTGCATCACGGTGGGTTCAACAGGTGCGCTGATGGAGGTGACCACCTGTTCCATGTTGGAAAGGATGGGCTCCAAGCTCAGCACAAATCCTTGTGTCAAGTTGGAGCTGGACTCCTCCATGCCCCTTCTGATTGTGCGCAGGCTTTCTGGCAGGTTTTCCAGTGCCCCAAACATTTGGTGGTGTACGCCCATCAGCCTTCTTCTGTAGCCTGGCCCATTGAAGTCCTCATCTGACTCCAATGCAGCAGACCTAGTGAGCGATCTCGCCCTCCGGCGAGCTGGCACCTGTGGTATCCATTCCCCCGACCCCAGCTCCTGCACATTTATGCTCAGTGTCTCACCACGTGCAGATCCCTCCTCTAACCTAATCTCTAAAGGACGCGAGTGTCAGTCTCTGAGCTGGTGGAAGCAAGTGTCAGATCGAATGACGGTGTGACTTCGGTGTCCTCCTCCTCCTCCTCCTCCTCCTCTTCCTCCTCCTCCTCCTCCTCGGACGGTGCAGCCATGTGTTCTTGGGTATCCACAATGACAAAGGGAAACAGGTTGAGTTGTGGAGTGGGGAGAGGAGCAAGTAAGAGGTATGTGCTGGCAGCATATGAGTCAGAAAAGATTATGGGAGGAAGGAGATGTGGAAAAGGAGAAGGAACATTAGATATGCAGAGACCCCCTTCATCGGGACCTCCAGCGCGGCATGTTGTGACGGCTGCAGTAACAGCCCGCCCAATGATCCGGAGTATTGACTTCTCTGGGGGGTGAGGACATGTAAGCGTGCCCGTCCACCCTCAGGTCCCTCCTGCTGTCGGCTGTTATGCGCCACCTTTTCCTGCAAGACAGAGGACAGTGTGTCAGTGAGTGTCCTGCAAGGTGTGTGGGTGATGTGCCTGTCATGATTGAATAGCTGCCAGTTTGTGTGACTTGTGAGTTGTGATTGTGTGCCCTGCCTGTGTGGTACTATGTGCCGGTGAGATGCAGCAAGCCGAGTGCAGCATTGCATATGGATGGGCAGTGTTTGTTGGTGGGTGGGTGACGGGGTGTGATGTGTCTGGAGCAGTGGTGCAGTTGGTAGGATGTGCCACTTGACACTTGCATTCACTCACCTTGACCACTCGTGTCAAATCATTGAACTTCTTTTGCACTGCACCCACGGACATGGTGCAGTGCTCCTGGCGTTTACTTCCTACACCACAGCCTGCCAATGCCTGCGGAGCTACAGTCTGGAGGGTCTTCGGCCACCCTGCGGGTACATGTTGGCCCTCCTTTTATCCACGCCTTCCACCACGCCCTCCAGAGCATCATCAGAGCAGCGTGGTGCATTCTCTCGTGCCGGTCCAGCTATTCTTGTGGCCATCTTTCCCTCCTGCAAGTAAGCTGTGTATCTGCCATTTGCAATGTGCAGCTCCACCTTTAAGAGGTGCAGGCTGCTGATGACGTGCGCTGTGCACGCCCCATTTCTAACTTCCTCATTCTCCGTGCTGGCTGCACGGAGATATCATGATAATTAGCAAGCAGCACGAAGTTCACCTGCTGCCTGCGTAGGATGCATCGGGCGCGGGGTACTAGCGCTAACCCCGCCCGAAATGGACCGTTATCCAATTTTTCCCCCGCAATCTTGGTGAAAAACTAATTTAAGAGAGACAACTGAGTCAAATCTCAGTAAAGCCTAAGTTCCACCTTGTGACTGCTTTAGAAATCCCATACACTGTGGTTGCTACTCTCAGACTGGTAAAAGGGAACTAAGCTCCACTTGAAAATAAAACATATTAATAGTTTGCTCACAACTGTACAAGGTGTTCAGAACTATCTACAGTGATATTGTAAAATAAAAATCCATATCATTTTACCACTTCTCCCTTCCTCATGTTGTTAGTCTTTGATTCCTACTTTTCGGTTCTATAGATTAAACACATATCCACTGGATTACTAAATACTACTGGAATCAAGAACTTCACATCTATACACTGACTTCTAAACTGAAGCAAGGATCATAACAAGGACTAAGTTTGCAAAATGTGTTTAATGTCATGAGGAAAGATAGGAAATAGATTGAATTTCACTGAAAATTGTGTTGTATTTTGTTATATATTTCATGTAAAATGAACCAGTTTGTTGGTTTACATTTCCCTTGAGTTATTATCAGTCCATCTTCTAGAATATAGGAGAAATACACATGCAAAATTACAGTATGCTGTACACACAACAAAGGGTCTAGAATATTCAAAGGGACTAGAATATTGGGCAAAAAAGGTAAACTTCTGATTATAAGGGAAGCAGATTTACTTAAAGCAGTGTCCGATAATACTGAATGCAAGAGAATATCTAATTTGTAAAACCTAGTCATTTGGTCAACATTATAAAAAATAAAGTTAAAATACACTGCTAAATTCTTTAAAAATAAACCTTTCTGCTGTTATTACAATTCTGTACAGCTGGCAAAGTCCTAAGCATTATACTATTTGCGGATATTACATGAAAACATCAGATGCAGAGCAGTGACCAGAGAGGGAGCTGAGCGAGGTGTGATAGTGTCAATTTAAAGGTATTATGAAATGTACTGTTACATATATCCTCTATATTGCCCTGACATTTACAAAGGAGATTACCTCTGAACACTATTAGTAGCAAAATAGTAAGAACATTTGTTAAATTTTTTTTATAATTTTGCTGCAAATGGCAAACAGAGGCGATGTTCCCCTTTAATATGATAATTCCATAAAATAGATTATGGATTTACGCAGTTCACTTAAGATGGTTCTATTATGTCATAGATACATCACATTTAGTGTAGATCAATTCCAGTTAAAACTTAGTATTACATTAATATGAAAGCACCAATATTTTACAATTATATCAAAAATATTAAGGATTTATGTTCAAGGATACTTAGGACTTTATAAAGGGGCAAGTGATATCCTTGGATATGCAAACTATGTATTTTGTATTTAATTAATAAATCAAACCATCCAGAAAAGCTAGTACTTTCCTAATCGAACAAACGATGGTGCAAAAATTCATATTTCAAACATATAGAGAGTTAAATATGAGTGAAGTAGACCTTAGAAAAAATAGCAGTGACTGTAAATATTAATGTCTCCTGCTAAGCTTATCTCAAGTAATTTCAACAGAATTTTATGATATTTTAAAATATTTGTCATGCATCATAAACTATATCATTGGGGAAAGGGATATTTACATTGTAATAGAAAAATATCATGGTACAGGGAGTTATGAAAGATGGCTATGCTAAATTCTTCTGTTGAGCATCAAAACTGCAAAGATAAGTGCAACAAATTGCTTAGCCAATGTTATATGCACTGTTCACATAGTTCTGTAGTCAATTTGACACAGTTACAAGCTGAGCGAGTAGATTGTCCTTTTTTATTATTATTAGCAATTCTGTAGTTTTGATATTGCAGAAATCTTCCAAATTGTTGAAACTAGAAAGGAAGAAAAGAAGTGAGAGGCACAGTGACTCATTACTGTTTCTTATCTCTGGAACTTTCAGTTTAATGAAGTCCAGGCTAATAAAATTACAGTGTGCTCTCTCTGATAGCTATAAGGATCCTAAGATTCCAACCAGTTCATACACGTTGTATATGTGAATTCATAGCACAAAATTGTCCACATTTGGCATTTATCAAGGTAACAGATGTGGAAAATCACCGGGTTATGCAGTACAGACTGGTCT
Source organism: Heptranchias perlo (assembly GCF_035084215.1). Taxonomy (NCBI): domain Eukaryota; kingdom Metazoa; phylum Chordata; class Chondrichthyes; order Hexanchiformes; family Hexanchidae; genus Heptranchias; species Heptranchias perlo. Next base: position 18,998,828 of record NC_090351.1, read on the forward strand.
TTTGAGGATGGTGTTAAAGAGCATTGTCAATGCTGGAAACAGTTTTATTCTACCAGAGAAAGGAGTTACATGATTAATTAGAGAAAGCCATTTGGAGAAATAATCCCAAAGGCTAAGGAGAGGAAACTAATGTATCTGCTTCCAAGAGACCAGTACATTTGTCACCAAGCAATGGATATCTCATTGGACCATGGAAGGCTTTTAAAGGGGCAGTAGTTTAAAGAGGGGGAGGGGATATTCCCATTTCCTCATGGGTAATGGCTCTCTTTAAAAAATATATTCCTTAAATTCATTACATTTTCATGTTAACTTATAGAATCCACTCTCATTCTGCTAACTTAATTATAGATGTAAGGAATCTTACAACACCAGGTTATAGTCCAACAAATTTATTTTAAAATCACAAGCTTTCGGAGATTATCTCCTTCGTCAGATCATTCATCTGACGAAGGAGATAATCTCCGAAAGCTTGTGATTTTAAAATAAATTTGTTGGACTATAACCTGGTGTTGTAAGATTCCTTACATTTGTCCACCCCAGTCCATCACCGGCATCTCCACAACTTAATTATAGAAGCATTTTATTTATGTTGTTTTTACACAAAAAGAAAACTTCATAAATCAGTTGAAGTAATTAGTGAAAAGAGTAATGTCAATAATAATCAGACGATCAAACTGAGTATTGATTAGACTTAAACATACAGTCAGAAAGTTAAATTTCATTGGATTGATTTGAAGTTAAAATTACAGTTTTGCAGGGTTCTTAGTAAGGCAAACAGTTAGCTTGACAAGTGATGTTTTTAATTTGTTGTAGGTTTTTTGTGTGAAAGAAGTCCACTGACTGTATGTAGATCATTAGTTTAAGTATATCTCCCCACTTTCTTAGCAAGGATGTTAATTTTGTACAAGAATAAATTGTCTCTGGGGAATTTAATAATGGCCAGTAAGCTTTGCCGTCAGATTAAAATTTAACACAAAAATTTCAAAGTTCAACTGTAAATGTCAGAAAGAAAATTAAAATTGGAAATTGGGCCACAGTTAATGCGTATAACAGCAAATTCTCCAACCATGTCAATTCTCTACCTTAAACTCAGCTGTTAATTTAAAGGAGATTGAATGTGGCGTGGTATCTATATTTTAATTTTGAGTGAAAGTGTTTTTAGTGACAGCTATGCTATTATAATGCTTACGGTGATTATATATAGGATGTCGATATGTGCTGTGACTAAATATGATCATCTTCTATGAAATAATTCTGTTATGATATCTATTCTGAAAATAATTTTTCAAGTAAATGAAAGACATTGCTGCAAAACAAAACATTATTTTACAGTTTAAATATCCCAGGATGATTATTTTTAATAATGAATAACATCATATATATGTTGCATGCACTGAAAAAAACCCTCATTTGAACATTATTTCAAAATTAAGTGCTGATCTGCTGCAAAGTCGATGCAAATTTACTATACGTTTTGTGTAATAGAAACATTTGATAAAAAACATAAATGGATCACATCTCATGTAATTAGTGTTTGCCAATGGTAAAGAGGCTCACATTTGACCATGTCGGCCAAAATAAGATAGCTTAATAATTTAAGTTTTATGTGCGGGGCTGTGTTCGGCTATATTGTTATCTCTACAATGGGTCTAGTCTGACTGGGTTCACCTGATAAAGAATAAAGATTCCGATGTGTGCAATAGTGGACAGTAGGACCTCTGTCTGACTTGCGATTAACCATTCCTGCCCCAACTTCTGGATTTTGGGTAAATAATTAAAAATGCAAGGCAAAATACGACACATGCTAACATGTTTATGGGAGCTCATGTGGATGGAGGTGGAATTTTAAGATTTCCTTCACTCTCTAAACACTAAAGCAAAATATTCATTCAGCAGCTCTGCCTTTTCCTTATCTACGATAATAAGCTGACCATGCTCATTTTTGAGTGGTCCCATCCCTCCATGATGATTCTTTTTTCTTAATGATTTATAAAAATCATTGCTATTTTCCTTTTTGGCCACAGTTTATTTCACACTACCACTTCATTCTCCTTACCTCTTTTGGTTTCCATTTGTAGATTACAGTATTACTCATGAATATTTTCTGTGTTTCTAGCTTTAGGTTTGTTATATACTTCTGTTTTAGTCTTTATTTTCGGCCTTATCTGACTCTCCATCCATGAGCCATGTTCCTATATACAATCCCTTTTATCCCTGTTGGAATATTCGTAGACTGCTATACCAATCTCACACTTAAATATGAGCCAGTGTTGCTCCACTTTATCTTCTGATTTTTTCAGGCTTTTCCAATCCACTGTAGCTAGTTCGTCTCTGATCAATCAACTTTGTTTTTGATTCTGTTTTTTCCTTCTCTATTTTAATATTAAAGCTAATGAAGCTATGATCGCACATCCTTAATTCTCCTCCTATCTTTGTGTTGCTGTTCTGCGCCTCTTCATTATCAAGTCCAGTATTTTTTTGTACGGCTTGTTATATAGTGACTCAGAAATATGAGATGGCAGACCAGAGGAAAAGTGCCAAGTTAATGCCAGCTCCAGGTATCTACCTAAGTATGCCTGTCACAAAGTATGTACACAGAGCCTCTTACTGTTGCACTGCTCGCCCCTCCATAGCTTTAATGCAGTCTTATAACCTTTTGAATGCTTAACATGAATAGGCATACAGCAGCATGGCACACAAAAAGGGCTAGATATTAACTCTGAGGTGGGAAGAGAGCAGTGGGGGGGTGCGGGGGCAGATTTTGCAGACAGGAAACCCGAAGTAACGGTTTCCCGGAGGTCCATCCAATTTTTATGGTAGGACCTTTTTAAAATTTTTTCAACAGGTTTCTCACTCGACAGCCAGCCAGATTGACCGGCTGGCTGCCTGCCTGGCAATAAAGCAGCCGGGGAGCAATCGGCATCCTCAGTGTTTGGATCGGGGGTCGGGGAGTGTTGGTGATCTTCAGTGTTTGGATCGGGGGGTCGGGGAGTGTTGGTGATCTTCAGTGTTTGGATCAGGGGGTCAGGGAGTGTTGGTGATCTTCAGTGTTTGGATCGGGGGGTCGGGGAGTGTTGGTGATCTTCAGTGTTTGGATCAGGGGGTCAGGGAGTGTTGGTGATCTTCAGTGTTTGGATCGGGGGGTCGGGGAGTGTTGGTGATCTTCAGTGTTTGGATCGGGGGGTCGGGAGTGTTGGTGATCTTCAGTGTTTGGATCGGGGGGTCAGGGAGTGTTGGTGATCTTCAGTGTTTGGATCGGGGGGTCGGGGAGTGTTGGTGATCTTCAGTGTTTGGATCAGGGGGTCGGGGAGTGTTGGTGATCTTCAGTGTTTGGATCGGGGGGTCGGGGAGTGTTGGTGATCTTCAGTGTTTGGATCAGGGGGTCGGGGAGTGTTGGTGATCTTCAGTGTTTGGATCGGGGGGTCGGGAGTGTTGGTGATCTTCAGTGTTTGGATCGGGGGGTCAGGGAGTGTTGGTGAACTTCAGTGTTTGGATCGGTCGGGGGGGGGGGTCAGGGAGTGTTGGTGATCTTCAGTGTTTGGATCGGGGGGTCAGGGAGTGTTGGTGATCTTCAGTGTTTGGATCGGGGGGTCGGGAGTGTTGGTGATCTTCAGTGTTTGGATCGGGGGGTCAGGGAGTGTTGGTGATCTTCAGTGTTTGGATCGGTCGGGGGGGGGGTCAGGGAGTGTTGGTGATCTTCAGTGTTTGGATCGGGGGGTCAGGGAGTGTTGGTGATCTTCAGTGTTTGGATCGGGGGGTCGGGGAGTGTTGGTGATCTTCAGTGTTTGGATCGGGGGGTCGGGGAGTGTTGGTGATCTTCAGTGTTTGGATCGGGGGGTCAGGGAGTGTTGGTGATCTTCAGTGTTTGGATCAGGGGGTCGGGAGTGTTGGTGATCTTCAGTGTTTGGATCGGGGGGTCGGGGAGTGTTGGTGATCTTCAGTGTTTGGATCGGGGGGTCGGGGAGTGTTGGTGATCTTCAGTGTTTGGATCGGGGGGTCAGGGAGTGTTGGTGATCTTCAGTGTTTGGATCGGTCGGGGGGGGGGTCAGGGAGTGTTGGTGATCATCAGTGTTTGGATCGGGGGGTCGGGGAGTGTTGGTGATCTTCAGTGTTTGGATCAGGGGGTCTGGAGTGTTGGTGATCTTCGGTGTTTGGATCAGGGGGTCGGGGAGTGTTGGTGATCTTCAGTGTTTGGATCAGGGGGTCAGGGAGTGTTGGTGATCTTCAGTGTTTGGATCGGGGGGTCGGGGAGTGTTGGTGATCTTCAGTGATTTGATCGAGGGGTCGGGAGTGTCGGTGATCTTCAGTGTTTGGATCAGGGGTCGGGGAGTGTTGACGATCTTCAGTGTTTGGATCGGGGGGTCGGGGAGTGTTGGTGATCTTCAGTGTTTGGATCGGGGGGTCGGGGAGCGTTGGTGATCTTCAGTGTTTGGATCGGGGGGTCGGGGAGTGTTGGTGATCTTCAGTGTTTGGATCGGGGGGTCGCGGAGTGTTGGTGATCTTCAGTGTTTGGATCGGAGGGCCGGGGAGTATTGGTGGTCTTCAGTGTTTGGATCGGGGTGTCGGGGATTGTTGGTGATCTTCGGTGTTTGGATCAAGGGGTCGGGGAGTGTTGGTGATCTTCAGTGTTTGGATCGGTCGGGGTGGGGGGTCAGGGAGTGTTGGTGATCTTCAGTGTTTGGATCGGGGGGTCGGGAGTGTTGGTGATCTTCAGTGTTTGGATCGGGGGGTCGGGGAGTGTTGGTGATCTTCAGTGTTTGGATCGGGGGGTCGGGGAGTGTTGGTGATCTTCGGTGTTTGGATCGGGGGGTCGGGGAGTGTTGGTGATCTTCAGTGTTTGGATCGGGGGGTCAGGGAGTGTTGGTGATCTTCAGTGTTTGGATCAGGGGGTCGGGAGTGTTGGTGATCTTCAGTGTTTGGATCGGTCGGGGGGGGGGGGTCGGGGAGCGTTGGTGATCTTCAGTGTTTGGATTGGGGGGTCGGGAGTGTTGGTGATCTTCAGTGTTTGGATCGGGGGGTCGGGGAGTGTTGGTGATCTTCAGTGTTTGGATCGGGGGGTCGGGGAGTGTTGGTGATCTTCAGTGTTTGGATCGGGGGGTCGGGGAGTGTTGGTGGTCTTCGGTGTTTGGATCGGAGGGCCGGGGAGTGTTGGTGATCTTCAGTGTTTGGATCGGGGTGGGGGGGGGGTCAGGGAGTGTTGGTGATCTTCAGTGTTTGGATCGGGGTGGGGGGGGGTCAGGGAGTGTTGGTGATCATCAGTGTTTGGATCGGGGGGTCGGGGAGTGTTGGTGATCTTCAGTGTTTGGATCAGGGGGTCTGGAGTGTTGGTGATCTTCAGTGTTTGGATCAGGGGGCCGGGGAGTGTTGGTGATCTTCAGTGTTTGGATCAGGGGGTCTGGAGTGTTGGTGATCTTCAGTGTTTGGATCAGGGGTCGGGGAGTGTTGACGATCTTCAGTGATTTGATCGAGGGGTCGGGAGTGTCGGTGATCTTCAGTGTTTGGATCAGGGGTCGGGGAGTGTTGGTGATCTTCAGTGTTTGGATCGGGGGGTCGGGGAGTGTTGGTGATCTTCAGTGTTTGGATCGGGGGGTCGGGGAGTGTTGGTGGTCTTCGGTGTTTGGATCGGAGGGCCGGGGAGTATTGGTGGTCTTCAGTGTTTGGATCGGGGTGTCGGGGATTGTTGGTGATCTTCGGTGTTTGGATCAAGGGGTCGGGGAGTGTTGGTGATCTTCAGTGTTTGGATCGGGGTGTCGGGGATTGTTGGTGATCTTCAGTGTTTGGATCAGGGGGTCGGGGGGGGAGGGGGTTAGCCATCTTCGGTGTTTGGATCACGGGGATCGGAAAGAGATCGAGGTCTTTGAGGTTTGTATCGAGGGGGTCTGATCGCGGGGGGCAGGGGCCAGACATCGTCGGGGGGGGTGGGGGTTCAGCCCATCGCGGGGGTCCCATCGTGGGTTGTTTAATAGGTAAGTTTGGTGGGCCGGGAGGAAGCACTCTTGCTCTTCCTGCAAGCAGCGCAATAAAGGCACTTACCTCATGATCCGGTCCTTCTCGCCTCCTTTCATCTGCTGGGTCCCTGAGACCCAGGAATCCTGGCCTGCAGGTATTAAAATTAAAACTTGAGTTAAAATGAGGGCACGCAGCCTCTTTAAAATATTTTATTGACCGACCTGCCTCCTGAGAGCAGGTTGGTCACCCACCCCTCGACCCACCTCCGTTAAAACTGGAAGTGGGCGATTTGGAGGTGGGTTGGGATTGGGTTTCCCATTTCATTATTTTAATCCCCCACCTGCCTCCTCCCCCATCTGCCCTGGTGGGTTAAAATTACCCCCAAAGGCTGCAATTTATGTTTGAAAGTTTGAAATCATAACAGGGCCTCACACAACAAATTCTCTCATTACATGCTAGCTTCATGTGCATTTCCAATTACTGAGACACAGGGATTAGCTGCAGGTTGGGCACATGTTTACAATGATATGTGGTCTTTAAACCTACATCATTGCAAATGGCACATAAGCTCTGAGTTTGTAAGGCCCCATGCTGCCAGTGTGGCCTTACACACAGTGGACATGCGTCATAAAATTAGGGTAATAATACAAGGGAATAGACGCAAACAGGAGAAGGGCCCAGAAATTACAAGCTTTTATTTTCTCTTGAGGAGGCACCTCTGGACATCCGTGTCTATGATAGCATGGAGGGATTAGGGAAGGGTGAAGCTGAGGCCTCCCAAGATCAGGGCTGGTCTTCTGTTCTAGTTATACCTTGTCCTCTTTCTCACCCACAGGCTGAGATATGCTTTTCAAAAATGACTGCAAAAAGCAAAATTTAAATACGTGCCTACTAGATTCAAAAAGAGCTGTAAATCAAATATAACACAATAAAACCCACAAGGTCTTTATATTTGCAATGAATGGCTTGGCCCCTTCTTTGAACACCTGGTCAGATACAACAGGACGCTTGCAATTTTCTGCCAAACCCCAGCAACCCCCCTCCCCCCCATGCAATTCAAACCTCGGTTCACCCCCTCGCCTGTACTGCTACACCCCAGAACACCCCTCCCCCAGCTGAAAAACCTTAGTTTCCCCATACCCTAGTTCTGCCAAACTGTAGCATCTCACCCTGATTTTGCCAAAACCCAGGACCATTACCAGTGCTACAAAAGCCAAGACCCTTCTCCCACTACTGCTATACTCTATGGTCATCCTCCCCAGTGCTGGTAAATGTCAAATATCTACTTCCATTCAAGTATGTCTTGCTTTGTATATTGGACTTTTTTTAATATGAGAAATATAATTAAGTATATAGGTAAAGGAATGTTTTTCTGAAAAAAAAACAGATTCAGAAAATCCAATCATCAAAACATTGGTTCAAAAGTCCAAGAATACGATGTGAAAAATACAGTTTCACTTATTCAAGCCTATAAATCAGTAGCCCTGATATTACATTGTATGCTACATGGCATAATACCCTGTTGTTATAAAACTGCATATCCCCGACTCAACACCAGGGACTAATTGGAAAAGATATATGCACGGTTGTGTTATTCATCTTATAACTTAGATTGTCTACGCTGATTCACGTTTGTTTATGCCGAATTTTACATTCTGAGGTATGCCAATAAGATTGGCAGGACATTTAACATTAAATTCATATCAGCAAAATATGTGCACGAATGGGTGTAATTTCGGGTGTAACTTCCCAATTACGCCTCTACACGAAATTCCACCTAATTGTCAGTGAGTCCACTCAGTTTAATAATGTGTAAACAGCTGCTACAAATTATATTGCTCTTTTCATGTGTATTATGAATAATTTCAAAAAAACGGATGATTCCATCATCATGTCATTGTCACCCTAAAAAAGAGACATTTGTTTTAGTTTACAAATCTTACAGATTGCTACATCTCTATTTTATATAATTGATGAGTGATAACTGTCATTTATTCACCACCCAGCCCCATAGACTAGATTGTTTCAAGCTTTGCATAAAGATTGAGATGCAATGATTCAGCCATAATAAGAGTCGAGAAAATTGGCAGTGTGTAATGATATTTTGATATCACAAGTAAAATTATGTTTCTGAATGAGAGATTTGTCGTGCAGTGGTATAAGGCTTTTTTGTTGCACAATGATATGTAGAATTCCACATGTGAGTAACTATTAATATCTAGAAAGTCTCATCGTGCTAGAAAATTCCACCATTACTGAAAAGTCACACCAGTTTCACTCACAAGTTAAGGGAAAAGCAAATGTATAATGATCTCTATTGACTAATAGTCATATTGAACTGACTGTTGCATGGAGATCTGTTTAGAGATTTGTTTCAACGGATTTTACAACAAGTTAAGGCCAAATGAAGAAAAATATGGAAAGCAGTTATTCCTCATCCCTGATGTAATGTATTGATTTCAGAAAATCATACTGCACAATGTGCGATTCCTAAACTGAACAATTGAGCCAAGTGCAAAGTCAGGTTCCAGTACAATTTGTAACCTTAATTGTAGGAAAAAAAATCATAAGTAGCAATGTATCATTATAACTGTTGAAATAGTTCAAGATGACGTTGAAAGAGACCATAGGGTCATGGTAGACTTAATGGGCAGCATTTTAGCACCCGCTATCGGGTGCGTTCCTGGCGGGGGGGCCCCAAAAATCGGGAAATCCCGGAGCGGGACCAGAGCCCGCCTCGAACCCGCGCACTTCCGGGTTAACCCGCTGACGCGCCAGCGTGCACGCACAGCCCCCGCTGGTGGGAATCCCGCAGGCAATTAAAGCCAGCGGGATGCCACTTGAACCTATTTATTTGGCTTGTTCAGGTCATTAACTGACCTGATTAAGGGATTTTGTGAGGAGGGGTGGGATTTTAGAGCAAACTGGGACCGTTTCCCACACTGGGGGAAACACTCCCAGGTCAAATGGACCTGTTGCAGCTGTCAGCCTGTGGCAGCTGCAAAGGTCCATTTGACAGGTGGGGGGGGGGGGGGAGACCCTCACTCATTGCAGGAGGCCACTCCGTCACCTGGGACAAAGTTTGGCCTCCACCACCCTCCTCCTGACAATCAAAGTCACCAACTTGCACACTTACCCCGGGGTCCAGAGACATGTACCTACCTTGCGGACCCCCTCAGATGTACAGCTTGCGGATGGGGGCCGCCGTAGCTGCAGTCATGACCTCCTCGGAGGGCGAACAGCATCACCAGCCTCACCATCCACGCCGTCCACCTCTGACACGTGGAGCTCCACAACAGAGTGCTGTGACACATCCACCTGTACAGCAGGAGGGAGGGCTACCGCAGAGAGAGATGCGTTGCAGAGGGCACTACCCTCGCCACAGGGTCCACAGACTGAGGCTCAGCTTCCTGGACCTCTCTGCGCAGCAGTGCACACGGAGGCTCAGAGTCATTCGACATGTAGTCCTGGACATCTGCAGCTTCCTTCATGCCAAGCTGCTCCCGGCTGGCCCGAGCACCATCTTCTTACCTGTCACTGTCAAAGTCACCACTGCCCTCAGCGAACTCTCCTCCGCATCCTTCCAGGGTGCAACCGGGGACATCACCGACGTCTCTCAGCCATCTGCACAAAAGAGCCCTGCAAATACACCTACACCCACTCTGCAGTGACACAATGTTTGGCATCAGTTGTGGGGCTTCATAGTGATCCTCAGGAAAGGGCATTATTGCGCAGACCAGACAAGATTCGTGAAGACGTGGCAGTAATGGTGCCAATATAATATGTAATATGAGTTGGTCAGAAATTCAATATAGGTAACAACCATGACAAACCCTCAAACACCCTTGTGCATCCCCTTCATGCTCATGACACGTTTGCCTTACGCTGCCTACTGCACAAATGTGATGCATGCCCTGTGGCTGCAGCACAGGTAGTGGCAGGTTGAGTGAGGCTGGCCGAGAAAGAGATGCACGAGAGGGTGAGTATGAGATAGAGCCATGAAACTGTATGAGGATTGGGTTGAGTGGTAGTGGCAGGATGAGTACTGGCGAGGTGAGTAGGTGCAGGTACGATGAGGATGAGGTTTGAGTGGGTATGAGGGGTGATGTGACAGAGTAGTGTTGGCAGTGCAGAAGGAGATGTGGGGTGGGGGCGGTGATGTGGCAGACGGAGTGTAGGGGAAAGAGTAAGTGTACTCACTTTGGCTGACCTACTGAGGTCATTGGAGCGCCTCCTGCACTGTATGCAGGTGGGCGATATGTTGGTGGTGCTGGTGACCTCCTCTGCCACCTCAAGCCAGGCCTTCCTGGTGGCAGAGGCAGGCCGCTTCCTCCCGCCCGCCGGGGGGAAGATCTCTGTCCTCCCCCTCCTCTTCACCCCATGTATTGATACCTGGAGTGAGGCATCATTAAACTGGGAGCAGCCTTCCCCCTGGGCTGCTCCATGCTGTGATTTTTTCTGTTTGTTGCAGCATCAGTCAGTGGAGGACTGCCCCTTTAAATAGAGTGCCTCCAGCTGGCAGATCTTACTGCGCATACGCAGCCCGCCCGACGCGCAGATCAGCAGTGGGGAACCTGGACGACCAGGTAAGTGCATCCAATTATGCTACGATTGCGCGGGGAGCTGACTGATTTCGCCGGGTCCGTTACCCACGCGCCCGATATCCCCCCCGCCGAGAACGCGCAGCCCTGGTAACATCGGGCCCAGTATGTCTAATCAATGCAGAGCAGCAATAATAAAGCCAACTGAATGTTGATGGAAAATGTTTGTTTAGAATGTTTTAAAACAATTATTTATTGAATGAAAATGTTTCTTTTCAAACAAAAAGTATCTAGTTAATTATTTATTAATTGAGAATTTATTAATTGTTTTTCAGACCAGCCTTACAGATATGTTTGACACAACATGGAACAGGTCAGTATAGTTTGCTCCATCTAGGATCTGCTCAGTTATTTTCCCTTCAATGTACAGATTAGCATCAAAAAAGGCAGCTCTCTGTGAATATACACCTGTTAAACTACCAGTGCTCTATTTCGTTTCCTTACTCTGGCGCATTGGAACAGACACTTGCCACTGCTTGCATTACTTTAGCATATTCTTACTGACATTTGCCCAGGATTTTGTTGTGACAAGTCCTGACAGAAACAAATTGCATCTAATATTGCTAGGAGCTCATTGCATTTCATTATTTAAACTCGTGTTCAGTCAGTTGTTTCCACATTTTCTAACCAACAACACATTAGAAATGATGGTTTCTGCAAGTTATTATAAATGCAGGGAATATGGATATGCACTGCTGTGTTTGCAACTGGTGGACAAGGAAAAATGGTAAGGAAAATTGAGACAGACATGGAAACGATCAAAAATTAGTACTGCGTTGATAAAATAAAAATGAATAATTGAATGCAAAATTGTCTCTATGGGTCATACTGGAATACACTAATTAATTCAGACGTGGAAATATTCACCTTACAGCAACAGCAATAACAGTAACTTGCATTTATAAAGCGTCCTTAATGTAGAAAAACATTCCAAAGCGCTTCACAGAGGCATATTCGAAAAAATAGACACCGAGCCTAAGGAGAAGGTATTAGGAGGGGTGATCAAAAGCTTGGTCAAAGAGATGGATTTTAAGGAGGGTCCTATAGGAGGAATGGGAGATGGAGGAGTTTCGGAGAAAACAACTTGGATTTGAGAGAGAGCGCGGGGTGGGGAGAATTGTCGAGCTGGAGGAGGTTACAGAGATAGTGAGGGGCAAGGCCATGAAGGGATTTAAACATGAGAATAAGAGTTTAAAATTTGGAGTGTTGGGTAAGTCGGCAAGGACAGGGGTGATGGGTAAGTGGGACGTAATATGAGATGGGATATGGGCAGCACAGTATTAGATGTGCTGAAGTTTACAGATGGTGAAGGGTGGGGACGCTGGCAAGGAGTATCAGAATAGTGAGTCTGGAGGTGTTAGAGGCATGGGTTAGAGTTTCAGTAGAAGAAGTGCTGAAAAAGGGGCTTTGGTGGATGATGTTACAAAGGTGGAAGTATGCAGTCTTTGTGAATATGATACAGGTTGCAAACAGTCTGGTTCAGCATGATCCAGTGGCTGGAGAGGGGGGGTGGAGCGGGCGGCAAGGGTACAGAGTTTGTGGCAGGGGAGCTTCTGTCTTCCCGATGTTTAGCAAGCCCTGAAATGTCTGTGTCAAAGGCTGAGGAATGCCGCATTGTCGAAGGTGCCATCTTTTGGATGGGACGTTAAACTTTGGCCCCATCTGCCCTCTCAGGTAGATGTAAAAGATCCATGACACTATTTGAAGAAAATCAGGGCCGTTCTCATGACCTGCCTAATAGTTATCCCTCAACCAACACTACTAAAACAGGTTATATGGTTATTTATTTCATTGATATTAGTGGGTCCTTGTTATGCACAAATTGGCTATCACGTCTCCTAAATTACAATGGTGGCTACAATTCAAAGATACTCCATTGGCTGTGAAGTACATGGGACATCCTGAGGTGTGAAAGGCTCTATATACATGCAAGTTCTTTCTTTGTGTAATACAAAATAGTTAACATGCTATACTACCTCACATCAGTGGGTCGTCTTGCTTCACTTAAGCAAGTAACTTCTTACTACCTTTCTGTTTGCTAAATTTCTGAGCCTGGTGAAAGCTTGCTCTCAGTTTTATGTTTAAAAAGCTGACTGATTGCCTCTGTGTTTTTATGGATGTATTGGTAGCCCAGGCAGGCTAATGAATTGCTTATTATTTACAATCGTTGGGGAAAAAAAATCAACTCCTATCTTATTAGCATTTTAACCGCGATGAGTAAAATAGGTTTATTTTTTAAAATAGGGCAGGTGAAATTAGTCACCGCCAGTAGAATAAAACTTGTTGATAATGAATCAGCAGCCCAGTTTACACTACGCCCGATTTACTTTCTCATTGACTTTCATGGACTGCTGATTCGCTAACAGCTCATATCACACGACTGGTATTGGCCGATTTCATCCCCTTTATGGTGCTACTAACCATTTGTTTCGAAGATTCACCAATCCTAAACTTTTTATATATAGTCAATGCACAACAACTGCAGCAGCAATTGGCCTGTAAACATGTAGATTCTAAATGTATCTTCAAGTTAAAACATTCCTGATGCTGGTATGCTTTCCCTGTATGGGGTAGATTTTCATGAGTAGAGCCCATCGAGTTGGAGGTGGGTTGAGCAATCAGGATGACAGCAAGGTGCCTGAACTATTTTCATGTTTGGGCCTGATTTTAGTATCCACGATGAGCTGTCTGCACTTTTGGGATGTTGACAGACAACTTTCCGAAGGGGATTTCATGGCAGGAATTTCAGCAGCTCCTTTGTGGAAATGAGCTAGCATTCTTTGATTAAAGTGGGTTGGGGGGATGCAATTCCAGGGGAGGGTGGTGGAGGGTCGAGCAGTGAGTGGATCGATTTTTCTGGGTCCAGAAGGAGTATTAATGCTCCTCCTGGCCCCACAAATATCGTTAAGAACCTACTTGCTCCATATTTCGTGCAGGCTCCAGCGGCCCCTTTAAAGTTTACAGGTTAGGACACACTGGGGGTTAAATTGGTTAATCCCCGAAAATGGGCACTGGGATCGCGGTGCACGATTAACCCGCACCCGTTGATTGTGTTACAGGCAGCACGTAATATCCGTGCTGTCTGGTGACTTCAATGATTGCTGCGTGCAGCCAGTACTACCTGCGCTGTTGATTGGCTGCACGCACCAGCAGGGGCCCCGATATCGGGAGTGGCTAGCACTACTTAAAGGCAGCCTGCACCTCTTAAAGGTGAGGTGTACTGTGGCTGCAGGAAGTGGAAAAAATCAATTGTGAAGTGAATCTGTGCTGCAATATAGTGAAGTATGGTGATGATCGGAACTGGAATTTTTAATGAGCATAAATTTGGCAGCTCAAAGTTTGCGGGACTGTTATATGTTCAAAATATAGGATACGGGTCAGAACGGATTCTGAATGGAGATTAGAAGTTGCACAAGTAAAACACAGATGCAGGTCCCGTCCTTATGTTTAAAAACTGTTGTTACATTTTAAAATATTGAATAAAGGTTTCTCAAAACTACATCCCATATCCTCAACTCTGCATAGCAGACCCGGCCAATCTGCCGATCTAAGTTTGTACCGGGCCTGTGAGAGAGTGTGCACCAAGGTTCTCGTATGATGCATTAGAGTCCTTGGTGAAAGAGGGGGAACAGAAGGAGGGGCATCGTATATCCACAGGGGAGCAAAAGGCCTTCCAGACATATGCTCATGGGGCAGTGGGAGACAGTAGCAGACGAGGTCAATGCCAGGAGCATAGCACCATGAACATGGATGCAGTGCAGGAAGAAGTTCAATGATTTTACATGTGTGGTCAAGTGGCAGATCCTACCAATTGCACCACTAGCTGCATGACCAACACACTTGCCACTTTCTTGTAGGAAAAGGTGGCACATAACAAGAGGCAGCAAGTGGCAGTGGCTCCATGGAACATGAACCTGCTGTCCTCTCTCAGGATGACAACATTCCTGTCTCACCCCTGCCGCTCCGCTGATGCCCTCGCTATAACCAGTCAGCTAGCCAGCCCACTCCTTGTAGAGTATTGAAACTTTATTCAAGTATAGGAAACCTCCAAAAACAGGTACAAATGCATCAGCTGCCAGAACAAATAATCTAGCAACTAACCAGTGACTCCCTCATGATCCCTTTAAATAGCGCTAGTGAGGGGTCCTCCATACCGTTTACGACCTGTTCAACTGTGCGAGGTTAAGACAGTGCATTAGCTGGAATGTGGAGTTCGAAAATAGCAGCGGTCCCTTTAAATCAGCATTGCGCCATAATCTCCCTACTCTGCATGCTGCCGATGTTTGTTAGGTGCGTAGATGCCTTTAACAAGATGGTGTCCTGCGCATGTCATGCCAGAAATGTGCGCGCACATCTTGGATGCCATTTTCGGGGCTTAGGTGTCTGTGTAACGCCTACAAAACGGGAGCTACACACCCCAAATTTGACTCCATTATGGTCCAGTACCACTGAGTGGAGCACATGCAGTGTGTGCATCGCTCATTGGTAATGGGAAATTGCATCGGGGTCCTATTGACGTCATAGGATTCCAATTTAGATTGGAGAACAAGGCTATAATGAGGCCTCGACCTGAACCAGAAACGATGGGAGTCTTGACAGCCTATCTGAAGGCCCAAAATCAAAATGGTTGCAGGCGGAATGATGGCGAGAACGGGGAGGTAAGTTCTGCACTCTCATTTTGAGCACCCTACTGCCTGAAAATGGGGATGAAAAGCAAGGCTTGTGTGTGTACTACCGTTGAAGAAAAGGTCTTTGACTAAACTATCATTGGTTTATAATGACAGTTTAGCAAATGAATTTTTTTTGATTTTACACACCAAAGAAAAATATACCCCATGGTCTATTCCATCGGTATACAGCAATTAAATGAATGAAATTCTGTTTCCATTGCATGGGACTTTCACAGGTGTTCTCAGGATCACATTCTATGATTTCTATTCATTGTTCTACAAAAAATGCAACTGGGTCACCATAGACCCATGGGCTGGTTGCTGCAAAATCCCTCAATGTGCAGCATTTCTGGCACTTCTAATGTTCACTTTCAAAATTAGATTTTTTTTTGTTTTTTAGTGATCATCATTGAACTCAACTGAAACTACTAAATATTCTCAAGTTACTGATTTGGTACTTATCTGTACCAATTCAATTGGAGAATGGAGTGTCTGTGTTATATGACTATTACTTTTGGAAACCTCTCCGTCCTTCTAGATTTGTAATGAGATTGAACTCTGCATGCCCCCTTAATATTTATTCTTGCTCAATCGTGTACTCTTAAGAGCATGTTCATAGTAATCCACATTTTGCAGAAGCCATAAAGTCCTGACACTCCAATCAGTCATCTGCAATTGTATTAATGACTTAAACCAACTTGTCCTCAGGCTGAATGAGGCTGCATCATTCAGGAGAAAATTGTGGAACAAAATGATCAAAAGTCACAATACTTTTTCCTGCTAATGAACCATCCATCAGATCACTTCATAGATATGCACTGGTCATTTTTCTTCTCGCTCTGACAGTCATTATTTAACCTTTACAGATTGGATAACAATCAATTTCTAGCAAATCTGCTTATAATTATATTGCTGCTGTGGTCACAGAGCAATTTATGATGCTTGAGAGTGAAAAGGGAAAAAAGCAACTAAGAAATTATGGATAGCAGCACAGTCAGAGGTTTCTAATAGTCTGGAAACATCTGGAGTACTTAGAAAAAAATGGTAAGATCTGCAGGATCATAGAGCAATTTTTGTAGTAGAGGCCAAAAGCCTCTGTGATCAGAATATGGATGGCGATCAAGGCACACAATTAGCAGGTTCACGGCATGTAGATGGCATAAAATTTGGGTCAAATGAATGAAGAGCGCACCATTGCATTCTGAAACCATCAGTATTCCTGAAATGGGGAGGAATGAACCTTGGCTGATCAAATATTGGCCATTTGTCAGACATAGGCGGTTTTGGGAGTCAGTGTTAGATTGAGTGGGTGAATGCCAAGGTCTGTGACTTATGTTTAATGTTACACCATTTGATTAATGTCACAGGCTTGAAGAGATCTAACAGTGTGTTCACTTTACTTTGCTGCTGACAGCCTTGGCAGAGGCTGCAGGACAATAAAATGAGTGAGGCAACGCAAGGGTCAGAGGCTATGTGCATCACCATAATAAGTGGTCTCTGTGGGTATCTCCGGAGGCAGCTTTGCTCCTGATGGCAGCATAAACAGAACCAAATGTTGTTTGAGGTGGAGGTGTCCATGTTTTCTAACTGCTGGCAAATGGACTGCCTTACTAAACCACAGACTGGGTAGATTCCCGTTTCAATCCCTAGGGTGTGCTTAGTTGGCAGATCTCAGTTAGGATGAGAGAAGGAGACTACAACTGCATTCAGTGGGGCTAAAATTCAACTACAGCATGGGGCACACAATGGGTGGTAGCAGCTCGGCTGCCCATTATACACCCCGTCTGATTGTCCTTTCCATTGAAGTCAATTCGCCAATTTGGTATCGCCTGTTTTGCACGCTGCCGATGTCAAATTTTACTGCCAGTATGCATGGACCAGGAAAGGGAAGAATTGGCCAGTGTTCCCATTGCTATCCAGTGTGTGACTGTCGAATGAGACAACGTTGTGATGCCTAAATGGTCAACTAACTTACATCGCAAGCTTAGCGTCAGTGAACGATGTCACAGGAAAGTGGGCAGAGATTTGAAGGCCCCGTCTCGATAATAGACAAATCTAGTAGTAATGTGTACAAAATTCAGATTGATAAAAGGGATAGGGGGTACACATTAACGAGATAAAGAAGTAGCAGGGACAGGATACCGAAACGGTACATGCCATTGTTCCTATAAATCTTTTATGGCTTATGGACGATGACAACGTGCAAGTTGAGGAGGACGAGACCACCTCCACTGATTCCAGAAGGACATTCCCACGCTATGGGCCTTTAATAACATGGGACGAGGAGTGGGAATTCGAACATTCTGACCCCTCCTTACCTGAGGGAATGAATGAAATCAATCAAAAACACAAAGACAAGGAGTTGGAGTTGGAAAATCCAAAGTCAGCGATCCTATGTACATCTGTGTGTGGGATAGATAGGGTTAATTTCAGACAGGCTGTGAGCTCTAGAGAGAGGACAGAGAAGTTAGACAGTCTCTCTCATATTGTTTTTCTGGATTAGTTTCGGTTAAAGAGATTATTCTTTAAAATTAATTGACAAATTAACCCCCTGGGTTCTCAAGAAGAGCCACAATGGATTTTCACTTTCCTTTTAAAGCAGGGGACTATGGTTTTTGGGACCGCATGAGTGTTGATGGTGCAGGATTACGAAGAGTAGTTCTTTGACATAAAAGTGGCTTCACAAAGTTAAGGAGCAATGCAGTGGAGTTAAGAATTTAAGACCTTATCTGTAGACATCAAATGACACAGCATGGTGACATATTGGACTAAGACTTGGATTCCGAAAATTTAATATTACATAGAGAAGGAAACACAATCATCAGCCTTGATCCAAGTTGCTTTTCCTCTTTTGAAAATGTTTTGATTTGTTTTGCTTTAACCCATTTATTGTCTGAAATGGAGTGCTTAATGGCGGGGAAGATACATCCAAAATAATTACAAGCACTTCTGTCTCTACTGTAAAACCAGTATAATTTGTTTCTGATATTGGAATTGATAAGATAAATTGATATGAGTTGCTGTTCAAGCACTCAAGAACGGAAAATTTACCTCTAGTTTAAGGGGATAATCAAATTATATTTTAAAATGAAAGGAATTGAGTCTAAGTGGTTCCTACCCAATGCGGTGTATCAAGGAAGAAAGTATTTGGGGGAGGGAATAAAATTGAACATGACAAGTCCTGTCAGTCTAACAATACTGCTTTCTGGAATTGGGATAATTTTGATATGATGGAATGGACTCAGGCACAATGTAGCGGGATGTTTTGGGAAATAACAAGCAGTCCAAGAAGAATTTAAGTAAAATAAACCAAAAGAAATGTATTGACCAGACTGTAAATATTGTATTGGACAATACAGTTCCTCCAGGGATCATGCATGAGATTTAATGGTACTATAATGGGATGTATAAAATTGGATGAGAGGAAATGATTGAGGATATAAGATAGAAACAGGGCAATTACACCACCAAATGGGAATTTTTCCAAGGTCATTTTCCTAGGTGATTACAGGTGAATTTCAGGAACCAAACCAAAGGGGTTAGGGAAAGATGTGTGAGTGCATTCGTGAGTAACATAAATTGCCTGGGCATGATTTACTAAAGGTATCAATCTGGTATAAATGTATAATCTAGTAAAAGTCAGGAAAGTGTAGTTGAGAATAGTTAATTGATAGCTTTCTCTTGGAGATGTTTGTCTCCTATTGCCTATACTGAACAATGAGAAAACTGCATTTGATAGCCTGGCCACAACCCGAGACATCATTACATGTGAGGGGAGATAAGCAAAAATCTCTAGTCACCCGGTCTTTTGATAAGATAACCTGAAAGCCCAAGAATGGCTATAGTGGACATGAAAGATACAAATGTATGTCGCCATCATAAACGGAGACCAGGATGAAGAACATGATTATAAAGGCCTACGGCCTGGTGATCTATTGGAACTACTCTTCAAACAGAACAATTGCTCTTACAGGATTGAATCTTACCAGACATACGAAGAGTGCCATGGAAAACACATTCACCAATACCATAAGGAAAAAGAAACTGGCGAGCAGAAATTTAATATTCAAGAACATTACCTGTGATATGTTGCATGAGGCAACTAGTATGCAGAAATACATGAAGAAGATGCACTGAAGAACGGGTCTCAGACATGCTCAGTTACTTGACAACAGCACAACATGAAATGGTTAATGTGGTCCAGGAGAGTGAGAAAACCTTTTAAGCAAGGCACTGACATAAGTTCTATAGAGAAACCACCTAATTAATGAAACAATCAGGATAGAG
This sequence comes from Heptranchias perlo, assembly GCF_035084215.1. NCBI lineage: Eukaryota > Metazoa > Chordata > Chondrichthyes > Hexanchiformes > Hexanchidae > Heptranchias > Heptranchias perlo. The sequence continues at coordinate 19,018,335 of NC_090351.1, forward strand.
TTAAACACTGGTACCTATCAGAGGGATTGAAATTAAGGTAAAGAGGGACATAGAAATTTGGATTTCCAATATTCAGGGTTAGGTTCCTTTGAGTTAACAATGAAATTGGGACAACTGAGGGCTAGGGAGAAATAATATTTAGTAAAAAAAAATCCACATGATGGATATTAGTAAAAGGAGAGCTGGAGAATATTTTAAGTCCATGATTTCTTGATAATATGATACATTGTCATTTTTCTATACAATGTATTATGATTTTCTTTGTCCATATCATAATGTGTAAGATGAAACTTAGATATATACACATTGCTTCTAAGTGTGTTTATTTAAACATAATGTGAATAAAATGTAACTCAAGACCGAGAAGAAAGTTACGGGATAAAGTAAAAATTGACCCATGGCTTCATTCAGGTTCAAAAGGTTGGAGATGTAAGAATATGGTCTAAACTGAGCATAGTCAAGTATCCCATCTCACATAGCATCAAGGCATTTAGCAAGAGGACAATGCTGGGGGAGATAAAGTTGCTGTCTCTGTGAACAAAAGCAGCTTCGAAGTACACAGCAGAGATAAAGGATGAGGTTGTCATGTTACTTGGCATGGTTCATCTAAAGTTGCTTACCACAGAGTCAGCATGAGGGTGAGATAATTTACAGCTAGGAGATAAGACCAGAGATGCGTACGTGCAGCCCCGACAGCTGAATAGTATAAAGATAGGGCACTCTCTACCCAAACGTTAGAGCTCTTGGGACAATCAGAAGTCCATGGTCCACTTAGACCAGAAGAGCAAATGGCTCAGATAGGTATATGATGAAAACATTAGATAAGGCCATGTGAGGTCACCAGGGGCTGTTGGAGATTAAGATTGAAAGACTGAAATGAAACAATGCAATGCTGACATTGAAAAGGGGACATCTACCAATTCAAATCATGTATGGTGGGAAGCAGTATAGAATGTAGGACAACACCCTAGGGCTAGAATTCTCTCACAGATTTTAATCATTGTGCAGTATAATCAATGTATAAAAGCTGAATGTGAAAATGGACTTATTGTGCTACCGAGCTGTGAACTAACGATGGGTCAGGAATGTGAGCCTAAAGGGTTTCCCCTGTAGGCTCAGGAGGGAATGTAAGAAAAGTATTATACAAGCTTTCTGTATAATATTGTAAATCATGTTAGGGAAAAGCATAATGTCAGTTTTCCCTGTGAACAAAAGCTTTCTGTCTATCCATATATGACCTTGTAAAAGAGAGGGCCACTTTGAGCAATGAGCATCTGGTGCCATCATCATTGTCTTGTTTATCAGTTAGGAAAGGGGAGTTATCTCTAGCTTTATGATGTTTTGGGTGAAGATGAGAATTATTGACATCTCGGAGACAACTAATCATGAGGGAGGTGGTCAAGCCAAATGTGTGTATAAGGGAGTAGGACTGATGGCAGCCCCATTAGTCAGAGAGGACGATTCATGGGAGACCCATATACAGCTAATTGTTTCTGAAATGTATATAAAGTTGGGGGTTTCTTCATATTGATTAAAACACACTTGGAGCTGCTGGACAGCTCGATAATACAGGGACCTTATGGGTTTGATGAGCCCGGAAGTCCTGGGCGGTGATAAATTTTGTCTAGTTGTATATGTTTAATTGTACCCTTGTATTTTAACATCTTTGTTACTTTCTAATAAAGCTATTATACTTTGGAACCAAACACCTTGCAGACTTTTTGCTTAAAGGCTAAACCTGAAAAATAGATTACTTACACACTGAGCTTGCATTGTCAATCTGGACTCAACATTTGACCTGAAGTGGTGTGAGACTCCCTGGAGGAGATGGTCACATACTGCTCGGGTTCGAGTGTAAAATCCAATGCTTTGCCAAACCTGGTTTACAAAGTTCTCAGTGGAACCATTGGATCCCTGGATGCTTAAACTTACTTGATTTCAGTTTAAAGCTGGGAATTTCCTCTGGGCTTCTCCTGCTCCACTGCCGTAACTTCAACGGAAGTTTAGCAGAACCCCCATTTATGCACGTAAATGGGATTTCCACCAAAATTACGATGGTAGAGCAGGAGAAGACCTGAGGAAGTTCCTGGCATTAATGATTAAGGAATGAAATTCTCTTCTTCAGTTCTTAAGTGAAAGCACTGCATAAGCACATCCAGGCAGGCAATAAGCTCTCTCCTGGGCAGGAGAATTAGGATTCCGGGCAGGCAGGATCCCAGCAAAGTAAGTGTTCTTCCTGGCAGGAAGCCAAACAGTAGCTGCAGTGTAAATGACTGTTTATTTAAGTTTGTCACTGTGATTGATTAGGTCACTTGAAGTGTGATTTTCTGTAGTGGTTTGAGATACTTAAGTCACACATCAGTCACCTAAATCAGAAAGCTATGAAAGTTGAAGTAGGGTTTGTGAAAATCGAAGAAAGTTCTTTTGGGGAGGCTTGGAAGGGTCAAATAAGTTAGGAAGAAGTTTAAGAGTGCAAAGCAGTGAAGATTTTGGATGTTAGAAAGAAGGTTTCAGAAAGATTAATTGTCCAAGATCAAAATCAAAACCCGTTTCCTGCAATTCCTCCACCATGTGGAAACTCCAGGACACTGGGTGACCATGTGTGCAGGAAGTGCCTCTGGCTGCTCGAGCTCAGAGTTTCTGAACTTGAGAAGCGGTTGGAGTCACTGCAGGGCCTAAGGGAGACCGAGAATTTTCTGCATCGTCCGATTCAGGAGGTGGTCATCCCACAGCCAGAGATTTCAGGACAGTAAGTAGGTGGCTATCTGACAGGGTAGGAAGAGGCAGGTAGTGCAGGGATCCTGCGGGAGTGTGTCGCTCACAAACCAGTTTTCAGTATTGAACACCGATGAGGGTGATGACACCTCGAAGGAGTGCAGTCGAGAGCATGGCACCGTGGGCAAAGGTCTGCACAGGGGGACACAGCAAAGTGTAGGAATGCAGTGGTTATAGGGGACTCAATAGTCAGGGGGACAGACAGGTAGTTCTGAAACCGCCAATGTGAATCCTGCATGGTGTGTTGCCTCTTTGGTGCCAGGGTAAAGGAAGTCACTGAAAGGGTGCAGAATATTGAGGGGGGAAGGGGAACAGCCAGAAGTCATGGTCCATGTGGGAACCAATGACATAGGAAGGAAAAGGGCTGAGATCCTGCAGTCAGAGTTTCAGGAGCTGGGGACAAAGTTAAAAAGCAGGACCTCAAAGGTAGTAATCTATGGATTATTCCCAGTGCCATATACTAGCGAGTATAAAAGTAGTAGGATAAGTCAGGATAATATGTGGCTGGACAAATGGTGTAGGAGGGAGGGCTTTAGATTCTTGGGGCATTGGGACCAATTCTGTGGTAGGAGGGATCTGTTCAAGATGGACAGATTGCACCTCAAACAGAGTTGGAACCAATGTCCTCACGGGGAGGTTAACTAGTGTTGTGGGAGGGTTTTAACTAATTTGGCCGGGGGGATGGGCACCAGGATGAAACATTAAAGAGTAGAAACAAGGTGCACAGAGAACTGGGAGAGAGAAATAGCACAAGCGTAAAGAATAGTTCAGAAATGGAAGGGATCACAGAGAAGCAAATGTGAGGGAGTCTAAGATGAGTTTGGAGTGCATGTGCATAAATGCACGTAGCGTGGTAAATAAGGTTGGTGAGCTGCAGGCACAAGTCACTATGGGACTATGATATAGTGGCAATAACAGAGACCTGGCTCAAAGAAGAGAAGACTAGGTACGTAATATTCCTGGCTACAAGGTATTCAGGAAAGATTGGGAAGGAAAGAAAGGATTGGGGGGGATGGGTGGGCAGGTGGCAGTATCGATCAAATAATCTATTATAGCACTGGAAAGGGACGATGTAGTTGAGGGGTCAAAAACACAATCTATTTGATTAGAATTTAAGGAATAATAGGAGTTATTACGCTATTGGGTGTATACAGAAGGCCACCAAATAGTGGGAAGGAGATAGAGGAGCAAATGTGCAGGCAAATTACAGAAAGATGCAAGAACTATAGAGTGGTGATAATGGGGGACTTCAATTATCCCAATATATACTGGGATAGTAACAGTGTAAAGGGTAAAGAGGAGGAGGAATTCCTGAAATGTACAGAAGAGAACGTTCTTGATCAGTGTGTTACCAGCCTAACAAGGAAGGAAGCAGTGTTGGATCTAGTTCTGGAGAATGAAGTGGAGTAAGTGGAGCATGTTTCAGTGGAGGAGCATTTGGGGAACAGTGATCATAATATCATTAGGTTTAGAATAGTTATAGGAAAGAGCAAGGAACAATCAAGTGTAAAAATATATAACTGGAGGAGGGCTAATTTCAGTGAGTTAAAAAGGGATCTTGCCGAGGTGGATTGGAATCATAAATTGGTAGGCAAAACAGTAATTGAACAAAGGGAGGCCTTCAAGGAGGATTTGGTTTGGGTGCAGAGTTGACATATCCCACCAGGGGGAATGGAAGGGCATCCAAAGCTCCCTGGATGACTAAAGATATAGAGATTAAAATGAAACAGAAAAAGGAGGCTTATGACAAATGTAAGGTTCATAATACAAAAGAGTACCTTGCTAACTACCGAAAGTACAAAGGAGATCTAAAAAAGGAAATAAGAGGGGCAAGGAGAAAGTATGAGAATAGATTAGCGGCTAACATAAAAGGGAACTCAAAAGTCTTTTATAAACATATAAATGGTAAAAGGGCAGTCAAAGGAAGGGTGGGGCCAATTAAAGACAAAAAGAAGATCTTCTAGTGGAGGCAGAGGGTGTGGCTGAGGTACTAAATGAATACTTTGCGTTGGTCTTCACTAGAGAAGAGGATGCTGCCAACGCAGTAAAGGAGGAGGTAGTAGCAATATTGGATAAAAATAGATAAAGAGGCGGTACTTAAAAGGTTGGCAGTACTCAAAGTAGAAAAGTCACCCTCCAGATGGGATGCATCTTAGGTTACTGAGGGAAGTAAGGGTAGAAACTTTTAGAGACAATAATCCAGGATAAAATTAATTGGCACTTGGAAAAGTATGGATTGATAAATGAAAGTCAGCATGAATTTATTAAAGGAAACTCGTGTTTGACTAATTGGTTGAGTTCTTTGATGAAGTAACAAAGGAGAGGGTTGATGAGGATAGTGCAGTTGATGTTGTGTATATGGACTTTCATAAGACATTTGATAAAGTACCACATAATAGACTTGTTAGCAAAATTAAAGCCCATGGGGTTAAAGGGAGAGTGGCAGCGTGAATACAAAATTGGCTAGGTGACAGAAAGCAGAGAGAGTAGTGATGAACGGTTGTTATTCAGACTGGAGGGAAGTATACAGTGGTGTTCTCCAGGGGTCAGTATTAGGACCACTGCTCTTTTTGATATATATATTAATGACCTGGACTTAGGTAATTGTAAACAATTTTACAACACCAAGTTATAGTCCAGCAATTTTATTTTAAATTCACAAGCTTTCGGAGATTTTCTCCTTCCTCAGGCAAATGTTTCAAGAGCTCCTTGAAGCCTACGCATTTATACATATAGAACAATACATGGTGTTTACAGACTGCCCCTGCAACTGCCCGTTGCCAAGGCAATCACCGTGTTCAGACAGAGAGGTGTCACCTGCAGAACCCCCGAATACACATTCAACAAAAAAACAAACAGGGAAAAAAAAACAGAGAAAAAAAAACAGAGAGAGGCAGAAACATCCGGAAGGCAGAGAGAGCCAGCAAATGACCCATTATATTAAAAACAGATAACATTTGTTCGCTGGTGGGGTAACGTGTAGCGTGACATGAACCCAAGATCCCGGTTGAGGCCGTCCTCATGGGTGCGGAACTTGGCTATCAATTTCTGCTCGACGATTTTGCGTTGTCGTGTGTCTCGAAGGCCGCCTTGGAGTACGCTTACCCGAAGGTCGGTGGATGAATGTCCATGACTGCTGAAGTGTTCCCCGACTGGGAGGGAACCCTTCTGTTTGGCGATTGTTGCGCGGTGTCCGTTCATCCGTTGTCGCAGCGTCTGCATGGTCTCGCCAATGTACCATGCTCTGGGGCATCCTTTCCTGCAACGTATGAGGTAGACAACGTTGGCCGAGTCACAGGAGTATGAACCATGCACCTGGTGGGTGGTGTCCTCTCGTGTGATGGTGGTATCTGTGTCGATGATCTGGCATGTCTTGCAGAGGTTACCGTGGCAGGGTTGTGTGGCGTCGTGGACGCTGTTCTCTTGAAAGCTAGGTAGTTTGCTGCGAACGATGGTCTGTTTGAGGTTGGGTGGCTGTTTAAAGGCGAGTAGTGGAGGTGTGGGGATGGCCATAGCGAGGTGTTTGTCCTCATTGATGACATGTTGAAGGCTGCGGAGAACATGGCGTAGTTTCTCCGCTCCGGGGAAGTACTGGACGACAAAGGGTACTCTGTTGGTTGCGTCCCGTGTTAGTCTCCTGAGGAGGTCTATGCGATTTTTTGCTGTGGCCCGTCGGAACTGTCGATCGATGAGTCGAGCGTCATATCCCGTTCTTACTAGGGCGTCTTTCAGCGTCTGTAGGTGTCCATCACGTTCCTCCTCGTCTGAGCAGACCCTGTGTATTCGCAGGGCCTGTCCATAGGGGATGGCCTCTTTGACGTGGTTAGGGTGGAAGCTGGAAAAGTGGAGCATCGTGAGGTTGTCCGTGGGCTTGCGGTAGAGTGAGGTGCTGAGGTGCCCGTCTTTGATGGAGATTCGTGTGTCCAAGAAAGAAACTGATTCTGAGGAGTAGTCCATGGTGAGCTTGATGGTGGGATGGAACTTGTTGATGTTATCGTGTAGTCTCTTTAGTGATTCCTTGCCGTGGGTCCATAGAAAGAAAATGTCGTCGATGTATCTGGTGTATAGTGTTGGTTGGAGGTCTTGTGCAGTGAAGAAGTCCTGCTCGAACTTGTGCATGAAAATGTTGGCGTATTGGGGTGCGAATTTGGTCCCCATGGCTGTTCCGTGTGTTTGGGTAAAGAACTGGTTATCGAAGGTGAAGACATTGTGATCCAGGATGAAGCGGATGAGTTGTAGGATGGCTTCCGGAGATTGGCTGTTGTTGGTGTTGAGTATTGATGCTGTCGCAGCGATGCCGTCATCGTGGGGGATACTGGTGTATAGTGCCGAGACGTCCATTGTGGTGAGAAGTGTTCCTGGTTCAACTGGTCCGTGGGTACTGAGTTTTTGTAGGAAGTCTGTAGTGTCACGACAGAAGCTGGGGGTTCCCTGTACGATGGGTTTCAGGATGCCCTCGATGTATCCAGAGAGGTTCTCACACAGGGTTCCGTTGCCTGATACGATGGGACGTCCGGGTGTGTTGGCTTTGTGTATCTTTGGGAGGCAGTAGAAGTCTCCCACGCGGGGATTACGTGGGATGAGAATGCGTAGGATGCTTTGAAGGTCTGGATCGAAGGTCTTGATCAGTTTGTTGAGCTGGTGGGTGTGTTCTTTGGTCGGATCTGCGGGTAACCGTCTGTAGTGTTCCTGGTTGTCCAGTTGTCGGTATGCTTCTTTGCAATAGTCTGTTCTGTTCTGTATGACTATGGCTCCTCCTTTGTCCGCTGGTTTGATGACGATGTTGCGGTTGGTCTTGAGAGCGTTGATGGCGTTGCGTTGTGCTCGGGTGACATTCTGGACTGTCTTCTGAGTGCGGCTGATGAATCTGGCATTGACGCATTTCCTGACAGCTTGAGCATACATGTCCAGCTGAGGGCAGCGACCCTCCGGAGGAGTCCAGTTTGACTCTTTCCTCTTCGGTTGCTGTACCGCGGATCCCTCTGTCTGCTGTTCCGGATCGTCGGTTGACCTCCAACCAACACTATACACCAGATACATCGACGACATTTTCTTTCTATGGACCCACGGCAAGGAATCACTAAAGAGACTACACGATAACATCAACAAGTTCCATCCCACCATCAAGCTCACCATGGACTACTCCTCAGAATCAGTTTCTTTCTTGGACACACGAATCTCCATCAAAGACGGGCACCTCAGCACCTCACTCTACCGCAAGCCCACGGACAACCTCACGATGCTCCACTTTTCCAGCTTCCACCCTAACCACGTCAAAGAGGCCATCCCCTATGGACAGGCCCTGCGAATACACAGGGTCTGCTCAGACGAGGAGGAACGCGATGGACACCTACAGACGCTGAAAGACGCCCTAGTAAGAACGGGATATGACGCTCGACTCATCGATCGACAGTTCCGACGGGCCACAGCAAAAAATCGCATAGACCTCCTCAGGAGACTAACACGGGACGCAACCAACAGAGTACCCTTTGTCGTCCAGTACTTCCCCGGAGCGGAGAAACTACGCCATGTTCTCCGCAGCCTTCAACATGTCATCAATGAGGACAAACACCTCGCTATGGCCATCCCCACACCTCCACTACTCGCCTTTAAACAGCCACCCAACCTCAAACAGACCATCGTTCGCAGCAAACTACCTAGCTTTCAAGAGAACAGCGTCCACGACGCCACACAACCCTGCCACGGTAACCTCTGCAAGACATGCCAGATCATCGACACAGATACCACCATCACACGAGAGGACACCACCCACCAGGTGCATGGTTCATACTCCTGTGACTCGGCCAACGTTGTCTACCTCATACGTTGCAGGAAAGGATGCCCCAGAGCATGGTACATTGGCGAGACCATGCAGACGCTGCGACAACGGATGAACGGACACCGCGCAACAATCGCCAAACAGGAGGGTTCCCTCCCAGTCGGGGAACACTTCAGCAGTCATGGACATTCATCCACCGACCTTCGGGTAAGCGTACTCCAAGGCGGCCTTCGAGACACACGACAACGCAAAATCGTCGAGCAGAAATTGATAGCCAAGTTCCGCACCCATGAGGACGGCCTCAACCGGGATCTTGGGTTCATGTCACGCAACACGTTACCCCACCAGCGAACAAATGTTATCTGTTTTTAATATAATGGGTCATTTGCTGGCTCTCTCTGCCTTCCGGATGTTTCTGCCTCTCTCTGTTTTTTTTTCTCTGTTTTTTTTTCCCTGTTTGTTTTTTTGTTGAATGTGTATTCGGGGGTTCTGCAGGTGACACCTCTCTGTCTGAACACGGTGATTGCCTTGGCAACGGGCAGTTGCAGGGGCAGTCTGTAAACACCATGTATTGTTCTATATGTATAAATGCGTAGGCTTCAAGGAGCTCTTGAAACATTTGCCTGAGGAAGGAGAAAATCTCCGAAAGCTTGTGAATTTAAAATAAAATTGCTGGACTATAACTTGGTGTTGTAAAATTGTTTACAATTGTCAACCCCAGTCCATCACCGGCATCTCCACATCTGGACTTAGGTATAGAGGGTATAATTTCAAAGTTTGCAGATTACACGAAACTCGGAAATGTAGTAAACAATGTGGAGGATAGTAACAGACTTCAGGAGGACATAGATTGGTGAAATGGGCAGACACATGGCAGATGAAATTTAACGGAAAGAAGTGTGAAGTGATTCATTTTGGTAGGAAGAATGAGGAGAGGCAATATAAACTAAATGGTACAATTTTAAAGGAGGTTCAAGAACAGAGAGACCTTGGGGTGTATGTATACAAGTCTTGAAGTTGGCAGGAGAAGTTGAAAAGGCGATTAAAAAGGTATATGGCATCTTTGGTTTTATAAATAGAGGCATAGAATACAAATGCAAGGGAGTTATGCTCAAGCTTTCTAAAACACTGGTTAGGGCTCAGCTGGAGTATGGTGTGTAACTCTGGGCACCACACTTTAGGAAGGATGTCAAGGTCTTAGAGAGGGTGCCAGAATGGTAGAATGGTACCATGGACTTCAGTTATGTGGAGAGACTAGAGAAGCTGATGGTGTTCTCCTTGGAACAGAAAAGGTTAAGAGGTGATTTGATAGAGGTGTTCAAAATCATGAACGGTTTTGACAGAGGAAATAAGGAGAAATTGTTTCCAGTGGCAGAAGGGTCGGTAACCAGAGGACACAGATTTAAGGTGATTGGCAAAAGAACCAGAGGTGATAGGAGGAAACATTTTTTTAACACTGAGTTGTTATGATCTGGAATGCACTGCCTGAAAAGGGTAGTGGAAGCAGATTTAATAATAACTTTCAAAAGGCAATTGGATAAATACTTGAAGGGAAAAAAATTACACGGCTATGGGGAAAGGGCAGGGGACTTGGTGATAACTGGATAGCACTTTCACAGTGCCGGCACAGGCACGATGGGCCGAATTGCTTCCTTCTGTGCTATAATATGAAACGATGAAAATTGAAGTGGAGATTTTTAAAAAATTATTCATTCATGGGATGTGGGCGTCATAGGCAAGGCCAGCTATTATTGTCATCCCTAATTGCCCTTGAGAAGGTGGTGGTGAGCCATCTTCTTGAACCGCTGCAGTCCATGTGGTGAAGGTTCTCCCAGAGGGCTCTTAGGTAGGGAGTTCCAGGATTTTGACCCTGTGACGATGAAGGAACGGCGATATATTTCCAAGTCGGGATGGTGTGAGACTTGGAAGTGAACGTGCAGGTGGTGTTGTTCCCATGTGCCTGCTGCCCTTGTCCTTCTAGGTGGTAGAGGTCGCGGGTTTGGGAGGTGCTGTCGAAGAAGCCTTGGTGAGTTGCTACAGTGCATCCTCTGGATGGTACACACTGTAGCCACTGTGAGCCGGTGGTGGAGGGAGTGAATGTTTAGGATGGTGGATGGGGTGCCAATCAAGTGTGCTGCTTTGTCCTGGATGGTGTCGAGCTTCTTGAGTGTTGTTGGAGCTGCACTCATCCAGGCAAGTGGAGAGTATTCTATCACACTCCTGACTTGTGCCTTGTAGATGGTGGAAAGGCTTTGGGGAGTCAGGAGGTAAGTCACTGGCTGCAGAATACCCAGCCTCTGACCTGTTCTTGTAGCCACAGTATTTATGTGGGGGATTCGGCGATGGTAATGCCATTGAATGTCAAGGGGAGGTTAGTTTCTCTCTTGTTGGAGATGGTTATTGCCTGGCACTTGTCTGGCGCGAATGTTACTTGCCACTTATCAGCCCAAGCCTGGATGTTGTCCAGGTCTTGCTGCATGCGGGCACGGACTGCTTCATTATTTGAGGGGTTGCGAATGGAACTGAACACTGTGCAATTCATCAGCAAACATCCCCATTTCTGACCTTATGATGGAGGGGAGGTCATTGATGAAGCAGCTGAAGATGGTTGGACCTGGGACACTGCCCTGAGGAATGTATGGTGTTTTCCAAAAGGTAATTCAGTAGCCTAAGCTTCTAAACAGAGAGAGAAAGTACAGTATATTAGACAACAGAAAAAACACAGCCAAGTTCAACATTAGCTGAAGTTAGGAGGAGAAAAGGACAATGACCATGAATGACTTGCTGCAGGGGCAACCCAGATGAGACCAGACGAAGTCAGAACTTGCCAGGAAAGAGGTTGGATAATTTTGTGCTCAAGTCACCTTAAAACTGGAAGTCTACCAATAACAATTCGAATATAAACTGTTAAATTAATCTTTTTGGTCCATACTGTAGTCTTGAACATTGAATGTTACTTTGTTATATTGTTATTAAACAAAACCCAACTAATGCTGAGAAATTGTGATACTTACAATTAACATTGTGCTGATTTGGATCCTGACAGTTATCCTATCATGTATCAGTTATTTCTAATGTAATCTCCAATAATGTACCTTATGATAATACCAGCTGTAATAGATGCTGTCAAATAAAGTAGTGTTAGGAATGCATTTCTGTGTCTGAGTCAGCCTTTGATGCCTCTGAACTTCATTGAATGTTATTCTGTGATCTGGCTGAAGACAAACCTTAGTCCTGTTATTGTGCTTGGATGTATTGGATTGTATGGGCTGCAGCACATGGAGGAAAATTGGGCAGTAACAGAACCCACCTGATTTTCCATCCATTTAAATTAACAGACAAAAGGTTGGCAGGTCTCATAATGGGCATACAATACTCAATTTTCCTCTATGCGCTGCACCCAGGTGATCCAATATGCCCAAGTACAACAAAGGGAAAATCTGCTTCAGGGGATGTGGTACAAGGATAGAAAATTAGGGGAATGCATGAATCGTTTGTTTAATTTCCCAATGATTAATATTTTTTATGAACCTGACTGATGTTGCGCAAATGAAAAAAAGTCTCATAAATTGTGCTACTAAGTTAATTATATAATTTCTGCTTCTGAATATTGTACCGATATACTTGCTTGTTTAATTAAATATTTAAATAACTCACTCTTGACTTGGTCATGCAAAGTTAACTTTTTCCCTAGTCATATTGCGGAATCATCGAAACCCCCCTTATAAGAAACATAAGTAGCAGCAGGAGTAGGCCATGCTCGAGCCTGCTCCATCATTCCATAAGATCGTGGGTGATCTTCAACCTCAACTCCACTTTCCCGCCCTATCCCCATATCCCTTGATTCCCTTAGAGTCCAAAAATCTATCAATCTCAGTCTTGAATATACTCAACGACTGAGCATCCACAGCCCTCTGTGGCAGAGAATTCCAAAGATTCACAACCCTCTGAGTGAAGAAATTCCTCCTCATCTCAGTCCTGCTATTTATGCTTTAGGCAGCCTACAAGTTATAACGTGTTAATGTTATTAAAAATTGATTGTTGCTTCATTTAACTACTTTACATAAAGTCATTTCTATGGCCAATTTAATCTTTTCTTCATTGTCTTGTGCGTGACTGACATAACTCTTAACAAAAAATGGCTCTCTGTACAAATTGAATAGACTCTTTAGAATTTAATTTCTTCTGGCAGAACAATGGTTTATGAATTTGCACAAAATGTTTTTGTGTGCTATTTTACTGCAGTCATTAACCTGTTAGTAAAATTAAGCCTGCTGTCTTTAAACTATTATATTTTCTGAAAAAGAAGCATACATTAAGCACATGGGAAGAGAAAACCAACCTGAATGATAAGGTCATAGAATCATAGAATCTGACAACACAGAAGGAGGCCATTCAGCCCATCATGCTTGTGCCAGTTTTTTGAAAGAGATATCGAATTAGTCCCACTCCCCTGCTCTTTCTCCTGCAGATTTCCCCCTTCCAAGTATATATCCAATTCTCTTTTGAAAGTTACTGTTGAATCTGCTTCCACCACCCTTTCAGGTAGTGCATTCCAGATCATAACAACTCACTGTAAAAAAAAATTCTCCTCATCTCCCCCTGGTTCTTTTGCCAATTATCTTAAATCTGTGTCCTCTGGTTACCAACCCTACTACCAGTGGAACAATTTCTTTCTATCTACTCTATCAAAACCCTTCATAATTTTGAACACCTCCATTAAATCTCCCCTCAACCTTCTCTGCTCTACGGAGAACAATCCCAGCTACTTTAGCCTCTCCACATAACTAAAGTCCCTCAGCTCTGGTACCATTCTGGTAAATCTCCTCCGTACCTTCTCCAAAGCCTTGACATCCTTCCTAAAATGTGGTGCCCAGAATTGGACTCAATACTCCAGCTGAGGCCTAACTAGTGACTTATAAAAGGTTTATCATAACTTCCTTGCTTTTGTACTCTATGCCTCTATTTATAAAGCCAAGGGTCTCATATGCTTTTAAATAGCCTTATCGACTTGGCCTGCCACTTTCAAAGATTTAGGTCAATAGTACAATCTCATTATTTTGAGTTCCAACAATAGCTAGTCACCATAAGGAGCAAGTTATCAAATCATATATTATGTACAGACACACAAACATACGTTCCTCCCTTATCTATTCAGTTGAAGTAATTGGTCTACATAACCACAATCTAGTCTCTTCATTATTTTATAAATCTCGATCAAATCACCCCTAAGTCTATACTTCTCTAAAGTATAGAGACCCAGCTCGTTCAGCCTATTTGAGTAACTAAGGTGTTTTAAACTGGGAATTTATTTTGTGGCCCTCCTCTGCACCTTTTCCAAAGCCTCAATATTCCCCACCATGTGAGAAAACCAAAATTGGATGCAGTATTTTAACTGAGGCCTAACGAAGGTCTTGTACAAGGACAAAATGGTATGCGTAGTATATGGTGAATTGTTCTGCAAATATACCCTAAACCCTGTTCACTTTAGCCATAGCTCATGGCATTCATCATGGACCTTTAGAAATTGATGCATTAACACATCCTGATCTCTTTCTTTCACCATTAACTTAATTCTTTTCCCTGTATGATGTATGTATATTGAGCATTTATCCTGCCCATGTGCGTGGTACTACACTTTTATAAGTTAAACATTATTTACCAAACATGAGTCCAATCCCCCAGCACATCTAGATCTGCTTGTAGTAGTTGAGCATCCTCGACAGTCTTAACTCTCACACATATCTTGTTATCATCCACAAACTTGTGGATTATTCCTCCCAACACCTACATGTAGATCATTAATGAAAATAGTAAATAGCAAAGGTCCTAACACTGATCCCTGCAGAATACCACTGGTAACCGGTCTCCAAGCAGATTCAAATCCTTTGACAACCAATTACTGCCTACAGGAATTTAGCCAATTCTCAATCCACCAGACAAAAAATCATTTTCTGTGTGAACTAAATAGAACAAGTCAAAACTCTTTGAGGTTTAATTTTGTCTGGTGGTGTATAGACTGCATATTAGATAGAGAATGCACACCCACTTTACTCATGGGTTGGAAAAACTTTTCCTCACAGTCAGAAGAAAAAAAACTGTTTCCATTGGCTTCCATGTGCATTCAGTGTCCAGTACTTGCATAATTGTTTTTTTTGCTTCAAATAAAATAATGGCCCAGAAATTGCTTAAAAAAGAATGGTGAGCTCAACAGTGCTCGCCATTGTTAGTGGCGAAATGGAGGAGCAAGTTCCGGCATTCGCACATGCGCAGTGAAATGTGGAAATCCAAAACTTGCTCCCCCTGGTTCATTGGCAATATGACAGCTTCGAATTAGAGGTATATCGCCAGCTGGAATCAGTGGACCAACGCCAACTTGCTCATCTGCCCAGCTGGAAAGTATCTAATATCACCACAAACCAGTTATACTTAAAAATACCAGGTCTAAGCTAAGTTTTAAAAGTGCGGTAAGTAATGAAAAATTAGCTCTTAAAAATTGTGATCTCATTACTCCTTATTTTAATAGTTTTTGATCATTAAAAAAATTATAATTTTTTAAAAAGTTAAAAAAATTTTTTTTTAAAAACTTTTCCCTTCTGTCTCTTATTTAATTTGACTATTTCTTACCCTCTCTTTTTTCACTGACTATAATTGTTTTTACAAATGATTTTGGTGTTGTACCTTTCACTGCCTGGATTTTACATTCCAGCTTGAAGAAAATGTTCGCAGCTTGTCAAAAATGCTGCAATCTGATTGGTCGAGGGGAGAGAGTGCTCCCCTTGCTTCTCTTTGCTGGTGCTAACGCTGGGCTCGTCTCTGCTTCCTATTAGAGAAAGTGCACCCAGTAAATCTATGGAGAGGCGAGCACTGTTGGTTCACTGCTTCAAGCAATTTCTGGGCCAATTACATTTGATTTAGGTTAAATGGAGATTGTTATTATGTGGATTACATTTAATACTCCCATTATGCTATATGCATTTTCTCTTTCCAGATGTGACTGTCTACCAAATTGAAAATCTTTAGTGCAGATGAAGCACTAAATTCATGGGATCACTTCTGTCCAAATGCTATTGCTGTCATAGGTGATTAATTGAGTTACTCTGCATATTTAACTGCATGATTTCAAAGAAAATAAGAATTGGAACATGCTGCAAAATTTGCAGTTGGCCAATTCAATAAAAATAGTAGAAAACAACTTCTAACCTTTATTGTGTGATTTATAACAAGCAGAAAGGCAAAGGTTCTTGTTACTCAATTTTATTAATGTTTTCAGTCGTGAATTTTCCTGACCCTTTGCTGAACATAAATCTTGATTTTTAATCGCATAGCATCTATAAGAATAATATTCCATTAACTTATGATAGGGGATGTTTTAATTTAGGGTAAGAATGGAAACAGACTTTTAATTGACAATTGATTATGTTTTGAGAACACCGAACAAAATAACATTTAATTGAATAACTCATTTAATTACATGAGGTTATGGAGTATTGATTTCTCTCCCATTATGTTATATATTAAACATATCAACTTAATTAAGTACAGGTATTGTTACTCCCAAGAAATGCTTACTGGCATAAATGTCCTGTACAATTTCCCACCATATTTCCAAAGAATACTGATGTTTGATCTGCAGGTCACATTCCCATTAAATCTTTTCCTACAGTATACCCGATCCTGTATAAAACATTAAGCATGTATGAGCTTGCCATGTAAGACTTCAAGAAATATGATTTTTTTTTAAAGTGAAAGAAAAAATATACATAATTATTTTTAGTGAAACTTTTTGTTCATCAATTTGGAGAATGGAATATTTTAGTACTTTAGGAAGCCAGCAGTTATGTTAAGTATGTCACGGTGTGCATGAAGAGCAAAGGGACTTACACTTTGCCTAACAATTTGCTTTAACTTTGATATCAAAAATTAGGGATAGTGACTTGGTGCATTACAACAAATCTTGTAAATTTCTACACTAATCACCATAACTTGTCCGAGAACCACAATTTTGCAGAAAAATATTCTGATGCCAATAAAACTGCACATTTATGAGCAGCTCTGAGCGATAACAAATTACTTGCTGCAACAAATCATTTCCTTACACGTAATTGTACCAGTCTCACATTACCATCTCCACACTGGTTACCTTTAACCGCCCAGACTTTCAATTTCTTCCTTAATTATTATTGGCGAGCAGCTCCTTCCCATTGTCTTAACACTATCCATTAGCTGTTAATGGGCATAATACCAGTCTTCCCGAGCAAGGTTTGAAGGACGTTTATGTAAAATATGGTAATTAACACCAGAGATCTAGCATGAATGATTTGCCAACCATAAGATTCTGAAATATTCGTGTTTACAATAATAAAATTTAGAACATTTTATTCAAGTCATTATACACTCACTGTTTATATGCCTGTTCTTTAGTGCTGATCTTTGGAAAGCTATGTTTACTTCACTTACTTATTTCAATTTTTCACACTAGCAGAGATAAGGAGTGTAAGATTCAACTTCAGCGGGGGTGCAAAATGGGCGATAGCAGATCTGCCACTCATTATTCACCCCACCCGAATCCTTTCCATTGACTGCAATGGTAAGGAAAATCAGGCAAGGTGTGTAACAGGTGGCCGCTGTGTTACCGCCCATTTTGCACCCCTGCCAAAGTTGAATTGTACCCTTTGATTTCTAGACCCATCAGAGCTGCTTCTGTTGCAACAGTAATCGGTGACTATGCACCAGAAGCAGCTCTGGTCGGTCCAATGTCCACTTCTACAAATCAGCTGGGATTCAAACATCCCACACTGTGCTAAGATTGCCCCATAATACACTTCCTCTGGCTTTGCGAGGCTGCATCGGTGGCTCTCGTTTTTGGCCAGCCCCTTCCTCCTCATGCCCCCTCCACTCCTCCCATAACCTCGGTAGGCTTGGGAAGCTCTGGATTAATATATTCAGATGAAACTCCTGCATTCTCTATTTAAACAAGTCTATTGTTTTAAATTTATTAATAACTTTGTTGGAGTAGCAAACACAGAAACTTGTTTCAAACATACCAACTAATCCGTTAAAATTCCACACAGTCACTTCTATCCCTAAATTGTGGTTCTCCTTTATGCTTTGAATGTGAGATCTGGAATGAATAAGGCACTTGCATTAATATCAAAAATGTGGACACTCCATTCTAGACATGGTCATCTTGAGATCAATCTTTGGCTCTAACTTTCTTCTATCTTTTCTAGTTTGGTTTGTCAGCTGATCATATAACATGATTTCACAATAGTCTAGAAATAACCTTTCGTTCACCTTCGCTCTTGTGTTCTCTCAGCTTAAATAGTTCATAATGTGCATGTTCAGAGGCTGAACACCTAATAAGCATTTCACATTTTCAGTCTGTCTTTTTAAAACAGTTCAAATAAAATATACTGCACTGATTTTCTATGTGATGCTTCTGACACTTTAATAGGCTTAATAAGTATTTCAGTGCAGTTCTCTGTAATAGTCTATTAAATTCAAAGCAACTTTCACGTGTGGGCTATTCTCCAAATTATCACTGATGTTTGATATGTTTTCTTGGAGAAGATAATGCAGAATATGCTAAACTGTAAAATGGTATTGTCCATGAAAATAATCTGGAACGAAGAGAAAGTCACATTTTATTGTTAAGAAACATCTGATTGTAAACATTCAATATTAGATATTCTGCCTTGTAAGCAAAAAACAAACTCATGCTTCCTTTTTCAGGATTTTGTTATAGTTCATTTTTCTTTTGTTCTTATAGCTGAAGGCATGAATGCCAATGGTGAAGCGATTAAAATTGGGGATGCGCAAGAGGCCAGAATTGGAGATGTGCAGAGATCTCAGAGGGTTATAGTGCTGGAGGAGGTTACGGAGATAGGGAGGGGTGAGGCCACGGAGGGTTTTGAAAACAAGGATGAGAATTTTAAAATTGAGTTGTTTCTGTACTGGGAGCCAATGTAGGTCAGCGAGCACAGGGGTGATGGGAGAACAGGACTTGGCGTGAGTTAGGATACGGGCAGCAGAGTTTTGGATGAGCTCAAGTTTATGGAGGGTGGAAGATGGGAGGCCAGCCAGGAGGTAACAAAAGCATGGATGAGGGTTTCAGAAGCAGATGAGCTGAGCCCAGGCGGAGACGGGCGATATTCCGGAGGTGGAAGTACACGGACTTGGTGATGCAAGCGGAGATGTGGTCGGAAACTCATCTCAGGGTCAAATAGGACACCAAGGTTGCGAACAGTCTGGTTCAGCCTCAGACAGTGGCCAGGGAGGGGGATGGAGTCAGTGGCTAGGGAATGAGTTTGCAGCGGGGGGCCAAAGACAATGGCTTCGGTTTTCGCAATATTTGGTTGGAGGAAACTTTTGCTCATCCAGTACTGGATATCAGACAAGCAATGTGACAATTGAACGGCAGTGGAGGGGTCGAGGGAGGTGGTTGTGAGTTAGAGCTGGGTGTCGTCAGCGTACATGTGGAATCTGATATCGTGTTTTCGGATGATGTCACCGAGGGGCAGCATTTCGATCAGAAATAGGAGGGGGCCAATGATAGATCCTTGAGGGACTCGAGTTAACGGTGCAGGAGCGGGAAGAGAAGACATTGCAGGTGATTCTCTGGCTATGACTGGATAGGTAAGAATGGCGAGCGCAGTCCCACCCAACTGGACGATGGAGGAGAGGCATTGGGGGAGGATGGTGTGGTCAACTGCATCAAAGGCTGCAGACAGGTCGAGAAGGATGAGGAGAGATAGTTTACCACAGTCACAGTCACATCAGATGTCATTTGTGACTTTGATAAGGGTTGTTTCAGTACTGTGGCAGGGGCGGAAACCTGATTGGAGGGATTTAAACATGGAGTTGTGGGAAAGATGGGCACAGATTTGGGGGGCAACCACACGTTCAAGGACTTGAGAGGAAAGGGAGGTTGGAGATGGGGCAGTAGTAAGCAAGAACAGAGGGGTCAAGGGTGGGGATGATGGCATATTTGAAGGGGAGGGGGACAGTACCTGAGGAGAGGGAACTGTTAACAATATCAGCTAACATGGGGGTCAGGAAAGGGAGTTGGGTGGTCAGCAGTTTAGTGGGAATAGGGTTTATGGAGTAGGAGGTGGGTGTCTCGGTCAAGATGAGCTTGGAGAGGGATGAGCGTAGACAGGAGAGAAACTAGAGAAAGATGTAAGTTCAGGGCTAGGGCAGAGGGGAACTGTAGGGGAAGTTTGGCTTGGTGGGCTGGGGGAAGGGAGGGAAGCAGCAGAGGCAGCTGAACGGATGGTCTCAATCTTAGAGACAAAGCATTCCATGAGCTCCTCACACTTTTCGTTGTAGATGAGGGCGAAGGGGGCAGGGGAGAAGGGTTTAAGAAGATAGTTTGTAGTGGAGGAGAGAAGCTGGGTGTTATCTTTGCACTCCAGTGTGATCTTGGAATAGTGAACAGTTTTGGTAGAGGAGAGCAGGACCTTATAGTGTTTTATGTGGTCCAGCCAGATCTGGCAGTGAATGGCTAAACCAGTTGTCCACCAACTGGTTTAGCTAACAGCCAAGAGAGCTATAAAGACTTTTGAAAGACATAGAAAGATTTATCAGAGTGGACAGATGGGTGAAAGATGCAATTTAATATGGTTGAATATGAGGTAATACATTTTCATACTCCCATAGAATAGAATCTGCAAGTTTGAAGTATGACTAAGTCTGAAGTCCATGTCTCAAAGGTATGAGTATAACTGTGCTTAATGCTGTTCACTTCAGATAGCTGGAAAGAGCCAATTAAGGTGGACTCCACTAACATGGCAAAGCAGTTCCAAGGAACAGCTAATACATACTTAGTTCTATACTGCGCCTTTAATATTGTCTGTAATTTGAAGCATCCTATCACTCAGTTCAGTGTGCACTAAGAACATCTTAATCATCTTGCAGTCAGTTTGATTGTGAACTAATAAAAAGCAATCAGCACTATAAAAAAATCTGAAGTGTCTGTACTATTACCTGCTTTTATTTTATTTCTTTCTTTAAATATAAAATGCATGTACTGGATTCTTGCGAAGAATATTAGTTTAATTTTGTACAATTGATTTTACAATTTTCTATTCAACTTTAGGATCCTCTCTGTGGTTACTTTGTCTACAATATCGGTGAAATATGACATGAATTTCATTCTTTGTCTATGTTCATTTACCCCAGCGGTTTTTTTTCAGTTTCATCTAAATTTATATTAAAACATTAGTTGATGCATTCCATGGTGACTATACTCTGTTGAAAGATCTCAAATGTGTTACATGTTTAATAGAATTGGAACCTACCTTATACTCAAAGCTTAATGGGCTCTTTCCAGCTTTTTGTAATTGGAGGATAAAGGAAATTTAGAACAACTTAATTTTTTTTCATATTTCACAAGCAGATGGATTACCACTCGATAGCAATTTGATAGAGTATATTTTAAAGCATATAATGTGTGTACCATCAAGGTATAATGAGGTTAATCCCTCTGATTGAGAAGTTTGTAAAATCCAACAAACACATTCCAGAGCAACTTTTTAAAATTTGTTTGATTTCTATTCTGAGTCAGAAGGTTTGAGCGGTTCAGGGCCTTTTATTGTTTTTGGATCCCTTTCCGACAAACTTGGTTTGATTTTCCTTGTTTTAATGTTATGATTTTAACTTATAAATATATTATATGTTAATAGAATTAGCATTGCTCCTTTATCCTTACATACTGGATGCTTTTTGTATTGAGATTTGTGCAAACCATTAGAATGTGTGAAACCTATTAGAAGCACATAAAATTAAAATATTAGATGATTTGAATGTTCATGAAACTACGCAGAGCAAAATAAAATGCCTCTAGATTTGGCCATTTATAGCAAGTTTGGAGGTCGATCACTAAGGAACAATTTTATTAATGATGCCAATTAAGTATTCAAATGTACTATTTGCAGGCATTTGGGTTAAAGTTTTGCATCACCACATTTGAATTACAATAAAGAACAAAGAAGGAAATGGCCTCACATGCTAGAGGAAATGAAAAAGAATGTTTTTTGCAATGCCTTTTCCAAACAGCTCTGGCCTACAAAGTTCCACAACACACCACTACAAATGTAAACAATTTTACAACACCAAGTTATAGTCCAACAAATTTATTTTAAATTTGTTGGACTATAACTTGGTGTTGTAAAATTGTTTACAATTGTCAACCCCAGTCCATCACCGGCATCTCCACATCACCACTACAAAGGAAGAGATGAACTGGTACAAGATGGAAGATGGAAATAAGCTAACGGCTGCTTCAAAGATGACAAACAATGATGTCATCCCAAATTATCCTGAAGCATGTCACTGCTTTATCAATATACTCAGCTATACCAACAGTATCAATGTATGATATGCTTCTGAAAGTTCAGTTTAAACAAAATGTACAACTGCATGAATGTATCCAATTTTTTTTTAAAGTTAACTTTAGATTGAAGCAAACTAAGCTTATTCAACTGCAATCCAGCAATCGGCTAAGAACCAAATCCTCAAATACCTCTAACACTATCTAAGAAACGAACAAACATAATATCAATCCAAAAGACAATGAATAGAACTGGCAGGCACATCCTCCCTATAATACTCAGTATTATAGTATATCTAGTATTAATCCTTACAGGTGCAATGTATTCAGTTCGATTCAAGTCTTCAAAGGCTTCAGTAATATTCACTACAGATTGATAATGTGCAGGTGACATGGTTGTAATAAAACAGAATCAGAACTGTAGAATTCCTCCAAGTTATAATTGTAACTGTCTTGACATATGAATTACCACCTATTGTTATTTTTCTCTGTTTACAACATTGTGTATTGCTAGTATCTGAAATTACAGGTAAGCATTGTAACAATATAGGTACGAGTAAGATATGGGTGAGCACCTATCTGCACTCAAAGACTGCTGTCACATTTAAAGTGGAGTACAAACAAGGAAAAGATATATCCATTGGTAAGATACTTATTGAGTTAAAGGGGGTGGGGGGGGTCATAGCAGAAAAATAACAATCATTTCTATTTTGTGAAATTTTGAGAAGCAACACAGAGCAATAAAGAACCTAATGAGCGATCTATGAATAAAACATTTTTCGGGTTCCACATAAATCAGATGAGAGGCCTGATCAATTTTCATGGTCTTGTTTCATTTTAGGCAAGGATATTAAGGGTTATGGAACCAAGGCGGGTAGATGGAGTTAAGAGACAGATCAGCCATGATCTAATTGAATGGAAGAACAGACTCAAGGGGCTGAATGGCCTACTCCCGTTCCTATGAATATTTTCAGCAAACTGCCAGTGCTGAACCAGCACTGACAAGCAACTTGCTGATCGGGGAAACGGGGCGAAAAATCCGATGGCGCCTCCATGGAGCCAGGCCAGAAGTGAGTTATCAAAGGGGACGCAATCTTGGGGGGATGAGGGGAAGGCAGGGGAAGGGACTGGCAGTGGGTGGGAATATTTTGGTAGGGCCAAGACGATCATTCATACTCCTCCTAGCTCCACAAAAATCATTGGTACAGATTCTTCTTGGGGTTTTCAGATTGGCATGCAGTGGTCACTTTATGGATCGATGGTTCAGCCACTCAATGCTCAGTTCCAATCCAAAGAAAGGTTAAGAGATCATGCAAATGCCTATCCCAAATGATATCTGTGCACTCAATTGCCTGTTAAGTATGGTGAACTCTCTTTCAAAGTTTGTGCCACATTTGCTTTTTTTTAAAACTCATTCATAGGATGTGGGCGTCGCTGGCGAGGCCGGCATTTATTGCCCATCCCTAATTGCCCTTGAGGTGGTGGTGGTGGTGGTGAGCCACTTTCTTGAACCGCTGCAGTCCGTGTGGTGCAGGTTCTCCCACAGTGCTGTTAGGAAGGGAGTTCCAGGATTTTGACCCAGCGACGATGAAGGAATGGCGATATATTTCCAAGTCGGGATGGTGTGTCTTGGAGGGGAACGTGCAGGTGGTGTTGTTCCCATGTACCTGCTGCTCTTGTCCTTCTAGGTGGTAGAGGTCGCGGGTTTGGGAGGTGCTGTCGAAGAAGCCTGTAGCTAGAAAACTGAAATATCTGCAAGAGAAAGGTTTGGGATGACACTAGTTAGAAATCAATGACCAATCCATAGCTGAAATTAAAAAACATCCATTTCTTGGGTACTATGATGGGAAGGAGAAGATCACATTACAATGTGATGCATCAGAATCTGACCTTGGTGCAGCTTTGATACAAAAAAGGACAGTGAGTGGCATTTACCTCAAGAGCACTCATGAGTTGAGAACTGCTGGTCATAGTGTATGGATGTGAACGGGACATTATGGTTGTGACTTATGAAAAGTCTTTTCATCGTATTGTTAAGAAGCTTCTCCTATCTGCAAGTAGTATCTGCTACAGGCAACAAATGTGGCACAAAGATAGCTGTTACATTTGAAGTACGCACTGGAAGTGGAGTACAAACAAGGAAAAGAGATATGTTGCTGATACTTTTGAGTTCAGCCTTATGGGCTAGATAGATAAAGCCAAAGAAGGACCATGATTATGAAGTACTCCCGACCAAAGTTGAAAATGAATTCATTGAAAAAATTAAGACCATCATGATGTTGCAGTAGCTTCCTAATTCAAAAGCCAAACTGAAACTACGATCGCGTCTAGAAAAGTTGAAACGTATTATTCTGACTGGATGAAAACATTATCTTCCTCTTGAGATTAAAAAGCATTACATTTTCTGAAATGAACTGTTTGCACAAGGTGAATTCTTGTTCAAAAGGAAATAGTCATCATTCCTCAAGACCTGAGGGGAGAGATGATGCAGAAAATCTACTCCAGCCATGTTGTGAATTGAAGGATGTCTACGCAAAGCCAGGGATGTTATATATTGGTCTGGCATGAATGCTGAAATTAAAGATTATGGGATAGATTTTGAGGCCTTTTCCTCAGCGGAAACAGCACAGGAACACCCCTAAAATGGCAGGAAACGACTTACCGCCCCATTCCTGCTGTTGTGACCGCAGCAATCTTCTCCCAGGCCTACCACTGGGCGTTCTGAAGCACACCCCTCAAGGAGTTAGCTCAATTAAAATACAAATTGGAGATTAATGACGTACCCTAATTGCCATTTTCGAAAGTAATGGACAGAGTGTGTTCTACACACAATGTGTCCAGTATCAGCTGGCAGTGCAACCGAAGAGGAGCTGACAGGTAAGTCTCTGTTTATTTTTGTGGGGCCAATGGTAACGATGCCCAGCCCTCAAAATTGACCGGGCCTGCCATTGGCACTATCGGGCAACCAGACTAGCATGCACTGCCAGTCAACTGCCCGAAAGTTAAAATCTACCCCTACATCTCATGTGGCATTAATAATATATAACTTAAGCTGCTGATCAAAGAATCTTTCATGTTGTGCAGCGTATAAATAAACTGTGTCAAAATTGGAATATGAGCTCTGCTTCGAAAAACTTGCCTGTCTGAGGAAAGCGAAGCTGCAGTGAAGCCATCGGCTTTGACAGTCACAGTAGACCTCAGTGGCAGTGGAAGGGTTTATATTTCTGCAGTCAGAAAAATTCAGTCAGCAGTCACTTCCATGTCATAAAGAAGAAGTAATCAATCAATTGGCAGTATGGTCAAGTCTCTGTTATAAATGGAAATGTGTATTTTTTAAAATATGGTTTATAGCTAATGAATAATTAGTGGAATACATCAAATGATTACATCCAGGAAAGTTTGCATACGCAAAAAATAAACCAAAATAATTTTAAGAGTGGATATATTTCTGTTTCTTTTTACGTAGCAAGAGATCTATAGACATTGGTATAAGTAAAAGATAGACAAGGACTTTAAACTCATTATGTGTTAATTGTATCATGTGATTTTTTAAAAATCACATGATACAATTTACAATTATGAACCTGCTGGAAACAAAGTAGGTCATAATTAAGTAGTCAAACTGGTTTAAATCAGTTCTATGTTTGCATTTTATGTTGTATGTTTTAGTGAAACCTACCAAGTGAGCTATGAATAAGAGACATCATTGCAGGTAAGTTTTTAAGGTTGGAAATATTCTATTTTATGCTTGAGTGTGTTGCCAATAAAATTAATCTGCTTCAACTTATGTTTGCTTTCTCTTTCAATCTTTAGTCAGTATTTGTTGCAGTTTCCTCTATATTCCAGACATCTGCAGTACCAGACAGAAAGGCCAGCCTCCATTTTATACTCCTGTCTCTATCTGCCAGAATATCTAGCAAGACAAACATTATGGGGATGTTTTTCATTGTTGATTAATAGCAGCAACAGCAGAGGTGGGTGTTGAAACTAGTGGAAAGCAAAAAAATAAGCTGAAGCTGCCCTTTTTCTGCACTGCTCTCTGTATTGTCTGGGGGAAAGTGAAATTGGTAATAAAATTGAAAAAAAAATCTAGTGATTAATAAAGCCTTGTTAATTAGTTTTCAGAGAAAGACGTGGTAAGATAATGAAGCAGCTAAACAATTTGGCAGAATATCTGGATTTTGCTGCAATTATTTCATTAACTGATTCAGTGTTGCTGTTGCAAGAAGAAAGCGACTGGAGAGCATAGGCCCCATCAGAGACGGAGTGAAAACCTTCCCTACTATCTGGCTTTTAAACTGCTCAAGGGTAGTTTAATCAGTTGAACAGCACTTTAAATGGTGAGCAGCCAACTGTTGAGAATGTTAAAGATCAAGGTCGAAAGCTAATAAAGAAATCCATATTGTAAGAAATTAATCCATTTTATATTAAGCCCTATAGTTAAAAACCTAAAACTAAAAGCCTGCAAATGTAGCTGACAGTGTAGACTTTTCACTGAGGTCACAGACAGTCTGCTCTTGAGGTCAGGTTACACTGTTTACATTTAGGTCTAACTTTATCACTGTTTTCTGTATGCCTAGAGATTAACATATCTGCAACTAACCATAATAGTACATGCTATACCTTGCTAAACCTAAACACCAGTGGTTTCTGCTAACAGTCATGACCACAACATGTCAGATAGATAGCGCCTTGGGTGATAAAAGTTTAGGAAGCATGGAATATCTTGATAAAGACTGATACAAGCTGGTACGGTGTGTGTAAGGATCATGGAACGCAAATGGATTAATGCAACTAGAAATAATATAAATGAGTAAGATCATAGCCATAAGTTAGAAAGATGAAGCAGAAGGATGAGAATATAAGAAATAGGAGCAGGAATTGGCCATATGGTCCTTCGAGTCTGCTCCGCCATTCAATAAGATCATGGCTGATCTTCTACCTCAACTCCACTTTCTCACCCTATCCCCATATCCCTTGATTCCCTTAGTGTCCAAAAACCTAATCGATCTCAGTTTTGAATATACTCAATGACTGATCTAGAAGGTTGAGCTCAACTGCCTGTAACACGTGATTAGAACATCATCATTTCCAAGTTCTCCTGCAAGTCACAAAGCATCCTGACTTGGACATATATTGCCATTTCTTCATCATTGCTGAGTCAAAATCCTAGAGTTCCTTACTACATCCATCAATGGTCACATGAAGAGAGTGGACATGCAAGAAAAGCCAGAGTTGTGTAAAGATGAATTCAGTAATAATCTATGATGGGGGACAGCACATCAGTTGTACTGAAAGAGCCATGCATAATTCTGCTGAATGAAAGATCCCATCTTTGAACAGGCTTGGCTTTCAGCAATAAGGTAGAATGTGAGGGGTACAAGAGAAAGCCAGCGTCTGACGTCTTTAACAAGGCTGACGACAGTTAATGGGAACTTTACTTGATGGGGACTCTTCTCTCTGGAACAAATTGATTTTCAATATATCTAAATCAAAACTAATGGATTTTGCTTAATGGTGATAATCTGATAAATAGGTCAATTTCATTTTAATAGTGCATTCCAATTAGAAGGCTTCAGCAATGTGAAGAAGCAATTTACGTGCATAAAACGTATATGTGGAATGGGTAAACAGAAATTCCTGTCATAACATCTTTGTAATAAATAACTAAACTTGCCATGCCTGAAATTCTCATTTATCTCCCAGTACAATGAATGCTTGCTTCCAGGAATAACACTCAAATCTGTATCTACCTTCAGCAGATCAATGCAGACTGCACTTCCTGTCATGTCCTGTCAAACTTCAAGTTCCTGTTGACTGACTTGTTCAGTTTTCAGCTAATTTAATTGCATCATTGCTTTATCACAATTCTCTGCTAATAATAGGAAAAATCTCTTTCAGCTCTGTTACTCTTTTAAATGCAAGTCCCAAGTGCCGAGAAGAGGTAGCAACTACTGCAGGACTCCCTTATGACTGGACCTCCCTTAGATACCAAGGGGCAATTTTCATGTTGGGAGTTATTCAGAAAGGTGGTGGTACATGGTGTCCGCCTGGAATAGTCTGCATGAAAACAGATTGATTTTGGTCCTGGGGCCTCATCATAATGTAGTCGGCAAGCTGGCAGCACGAAACACGCTCCCCAGTAGGTAGCTCACTGAGCTGGGGGCAGAAAATCAAGTAGGGCAGCCACCTGTGAAGGGATTGCAGCAGCACTTTGAAGGGAAAACGTATTTAGTGGCGGCAATGCAAAGAATTCAGACTTTGGAACTGTAAGCAACGATCATAGCAGAAAATACATAAAAGCCATTGAGTTGCAAAACTCAAGTAACTGCCATAAAACGCCTCTAAAAGCTGCATGTAGCTTTTTCTGACAGTAATTGAGGACCCCTTTAATCATTGCTGGAAACGGCCATCTCCTGACATACTGCCCATGGTTGGTTGGCAAGAGCAGGAACTGACGGTAATCAGGTGGGCAGAGACAAAAATGCTGACCCTGAGTCTTTCCTCTTTCCCAGCTTAACTATCCCCTCGTGAGGTTCCCAAGCTATGCCCTGGTCCGATTTTCTCAAAATTATCTCAGCCAAACTTTTATGGGCCTCCCCAACCTTCAATTACCTATTGAAATCTAAAGAGTGGGGACAATACTGAAACAGATATATAATAAAATTTGACCACAGTATATTTAAGCTAATCTTTTATTTACTGGATTTATTTTTAAAACTTTCCAGAACATTTATTTTCTGCAAGTGTGACCTAATCTAAGCATTGCTCTATCTCTTGCGGACATATTTGGTGCAAGTGCACATTTGAAAGTTATATCGATTAATATTTATGTTTTATTTTGTTAAAAAACGTGAAACCCATTTCACACTGGTGCTATATTTTTCAATGCCATCTCCTTTCACTTCAGTGCCATTTGTCTTTAATTGTACTATAACTGATTTCTAACCTCAGCACTTTTGGTTCGACAATTTTTGTGGGTGTTTTATTTTTGAATTGCACTTGCTCTGCTTATTTATTTAAATTGAAAACATATTTAATATTTTCTCCTTTCTGTGTAACATTAACAAATATGAAGGTAACTTTTTTTCTCCCATTGTATTCATCCACCCTGGGATACTATGGAAAAGTAGCTGTCTCACACCCTCCACCCCAGATCCCCATTGGTGCAGGGAAGGATTCCCACAGAGAGCTTTCCATAGGGTCCTCCACCGGAAGGCCAGGATGTGTCCAGATGGAAGATGAGGGCAAGGAAGTTGGAAGTGTGCAGCAACAGCCCGTACACAAAATCTCTGTGCAGAGTGGAATGGTATGGAGGGAATTTCCAAGAGACAGCTCAAATTGTGAGGTGGAGGTTCCCGAGGGAGGATTTAGGGCCTCACGCTGATGAGAAATTCCATCCAAAGATCAGAGGTGATCACTACATATGATTGAGCCTGCTCAATACAACTAGTGGAGTAATGGCCGAGTGCCACTTTCAGTGCTTCGATGGCTTAGGCCGCAGGCCAGAAGTAGCACCAGGAAAGCCGAATGTTTTGAATGCAGGATTGTAATTTGTGATTAATTTATATAAGTGAAGCAAGATGACCCATTGATATTGGGAAATGTAATGTGTTCATTATTTTTTGTTATTACATGGAGACAAGTTGAACTAAGTGAATCTGATCGTAACTATTGCTGTGAGTTCACTTGCTATGAAATAAAGCAACTTATGATTCATATTTGGCCTCATCTTACCAGGTGTCTGTCTTTGTCTGCATTTGAAAAAATTGAAGAGGCACATGGGGGCACATACGAAAGAGAAAAATATCCAGTTCAGATCACAAGGGAGTCCTATAGTTAAACTCTTGGGTTACACTAGCATATGAATAAAGAAAGAACTTGCATTTATATAGTGCTTTTCATGATCTCAGGTTGTCCCAAAGCACATTACAGCCAACAATGCACCTTTGAAGCATTGTCACTGTTGTAATGTAGGAAACGCAGCAGCCACTATGCATATAGTAAGGTCCCACAATGACCAGATAATCCGTATTTAGGTGTTGGTTAAGGGATAAATATTGGCCAGGACACCGGGGAGAACTCCCCTGCTCTTCTTTGAAACAGTGCCATGAGGAGTTTTACGTCCACCTGAGAGGGCAGATGGGGCCTTGGTTTAACGTCTCATCTGAAAGACGGAACCTTTGACAGTTCAGCATTCGCTCAATACTGCACTGAAGTGGCAGCCTGGAGTATGTGCTCCAGTCCCCAGAGTGGAACTTGAACTCAAAACCTCTGACTCAAACTAGTGCGCTACCGCTGAGCCACAGCTGACAAAGATATTAGGCAGCGGGAGTCCTCTCCAGCACGTAAGGGGCATGGGGTCCACTTACAGGAGCGACTGACAGTGAAACTGAGAAGGTATCTATGGCAGACCCTAACTTGTAACAAGGATATTAACATATTGGAGAATGTTCAAAGAAGAATGATAAAAGCAACTACAGGACCTAATAATATGATAAAAATACATTCATTTCTGAGTGTCTCTATTAAAGGAAAGATTGAGAGAAGACATCAGGATTTTTAAAATGCTGAGAGAAATTGATAATTTAGATGCAAGGAGATTACTTAATTTGGATGGTGAAAGTAGATCTAGAACAGTGGATATGTGAAATGGACTATCAACAAAATCACTTTTAATGCTGTGTTGATTAGTACCTTCTAAATAAAGAACTGAATGAATATCTGGTTCAGAATATAAGCTAGTTTTATATGGATCAGGACAGAGAGATAATCAAATGCTGTGTGAAGCATGCTAGTTCCTAAATTAGCAATACATTGAAAATATCAGGCCAAGTAATGCAACCAGTCAAGAATGAAAAATAGAGTATGAAATTTTATTTGATTAACCTTTAAAGGGGAGATCAGAGAGAAATTTTGCAGAGATTCTGGCCAGGAGGTTAAATGCAGTAGCTAGACTCTAACAGAATGGACTGTAAAAGCTCTGTGGTAGAAATGGGCTTGATGGACAAATAAGCTTTGCTTGTCCATGCTTTTCTTGTGTTCTTAAGTGAACCAAAATAACAGAGTAACCTTTAGAAGAAACTATAACATTTTTGCTCTGAAGTTTACACATATTTAAAGCACTGCTGTTTGGACCACCTTTTACTTCCTGAAGTAGATTGACAATTTAGCTAGTTAATGACTATTATCTTCTCAAGATGCAAGGAAATGTGGTTCTTGAATGTTGCAAAATGAAGCATCAAAGCTTATATAGTGTGTCCAGAATTAAGTCTGCATTTCATGATATTGCAAAAGACATCAGCATTTCAGAGCATGTGATTGATTTTTCGTACCCATGGGGAATTTTACTCCAATGTGTGGTTTTATATTGCCATCCAGGAGAATGGAGTCCTGTTCCCTAATTTGCTTCATGCCAAATCATTAAAATTACACTCTTACTTGTAAAATATAATGGAGATGGGAGTTGAGATATTAAATCTTCAGTTGAGTGATTAATGACTGGCTGAAATCTTGTTATGGTCTTAATTTTCAAGACATCCAATGACAACTTAAAGTCCAATGGCCAAAATGTTCCAGAATTTTCTTGTGATTTACAGGTTGATTTGTTTGGAAAATGTAAATAGATAGAAACAATTTCTATTAAATGTCTTGGCTTCATTAAAGTAGATAAGGTGTTAAGATTTATAGTCTGCTTGTAGAATTAAAGCAAGGAAAATGACGCAACTAAAATTTTTATTTGCTTATTCATCTCTTTTGTTAGTAATAGCACAACAGTGGCAAAATGCTGTGGTGGCTGTCATATTTTGGGAGATTTGACTTGTAATCAGAGTTTTAAAATTTTTTTTATCAGACCAGTTCCACAACCCCTCCAACCCCCACTTCCACAATCAAATCCTGTTCATTGTAATCAGACTGATATTAATTAGCAAAGCTCCATAGCAGAAATTGGTCAATACAATAGACACCAAACATATAGTTGATACATGCTTTAACATCACTTAATGAAGACATTTGTTGCAGCGTACATTTGTGTCAGGTTACCATTATATAAACGGTTTTGTAAATTTTTTTGGATCAATATTTGGTTCAAATTTATTCTGTTGAAGCTATGCTGGCTCAAAATGTTGCCTGTAGCCAATCAAGCAGTATGGTGAATGCAAAAGGTTAATGTCATGATTCAGCAAATGTGCAACATGAAACTTGCTGTTTTCTTTTAAAATGAATTCAAGAGTGTAGATTTAAACAAATTATATCAACCATTCAATGAACCTCGTTTCAGAATTCATTATATAATTTGGTGGGAACTACCAAGAGCTCTAACATCTGAATTCTAATTTTGTTTTATATGCAGATCATATAATTTACTATCTTATAACTAATTAATTGTAATATGTAATATAGTAACATTGGAAAGTGCCACCTATGTCGAACATGACATCTAGGACTTGATTTGAAAAGAGCTACTAAAAACAAGATTGCTTCTGGTAAAAATTTAACAGAGACATTTTGTCTGTATGAAACAGTCAAGGGGGTAAATTTGACTATGTGCAATAGCAAATCAGCAGTCAGTTTTACATCTCTCTCGATTTTTATTACCAGAAATATTACCCCCAATGAACCAGAAACCTGTGGAAGATTAGAAAATTGAGTGGTAAGAACATAAGAAATAGGAGCAGGAGTAGGCCACACAGCCCCTCAAGCCTGCTCCACCATTCATTCAATCAGATCATGGCTGATCTTCAACCTGAGCTCCAATTTCCTGCCTGATCCCCATATCCCTTGATTCCCCTAGAGTCCAAAAATCTATCCATCTCAGCCTTGAATATATTCAATGATTAAGCATCCACAGCCTTCTGGGGTAGAGAATTCCAAAGATTCACAACTGAGTGAAGAAATTCCTCCTCATCTCACTCTTGAATGGCTGACCACTTATTCTGCAACTATGCCCCCTAGTTCTAGATTCTCTAGCCAGGGGAAACAATCTCTCAGCATCTACCCTTTCATCTCCCCTCATTATCTTATATGTTTCAATGAGATCACCTCTCATGCTCCCAAACTCCAGAGAGTATAGGCCCATTCTACTCAACCTCTCTTCATAGGACAACCCTCTCATCCCAGGAATTAATCTAGTGAACCTTTGTTGCTCCGCCTACAAGGCAAATATATCCTTCCTTAGATAAGGAGACCAAAACTGTACATAGTACTCCAGCTGAGATCTCACTAAAGCCCTGTACAACTGTAGTAAGACTTCCTTACTCTTGTGCTCCAACCCTCTTGCAATAAAGGCCAACATGTCATTTGCTTTCCTAATTGCCTGCTGTACCTGCATACTAACTTTGTGTTTCTTGTACAAGGACACCCAAGTCTCTCTGAACACTAATATTTAAAAGTTTCTCACCATTTAAAAAATATTTGTGTTTCTCTATTCTTCCTACCAAAGTGAATAACTTCACATTTCCCCACACTATACTCCATCTGCCACCTTCTTGCCCACTCACTTAATCTGTCTATATCCCTTTGCAGACTGTGTCCTCCTCACAGCTTACTTTCCCACCTAACTTTGTATCATCAGTAAACTTGGATACATTACACTCGGTCCCTTCATCAAAGTCAATATAGATTGTAAATAGTTGAGACCCAAGCACTGATCCTTGCAGCATCCCACTAGTTCCAGCCTGCCAACCTGAGAATGACCTGTTTATCCCTACTCTCTTTTCTGTCCTTTAACCAATCCTCTATCCTTGCTAATATATTAACCCCAACCCCATGAACCTTTACCTTTTATGTGGTACCTTATCGAATGTCTTTTGAAAATCCAAATATACTATATCCACTGGTTCCCCTTTATCTACCCTGCTAGTTACATCCTCAAAAACACTAATAAATTTGTCAAACACTATTTCCCTTTCAGAAAACCATGTTGACTCTACCTAATCATATTATGATTTTCTAAGTGCCCTGTTACCATTTCCTTAATAGATTCCAGCATTTTCCCGATGACCGATGTCAGGCTAATTGGCCTGTAGTTCCCCTGTTTTCTCTCTTTCCCCCCCCCCCCCACCCTGCTTTCTTGAATAGCAGGGTAATATTTGCTACCTTCCAGTCCACTGGGACTGTTCCAGATTCTAGAGAATTTTGGAAGATCATAACCAATGCATCCATTACCTCTGCCGCCACTTCTTTCAGAAGCCTGCAGGTCCAGGCGATTTGTTGGCTTTTAGTCCCTTTAGTTTGTCCAGTACTTTTTCTCTAGTGAAACTAATTGTTTTAAGTTCCTCACTCTCATTTACCCATTATTTTTGGTATGCTTTTTGTGTCTTCTACTGTGAAGACATATACAAAATATTTGTTTAACATCTACCATTTCCTGATTCCCCATTATAATTTCTCCTGTCTCAGCCTCTAGGGAACCAACATTTACTTTTGCTACTCTCTTCCTTTTTACATACTTGTAGCAGCTCTTACAATCTGTTTTTATATGTCTTGCTAGTTTACTTTCATATTCTATTTTCTCCCTTTATCAATTTTTTGGTCACCCTTTGTTGGTTTCTAAAACTCTCCCAATCCCCAGGCATATTACTCTTTTTGGCAACATTATAGGCTTTTTCTTTCAATCTAATACTCTCCTTAACTTCTTTAGTTAGCCATGGGTTCATCACTTCTCCCGTGGAGTTTTTAATTTCTCAATGGAATGTATACTTGAGAATATTGAAATATTTCTTTAAATGCTTTTCAACTGTCAAACACTAATTTAATTTCCCAATGTACCTTTGACAACTCACCCCTCATACCTATGTAATTGGCTTTATTTAAGTTTAAGACTCAAGTTTCTGACTTAAGTATGTTACTTACAAGCTCAATGTAAAATTCTATCACATTATGATCACTCTTCCCCAGATGTTCTTTTTCTGAGAGTACTAATTAACCCTATCTCATTTCATAATACAAGATCTAAAATAGCCTGTTCCCTGGTTGGTTCCATGACATATTGCTCTAAGAAACAGTCTCAAATACATTCCATGATCTCGTCTTCCAAACTACCTTTGCCAATTTGACTTGCCCAGTCTGTATGCAGATTAAAGTCCCCCATGATAACTGCATATCCTTTGTTACAAACTTCCATTATTTCATGATTAATGCTCTGTCCAATGGTATTGCTACTATTAAGGGGATCTATAAAACTACTCCCACCAGATTTTTCTGCCCCATATTCTAATTTCCACCCCTATTGATTGTACTTCCTGATCTTCCGAGCCAAGATCCTTTCTTACCACTGTCCTTATGTTATCCTTTATTATTAGGGCGATACCCCCTCCTTTTCCGTTGTGCCTGTCTTTTCTAAACATCATAAACCCTGGAATATTTAGTTCCCAATCTTGGTCATTTTGCAACCATGTCTCTGTAATGGCTATAACGTCAAACCCATTTATCTCTATTTGTGCAATTAATTCATCTATCTTGTTATGAATGCTCCATGTATTCAGATAAAGAGCCTTTAATTTTGACTTTACCATTTTTTCCTACTTTGACCTTACTTGTTGTTGCACTATTATTGGTAAACTCACTATCCCTTCCTGCAATACTCTGCTTATCTTTACCAAAGTGGTGGTCTAATTGTGTGTTTAAAAGTGATAGGGTAAATGCAGAGAAACTATTTCCTTGAGGGAATGCATGTGAAAATTCAATTGCAGTGCAACAGTAGCAATAGGTGTAAATCACTGATTAAAACTGTCTGATTGTCAGAGAGTGTCTTTTCAATCAATCATGCAAGGAAAATCAGTGGGCTGTGGGCTCCGAAAGCATTCAATATGAATTGTTTATTTGTCGTGGTTAAAAACAGAATGGGCTAGTGGCAATGTTGACCAGCCAATCAATTCTTTGGCCCTAATTTTGGTCTTTGATGTACATTGGACAGGCACTGGGCAATTAGTCAATGAGACCTCCAATCCACCCAACATCGAGGAGACGTCTGAACCTTTTTGATGGTCGGGTCTCATTTATATCGAATTGATGAGCTGCCTGTGCATTTTGAGTACTGATAGACAACTTGCTGTTTCAGGCAGGCAGAAAATCTGGCATGGCAGCCACAGAGCATAGGCCTACAGCGTGTTAAAGGGGAGGATTGAACAGGTCAAGTGGGAGGGGGCAATGGATGGTACTGTATGTCAGCTTCACCTCTGACTTCTGAGCGGTCCGAATCGCTCCCACTCCCTAGGTTCTAGACCTTGGACTTATTTGGGGGTTGTGACAAAGTGCAGCAGACAACTGATTTTGTTGCAAGAAACTTTGACCTTTATTCAAGAGAGGAAATACAACACAACAATCTTAACACTAATAAAATGGGGAACACTTCAGTACACGCGAGGGAAATTACAGTAGAAAGATACCTCACCCCTCCCAAATCCCACTGTGCTAGTTAGGTTGGACTCTAAAGGACCAGGGATAATGCTGACTAAATGAAACCTTGACAGTAATTCACCCAGAGGTAAGTCAGAAATAGATTGTAGAGTGGAAACTTTGCGGATCTTCGGTTTTCTCCCGAGTTGGTTTTCTTTGGTCGCGGTGGCTCAATATTAGCCGGTTGGTTGGTTGTTTCGTAAGGCCCTTGTTGCCGCGAGGTGTCTGATGGTCACTGGGACTGTTGCTCTGGTTGTTTCTTGTGTGTCGGCCTGCTTCTAGAGCTGCTGTCCTTCCCTGTCGAACTGCTTTCCTTGTTGACTGCTGGAAACTGCCCTTCTTTCCAGACACAGGCAGAACCAAGACAAGGAGCGAGAGAGAGAGAGAGAGAGAGAGAGAGCGAGCTTTCGCCTTGTCGATGTCTCTCTTACAATGGTCTGTTTAAACAGTTCTTAGATGGCCTTATGATGGTCCCAATCATATTGCAAATTGCTTCTCCCAATGTGTCATTGTTTTAATTCTGATTTAGAGCTTGTCACATGAGGCTTCTTTTTGTATCCAACGTCCTAGGTGTTGTTGGTTTTGCTTTAAACAAAGGCATGGTCCCACCATGTCTGGAACAGTTACCTCTTTCAATGGGAGTGATCGTCGACCCCCTGCTGTCCGTTTTGCATTAAAACAGAGATATGTCTGAAGCAGTAATTCTCCCACCTTCCATGTGTGGGTTGTGGATTCGTCTGGTGACCTCTCACCTATCCTTCCATTTTAGGATTATAGTCAAGTTTTCCCATACTCGTTTTTTTTAGGGTTTTTCTCCGAGTTTTGGGGGATCTGTGACTTTTGAGAATCTTACACTCCCTCCTGTGATACTTTATCCTTGCTTCAAGTATCATACTGGTCAAAGGTGAGCAAAATTCTCGATCCTCGAGAGCCAACCTTCCCCTGTAGTTTACCTATCTAAGACCCAAAACATACATTCCCCTATAGGTTCAGATGCAGACACAGGTAAGAATTCAGTTACATTCATATCCAAGCATGGAGGGGGTCCAACACCCCTGCACCACTTGGAAAATACGGTCCATACATAGAAAAATAATACACGGTAAACAATAATACTTGAACTACCAACCACCTTATTTAAAATTTAACTAAAACACCCAAACTTAACAATCTCAAAATTAAATAACAGAAGCTATGTACATCCGCCGCCCGTCCCCGGGCAGCCAGGCTAATCCCTGTTCGGGTTACAGCACACTACTCCCTTCAGTGTGGCCGCCCTGTCCTGTACCTTTGGTCTCTCGCAGCCTGCGGCTGCTGGCTGGGGACCTCTGTCCTCAGATCGATCCCTGACTTGAGGGGCTGTCCTTTTAAACTGGGGAGCCGGTGACCACGGTTTCTTTGGCCATGGCATTCGTGGGGGCCTTCTAGGGACTCTGGCTGGTCGGGGTTTTCTGGCTGGTGAGTCTTTAACTCGAGCCACTGTCCCCTCTTGTGCGGTCTGTGGAATCTCCACTGCCGCTGGCTGGGGATTTCTATCCTCAGGCTGTACCTCTTCTAAACCTATGTCAGGGGCAGGTACCTCTCTGCCCTCAGGTCCCACCTCGTCTGAGTCCCAGATGAGCAGGGGAGTGTCCCAAACGGTGGGTGGGATGGCCCTTCCCTTAAAACAAGCCACTGCACCCGCTTGTGCAGTCTGAGTTTGCTCCTGCTGCAGGCTGAGGATTTTTATCCTCAGACCTTGCCCCAACTGGCTGTTCCCTTCTCTCCGATTTAAACAACTTACATTGGTTAATGTGGAACCATTTGGTG
Organism: Heptranchias perlo; assembly: GCF_035084215.1. NCBI lineage: Eukaryota > Metazoa > Chordata > Chondrichthyes > Hexanchiformes > Hexanchidae > Heptranchias > Heptranchias perlo. The sequence goes on from NC_090351.1 coordinate 19,056,431, forward strand.
CGCCTAGGCAGCTTTATGGCGTATACCATGGGGCTTGCCTTATCTACAATGCTGTAGGGCCCCATGTATAATGGTTCTAGACTGCCTACCCGAGCAAAATTCCTAACCATAACCTGATCCCCTATCTCCCACTCGTGGTGCGTACGGGGTTCTAACAGCAGTCGGTTACTCCGATGCTGTTTTCCCACGTTGCCAGCAGCCTGCCTGTTTAAGGTGTTCAAACAGATTCCTGACAAAGCTGTCCCGGTTCACTTCTCTGAGCTGACCCTCCGTGAGCACCGGGGCTAGCACATGGGTGGGGGTCCGCATAACCCTACCAGTCATGAGCGCGTGTGGGGAATACCCCGTGCTTTTTGACTGGCTGGCTCGGATCCCCATTAGGACCAACGGTAAGACTTCTACCCACTTTCTAGGTGAGTCTACCGTCTCTTTCCTCAGCCTTTCTTTCAAGGTTCTGTTCATCCTCTCTACAATCCCTGAGGACTGTGGGTTGTGTGCAACGTGCCATTTCCCCTCTATGCCAAGTACCATAAGGGTATTCTGCATGACCTGCCCGGTAAAGTGGCTCCCTTGGTCGGACTCCACGTACTGGGGTAGCGCCCATCGTGAGAACACCTCCCTGACCAGGATCCTGGCTGTACGCATAGCCGTGGCTGTTCGACAGGGGAAGGCTTCTACCCACTTTGTGAACACATCCACCAGGACTAGGCAGTACTTATAGCCTCCCTGGGCGGTGGGTAGGGGCCCGATGTAGTCGACCTGGATCGACTGCCATGGTCCCTCTACCCTCCTGATGTGTCCCATGGGTACTTTCCTTTTGTGGGGGTCAGGGTTGTTAGCAGCACACACCAGACAGCTGGCACAGAACTCGCGGACATCTTCCCTGAGTCCTGGCCACCATCCTGCCTGTTCCACCCGCTGCCAGGTGGTCTCAGGCCCTGGATTCCCCGCTCCTGGACCCTCATGGGCCAGTTGAAGGAATTCCCTCCTGTGCTGCTGCGGTACTACCCATTGCTCTCCCTTAAACAGCATGCCCTCCTTTACAGAGAGGGCTGCTGTGCAGTAAGTGCCCTCTACCCTTTTCCCTTCTGCCACTGCACTGAGGACTGCCTTGAGGATGGGGTCTTGGGTTTGTACCGTCTTAAGGTCTGGGGTTAAAGCTACCCCTGCACTCCCCTTCTCATTAAATAAAAAACTATGTAATACAAACAAAAATTTCAAAAAACAAAAGTTTCCTTACATGTATAAGTACAACTTATACTATTCAAAGTATTACATTGTGAGGTGACCCTTCTCCAGGACCCCTAATAATTTCTTCGTACGTGTATTTCTTTTAGTAAAACAATCCGATCATTGATGGCTTGAATTTTAAAGATTTCCTTCCTCTCCAGCATTTGTTTCAAGCCAGCAAGGTCAATCCGTAATCTTTTCTCACTCACGTTATCCCACAACCAACGATAGTATACCCATTGAATGTTATGTAGACAATCTTCAGTACTTCCATTGTATAGGATGTCACTCAAAATATTTGTCAAACCAAATCCCATATCCACTGTGTTGATGAGAGCCAATGTTTCAGCAGCCAGAGTACTTTTAACAACCCTTTTAATTTTCTTAGCTTCCCAAGCTAAAAATGACAAGATTTCCCATTCTCACCCATAACAAACACTATGGGGGTGATTTTAAACCTCAAGAACGGGTGGGTTGGAGTTGAAAATACTTGTTTTTTGGGTCGCGGCTGCAACCCGGCTTTATTTCCGGGTTTAACGTTGGCACATAAAAGTATGGGCTTCCCACTGGGAATGCAAAGTCCGAATATTTTGCGGTTGCGACCCAAAAAAAAAAAAAAAAAAAAAAACTATTTTCAACTCCCACCCACCCCCAAAATCATCCCGTGAAACCAGCTACACGAGAATACCCATCAGGAGGATTAGCATGTGAAACATTGAAGATAACTAGCTTCATTTTCTTTGGGTCACCCAAGGGTGAGGACTAAATTACACATTTATCTTTAATTTTCATAATGTTTTATTTGCCAGTGAAACATTCTCCACTATGGGAAGTTTCATTGAAGTACTTAGCTCCAACACACCAAAATTAACATCTGGTCTAGTCTGAGTGCACAACCAATTCAGCTGACCAATTAAGCCTCATAATTGCTCTGTCTCTTTAGATACAAGATCAACTTTCTGTGATGACCTAGTACGATTCACCAGGATGGGAGTAACACCCTTGAAATAGGACTGTTGATTTAAAGTTATACCAGACCCACTCTGCTTCATGTCTAAACCAATATATTTAAAAGCCTCACAGACTTGACTCCCAATTTTAAATTCTACTCTAATCTTATTAAATGACAAATTTCTCAAATTCCACAGTACCACCACAAGAAATCAACATGCATCATGAAAGTGAATAAAAGTTTTCTGTTATGGTACCAATAAAACATTGCAGGATCTACTTTTAGTTGGACACAAACTATTTTCAGCAAAACCGATCTCATCAAAAAATACCCTGCCCTGGAAGTATCATTCAGGCCATGTTTAGTTTCCATTGTTTTCCTTCCACATCTGCAGCCTATTTAGGTGGTTGCTAGAAACAGTTCTCTGAAAAGTATCACCCTGCAGAAATGCAGCTTATGTCAATTGACCGACACTCCCATGAAAATGTTACCAAAAGAACCAAAAAAGATTTATTACCTTGCCAGCAGTGGGAGAATCCACTTGAACATCTGCATCACCCAGTTTCTCTTCAAAACCCCTAGCTACCAACCTCACTTTAGCTTTATAAGTCCCATCTGCAAGGATTTTTTCAATACAAACCCATCCATGCAACAAAACTGGTTGACCCTTATCTGTTACCTCAGAATAAACCCCAAATTCTTTCCAACTATTTAACTCCCTTTATTTTGCCTCTCTTACTCGTTTATCCTCAAGTTTATTGGCAGCCAACAAACTTGACGATCATGAGGATTTCTGCTTCTAGTTCTGTTACGTGACTGTTCTGTAGTCTTTGTTTCATTGTCTGACCTTGTCAAGCTACATCTTCTGCTTCCACTTCTATGTCTGTAGGGGCTACTACTGCAAGATCTCCCTCTTTCATCTCTAATTAGTGATCATTTTCTGACGTGAGATTCACTTCCGGACTCTCTATTACTACTTTTATTCCGCTTTCGTACTCTGCACTCTTTTACCCCATTCTGCCAGTCTATGGACCTCGCTTCTTCACCATCAGCTTGAACATTCAACCAATATTTAAACCTACCAGTAGCTTTGCCTGCACGTCCCAAAATTGTTGCATCCCTCCATTCATTAGTCCCTTCTGGAACATACGTTACCCGTGTACCCACTTTGGGTAATTGCTCTGTGGATGTGATAGCTCTGCATGTGTTTCTTGATCACTGACATGATCAGTGTCCAGCCCTTGATCTTCCTCAGTCTGTTCCTCAGGAACCTCATCAAAAAAATCATGAACATTTGAGGCACAAGGTACTCGTTTATTTCGATCAACTGCTCAGTCTGAGATTTTATCATTAATTCCAATTAATCATGAGAAATGATTACCATGTTGGACAAGTACTGTCTTACCATCATGACTTATTACCATACCAGGACCTTTCGATTCCCTATGGCCCTCTCTTTTACAGTATACAAAATCTGATTTGAACTCTGACTCAGATGGTCTAATACAATGCCTCAGTGCTCTATGAATTTTCTCTGATAACTCAGCCTTAATAAAAGGCTGCATCTGCATGCATAGCATTTAAATGCCCAGAAAGAAATTGCACTAATTGTAGTACCTTCTAAAGCAGGATTATCGCAAAGAACGGAATGTAATTTGGGATTGCGGCGATAGACTAGATGAGAATTGTATCCTCCAGCCATCTGAAGAGAATTCTTTGCATGAACTGCCCATACAAGCAGTTGACAATTTATACTCTTTTCGATCAGACAAAATTTTATGCATCAATCACAGTGTGATTCCTTTCACAAAGACCATTACTGACAGGGCTCTCAGCTGATATATTCATCAAAATTATATTCATTCTCAAACATATCTCTAAACTCTGCATTAGCAAATTCACCTCCATTATCGGTCAAAATCTTTGCTGGTGTCCCAAGTCCAGTCCCTATCAATTTGTCCATAATTTTATCTAGAATAACCTTTTTCTCCTTACTATATATGTGTAGAAATATGAAATCTCAGCCAGGTCAATAAAATATAAGATGAAAACATTTCTGACTATCCTTTACCTTTAGATCCATGGCAACTACCTCGCTAATGGAATACTTACAATTGGACTTAGGGCATCTGTCTATACTTCTTACAGATTTCACAGTTCTCACTAATCTCTGAGCCTTGTTTATTCTCATGAACTACACCTACATTTTTAACAGGATCTTTAAACATTGACAAGTAGCATAGGCAGATTGTTCATGTAACTAAGAATTTGTTTTTTTCCCCTCTCTCATCCTTATTGCCTGATGCCATTAATACTTGCCTAGCACATTGATGAGAAACATCAGGTTTTATTAAGGCGATACAATAATGCCCCGAATAAACTGCAGATCAACCGATTTCCCAAAAATGATTGCCTCATCGTGTTCCATGTCAAGTTTAATTTTTGCCTTTTTCATGGAAGGTTTACCCAAAAGCATAGATATCTCACTGGAGACTACATCCATATCTTACATGGAATTACCACTCTCGAGTGACCTCAAGGTGTTGTCATCTCCAAATCTAAAACATGTAGAACTTTTATATTCCTTAACCTTGTTTTGATCCTCACTACTTAGTGAATCAAGGTGACATTTTAACCAATCTACACTGCATACAGTTGAAGTACATGCACTAACAACGCACAATTAAAGGAATCTGCAAATACATTTATCACAGGATTAAAACTGCTTGTGACCAGTATAATTTGTTCATGTTCAGAACAGAACATTGTCTGCATCGTCTTCAACTTCTTCCTTAGAACTATTTGCTTTATGCATCATTTCAAATACACTGCGTCTTTGCTCTGGGCAATTTGCCTCAATGATATTTAGTGTCACATCTAAAGCATGTCCTGATTTTTCCTTGGGCATTCCTGGAATTCATTTGCCCATTATTACCATCCCAATTTTGTCTTCTGTTAATATAACTGGATTTGCTGTACCTGCGTTCATCACCAATCTGGCTGTCTTTAACCCTTGTGTCATATTGAAACCTGGACTGGCACTTGCGTTTAGTCTCTGGAACATTTTGAAACCTGGTAACCATCGAATCATCTATTCTTTGAGTCACAGCAGTGTTCTGTGAAGGCTGAAAGGAATGATTGTTTCCCCAGGAATTTCTTTAAGGCAGCAGACATTTGGTCCAACAGAGTCTCCTTTTCCATGAACTGGACGCCAGTTAGGACCAGTTGCCTGTCCATACAAGACACCTGAGCACAATCTAATAATTTAAACATTAGTATCGATGCAGCGATTCCCACTTGGAACTTTGTCAACCTTTTATACAATTTGTTAAAGTCCAAGATATACTCTTCCAGTGAATGATCCTCTGTTTTCCTAAATCTATCAAATGCTGACCAGGCTTCACAGGCAATTAATAGGTCGTCTTTCTTGTAGATTTTAATCTAGAAATTCTATTAGAAAAGGTAAACCCTTCATTATCCAAAAGATTGGCATCCATCTCAGAAAATACCTTACTTCTGATTTTACTTCATTCAAGAAGCAACACCACCAAGGCCATGCCTTGTTTTCTCTTCGATAGACAAGTAACCCAAGTCCACATAACAACCTCATTCTTCCACTGGTCATACGGTTCAAACTGAGAACATTGGAGGGAAATCGTCCCTTGATTATTTAAACTTGCTTTCTGCCGTTTTCCATAATGGCCACTAGGCTTTCAAGTTTTGCTTTGTTTGTTCAAGAAAAATAGTAGTTTCCAACCTCCACCTTTAGGCAACCATCCTCTGCTACCATGTTAAAATTGGATAGCCATGTGGTGAAGGGTAAAGCCTGGTCTTTAGTTGCTTCCAAGCCTTTATTCACAGAGATTCCAGTCACACACACACACCCCAGATAAACACTCAAAAATGATGAGACCTCAATTGACACCACCTGAATACAATTAACACTAATTGATATCACATGATACAATTAACACTGAGAATGGGTCTTAAGAACTGAAATGTCAATTGACTTGCTTTTCCGCAGATTCTGCTTGATCTGCTGAGTATTTCCAACTTTTTCTAGTTTTACTTGCACTACTTGTGCCCTTTTTGAACCGCTCCTCGAATTACTATTGCAGATAATTGCTGTGCCATTTCACTCCAAATCCTGCACACAGCTCTCCTTCACAGTGATATGAGCAGTACACCTGTAAAGTATTACAAATGTTCTTCATTAATAATACATAAGATGTGTAAATGAAAAGCATCTGCTGTTTGTTAATGCTGGCTAAAGTTATGTCTCCTACAGATTGGTATTGTTTCACATTGGTAGTTACAGTAAATTCACGATCAAACTGCTGCTGCCTGGTTTCTTAACTTTTATTGTATGGAAATTGTGATCCACATCATTGAGTAATCAATAAGTATTTCAATATGTTAAACTCCCAAATGATTTGAAACATCTGGAAATATTTCAAGATGTATCCATTTTTAATTGTGATCCACTTTGTCATGATTCTTGGAATAGATTAGTTCAGCTGTTCTTTTCTAGGTTAAAAACATTCAGACCCAATTACCTGTTCTCTTTAAATTTGTGCAATCTATTCAATTGTGATCAAAGCCAGACAGGAACCATTTTCAAATATTTGATATCAGAATTCCAAACAAACACCAGCAATTTTTACTCATAAGGTTGCAATACACTCGGGGCGGATTTTCATCCTCTGCTGAGTGGGAACAGGTTGGTAGCATGATGAAAATGGCAGTGCAACACTTACTGCTCTGTTCCTGCCTACGTCCAGCTCTGCCATTTTGGTTGCTGTCTTGAAATGAGTGGCCAACGAACCAACAGAAAACCGGGAGCCTCATTAGCCCACACCAATCACAGTGACATGATAATAGGAAAATGATGCAATTTTGCAGTACCAATGGGTGGAGTGAGAGTCACAGACACTCTTCCCATTCGTACTTGTTGCTTAATAGCCTGACGAGCAGTCGTCATAGCAGGCCACACAGAAAAAGTTTCAAAATAGGTTTCTAAATGGTTTATGTGGGGTCAGGAGGAATAATGGACCTCCACAAGGTCAGATCCTCCATGACCCTTCCCTCCTGGTTGCTTCCCCCCATAAACTTCCTTGGACCTGCTGCGCTACACAGTGGAGCCACTGAATTTCCAGCCCCCATGACTTCCATTCGAAGGGCTGAAGGGCCGAATGGCCTACTGCTGCTCCTATTTTCTATGTTTACTAGTATAAATTTCTGCACTATAACAGGGTACAGGGAAATGCTTAGATCAGTTCTGGCATATCTTTTGATGTATTACTCTGACTTTGATTGGCATTCCCTACACCAACACCCCCCCAACCAAACACAAGTAGCACTGCTTTCTTAGATATCCTGATACTTATAATATTGGGTTTGATCTTAAGAAACTGAGGATATTTCATTTGATAACCAAAAAACAATCTAGCTAATGAAAATTTCACTTCCAAGTACTTTTTAAACACATCAGCAAAATATGAACAGTCAAAACGGTCAAAAAAGTAGTTCCAATCTGAAAGGGTCCAGATTGATGCCTTTTACAGGTACATTTGTCAGCAGCTCACAAATTTGAACTTTCTAAACATCTGGATGCACGGTGGCAATTAGACTATGGCCCATTGCAATAGAAATTGATTTGAATGATCGGAATTTCCTTGGGACCTCTCCCTAGCAGCTGCCGTAACTTAGGCGGAAACCCTATTTAAATGCATAAATGGGGTTCCTGTGGGTCTTCTGGAGTTACGGCAGCTGATTGGAAGAACATCTTGAGGAAATTCACTCTGGAAAAATATAAACAGTGTTATGTGAAAAGAAACGTTTGTAGTCATTGAGGTAGATTTTGACTTTGTGCAATCGTGTAAAATGGGTGATAATAAATCGGCAACCCATTTTGCATCTCTCCTGATTTTTTTTCTCTGTTGACTTCAAGATCTACCCCATTATATTTACATTGAAAATTACTGTTCTTCTGAACATGTTTGCCATTCTATTTAGAATATAAAGCATTAGATACCTACAGGAAATATCAAGTAGATAAAAGTGTATTATGCAATCTAAGAACCACCCTCAAAGGTTAATAATTGTCAATTTTCTGTACATGGTTAATGAAATCCCTTAGCAGTTTTGGGGCAGCTAACACTAATCAACTATTGATTTTTGTATATTTCTGATACACCAAAAGATCATCCAGCTTTAAGCTTTACTGAGCTCACAGGGGTGTATAATGGTTGAAGCCCAAGTCAATAATGAGGAACATATGCATTGAGAAGGAGCAGTGTAACAAATCAAATGCAATAATGGACAAATTAAGAGAAAGTAGTGACATTTTCTGGTCAATTAATTGCAACCAGTATCTGATTACTGAACAAATGGTTAAAGCTGCATCCTTTATCCTGTGCATCACTTAAATGAGGCAATTTTCATCAGTTTAGAGTCAAACCAACCAGAAACTGTGCCCTCAGTAACTGGATTATTTCCAGAATGGGTAACTCATTGTTAAAAGAATAGGATGAAATAAGCACAGAAATTCAAACATGCAGCAATATATTTTTATTTTCATCCAAATAATGGGTACAGTACACTAATGGTTATGGTATGAACTAGCAACCTAGAAGTTACGAGTTCAAATCCTGCTAATATTCCTTTGCATTGACATCAGTTGAAGGAAAATTGGGTAGGGTGCATAATGGGTGGCCGACCAGATGCTGCCAATATTCCACCCCATCGAAAATGAAATTTACCCCCTTAATTTGTCAACAGTTTGTACTGTTTACATCATTAAATAACCTTTCTAAGCTAAAGATATTGTTTGGATTAACGTTTGAGGTTTTTTCACTTTGCTGAGGAAGACTGTTTGTGCCAAAGCTAAAGGGAGTCAAATTATGTTCTACATTGAAAGTTGATAGGAAACTTCCAAAATGAAATTAAAGACAACTTGAGTGGGAATTACAGACAGTGAAGGGGCAGATAAAGTTTGTTTTAAAATGTAAATAACTGAGAAAAAGGATTTAGGAAGAGAGCAGGTAATAATAGAGATAAATACTGTAAACCTATGGTGGGAATTTTGAGTAAAAAATAAGTTTATATACAAGACTGGAAAACATCCCTTGACATTGGTCACAGTCAGCTTTTAATATGATGCTGCTGCTCACTGTCTTCAAAGCTGGCTCCTTTAAAGTCTGCCACCAGCCCACGCTCTGTCTCCACAGGCTGCTGGAACCAAAAAAGGGGTTGTAGGGACAGACAGCTCAGGTGTACACACACAAACCTTTGAAGGTGGCAGGACAAGTCGAGAAGGCAGTTAAAAAAAAAGCATAAAGGGATCCTTGGCTTTATAAATAGAGGCATGGAGTACGAAAGCAAGATATGGTAAACCTGTTGTAAGTTACTAATTAGGCCTCAGCTGGAGTATTGTGTCCAATTCTGGGCACCACACTTTGGTAAGGATGTCAAGGCCTTGGATAGGGTACACAGCAGATTTACCAGAATGGTACCAGGGCTGAGGGACTTTAGCCTCTCCACATAACTAAAGTAGCTGAGATTGTTCTCTGTAGAGCAGAGAAGGTTAAGGGGAGATTTAATGGAGGTGTTCAAAATTATGAAGGGTTTTGATAGAAAGAAATTGTTCCACTGGCAGTAGTGTTAGTAACCAGAGGACACAGATTTAAGAGAATTGGCAAAAGAACCAGGGGGAGATGAGGAGAATTATTATTATTTATTTTTTTTGAGAGTTGTTACAATCTGGAATACACTACCTGAAAGGGTGGTGGAAGCAGATGCAACAGCAACTTTGAATATATACTTGAAAAGGAGAAATATGCAGGACTATGGGACTAATTGGACAGCTCTTTCAAAAAACAATGGACTGAATGGCCTCCTTCTGTGCTGTATCATTCTATGAACTAGCAATGTTGAGACATTCAATACAGTCACGTGTACCTGAACACACCACTCTGCCATTATTAAACCCACAGACTCCGGACACTGGTCAGTAATAGCAGCAGCTTTACCCATATAACTTTGGAATGCCAGTGGACTACTTGCCTTTGTAGGGGAAGAAGTGCAATTACATTTCTAAAGTGTAAGTATGGCTAAAGCCACTGATATTACTGACTGGCTTCAGGAGTCCCCGTTGCAATGGGCAAAGACTGGACACCAAGACGAAGGGCAGAAGAGAGTTGGGCCAAAAGCATGATTGATGAGAGTGGTCTTAAATGAGGCTATTGGGTTCCATACTGCCAGGAAAACATCAGCAAGAGTAGTCTTGAGAAGGTAGTGTGAGCAGCAAGGCCATTAATAACTAGCTTTGGAAGTCCACAGGTCCAGTAATGGCATTCAAATACCAATTCGTCTAATGTTATCACTGATTCAAATGTACAAAGTTAATGAGCTAATTTTTATGTCAGTATTTATTTCCACATATGAAAGCAAACAAAGAGGCCAATTTGTGAATGCTTCTCATTCTGCTACCTTCATATGTTGATGTTTTGAAATCCTTATGACTCGAGCTTACTTTATCCTTGTACCCAATGCAAAAGTTTGCTTCCACATGTAGGCTCTCACTCCATCATCTTATGCACAAAGCATTGTGAAATAGGTCACAGGGTGAACCATTTTTACCATAAAGGTGTGCAATGTAAATACTACAGGATCCCATCAGACATTTATCTCTCCAACTGATGGGAAAAACACAATACAGACCATATGATGGGCTGAAAATTACTAATGAAGTTTTATTAAAATGATTAACAGCAGGAAGATTAAAACAAACTGCAGATATTGGGTAAATTATGATACTTAAAATTCACAGTATCTCTTTCAAAGCAGTTCTGAGGTACTTTAAATAACTTAGGCCAAATGTCCTTGATGAAAAGTTTGTGATAAATGAACCCCATGGAATCTCGTTAACCTTTACCCATATCACAGCACTGAACTAAGATGCCAGGAACATCATGCACCAGGCTCAATAATGATTCTCTTCCCTTTGGCCCAGGCAGGCACAAAAAGATGGAAACTATTGTTCACAATTAATCAAAGCTGACCCACTGAAAAATCACTTTGTTGTGACAGACCTGTCAATCAAATTAGCTCTTAAATTGGCTTAATGATACTGTCTCCCAGTAATCAGACTAGTCAACTGTGGACCTTCAGAATATAGCCATGCTCCAAGAGTCTTGCTCATGGGATCTCCTGAGGAGGCAGCTTCAAAGGCCATAGATGGAAATACAAGCAATTAGTAGCCAAGTGATCAACATTAAATATTTCTATCACCAGGGAGCACTTTGTGTCTCCCAACACTAAGCAATTCACAAAAATCAAGGTCAGACCACTCCCTTTAAAACAAGATCAACATACTAACTGGGGATCTGGATTTCCTAGAGCCTGACTTTGCCTAGAGATAATGGCTACCTCGAGAGAATAGCTAGGATTTCATTTTAGGAAAATAATGGGGTAAATTTTAACCAAGAAAGTGTGGGTTGAGGGCGAGTGGGGAGTAAAAATTCTCCATTTTGGGAGCAGGACCGCATCCCATCTCCAATGCGCCTACTTCCGGGTTTGACCTAGACGCGTTTGGCTGCGCCCGCATGAGCTTCTGAAACCCAAAAGTCCCACTGGCACTTAAAGCCGGCAGGATGATATTTAAAGGGCCAATTGTGGTACTAAGTGATTAAACCTGTTAACTTTGTGCATTGACCTACACAAGCTATTTAACTGCTCCTGAACGTGTCTCCCATGGTCTCTGAAACACCATGGAAACACAGGCGATTTGCAGCCGGCCCTCATTTGAACCTTTCAACCAGTGATTAACGCATGTGAAGAAAAGACTAGTTTTGCAGCAGGGCAATCAGGTGTCTCAGAACTCCTAAAGGTTTGTCTAGGTTTAGACTGAGATTTCTTGGTTCATACATCACATTAACCTACTACATTTTGGACCCCCTCAAGCTGACATCAGGATTCTTTTTTTGTGGGGGGGTGGGAAGGAGGAGGAGGAGGAGGGAGCACCATGGATTATTCAACAGTACATTTGAGGAGGAGGCATTTCACCATCCACAGCAGGCACGATGTGCAGTTCTGGGAGTTGCAGGTACACAAGACAGAAGTGCACCACAAGGACCCGCAGAACAGCGGAGAAGGGACCAACGTCACAGGAGGAGCTACCCACATGAGGGTCTACAGGCAGAGGTTGAGCTTCCTGGACCTCTGAGGAACCGTGCCTACACAGGCTCAGTGAGTCACCAGGTGGTCACAGACATCTGCACACCTTCATGCAGGACTGCTCTCGACTGGGCCTGATGGCCATGTGTTGCCTGTCACAGTTAAAATCACCACTGCCCTCAATTTATTTGCCTCCAGATCTTTCAAGGCCACCACCAGTGACATCAGCAGGATCTCTGTCGTCTGCACATAAGTGTATACGACAGGTCAAGGATGGCTTGTCAGGGCATCCAACTACGACAACTTCCCCATTGAGGACATCAGCCAGACTGAGAGGGCAGTGGGTTTCCACTCTCTGGCTGGCTTTCCATGGGTGCAGGGCGCAATTGATTGCACACATGTAGCAATCCAAGCATCTGCACGAGCCAGGATTGTTCAACCGAAAGGGATATTACTCAGTCAATGCACAGCTGGTTTGAGACCACTGGATGGTGTTGCTGCACGTGTGCACCAAATTCCCTGGCAGCTGCCATGATTCCTTCATTTTGCATGAATCCAACATCCTGGCTCTTCCATGCACAAGACAGACTTAAGGGATACCCCCTGCAAACATGGCTCATAACACCCGAGAAACCCCACCAGTGAGGCACAACAGGAGTCACATCAACAGGTCTGTCATTGAACAAGCCATTGGAATGCTCAAGATGCACTTGAGGTTCCTGGATCGATCTGGGGGAGCCCTTCAGTACTCACTGGCGAGGGTGTGCAGAATAATAAGTGTGTTGCGACCTGCAGAACATCGCTCTGAGAGGGTCACAGGTGGAAAAACTCCCTTGCACTTATGAAGCACTCTCATCTGCCAGCAACATTGATGAAGACTAGGAGGAGGATGACGACAACGGGCAACACATCGGCAGAGCAGCGGCACACGGCTGTTCGTGATGCCAGGGAGTCACTAATATCTGATAGGTTCTCAAGGATATCTGAAAACTGGAACAACCACCACTACCAGCTCCCCCCCTCCACTTGCACAAAACAGTCCTTCCAACCCATTGTAAACACGTCCAATGGGCGGCATCAAGTCTTGGCATTGAAGCACTTTCACAAAAAGGAATAAAGAATGGACATGATGTGGCAGTGGTGGTAAGAATTATAACATTTAATGTGAATGTAACAAAAATAAATATAAATGAAAAACATGACTCAAACACCCTTATGCATACTCTTGGTAATTACAAAATTAGCCTTCCTTTTCCTACCACTTCAACTTGGTGCATCCCCTATGGCTTAAGCAGAGGTAGTGGCAGGTTGCTCAGGTCCTGCCCTGATAGCTCTCTGCCTACGACCTCTGGGTTTTGGAGCCCATGAGTGTCCTGCCAAAGACTGCTCCACCTGCACAGGGACAGACTCGGCTATCGAGAGGAGGCAGCGTTGTGGGGGGGGGGGGGGGGGTGCAGGGGACAATGGGTGAGACATTGGTGCACTTTGAGTGGAGTCTCCACTTCCATGTCCCCTCTTGCTATCATCCCTCTCCAGGGCCATCACCACATTACACCTATCACTGCTGGAGAACATCTGATGCGTTGTAAGGCCACTGCTAAAGTAGCAGTCTGCCTGTTTAAGGCAGCAGAAGAGTTGGCATCCCGAGTCCGCACGGCCATTGTCAGGGCCTAAATGGACTCATTTGAAAGCCATTCTTGAAGTTTAATGGAGGCAGCCATTCTCTCCATTGCAGACATTCCCACACTTACCAGCACCATTTCACTAATCCAAGGTGGACTCCTCCATCCTCCATTATTGTGGAGTGTGCATGGCACGTCTTCCAATACCTCGCAAAAGTGCTTCTGTACCCCTATCATTCTCCTTCTCAACGATGGCCCCCAGAGTTCATCTGCGTCCAACTGAGCAGAGCTTAGTCAGGAGTGCACCCCCCCTCCCCGACACGGACTCTCCACAGCTGCCCCTGCCACCAGCATCTGCTCGTGCTCACTTGAGTGGTGAATCACCAGGTGACAACCCAACTAAATGTCTAATAGGACCCACTGAGGTGAGTATCGATACTGGTGCATGGCTTGATGATGTGATAGTGCATCCTCAGAGGGATGGAGTTCCTCTGAGGAATCACCTTAATCCATGTCATGTACAGCTTCAGCACTCCTTGAAGGCCCTGGAAGAGAACATAAAGCAATATTAAGAATAATCACAGAAGTTATTTTGTGATGAGCATACTGAGATGTGCAATAAGTCAATCATTGATAACATCAATTCATGATGTGTGAGGGATGTTAAAGTTCTGTCACCAGACGCTTACAGGGTGCCAGTCTCAGCATCACCGACAGCCAGGCATTCAACCATGCAGCTAAGCATCAAAGCCTCCTCCTCTGCCACTTTCAGGGCCACTATTTGTGGTGCCCCCCCCCCTCCCCCCTCCAGTCCAACTCCTCTCCATGCATTTTGCACTCTCTTCTCCAACAAGGAGAAAGAACAGATGTTTTAGTGAGTGAGGGTGACAGGGCCACCCAATGGATGCATTGCTTTGGGTGAGGCTGCCAATGAAAGATCAGAGGGTGAGAATCAGACACATTCATGACATTGCATCAGGGTTGGGGTGAGTGGGAGTGGTGGGTTCACAAATGGGGAGGTGAGAAAGTGCACAGAAAGTGAAGGTAAGTTGATAGAGACTTAAGTGGGTGTGAGGAGTGATGTGATGGAGTAGGTTTGGCAGGACAGAATGAGAGGGAGGGTCATGTACACCACAGGATGTAGGTGAATCAGTAACTGTACTCACTTTTCCTGACCTGGTTAGGTCATTAAAGCACTTCCTGCACTGCATCCACATCCTTGAGATGATGGTCCTGCTGCTCAGTTCCTCTGCCACCTCAAGCCAGGGCTTCTTGGTTACAGAAGCAGGGCGCTTTCTCCTATCAGCCATGTACAATGTGTCCCTCCTGCTCCTCAAACTGGCTAGTAGCAACCCAAGAGTCACTGAACCAGGGTGCTGGCCTCATCTTTTGTTGCTCCATCTCATTAATTACTCCTTGCTCCTCAAAATCTATGGTTGCAATGGCCCTTTGAATACTCCAGCTCTGAGTATGTCATTCGGGTGCGCAGTACGCCTGCTGCGCAGCTTGGAGACGCAATACCGAGAAGTCACATTAAGGGCCTTCAATTGAGTCGCGATTGCTCGAAATAATGCACGCAAAACATTTTCCAGGTTTCCCACGTGCCTATTGAACCCCCCTGCTGAGTTCCTGCCGGTATGTTAAAATTTACCCCAATGATTGTGGCTTCAAGACTCACTAGTATTTAGCAATAATCCAGGCTAACCTTCTAGTGCAGTTTTGAGAGAGCACTGCCAGAGTAGTTTTTAAAACTCTGATACCACTTTGGAGTTATACTCCTCTGCAGTGTGAAATGACTTCTAAGGAGGTATTACCACAGCATTCCAGAATTAAATCAGAGGTAGGAGTTATACTTTCATTTTTGCATCATTGCGAAATGAAAATTACTTCATAGCAACTCAGACCGACAGTATAATTGTCCCCGTCAGCTAATTAATACCATTTCAGAAGTAGTATGCAATGCATTGCCAACATTCCTTTGCAACACTGCCAAAGAGATGCCGGAACCAAGCTCCAAATATTAATTTACAACATAATGCAAACATTAGCATAATATTTATATAATAACAGAACAATGGCGAGCCTAATTAGCACTAGTGGAAATTGGAATGAAATAATAGCCCACTATGTGTCAGCTACATGATATAATTAGCACTTTGCGATATGGAAAGTTTTCCCCTGTGACCATTACATGGAAGCTGCTATAAAGGGTTTTCTGAGATAAAGTCTGCATGTGTATTTTGTGTATTTCCCCATTTCCTTCCCCTTCACTGGGGAAATTTATAACAGTAATGTTTTCTACCAGTGATTCCTCTTAGGCAATCAAGGCCCGTCATTTATGATGGTTTGAAGAAGTTCATGGCCTGAACCTCATGACCTCTCAGTTGAGCTAGGATGTTCAAAGGAAATGTGCAACTAAATCAGGATAACAAACTTCTCACATTCTGCAGTTTAATTAAATATAAATTTTAGAAACCTAAAATAGGCTTTGTTCTAAAATTTGATATTGAAACAAAAACACTAATTAAACTGGTGGATTCATCAATGCAGCCAAGAGCCTTGCTTGAATTTAATTATTTGGGGATCCTGAAGTACAGCACTATAAAGAAACAGTTTTGTTATTATTCCTACCATTTGAATTCCAAGTAATGACAGCAGTATTGTAAATGCATTAATAAAACTTCTGTATCTCCCCATTGGCTTCCAATTTATAGAAGAGCAATAAAAACAGTTTTCATTCTTAGTGACATTTCTATTTGTTTCTATCCTTGGATTTGTTTTCTCCACATATACTATTAAACAGTGAGCAATTTAATATTTCCAGTGATATAAGAGGAGCTACCTCACCTTTTCCAAGCCCTAGTCTGCTCTACATGTGGCTATCTGGGAGGAACCATAGTTGTTCCCTCATTTGGGAGGTGTTCAGTTTATTAAATATAATAATGAAAATTCTGAAAGTGAGCTAGTTTCAGAATATAGAGTAAATAAAATAAAAGGCCTTTGATTTATCTTGATGGCTTTATGTGTGATCTGTTTTTATATGCACACATTTGTTGCATATGCAAACATTAATTAGAGTTTGCCATTATGTTCATAGTGCCTCCAAAGTCTGTCGTTATGCTTAATGATTATATTAATTGGAGGAGAGCATTCATTGTGTTCATGACATACAATTTCCATTTGAATTCTATACACAAATTGCCAACATTAATGGCATGACATGACAGAACTAGATCTTAATTATGAACATTACATAAATAGTAAAGCATCAGCACTTTACAAGAGAGAGTAGAGGACAAGATGCCACAGTAGGTTTATCCAGTGAGAAGATAAACTGTGCAGACTAGGAAAGATCCAGATTTGACCTCCAGTCTATGCTAAACTGGCTGATCTCAGCCAGGGTTGCAGTAGGGATGCTACAATTTTCCACTGCTTCCCTGGGTTAAAGAGCAGAAAAATTAGCCATGGTTCCCATTCCTAATCATTATCAGTAACCCCCATGGGAACTATGGATGCGTGAATGCCCAGCGAGGACATGATCAGTCCTAGCTATGTTACCTTCACTGTCAAATATCTGCCAGTATTCATTTCCAAGACTTATACAGCATTAATAGTCATTTGGACGAGATACCGAAGGGTGACCAGCTCCTATAAAACCAAACCCCAGTAATGTCAATACCTCAAGGAGAGTCTGGAAAAGGAAGAAATTGCCAGTGAAAGCTGGCCAGAAAATGGAACAAAAGATCAACCTATTTGAAGAAATGTGGCAATAGATATAAATATGTATAGTAATTATGGTGAGATCTGAGTAATTTTAATAGCATCAAAAATAAAGATATATCACTGACAAAAAGGGCAATATTCCTTCCCCCCCCACCAATTTCTTTTTCTTCGAGGTGCTGTCTTCCTGTACCTCGTATAAGTAACCATTCTGCATGCATTAGCCATTTTTTTAAAAATTCAGCCAAGTGCCTGACATGTGTGGAAACCCATCACCATGTTTTTAGAGTCTCTAAACCAAACTACTGAGAAAGCCACACAGGTAGCATTCCTAATTGTCTGATGGGTAAATGAGGTACGTCCCTAAGGTCACAAAGCTTAAGCAGCAGTTGGCTTAGAGACCCTCAGCTATGTGCAAGGGTATTTCTGGAGTTTCACCACCGAATACCCCACAGCCTATTGATATAGCACTGGAAGCTACCCAGTGCTTATCTAGCCAGGAACATCCTACCCATTAGGGCATTGGCTTGCAGGGTTATTGGGATCAAGTGATAGTTATACCCCTCCACATTCCATTAGTGAGCCAGATTGGCTGGTCAATCAAATGCCCTAGGGTATTGGAGCCTGGCTATTTGTGAGGCAAGGCAGTGAATGTTTGCAGTCGATCCAACTGGGTTGGATATCATTGGCGAGCCCAATCTAGTACTTGACCAACATCCACACATGTACCCTTTCCCAGCAGAGGTCACTGGATAATCATGAGTGGAATCCCTGGTTGATTTTTTTCCCCTCCCTAACACTAACAATGAGGCCTGAGCTGAAATGAGTTAATGCAGCACATACTGTGCAATAATACCCATTAAGCTACTGAGGTAGCTAGGAAATAATGTTAATCCAACAAGTGGTATAATTGGATACAATGGAAAGAATCCTAGATTTCTGGCTTTCAGGACACATTTAGTTGTGCATGTATGACTCATGCACCTTCAAACATTTTCATCCAGTTTTCTTGTGCCCAGGAAACAATAATCCTAATTATTCAAGAATGATCCATTAATTTGTAAAATTACAAGATGTATTTCCTAACAAATTAAATGATTTTGGTCATAGAAAAAAGTATACTAAATTCAGATAGTTTTGTTTCATTGTCTGTGTAAACAATCTTAATGCCCATAAATTCCTGTTTTGCCCCTCTGCTTTCTTGAATGGATTTTTATTTGCCATAGTGCAACTTTTGACACTGTTGCAGAAGCTCCACAATGTATATTTACATGTATTCAGGTGATTGCCAAGTCCATATCAAAGCTAATTGCTTCTGTAGAGCAAATTGCTCTACAATAGTTTATACAAAAGGTAACTTTAAATCCATTCTTTCTTGCTGTGAGTGATTGGGATTGCACACTGAATAAGGTCCTGCAACAACAGAAATCTAAGGGCCAGCATAAATTTCAATTCACGCCAAAATTACATCAAAGTTCTTTGCTGATGGCAACTTACACTGAAATTTCCTGAGAACCTCAACAACATATGGCTGAACATACAAGCCAGCGTAAAACAAGTGGAAATCAACATAACAATCAGGGTCCAAGGAAACTACGGAACATACACAGTCTGTCTTCTTTAAGTCCCCCTATATCTTATTGATGCTATAAAAATTAAAGGTTGAAACCATCATTTATTCAAATTAAGCAAAGCATGTTTAAGAAAATGCAATTGTGGAAGTTTTTCTTTCCATAATGTAACTTATCCTGGTGCCATAAAAACATTCAAAGATATAAAATATACAGTGCAGGTCTCAGTGAGGAGATATTTAAAAAACCAGAGTGATTTCTGTTTCTGGTGCACGAAAATCTTGGGTGTAAATTTACACCTGTTCAGAGCTGCCATAGATAAGAAACTTGCGTTCTCTGGTCTTTTGCTCAGGGAGCTATGTTAATGAACCAAGTGGGGTTTTGGTAGACGTAACTTGGGAGGGGTGCAAATGATCGAGGAAATTCAGATGTAGCAATATATTGGCATAAAACTACATAAACGAGTTGTGCAAATTTCAGCAGATAAAATGTGCAACTCTGCTCTTATGCCATAGTACTGCTGAAACTTTCCAGAAAATGGACTTTAAGGGAAGAGTTAAAATCCCAAGTTAAATGAATATGAGCATTTCAATCTTGTTCCTTGTTACCTTGAGCACCCTTGAATTCATTATTTCCCCTAGCTTAATATTATATTGCACAGTGATCCCATAAGTATAATGACATAAATGCTGGTGTGCTAAGGGAGGAGTAGATATTCTGAAGCATGAAATAAAGTAAATTTTCAGTGTACTAAAATTCTACAGTGCTTTTGGTACATGCCACACCTCACCTAGGAGTGCCTCAGTGGGCACTGGAAAAAGTTACACTCTCCAGTACTTCACAAATTAAAGAATAAATGTGCACATTCAAAACTGAATGACAGGAAAAATCTCCAAAGCAAAATTTGGTCTCAATGCAGTTAAATTGCCTTAAGCTCGCATGTCATTGTGATGAGTTTGAGTTGGGACAGTGGCTGACACCTTAATCTGCTAATCAATATAGTTGTGATGAGAATGGGTAATTGTCTGGTTGCTTTTATCATGGGAAAAAAGGTCAGAGGGCCTTACCAGAGAATACCATACATTCTGCACAAGAGAGCACCTTCTGTTGACCCAGAGAATAACATTACTGTCAATTTCCCTGGCAAAGCCACAACTTCTATTACCATATTCCAATATTAAAATACAAGTGAGGCACTTTCAAAGAGTAGTAACTAAAATTGGTAGCAGTGAAAATTAACTATTGCATATTTCTCATTTATGTAACTTACGTGACCCCAAATAAGAAATGATGCATGATTGTTACCTCAAGATACACAGAATTTATTCCAGATACATGAGAAGAACTCACCAAACCTACTTTCCCCATGATTCCTAACAGTTTTAATGTAAACCAATCCCAACCTCCCTTTGCTGATCAGAACATGACTTCTGTTCGACACATACTTTGTTTGTACCTTGCTCCCACATTGATTATTTTATTTGTCTATACTGAACTGCATGCGCCATCTACAAGCTCAATTATGTAAAAAAAATTCTGAATCTAGTCATATTGTGTCTATTTGCTGTGCTTTCAATTTTAGTATCATCTGTAAGCTTGGAGATCTTATTTACTTTGGATTTGTTATCCTTTGAAAGTATGTTGCCATAGTTCAAAACTTGTACCTTCACTCGATCCCATAAAACTATTTAAGGATTTCCCTATAACTAATGTTGCGTTGACCAGAATAGTTTCCATGTCTCTTGACTTTAAAAATACTACAGTTATGCTTGCCACTTTCTAATCCCCAGGAAACCTTCTGAATTCTAATATTCTTTTAATAACCTGATTTAAAGCCTCATTAATTTTTATTCTAACTCTGACTAGCTCATCTATAAACACCAGGGGGTTGATTTTACTGCCTTTGCCTGGCATTAACAGAGCTGTAATGGGGTCAGTGAGTTTACTGCCTTTTTAACACCGGCAATGCAACCTGCTACTTTTTGAAAGGGGCCTACCGCAGGGTGTTCTTTTAAAAATTCGTTCATGGCATGTGGGTGTCGTTGGCAAGGCCAGCATTTATTGCCCATCCCTAGTTGCCCTTGAGAAGGTGGTGGTGAGCCAACTTCTTGAACCGCAGCAGTCCGTGTGGTGAAGGTTCTCCCACAGTGCTGTTAGGTAGGGAGTTCCAGGATTTTGACCCAGCGACGATACATTTCCAAGTCGGGATAGTGTGTGACTTGGAGGGGAACCTGCAGGTGGTGTTGTTCCCATGTGTCTAAAGCACCTGCCTGTTTCAAGTGATAGATCCCTTTTAACATGGAAATCAGGGTCCTAGGATGTAAATAGGACCCCAATTGTCATATTTGGTCAGAGCCTGCACCATGAAGGCTGCAGTCAGTTCCATGGGCGATGGTACCAAAGAGGCCCATGAAAGGTAAGTGTTCAATAATTGTGGGCCTGGGAGGAGCAAATGCTCTTCCAGGTTCCATAAAAATAATTTGGGCCACTGTTCCCAAGGGCCCCTCACCATCCACGATCACAACCATCTCTCCCTCCCCACCCCCCGCATCTTACCTTGCTGGCGGCCGCTCCAGACTGATCTTGAGCTGCATCAGGATGCCTGTTTGGCATCCCACTGCTCGCTTGACAAATTTTAATGAAGCCAGGACCTCAAAATCATGGGGACATGTTGGCTACCGGAACAGCCAGCCGACAAGTAGACTCCGCCAGTCAGTCACCGGCAAGTCAAAATTGACCCCCAGGAATCTGTGAAGTTCTGGCGTTCTGTGCTGATCTCAGCCCCAGAGGGGCCTGGTGGGCGTAGGTGCATTGTAATTAGCCTCAGCTAGGGTTAGGGAGAGGGAGAGGGAAATTAGCTGGGATTTCCATTTATGATGCAGTGATCCCTGCAAGAGTTGTGCATATTTGGTTTACAAGTGAAGACATTATGCCTTCCTCCATTAACATGAACTATGAAGGTCTGCACATGAATAATGGACATTTAGGTAAGGTACCTGCAATAAAGGGAATTTCTTAAAGCAATGTTGGGGGAGATCATTGGAAGAGAAAAATTGGCAAATGAAAACAAAGTTAAGGGGAACAAAGCTTTTTTCGCTTCTTAAATTGTTTTAATTCACCATTTCCTTTGCTCCCTTAAATAAACTTTTTTTTAATAATTCTCAATGTTACTTGTTCACAGTATTATAAAACTCACACACACTATGCGCTCCTATAAAAAGGATACGAGAGTCCCAATTGATACCCACCACCTGAATACAATTAACAGTAATTGATATAAATCATACAATTAACAGATTCTCCTCTCCTTTAAATAAAAATTAAACTTTATATATACACAAAATGTGAACAAAAAACCCAAAAACTTCCATCCTCTTTACAACTTATACTATTCAAAGTGTTACATTGTGATGTGACCCTTCTGCAGGACCCCTAATAATTTCTTCATACATGTACCTTAGTAAAACAATCCAACTTTTAATGGGTGAATTCAAGGCATCTAAATTTTAGAGATTTCCTTTCTCCAGCATTTGTTTCAAGCCAGCAAGGTCCATCCATAATCTCCTCACTCACATTATCCCACAACGAACGATTGTGTACATAACATTCAATGGGTATACTATCTTCAGTACTTCCATTGTACAGGATGTCACAAAATTTGTCAAAAGAATCCTGTACCCACTGCGTTGACAAAAGCCAATGTTGCAGCAGCCAGAGTATTTTTAAATGACCTTTTTACTGTTGCTTCCCAAGCTAAAAAGAAAACATTTCCCATTCTCACCCATAAGAAACACTCTGAAACAAGCTACACAAGAATACCCATCAGGAAGATTAGCATGCGAAGCATCACTAAAGATAACAAGCTTCATTTTCTCAGGATGGGAACTTAAGTAAACATTTATCTTTCATTTTCGTAATGTTTTATTTGCCCGTGAAACATTCTCTACTATTAGGATGTTTCATTGAAGTGTTAACTTCAATACATCAAAATTAACATCTGGTCTAGTCTGAGTACACAACAAGTTCAACTGACCAATCAAGCTTCATAATCACTCAGTCATTTCTTTAGATATAAAATAAACCCTCTGTGATGACCTAGTACAATTCACCAGGATGGGAGTTACTCTCAAAATAGGACTGTTTATTTAAAAAGTTATACCAGACCCACTCTGCTTAATATCTAAACCAATATATTTAAAAGCCCCATGGGCCTGACTCCCAATTTTAAATTCAACTCTAATCTTATTAATGATTCTCAAATTCTGCAGAACCACCCCATAAGAATTCAACATGCATCATTAAGATACTTGAAGGTTTTCCATTATGGTACCAATAAAACATTTCAGGATCTGCTTTTAGTTGAACACAACCTATTTTCAGCAAAATAGATCGCCAAAAAATACCCTACCCTGGAAGCATCATTCAGGTCATGGACGCATTTGTTTAGTTTCCATAGTTTTCCTTCCGCATCTGCTGCCTCTAGGCAGTTTCAGAAACACCTCTGAAAAGTAACACCTACAGAAATGCAGCTTATGTCAATTGACCTACACTCCCATGAATATGTTGCCAAAAGAGCCAAAAAGATTAAGATTACCTTTCCAGCAGTGGGACAATCGACTGGAACATCTGTATCACCCAGTTTCTCTTCAAAATCCCAAGCTACCAACCTCAGTTTAGCCTTTTAAGTCCCAACTGCAAGGACTTTTAGTACAAACCCATCTATGCAATAAAGCTGGTTGACCCTTGTTACCTCAATAAACTAAATTCTTTCCAACTATTTAACTCCTTGTTTTGCCTCTTCTACTCATTTATCCTCAAGTTTATTGACAGCCACCAAAACATCACGATCATGAAGACTTCTGCTTCTAGTTCTGTTCTGTGGTCTTTATTTCATTGTCTGACCTAGTCAAGCTACATCATCTTCCACTTCTACATCTGTGGGGAATAGCACTGCGAGATCTCTTTCTTTAGTGCGATCGTTTTCTGATGGGAGATTCACTTCCAGACTCCCTATCACTACTTGTACTTCACTTTCGTACTTTCCACCCTTACCCCATGGACCTCACTTCTTAGCCATCATCCTGAACATTCAACTAATATTTAAACCGACTAGCAAGCTTTGCCTGCACGTTCTAAAATTGTTGCATCCCTCCTTTCATTAGTCCCTTCTGGAAAATATGTTACTTGCGTACCCACTTCGGGTAATTGCTCTGTGGATGTGATGCTGTCATGTGTTTCTTGATCACTGACATTGCCAGTGTTGAACCCTTGATCTACCTCAATCTGTTCCTCAGGAACTTAATCAAAAAAACCATGAACATTTGAGGCACAAGGAGCCTTGTTTACTTCTATCAACTGCTCAGTCGAAGATTCTATCATTAATTTCAATTAATCATGAGGAATGAACATTAACAGTTTGATTACCATGTTGGACAAGTACTGTCTTACCATCACGGCCTATTACCTTATCAGGACCTTTCCATTCCCTATGGCCCTCTCTTACAGAATACAAAATTTCCTGAATTGAAATCTGCCTCAGATGGTCGAATACGATGCCTCAGTGCTCTATAAATTTTCTGATATCTCAGCCTTAATAAATCCCTGTCTCCCTGCATGTATAGCATTTAAATATTCACACATACATCTGTCTTTGTCCTTCACTATTAGATCCATGCAACTACTGTATTGAAGTCATGTGCTAATGGAACACATAATAGGACATGGGGGCATCCATCTATACTTTAGAGATTTCACAGTTCTCACCAATATCTATGAGCCTTGTATATTCCTCATCAACTGCACCTGCATCTGTTAGCAGGCTCTTTAAACATTGACAAGTGGGGTGAGCAAATTGTCTATGCAAATTTAAGACAATTTTTTTTTCTTATCCTCATCACCTGATGCCATTAATACTTGCTTAACACACGGATGAGAAACATCAGGTTTTGTTAAGGGAGATACAATAATGCCTTGACTGGGTAAATTGCAAATCAACTGATTTCCCAAAAATTATTGCTGCATCATGTTCCATGTCAAGTATTTTTTTTTGCCTCTCCCCCCCCATTGGAGGGTTTACCCAAAAGCATAGGTATCTCACTGGAGACTACATCCATACTGATAAAATGGCTTACTCCAGCTATTTCACATGGAATTACCACTTTCTTCAGTGACCTCAGTATTATCATCTCCAAACCTAAAACATGTAGAAGATTTATATTACTTAACCTTGCTTAGATCCTCACTACTTTAGTGAATCAAGATAACATTTTAACCAATCTACCCTGCATACAGTTGAAGTGCATGCAATATCTAAAGGCACAATTAAAGGAATCCACAACTAATACAATCACAGGATTAAAACTCCTTGTGACCAGTATAATCTGTTCATGTTCATCATTCTCTTCCTCAGAACGACTTTCTTCATGCATCATCTCAAAGACCCTGCATCTGCACTCTGGGCAATTGCCTCAATGATACTTTCAGTCACATCTTAACCATCTCCTGATTTTTACTTGGGCATTTCTAGAATTCATTCACCCTTATTACTGTCCCAATTTTGTCTTCTGTTGATATAGAATCATAGAAAATTTACAGCAAAGGAGGCCATTTGGCCCATCGTGTCTGCGCCAGCTGAGAAACAAGCCACCCAGCCTAATTCCACTTTCCCGCATTTGATTTGTAGCCCAGCAGGTCATGGCTCTTCAGGTTTGCATCCAGGTATTTTTTAAAAATGAGTTGAGGGTTTCTGCCTCTACCACCCTCTCAGGCAATGAGTTCCAGACTCCCACCACCCTCTGGGTGAAAAGATTTTTCCTCATTTCCACTCTAATCCTTCTACCAATCACTTTAAATCTGTGCCCCCTGGTTATTGACCCCTCCGCTAAGGGTAATAGGTCCTTCCTCTCCACTCTATCTAAGCCCCTCAATGTTGTACACCTCAATCAAATCACCACTCAGTTTCTTCCATTCCATATAACTGGATTTGCAATACCTGCTTTCATCACCAATCTGGCTGTCTTCAATTCTTCCATCACATTGACACCTGCATCTGGTCTCTTGAAAATTTTGAAACCTACACTGGCGCCTGCATTTAGTATCTGGAACATTGCAAAACCTGGCAACCAGCACATCTTCCATTCTTTGTGTCACAGCAGAAGGCCTCATTTGTTCCAAGAAGGCTGAAGGGAATGACTATTGCTCCAGGAATTTCTTTAAGGCAACAGACATTTGATCCAACAGATCCTTTTCCAAGAACTGGACACCAGTTTGGACCAGTTGCCTGTCCAGATGAGACACCTTAACACAATCTAGTAATTTAAATGCTAGTATCAATGCAGGGATTCCCAATTGGAACTTTGGGAATCTTTTGTACAATTTATTAAAGTCCATGATATAATCTTCTATTGAATGACTACCCCTTTTCCCAAAGCTATCAAATGCTGACCAGGCCTCATAGGCACTTAACAAAATCAATCATTCTTGTAGATTTTATCCAGAAATACTATCAGAAAAGTAAAATCTCCATCATCCAAAAGAGCATGGTCCATCTCAAAAAATACCTCACTTCTGATTTTACTTCATTCAGGAAGCGACACCACCAAGGCCGTGCCTTGTTTTCTCTTTGGTAGAGTAGTAACCCAAGTCCACATAACAACCTCATTCTTCCACTGGCCATATGGTTCAAACTCCAAGAACATGAGCTATGATTTCCTTCTGAACAATTTAAACTTGTTTTCTGCCATTTTCCACAATAGCCACTAAGCTTTCAAGTTTTGCTTGTATGTTCAAAAAAAAATTGTAGTTTCTAACCTCCACCTTTAGGCAACCAACCTCTGCTACCATGCTAAAATTGATTAGCTATGTGTTGAAGGAGAGAATACTAGAGCCTGGTCTTTAGTTGTTTCCCAGATTTTATTCATAGAGACTCTCCTTATACAAACAGCACATTCTAGCTATGCTTGCCTGTAAAATGGATACAAGAGAGTCCCCAATTGATAC
The DNA here is from genome assembly GCF_035084215.1 of Heptranchias perlo. Classification (NCBI taxonomy): domain Eukaryota; kingdom Metazoa; phylum Chordata; class Chondrichthyes; order Hexanchiformes; family Hexanchidae; genus Heptranchias; species Heptranchias perlo. The sequence goes on from NC_090351.1 coordinate 19,083,700, forward strand.
TGACCACCTGAATACAATTAACACTAATTGATATGAATCATACAATCAACACATTATACTATTCTTTAAAATCCTACCTAACTACATTAGTCTCTGTTGGTCTTTTAACTCTTTTGCCTTTACTAGAATAAATTGAAGTTGCAGCACCTCCAACTATTTGCTGAATAGTTTTCACTGTCTGTGGGTTTCTTATATACTTTTGAATTCCAATCAATTTTCCCTTAAGGTTATCTCTTCCATGGGTTTAATTTCCTCTGGTCCTGCATTGGTTAATGCATTTGCTTAAAATTCCTTTGTGTGCAAACTATACACAATTATTAGTCAATTTAAATGAAATTTCTTAAAGTCTAATTATTTGGGTTACTACCCTTTTCACCTACTTTTATGGGCATTTCAAATCTGATATGATTAACATAGAAACATAGAAAATAGGAGCAAGAGTAGGCCATTCGGCCCTTCAGGCCTACTCCGCCATTCAAAATGATCATGGCTGAACGTCTAACTCAGTACCCTATTCCCACTTGTTCCCCATATCCCTTGATCCCTTTAGCATTAAGAAATATATCTATCTCCTTCTTGAATACATCTAATGACTTGGCCTCCACTGCCTTCTGTGGTAGAGAATTCCACAGGTTCACCACCCTCTGAGTGAAGAAATTTCACCTCATCTCGGTTCTAAATGGCATACCACGTATCCTGAGACTGTGACCCCTGGTTCTTGACTCCCCAGCCATCGGGAACATCCTCCCTGTATCTAGTCTGTCTAGTCCTGTTAGAATTTTATATGTTTCGATGGGATCACCTCTCATTCTTCTAAACTCTAGTGAATAAAGGCCTAGTCGACCCAATCTCTCCTCATACGTCAGTCCTGCCATCCCAGGAATCAGTCTGGTAAACCTTCGTTTCACTCCCTTCATGGCAAGGACATCCTTCCTCAGATAAGGAGACCAAAACTGCACACAATACTCCAGATGTGGTCTCACCAAGGCCCTGTATAACTGCAGTAAGACATCCCTGCTCCTGTACTCAAATCCTCTTGCAATGAAGGCCAACATACCATTCGCCTTCCTAACTACTTGCTGCACCAGAATGCTCGTTTTCAGCGACTGGTGTTCAAGGACACCCAGGTCTCGTTGTACCTCCCTCCCCTTTTCCCAATCTGCCTTTCTGTTTTTACAATCAAAATGGATAACCTCACATTTATCCACGTTATACTGCATCTGCCTTGTTCTTGCCCACTCACCCAACTTGTCAAAATCATATTGGAGCCTCTTTGCATCCTCCTCACAGCTCACATTCCACCCCAGCTTTGTGTCGTCTGCAAACTTGGAAATGTTACATTTAGTTCCCTCATCCAAATCGTTGATATATATTGTGAATAGCTGGGGCCCAAGCACTGATCCCTGCGGCACCCCACTAGTCACTGCCTGCCACCCGGAAAAAGACCCGTTTATTCCCATTCTCTGTTTCCTGTTTGTCATCCAATTCTCAATCCATGCCAGTATATTCCCCCCAATCCCATGTGCTTTAATTTTGCACACTAACCTCTTGTGTGGGACCTTATCAAAAGCCTTCTGAAAATCCAAGTACACCACATCCACTGGTTCTCCCCTATCTATTCTACTAGTTACTTACTCAAAAAACTCCAGTAGATTTGTTAAGCATGATTTCCCTTTCATAAACTCATGCTGACTTTGTCCAATCCCATTAATGCCTTCCAAGTGTTCCGTTATCACATCTTTTATAATAGACTCTAGCATTTTCCCCACTACTGATGTTAGGCTAACTGGTCTGTAATTCCTGTTTTTTTCTCTCCCTCCTTTTTTAAATAGTGGGGTTACATTTGCCACCCTCCAATCTGTAGGAACTGTTCCAGAGTCTATAGAATTTTGGAAGATGATCACCAATGCATCCATTATTTCCAGGGGCCCTTCCTTTAGTACTCTGGGATGTAGATTATCAGGCCCTGGGGATTTGTCAGCCTTTAGCCCCATTAATTTCCCTAGCACTATTTTTTTACTAATACTGATTTCCTTCAGTTCCTCCCTCTCACTAGACCCTTGGTTCCCTAACATTTCTGGGAGGTTATTTGTGTCCTCCTTTGTGAAGACAGAACCAAAGTATGTGTTTAATTGTTCTGCCATTTCTTTGTTCCCCATTATAATTTCCCCCATTTCTGACTGTATGGGACCTACGTATGTCTTCACTAATCTTTTTCTTTTGACATATTACTGCTTCATAGATGCTCTGCAGCTTCAACCTTATTTACCACAGCAGCTCCATTTCCTTTGATTAAATCTTGAGTAGCTGCTGACCTTCTTGGCTGTTCAGCAAACAACGTGAGGAAGCAATTCCACATTATCTTTAGGAGCATGCACTCTTCCTTAGTGTCTCAACTGCTGTTACCCCAGTCAATATTTAGGTAATTGAAATCTCTCCTGATCAATGTACTGTCCTTTTTACAGGACTTTCTTATCTACACAAACATTTCCCAGTCTACTGCCACCTGCCTAGAAGGACTATAACCTCATTCAAGAATCACCATCTTTCCTTTTTTTATCCTTCAATTCAATCCAAGCTGTCTTTTCCGTGTCAGAACAGGACAAGAGAGTAGGCCAGTATGTTCAAAAAAGTAAAGTATAAGCAGGCTGGAATAGTACCAGTGTGTGTGTATATTACTATTTAAGTAGTAAAACGGAGACTTCATGACAAATTGCATATAACGATGCAGGATCAGAAATGTGTTTCATTTAACTGTACCGATTTTGCATTAAGGAAATTCTTACTGGGCATGATACCAAAACATCAGTTTGTAGTTAAGATACATCTACATTTTGATACTGCTCAAGTAATTACTACTTATTCTGAAAGGCCAAAATAGCTCAGAAACATTCTTTACATTAACACTTTGCATATTATCACAGAGGAAATTTAGAAGGTACGTATCTGTGCATAATTTATTAAAAGAAATGGATGCAAAAAAAAAAACAATTGCATGATTTGTAACACTCCACCATTGGCGGCCGTGCCTTCAGCTGCCTTGATCCTAAGCTTTGGAATTCCCTCATTAACCTCTCCTCCTCTCTACCTCTCTCTCTTCCTTTAAGACGCTCCTTAAAACTTACCTCTTTGACTAAGCTTTTGGTCACCTGTCCTAATACCTCCTTATGAGGCTCGGTGTCAAATTTTGTTTGATAACGCTCCTGTGAAGCGACTTGGGACGTTTTATTACGTTACAGGTGCTATATAAATGCAAGTTGTTGTTGTTGATGTAATGTAATAACATTGGCCCTGAAATTATATCAGGGGATATTAGTGTACAAAGGCTTAAATGGGCTAATGGTTCTGCTAAAAAGCAGAGGAATTTGAGACAAATGTTAATACACTAATATCACATGGAGTAATTTCAGAGCTGTCATGATTAACCGACCAGAGTGTGAGAAGCACAACATTTAAAAAGCAAATGTAGCAAATATTTCTATTTTTAATATCTCAAACACGAAATGGATCTAAATTGTGATTTTTTTTTTAAAAGCTACTTATCTTTACGACTGCAATTGATCTTATCGAAAAATATTAGGTTGGTGCATATTTTAAAATCCTATCATTTAAATATTATTTGAATTATTATTCATTCTATTTAAGCTTAGAGACTGTTGTTGATGCACTAGTCTGTCATGCTGCTGCTGTTTTTCAGTGGGATAGTAGATAAATGGGTTAGTCCTCCTGAATAATGCATCAGTTACGTGTTTAAAGCATTCATGAACATTAAGTTAGCTAATACTACTGATGTCCTCAGTACTAAACTGAAAGGAACTGGAGGCATAACAACCAGAGGGTCGTAGTCACCTTAACAGTTAGTAGCAGTATCATCCCAATATAAATTGTTAAGGGGTTCAGCTATGGAAGATAACTATTGATTTTTAGCATGTACTTGGACTGTCTAAATCTGCTCAGCATAGCTGTCAGTAATTTTCTGTCTGACAGATTTTCAAGTTACAACCGGTAATTACTTAGGATGCTCTTTGAAGTGTCACAGTCTTCAGTTTTTTTAAAAGAGGCTGTTAGGCTGGCAGAAAATATTCATCAACAGGACACCACTAAGAAGTAGACAAAAGTACCAATCTAAATCCTTTGATGCTAAGAAAGTAAAATATTAACCTCGTGTTAACCAGATTAACTCTGCGCTTCTGCTTTCTTTTCTTTTCAGAGTCCCTCATAATTAAAATGTCATTAACCCTTTGGTCACTGAATTTTATTTTGATCAATAAAACATTAAGAAACTTGGAGGCAGCCTATAACTTGGGTTGTAAACAGGGTGGTAGCGGCCTGAAAATAGCTTGCCGTTCAGTTTCCACCAGCTTTCCGGCAGCCACGATCCCTAAAGGGTTCTTCCACTGTGCAGCTGGAGCGCCAGCCTGTTACAGGCGGTGAGCCCTTTTAATATGCAAATCAGGGTAGTATGACGTACACAGGACACCTACTACAATTTTGACGGGCAACTAGGCAGAGCAAGCGCCATTAAACATCAGCTGCTTGGGGACCAGAGCTCTGTTCACTTGTCCAAACACGCATGCACAGTGCCTCATTGTCGCTGAGCTGAGTGTAGCTTGCGCAGAGTTGCTGAAGTGGAATCACAAGGATCTGCCGGCTGCACACCGCACTATACAGATGTCCTATGAAGTCAGTCCTAGAGAGGGAAAACATTTATTCATCTTGGAATTTCATGAGTCCTTAGATGCGCTTTATAGTAAACAGCGTGTCAGTTTAACCCACATTCATGTTTTATCATATAACATTTCTATAATGTAAAGTACCAATGCATGAGTATGACACCTAGCACGGACAACTGTAAGTTATGCAGAATTTTGACAACATCTATTTTTTGAAAACATTTCAATGTTTTTCATTTTGTTTGGTTGAATGTGGACATTTGGATGGGGTCAGATTTCAAACGTAGCATGGTCCTCGCTGCTACCTAGTGGAAACAGTTAGAGAATGTGGCAGGAGGAACTGGATCCTGGACTTTAGACAAAGGAATAAAAATGAGCAACAATTACAGATCTGTTCAGCCTTCAACATGTATTTAATTTGATGATTTTCAATTCTTTTCTGTGACTTGTTTTCAAGTCTTAACTGCTATTTTGTACAAACAATTTTTTGCAGTTTAACAATATACTGGTTACTTTGTTTGGTACTGAGCCATACAGACCAGGAAGGTTTCAGATGCAAACCCTACGGTGTGCTAAGTTAACTGACTTCAGCTGGGACAGTAATTTGGTGCTACAATTGGCCTCAATGTCCTTGAGCTGGGAAGGGAAGAACCAAGTTTAAGTTCTTGCTTCTGATTGCTGTCAAGCAACCTCTACTGCAAAGTGATAATGTGCGGACATCAGACTTGCACAGGAATGCACTCAGTTATGATGCCGCCCAGGTCAGACAGCGTGCTGATATCTCAATACTACATTCAGGCATGAAGAATGGCCACTTTGCTAAGGTAGCGGAGTACTTCCAGTGCCTGTTGAAACTTAACCCAGTATAGCAATACAGGAGTGTAAGAACAGGAGTAGGCCGTTCAGCATCTCAAGCCTATTCCATAATTCATTTAGATCATGGCTGATCTGTAACTTAACTCCATTTACCTGCCTTGGTTCCGTAACCCTTGATACCCTTGCCCAACAAAAAAATATGAATCACAAGCTTCAGGAGGACAGTGAAGAAAGAGGAGAAAAATTATAGTGCAAGTTTCTTTTGACTGGGAATATTCATACAACAAGAAACTACAGTGCCAAAATAAAGGAAAATAAAACATGCTTTAATGTTACTTTGTTATGTTGGCAATGCAAGTTGATCAAATTCATAGAAGGAGGGAGTTAAGTCTGAAGGATCTGAAAAAAGATCTAGACAAAATTTGCAAGTGGGCAGAACTAAGAAAGATGATATTCAATATGGATAAGTAAAAGGTGTTAAATGTTTACTCAATAAGTGGTGTTCAACTAGCTAAGAGATGGCTGAAAGAGATATGGGAAACAGCAGTGGTCAAGACACCAATTGTCAACTCAAAGTCCTGAAAAAACACACAATCAGAATTATCAGATGTAGTCCGGCCAAGTTGAGACTGAGCACTGCCAATTTTTCAATAAATCTTTAATCTAATCTGTGATAAATAGAAACAGTATTTCTCTTTGTACTAAACATTGGCCGAGAAATTCCACTTCCGCCCATCAACTTGTGCCACCATGAAGCACAAAGTAGGGATTGAACCTCATTTAAATGACACTGATGAGCTGCGGTTGCCAAGCGGGTGCCATGCTGCAGCTCTCTAGCTTTGGGAAGGCGGGAAGGAGGCCAGCTCCTACGCTGAGCCTTCCGGCAGATTTGGCCTGTAGGGAGGGAGGGGTGGCCCCACGGGATGATCCTCAAACGGGCTAGCAGTGGGCTGGAGTTTTTTGTAGGCCCAGGAGGAGCAGACTTGCGTCTCCTAGGCCCACAAAAATAAAAACTCAAAATTTCCTGGGCTACTTTTAAGCGGCCTCCTGTGGTCTATTTAAGGACTGCTGGCTAGCTCGCTCAACACCTACTACAACTAGGTGGAGAATGCAGACCGTATGCTCTGCACATTTGTACCTGTATTTTGCATAAGACCCCGATTTGCATACTTAAGCAGACTTACAGCTGTTTCAGGCAGGTGGACTGCTCGGCAATTAGGGATGGGCAATAAATGCTGGCCTTGCCAGCGATGCCCACATCCCATGAAGAAATTTAAAAAAAATCTTTTTGATCTGTGTAACTGCAGCAACTATATCAACCCCATTTCCTCTGGAGCTGAAGACGATGGCATAGGTATGGCTAATGTTTTGGCAGATTAGGGTGGCTGATTCGACCTTCCAGATGTTCCTCTGATTAAAATCATTGTTAAATATATTTCACAGACTTCTTTCAGTAGAACAGAAATCTTTAACCAAAGGTCAAGCAATGTGACTAAACACATTTTCGCTTTCAAAAGATACCAAAGCATCTTTTAAAACTTATCAATAGTTGTTATGACCTCAGTGACGGTCTGGCTCATTGTCCATTATGAAAAAATCTGTAAAGCACCAGAACTATCTGCAATTTGTAGTGGTTGACAAAAGAAAAGAGATGCAGTTCATCATAGTGGCTTTTTGTTTGTTTTTGCTTGCTTCGTTCATTGTTCTTGAAAAAATGTTGAGAGGAATCTCTTTCATAGTGTCATATCACAGCAAGTTTTCACTGTTTTATGCTCTTTTTGGAACTATTTAAGCTGGTTCAGAAAATAAGGAAAATAACTGTAAATTCTTCAAATATTGAAGGTGATTTACTGATTCTGCAGTGCATTGTACTTTTCATAGAGAATACATATTGGTTATAATGTTTTAAAATGAGCAGACCCTAATTAAATATTGCAGAAGCAATTAAATCATTGTGGTTTCTGAAATTTGTTGGATAAGTATTGAATACAATTTGATAGCAATATCTATATATATTTTTAAAATTGTCTATCTGTCAGTCAGTCAGGGTATGTCTGTCACGTCTTCCCTTGAAAGTCCTATCTAGCCCTTTATGACACCTGTAGGTAATGTGTTAGTAGGATTTTGCTATGTTAACCTTCTCCCAATCCCCTTTATCTTGTTGGGGAGATGCAGCAGGTGTGACAGCAGTGGGCATGGGAAAACATGGTGGCAAGACCACTTAAGGGCCAAGTTAAAAATAAAAGGCTGTAAAAGGTTTGGGCTGATGCCCATAGTTGCACTTTCGTTGGGAGCTAGGAGATCTTAATGATAAATGGGCAACTGTGACAACTATCCTGGAGACCAGGCATGGAGGACTCAATCAGAGGTAAGTAAAATCAATAGATAAACATTAGCATGACAGAAAAATCTGACAGAAATTACATTACAAAAAAATTGTAACAGAAAAATATTGCAGGAAGTAAGAATCACAATTACAGGAGGTGCTTGCATATGCATGACTTTTAACTGGTAGATCTCTCGTGGCATTGCTCATGGTGAGTTGGAAGTTCTACAAGTTCAAGAGTGTTATGCCAAGTAGTGTTATTATACTGATTATTCACCATTGGTGGAATCCTGGGATTTGGGACCACTGGGAATGAAGTCTGGGATCTGGCAGTAATGGAATACAGTCTCAGGATCTGGCAGCACTTTGAGGGCGTTCCAGAGACCCGGAGGAGGACCTGTGGTTCTGGGTAGACGCTAGATGGTGGTTCTGGGATCACTGGGAGAGGGATCCTGGGATCGAGGAGCATTCATTTCATTCCCAAAACTATATTTATATCCAAGGAGTTAATCAATACTAATTTAACTGTTTTTGCTATCTATTACATGTCCACTACTGTGAGGGAGAAATCTTTCAATCTCTAGTATAGTTTGAGGCCTGTTAGTTTGAAACTTGAGTCCTATAGTATTACATTGTGAGCCTAAATCTTCTTACATCTATCTTATACCTGTCAGCATTTTGAAGAGCTGGATCATATGTGTTCCCCACCCCAATCTTCTGTTCCCTCAATAAAAACAAAAAAACAATTGAGCTGTGAAAATCTGACTTGGAAACTTAAAGCTATAAATCCGGGCATCATCCTCATTTATCTTCTCTGGACTGTTTCAAGCACACAATACCCTTTTATCACTACAAATGTGGGCTCAAGAATGGTTTTCAACTATTACATCTTGCTTTGAAATAGAGCCTTTAACATGGAAAAACATCACAGGGGAAGGTTCAAAAAATATAGACAGATAAAAATACAAGACTAGAATAATTTGTTTTGACCTCGAGTGCTTGAGCTGTACCCTGGTGTTCGATATGCTGTGTTGATAATATCTTCAGTAATCATTGGATGTACTCTGCTCAAGAGATTTAAAAAGTATGGCCATGTTTTCTTCTGCTGGAGAAAATACTTTTTTAAACCAGCCCTGAAACTTTACCTTTGCCCCTGCTATGTCGATCTTATTTTGAGCAGCCTTCACCCTTTTCATTCTTTTGAAGTCATTAGCTGCTGCATTATCCTTAATTTTTGAAATGTTATTTATCTTCTGACCAAGGTTAGTACAGAGATCCTGCTGCCCATTTACCTTAGGTGCACTTGCCCTGAAATTCCTCAGCACGTGATCCCGGTGCTTATGCCAGAATCACACCTAACGGTGCCCTCCAGCACAGGATCAGTGGGAGGCCACATCATTTGCATGGGGCTTGCAGGCGCAAGAGTTACTTTGAGTGCATTTTTGGCACTCGTTGCCCCATGCCCATGACAAGTTGGACGCCCTGGGAAGTGGTTGATCAGTTCTCCCATCCTTGCCCCCCGACGAGTTTGGCACTCCAAGCGACAAAGCTGATCTAGGAAATTTTTTTAAATTACCTGTTTGGGGGTCTGGCCACTTGTTAAAATAAGAACATAAGAACATAAGAAATAGGAGCAGGAGTAGGCCAATCGGCCCCTCGAGCCTGCTCCGCCATTCAATAAGATCATGGCTGATCTGATCCTAACCTGAAATCTAAATTCATGTCCAATTTCCTGCCCGCTCCCCATAACCCCTAATTCCCTTTACTTCTAGGAAACTGTCTATTTCTGTTTTAAATTTATTTAATGATGTAGCTTCCACAGCTTCCTGGGGCAGCAAATTCCACAGACCCACCACCCTCTGAGTGAAGAAGTTTCCCCTCATCTCAGTTTTGAAAGAGCAGCCCCTTATTCTAAGATTATGCCCCCTAGTTCTAGTTTCACCCATCCTTGGGAACATCCTTACCATATCCACCCGATCAAGCCCCTTGTTAGACCTGGACTCCACTGGTGAGGCCCACATGTGCTCACGTAGGGCCAGTACAGCTCACCTCACTGAGCATACCAGCTGCCAGTACTACGCTGCCCCTTCTACATCTGAGACTGGGCACTCCCAGCTTAAGGCACCTACCCTTAGCTCCATCCCAGCCTATCACTGGCCTTGTAAGAAGCAGAAGAAAGTTTCTACACCTTGTAAGTCAATTCAGAAACTGCTGGGTATGGTGAACATCCGATATAGCCAGGTCTCCGCTGTTTCTGTAGGGGTTCTACAGGTCTCCCTTTTCTCCAGGGTCTCACTGGAGTTATGGTGAGAAACCAGCAAAAGCTCTGATGAACTTTAGGGCACAGTTTATTTGGGACAAGATTTTCCTTTTTTTTAATAAAATGTTGAAATAAAATCTGAAGCTCATGTTCTTCAGAGAAATTAATGGAATGACTTCATATTAATCATTGTCATTACTACAGCTGGCCAATTTATGATTAGGAGCAGGTTTTGCTCATTTTGTTTACATTGGTTCCTGTTTCTCTGTTGCTTTCAAAGTGTCTTGTTAGATATAGCTTGGAATAGGATTCCAAGACAGAAACAGATTAAAGCATTATTTGACTTTAGCAATTGAAGACTGACTGACAATGGAGATGATTAATGACCAATTAGTCATTCACCTCATTCCTAGTCATTTCTAAGGTAAGTGATTTATTATAATCTCCAGATAATAGAATAGGATTTTAAAGGTTGTGATTAAAACTGTATGTTTAAATTTTACAATTTTTTGCTCACATTTGATGCTTTGCATTTGATTTTACTATTGCTATTTATAAACGTATTTAATTTCTTTCTGTCTAGCTCACTAGATGTATTACATTTTTGCCAGTCCTAGTTAATGTAGCTCTACCAAAGAGCCGGCATGGGCATGATGGCCGAATGGTCTCCTTCTGTGCACTATCATTCCAAGATTCTATAATGTGAGACATCCCCTTTAAGCTTCCACATTTTACAAGGTACAATTGTACTGAGGTTTTTAAAATACTAGTTGATCTTTCATGGTGTAGCACATGGGGAGTCAAGACCAGAGAGTCGATCTTAACCCTGAGCAGATTTCAGGCAGGTGGGGAGGTGAGGTGAATGCGAAAAGCATTCACTGGCCTAAATATCAGGCCTGGGGGTCATTAACTCCTGAGCCTCATCTACATGTCGCTGGTCAGTTGCCCGCCCAAAGTGGGTGGAATGTGGCAGGTGACAGGTGGGCAGAAGAGGCGGTCAGGGAAGCCTCGCTGGCAACCAGGTTATTCATAGGGAGAGAGTTTTGGGAGGGTCTCGTGGGAATAAAGGTAAGTCCAGGGCAGGGGAAGCAGCCACTTTACTTGTGGGGCCCAGAGGAGCACTCCTGCTTCTCCTAGGCCCACAAAGGAAAGTTTTACACTTACCTTGGAGAGTCTCTTCTGTCTGCAAAGTAGTGGAAGACCTGCTTCTGCCTTAAAAACTGTAGCGGCTTGCCTGCTTGAGCCCCAGTTAAAATGCAACCGGGGTCCCTTTTATGCAATAGGTCCCGGAATTGATACTAGCTCAATTGCTAAATTTAAATCTGAGATAGATAGCTTTTTGGCAACCAAAGGTATTAAGGGATATGGGCCAAAGGCAGGTATATGGAGCTAGATCACAGATCAGCCACGATCTTATCAAATGGCGGAGTAGGCACGAGGGGCTGAATGGCCTACTCCTGTTCCTATGTTCCTAATTGAATAAATTTTTGAGCCCTTCCCCTGCCTGCAGAGTGAAAGTCCCTTCTCTAGGGACTTTCACTCCAGTGTCAAGTTGGGCCCTGACTCCAGATTCAGGCTGCATTTATTTTATATAAGTGAAACCATATTCCAAAACAGTATGAACTGGACCATACTGGATATTCTGAAGAAAAAAAAATCATCTCCATGTGGGTACTTCAGATTGTACATTTGATTTGTTAGTCGTATAATTTAGCTGTCAAGTAATACAGAATTAAGACTTTTTCTTCTGTCAGTCTTCCAGCCTTTTAGTCTTTTCATTTTACTTGACTCATAGTAATCAGTAATTAGCTGTCAAATTAGGTGATGAAAAAGATTTTTTTCCAAAATGCTTTCTTGCTACCAAACCCATCTCACTGCTTAGATACCAAATAAGAGTTTCAGTCTACTTTTTTTTCAAAATATCTTCCATTTTTAAACCTATAGGAGCAAATATCAATTGAAAGAGCTCACTAGGGTTTGGTCTCCAGTGTTAGTCATCATCTTTGAGGGGCCAATAATGTTCTTATAATTTTTTTTGCTAAAAAAATAAGAGGTGCAAAAATGAGATAAGGCTAAAGTGTAATGGTGAGAAAGTTATCTTTTCTAGACTAGTCTCCTGCACTACAAGAAAAAAAAAGATTGGGTTTACGAAATCTAAGAGGGCCAACAAGGTGCACAGTAATAATCTCCAGCAGCTATACTCAAGGTAACTGTAAAACTCTATATAGTTTATGCACTTTTTTTTATGGAGGCCAGACGACTTATACATCATTTGGAAAAGCATCCATTTTCCCTGGATTTTCTGCATCAAGCCATACTCCAGAAGATCCACCACAATAATTAGACATTGTATTAACATTACTAACTGTGTCTGTAGTGCAAGGAAGGAAAATGTTGACAACCATTTACTAAAATCAACTACTTATAATTTAATTCATTTAGTATGCTGATGGTTTGAATTTTGCTGTATGTCACTGTTTACTAAGAGGAACATTTTGTGTGAATTATGTTGCGTCTGTCTGGGAATACTGTGTATATTATTCCATTTTTTGTGTGTTAGTTGTAGGTAAGCAATTGTTGGTTAGTAATTCAAAAGCAAAATACTGTGGATCCTGGAAATCTGAAATAAAAACAGAAAATGCTGGAAATACTCAGCAAGTCACCTGTGCAGAAAGAAACAGAGTTAACATTTCAGGTCAATTACCTTTTGTCAGAACTGGAAGAAGTTGGAGATTCAACAGATTATAAGCAAGTACGGAACCAGGGAAAGGGGGTGGGTGGGAAGAAGGGGAACAGAGGAAAGAACAAAAGGGAAGGTCTCTGACAGGATGCAGGGCAGGAGTGATTAAATGACAAAAAGGATGATGGTGCAAGGCAAGGAGGGTGGTAATGGGACAAGTAAAGAAACAAAAGATGGGTCCAGAGGAGCTGTAAATGGCAACAGCAGAACCATTACCAGCACCTGCTGTCTGAAAAAATGGGAGTAGTGGTTATGATCTGAAGTTATTGAAATCAATGTTGAGACTGGAAGGTTGTAAAGTGCCTAATCGAAAGATGAGGTGCTGTTCCTCGAGCTTCCGTTGAGCTTCATTGGAACAGTGTAAGAGGCCGAGGACAGAGAGGTCAGAGTGGGAGTGGGACAGAGAATTAAAATGGCAAGCGACCGGAAGGTCAGGGTCATGCTTGCAGAGCAAAACGATTACACAATGGTTAGTAACTAATGTGTAACCCACGATTGGTTTTCTTTTGGATATTTTTGTTTTGGTTATTAACAATATTGTTTATGGTGTCATCTTTGTTTGGAGTTTTGAATGTGTCTGTTACCAGTTCCTGTATTTGTGATGGTTATGTGTCACTTGTAAAGGTTTTACTATTTAGAAAATAGCAATGGCATTTTCTTTTGGAAGTTTTCATTTTGCTCCTACATAACGCTTCAAGGAATAGCACTATTTTATTATATCTTGATGTAACAATGATATAAGGTTCATGTATGACTCATTGTTTTAATTGTTCTGTTCAAATTTTTGTTTTTCTGTTGTGGCTTCACTGCAAGAATGCATCATATTCATGATTTGACATGTGATTGTTCTTGATCACCTTTGTGACATTTTTGTGCATCACTGACATTGTCACTCATGAGAAGAGTAAATACATTTCATATAATAGTTTCAACAGTATTAGTAATGTAACAATAACAGTAGTGAAAATATGGCAATTGTAAGGGACAAAGTTACCACCCTTTGCCAGATCTACAACACCGTGCGGATGTTTGTTTTGCTGTTGATGAAACTTATGTAAAAATCTTACCTGTTATGAGGTACATTGAGGGGAGAAAAGGGGCTTCCATTTTAAAAATCAGATTTTTGATGTACGGCTAACAGTTTAGAAATTTTTGGACAGCCTGTTCTCTGTCATCACCCATCCTACAATATCACACAAAGTCAAAATTACATCCTCTAAGTTTGAATATCTCTAGGAAGGGGTGGACAATCCTCATTATCTGAAACTAATCTGATATGTATCAGGTACTTCAGTTAATGGACCAAGTCAACATCCCAGATAGTTTATGAGTTCCTCGGAACATCATAATATAAATTTACCCAAAAATCTCCTCCCCAATTAAGCAAAAATCTTGAAATGTGATCCAGCAGCTTTCTAGTCTTTATAATTTTGGTATTTATGGGAGGCATATCTTAATACATAAGAATTAATGGATGCTAATTATTTTAAAAGCAATCTTAATTAATCAACTGGAATCAACTGGTCTCACTTTTGGGAATGTCACATTTTTTATATACAGTCTTGCGCTATCGTATGTGACCCATTCACTGATTTTGACAAGTGTATGGAGTTCCCAGGTCCAATACACTCCACATCGCTGCCTTAGGTGATCTAAGTCTTTTAATTCTGTCCACAAATAGAGTGGACATTTCAGATAAAGATGTCAGTAGTTATATAAGTTTGGACACACAAGGGATGTGAAAAACAGGACAGATGGAAAGTGAGTCAAATGAGATGTTAATTGTAATAATAAGTTAGAAGGTCTACCCAATTTAAGGATTAGGTTAGAAAATGTGTTTGACATTGCAGGTATTAAGCATTTGTCATCATGTGACCAAAGTGTGACTAAAATGGTGTAGAATAATTCCTGGTATTAATAATAATATTTCCTCCTATTTCTCATTTTGATATGACTCTGACCTTTAATAAGTTTTTAGGTGTAAGTACCAATAGGCTTTCATGTTAGTCAATATGCTATATAGTGATCAGATAGTGGTGAAGATTAGCTGAAATCATACTCACATTAATAACTGAATATTTAACTCTCTTTTTCCCATCGTCAGGGGTGTGAATTCAAAGTAAGAAATCCTGTCTCTTTTAGCACTGCGAGCCATTGCCAATCTCTGTCAATTCCTTCCACTGTGAGTACATAAAACTCAGTTTGCTCTCAGGCTGCTTGAAACTGATGATTCATCAGACAGTGAACAGTAGTGGAATGTTAAAATACAACATAAACTGCACACTAAGGCATTACCATTAAATTCTGTAGCAAGCAAATAGGATTTCCTATTTGTATTCCTTGTATTTTCAAAGTACATTCTTTTCTGTGAATATTTTTCTTAATGTTATTTGATCCAAAATTGCTAAATATGTAACATCTACTGAGTTACAATGTCCACTTGATCAGTTATCTCTCAAAGAAATCCAATAGGATTGTTAGACAGGACATCCCCTCCTGTAAATCTGTGCTGACTCCCTCTCCTAAGACAATATTTCTTTAGATATTCAATTATACTATAGATATAAGGCTCACTCGTTGTAGTTCCCAGAGTATCTTAATGCCATTTTTTATAAATTGGCATTAACTTGGTGCATATAATCACTGTTTGTTCAGTATGAGTTCCCTTATCATTTTTATGCTAGCAGGACTTTGCAGAACCAATGATTATTGAATAATAGCTAATTTAGGAAGAGATTAACCCTTTTTTTAATAGCGTGTGTGAAGCAAATAAAAAATGTCCCAAGGCCTTGCCTCTCTAACTCTATTATCATTTCCATATTTCTGATTATTAACCACTTTCTTTTCTGGGGAATTATTCCTTTTGTTATCAACCTCACCTAGGTTTCTCAAGAAAAGAATGGATAAATCAGACATAGAATTTTGTTGTTTCATTTTTGGACTCAACTGTAGCTATAATGCAGTGTAATAATTCTAATGCCCCATTTACAATTTAACATTATACTGGCATAAAAATAACACTGGCAATACAAGCATACTGTGAGTGTGAATCACCTCATATTTACACAACTACTTTCAAAGGCGCATTAAGCACTTGGAATCCAAAAGCTGGAATAAAATGTACAAGACCCCACATAGGGTACATACAGATGACATTTGCATAGGATTCAACACAAATACCACCAGAAATTATGCTGGATTATAAATGTTGAAGTTCTGCACCATTGTTTTCAATGGAAGGAAACAAAGTTTGTTTAGTGTGGAAGATACTACATGAGTCTTTTCAAAGAATCTTGTTATAGAGTAGGCTGTGGCATCTCGATCCACCAAGCATCATTCATTAGCAATGACACCCTCGCATTTTGGTATAAAAATTTAACCTCTCTTGAGGTATGTCACTCTTTTAAAAAAAAATAAACTCAGCTGCATAATTTTACAATGTGTCGCTCTGGCTGATTGTAAATGTCACTCCTAGCATTTCCCCAGTGTTGACACCTCTATTTGCAATGGCATCATGTATCCTTACATTTGATGAAAACTGCTTCTCGTGACAGTATAGAAATGAGTTGGACAGAATGAGGAAGGCATAAAATCCAGTTGGAAATTTAGCAGAAAACAAGAAATGCTAGAGGGGACATAGCATGGAATCGTTTATTGTCAACACATCATTCTCTGTCCTCCATTTTAAAAGGTCAGCTGTCAGTTGTTAACAGATACAAACAGGAATAATATCACTAGCATATTGACATTTACTTTTAGAAAAATATTTCTATTCCCTCCCGCAAACTTTCAGTGCGCAACTACAATAGTTCAGCCATTTTCCTTCGAGATTGAGACACGACAGTTGCGATTTTATCACTTGTCCTGACACCATACGTGCTTTTCACAGGTGCCTTGGACTGGTTTTGTTGATTTTTTGCAATACCCCTGTATTTGATGGTACATTATGCAGTTCCTGCTTGTATTTTTCGTATCACCACAGCCATTTTAAACCTCACAAATACATAATAGTAGACAGCTCGATGTAATTGGTGCCCCATTTGTAATTTCATCCACAAAGGTGAGGCAAACTTTCCTGGTGTTAAGGAAACTAGGTTTTACCTGCTGTGCACCAGATCAATCTGTGCATAGCAGGACGTCCTTGGTGTCTCAAAATCTGCTCCTTAATGGCTGAAGAACATAAAATCATAAGAAAGCAGGATATAGAAGTAAATGCCCAGCCCTTTACCAGAGCTTTACCAAACCCCAGAGCTTCATATTCAGGACTTGCTCAGATTATTTAAATCTTCCCTTGCCTATGCCCTTCTAGTTCTTTTTATTTTTGTTTGCTTAAACTGAATGCACGTTCCCTGCTCCAGATATATATTACTATCAATTTTATTTTACTTTTAATTTTCCACCTTCCGCACCTAAATTTTTGATTTTTTTTAACAGAAGGAACTAGAATCCACAGCTTTTTTCTTAGAAAAAGCAAAAAGAAACTGCATTCCATTAGGATTACATTGGATTGCCAACCTAGTTAATATACTATTTTTATGGAGTTGGGGTTGAACTCATAACCTTCTGGGGATAAAGTTCAACTTATCACTGCAGCGTAAAACCAGCGTTGTGAGCTTGATGCTCGTAATAGAAAGCGTCTGATTTTCCTTTCCGTTGATTTCACTCTAATGGGTGCCCGTCCTACATTGTCATTTTTACGCTCCAGTGGTAAGTTGAAACATATCCCCTCCCATTCCGAGGTAATAGTACTACCAATTGAGCCAAGCTGGTTTGCAGCATGTTATCATCAGCTTTGATTATAGTCAACAGGTGCATCTCATAGAGCATCTGTACGTAGAGTAGGTTATTACATCTGAGAGTAGATTTTGTGATGATCCACTCAACAAGGGTATGGATCAGAGAATTGAACAACAAGGTGCAATGTGCCCGATTTTCCAGTGACTAAAATTAATACTTAATGATGTCAAATGAATGACAGGGCAGAGTGTATTATCTGGAATCATTCACAGAAACATAATTAATAAGGTAAAGACAAATTAAAAACTATATATTAAATACTCATTGAAACTGCTACAAGATTACGGTACTTTAGGCCACAAAGTGTGAAATTATATTCAAAATCTCCACACTTCAGGGGCTCGATTTTACCTGCGGGTTTCCTGTGCGTTTCCAGCGGGGGGGGCCCCGAAAATCCCGATATCCAGGCACGTGACCGGATCACGCCACGATCCCGCCCACTTCCGGGTTCCCCGATGACGTGCGGGGGTGCGTGCGTAGCCCCCGCTGGTGGGAATCCCGCAGGCAATTAAAGCCAGTGGGATGCCACTTGAGTGTATTTATTTCGCTTGTTCAGGTCATTAACTGACCTGATTAAGGGACTGTGTGTGATTTTGGAGAAACATGGGACTGTTTCACACACTGGGGGAAGCAGTCCTAGTTGAACTGGACGTGTTGCAGCCGTCAGCCTGTGGCAGCTGCAAAGGTCCATTTGACAGGTGGGGTGGGGGGAGACCATCACCCATTGCAGGAGGCCGCTCTGTCACTTGGGACAAAGTGTGGCCTCCACCACCCCCCTCCTGACGGTCAAAGTCACCAACCTGCACACTCACCCCGGGGTCCGGAGACATGTGCCTACCTTGCGGACCCCCTCAGATGTACAAATTGCGGATGGGGGCCGTCGTAGCTGCAGTCATGACCCCCTCGGGGGGAGAACAGCATCACCAGCCTCGCCATCCACGCCGTCCACCTCTGACACGTGGAGCTCCACAACAGAGTGCTGTGACACATCCACCTGTACAGCAGGAGGGAGGGCTACCGCAGAGAGAGACGCGTCGCAGAGGGCACTACCCTCGCCACAGGGTCCACAGACCGAGGCGCAGCTCCCCGGACCTCTCCGAGCAGCAGTGCACACGGAGGCGCAGATTCACTCGACATGTAGTCGTGGACATCTGCAGCCTCTCTCATGCCGAGCTGCTCCTGGCTGGCCCCAGCACCAACTGCTTACCTGTCGCTGCCAAAGTCACCACTGCCCTCCACAACTTCTCCTCCGCATCCTTCCAGGGTGCAGCCGGGTACACCGCCGATGTCTCTCAGTTGTCTGCGCGGAAGAGCCCTGCAAATACACCTGCACCTACTCTGCAGTGACACAATGGGTGGCATCAGTGGTGGGTCCTTATAGTGATACCCAGGAGCGGGCATTATTGCACAAAACAGACAGGATTCGCGGAGACATGGCAGTGGTGGTGCCAATATAATGTGTGATGTGAGTTGTTCTGAAATTCAATGTAGGTAACACCCATGACAAACCCTCAAACACCCTTGTGCATCCCCTTCATGCTCACGACACGTTTGCCTTACGCTGCCTACTACACATATGTGATGCATGCCCTGTGGCTGCAGCACAGGTGGTGGCAGGTTGAGTGAGGCTGGCCGTGAGGAAGATGCACGAGAGGGTGCGTATGGGATAGAGCCATGAGATTATATGAGGATTGGGTTGCGTGTTAGTGGCGGGGTGAGTACTCGCGAGGTGAGTAGGTGCAGGTAAGATGAGGATGGGGTTTGAGTGGGTATGAGGGGTGATGTGACAGAGTGGTGTTGGCGGTGCCAAAGGAGATGTGGGGTGGGGGCAGTGTTGTGGCAGAAGGAGTGAAGGGGAAAGACTACGTGTTCTCACTGTGGCTGACTTACTGCGGTCATTGGCGCGCCTCCTGCACTGTATACAGGTGGGCGATATGTTGGTGGTGCAGGTGACCTCCTCTGCCACCTCGAGCCAGGCCTTCTTGGTGGCAGAGGCAGGCCGCTTCCTCCCGCCCGCCGGGTGGAAGATCTCTGTCCTCCCCCTCCTCCTCACCCCATCTGGTGATACCTGGGGTGAGGCATCATTAAACTGGGAGCAGCCTTCCCCCTGGGCTGCTCCATGCTGTAATGTGTTCTATTGGTTGCAGCATCTGTCAGTGGAGGACTGCCCCTTTAACTAGAGAGCCTCCAGCTGACAGATCGTACTGCGCATGTGCAGCCCGCCCGACGCGCAGACCAGCAGCGCGGAGCCCGGAGGAGCAGGTAATTGGATCCAATTAGTGGATTGCCTTCTACGATCGCACGGGCAACCCACTAATTTCACCGGGTGTGTTGACCACGCTCCCGAAACCCAACCCGCCGGAAACCCGCAGGCCTGGTAAAATCGGGCCCCAGATGTCTAAAAAGTCAATCAGAATTCCTTTGAAGCTTGTTCCTTGTAATGTATTTTTCCCCTGCACTATCCTCCATTATTTTTCGCAGCCTCTCTCACACCAGCTGGTCGTTGTTTCATTTCCTTGGTGTGCTATCATTAACACTCATGTTAAATTCCTGTCTGTGCTATTTTAGCACAATTATTAATCTGCCTTAGATGGATTATTGACTCCGTTAAAATAGTGCAAACAACAATTCAGCACAAAATTGTCAACCAATTGGATAAAAGTGGTGCATTGCAGAAATGAAACCCCTTAAAGTCTAGTTCCACTTTCTATCCAGTAGATTCTCCACATTTTTTCTGTCGCTAATTAACAGCAGCATCTATCTCCTGTTAAATTCTCAATCTAACATGCCAGCTGATTATTAATATTTTATAGTAATAGATTTCTTCAGAGTGTGTAAAAATTAATAAAAATCACATTTTGAATTTAAAGTAAACATTTTATTAAAACATTTTTTCAGAAGAAGATTCTAATAAGCAGAATACCATACGTGGGAGGAGGGGAAGTAATTCCACTGGCAGTGCTAACACATCATTCACTGGTATCTTAGCCAAGATCTTCTGATTGACCTCCGAGGAATTTGATGAAACTGGCTGGAAATTAGGTCACAAAAAGCAGGAAAAAACTGCACATGCTGGAAATCTGAAACAAGAACAGAAAATGCTGGAAGCATTCAGTGTGACAGTCAGCATCTGTGGACAGAACAGATGCATTTCAGATGAAGACCCTTTGTCAGAACACAGAGATTGGGTCATCACCCATTTAGCACTCGATGCAATTTTCCCATGGCAGTTCCTTCTGGTTCCTGCTCCTTTCATGATTGTAAATGAGACCTGAATTGTGCATTAATGTTCTTCACTTAAATTCCCAATGTCCCACCAGGTTATCAGGGATTCATCTACCCGCTGATATAAAATGGAAACCAGAGATGGGGAGCAAGTGTTCGCAGCTCAGTCTAAACAGAAAGGGAATTCAGATCTTTACCAAATTACAGTAGCAAAAACACTGACTGGCTTATGTGCTAACAATTTTATTCTACTTTCTGTTGAATTAATGCCCAGTTTTTGGCACTTTAACTTGTCACTTAGTTTAACTGGTGATCTAATAATGACAATAAAAGGACTGCACTGTGATAATTAAAGCATTCCCGCTCCTAATTGTAGTTATTTCCCAACTACAGTAATTGTATATTTTTTGCTAATGAATTTTTATGTGCAATAAATCAGTGGTGCAAAATTAGTTTGGTACAAACCTGCTTTGAACACAACAAGCAAATTGAACAGAGGTGGCATCTGAACAAATATAATGTAAACCTGTGCATTAAATGATCTAATCAGTTATTAAAGAATTTTCAAGCTAGACTTTGCAAAGCATGTAAATTAATACTTAAGTAATGGGGGAGTATATTCAATAACCAAAGATGGCGTCTGGCGCACGTGTGTGTACATCCCAGACGACATCTTGGACATTCGGGAGGCCATGTATAACCAAAACAATGGGCGCTACCCGGCCCAATTTAACACCCAGGATGTCTTAAACAGATTTTATGACCTTTCTGCAAATGACCAATTTCCAAGTACATCCTGAAAAAAGTAATAGTGGTATGGACTGTTCTGAATTTACAGACTGAAGCCAAAAATATGCATCAATACCACAATACCATGGGTAAAATAAACTTCCTGAGTAAATCAGGAGGAGTCTTCAGGAGCTTTCAGGTGAGAACCTATTGTCATTCTCTTACTGGTCCATAAAATGATTCATTTTTAGTCATCTTCATTTCCTCTTGTTCTGTCATTGGCATCAGTCATGATGCTAACTGTTCAAGCAAATGAACAAAGTATGTTTTTCAAAAGGATAAGAAATCACCTTTTGTTTTGCAATAATTCTAAGATTTGTTAATATGTATTTTTGAAGTATATTCAATATAACTTATACCATTACCTTTTTATGAATAATGTTCTTTATGTGGCAAAGCTTTTCCAATGTCCAACACACGTGCAAAGTATCCTCAGTGTCTTTCACCAAATCATGATTTTGGGGCCTATGAAATATATTGAGGATCTTTAGATAGGACAATGAGAAATAGGCTTCTGAAACAATAATTTTATTTACCTTAAAATGATTAATATGGCCTCTGGCTATGAGACAAAATGTTGATAAATGACCCTAAAATATACATGTCAACATCAAACTATCAAATGCCTTTAGGAAAGCTGACAAAGCCCCCAAAAAGCTGACAGCTCAAAAGCAGGCTTGATAGAGGCCCTATGACAAGCGATGACAACGAGTTTCACTGGAAGTATAGTGGAACGTGGTCTTGTCACAATCTAAGCGGTAGGTAAACCCAACATTTCATTACTTTTACTGCATGAAAAAAGTGCTCAAAATCAGAGTTTGCAATAATGTTGGATTTAGAAATTCTTAAAGTGCTGATGGTCAGGGACTGCACACTGCCCCCGTGAAAATGCACATTTTTGATACTTTATTTGGTGCATTTTCCAGCATTTGGCAGTCTTCCGCAATTCTGCTTTTGAAGTCAAAATTAATTTATCTTGGTAAAGTTACAGATAATTTTAAATATTAAGTTAAAAGTAGATTATAGGGACGTCAATACAACTTTACAAGGTCCTGTTCCTTTCATTGAGAATGTAACCCTCGATACATCATATTAATGTGTGGGCTGGAACCTTGTATGACATTTACCATCATTTATAAGACTGAACTGACTCACTATCAAGTATTGGATCGCAAGAAAGCCCAGAGACAGGTGGATGATTATTTGGATTAAGAGTATGCTGTTTAACTATTCTAAATAATTTCATTTTATATTTAAAAAGTTTCAGGGGGAATAATGATGAATCTATAATCACTAGACAACCTTAAAACTGAACTCTGATGAGGGGCACCCCCAAACATTAACTCATCTTTTCCCCTGTTAGCTGACTACCACCTGCTATGCATTTCAAACTTTTCTGTTTTTAAAGCCTTGGATATTATTGTCAGCGATTATAGCAGATGATCACTTAACACATTCATATGATAATCCTAGGTCTGCTATTTTAATGGTTGTATTAATTTGTTTAAAATAAACAAGTCAATGCCCTCTATTAAAATAATGGATAGAGGGGTGTCATATGAATGAGTTAAGCATTCACCTGCTATTATCATCAACATAATTTCCATCTTATAACATTCAGAAAAGTTTCTCTTCTTGCATAGGAAATAAAATCATTGCATACTGTAATCTTGTATTAAAAAAATGCATGAAAATTGATTTACAGTGATGGAGAGCTGATTTTCTGCTCTCCGGTGTTCCTGATTGACTGCCTCCAGTCTATTTTTTATTGTTAATTTATTTTTAATGCCTCTTCTCACATATCCCCATGAATGTTGATGGCTCTAATATGGCCATTATATTCTCTCTCTCCAGTTATTGCACAGTAACAAAGGGACTTCCACCAACAAACTTATAGAAGATAACTGTATGCTGCAACAGACCCACAAACAAGGCTATGGCCCACATGACATATTTTCGCAAAATGGTAAGTATGGGAATCTTAGTGTCATTTATTAAGTTAATACCATGCCAATCTTTCTCCATATTTTAATTCACAACCATGGCAATTCTGCAAGTGCAGTGACAGGAATGCTCAAATAAATGAATTGACACCTTATCATAAAAAAGTGTCGGCAACTGATCTTGAAGAAAATGAACCTTCACATAAGACAAAAGTCAGGCATGCCCCAGAACGTTCCTTTGAGGACAATGAAAAGTTTTAAAATGCTCTATTTCAGTAACTTATTTGTTAAATATATGGGCAATTGCTAAATAAGCACACCTGTTAATGCAACTCTTAAAAACCATTATCTCATCTTAAAAGTTTACTGTTCCAAGATCATGTGCAACCTACTGTGGGAGAAGATAATGGGCTCGATTTTAGCGTCGGGTTTCCTGTGCGTTATCGGCGGGGCGGGCTCCAAAATGTCAATTTCCACGTGCGGGAGCGGATCGCGCCGAGATCCCGGCCACTTCCGGGTGCCGCGCTGACGTGCGGGGCTGCGTGCGCAGGCCCCGCTGGTGGGAATCCCGCAGGCAATTAAAGCCAGCGGGGTTCCACTTGAGTGTACTTACCTTGCTTGTTGAGGTCGTTAAATGAGCTGAATCAGCTGTCAAAACAGGAAGTGTGGGATTTTAGCTTCAACGCAGTGTGTTTCACACACTGGGGGAAACAGTCTCCCTTCAACCGGTCGTGTTCCAGCCAGCAGCCTGTGGCAGCTGCCAAGGTGCACTCCACAGCGGGTGGGAGAGCCCTCACCCACGCAGGAGGCCACCGCGTCACGTAGGGCAACCCCTGCCCTCCACCACCCCCCGCCAAGCCAGGGGACAGACCGACGTGAAACCGCAGCCCCAGTGCGAGGAACCACCTACCTACCCTGCACAACCCCTCAGACCAACACCTGCCAGATGGGTGGTGCGTTGACATCCTCGGAGGACGAACAGCATGACCAGCCCCAGCAGCCTCGCAGTCCACGCCGTCCGCCGCAGAGACGTGGAGCCCCCCAACACGGTGCTGTGGCACACCCACCTGCACAGCAGGAGGGAGGGCAACCACAGAGAGAGATGCGTCGCAGGAGGCACTACCCTCCGCAAAGGATGTACAGACCGAGGCTCAGCTTCATGGACCTCTCCGAGGAGCAGTGCATACGTCGGCTCAGAGTCAATCGCCAGGTAGTCGCCGACATCTGCAGCCTCCTTAACGACGAGCTGCTCCCTGATGGACCAAGCAGCATCTTCTTACCTGTCGCCGTCAAAGTCACCACTGCCCTCAACTTCTTTGCATCCGGATCCTTCCAGGGTGCCACCGGGGACATCACCGGGGTCTGTCAGTCGTCTGCACACAAGTGCATAAGGCAGGTCACCGATGGGTTGTTCCGCAGGGCCTCGCACTACATCAACTTCGCCATGGACGAGCGCAGCCAGATGGAGAGGGCGGTTGGATTCCATGCCATGGCTGGCTTCCCACGGGTACATGGTGTAATCGACTGCACCCACATCGCAATACGGGCACCTCCGCATGAGCCAGGGCTGTTTATCAACAGGAAGGGGTATCACTCCATGACCGCCCAGCTCATCTGTGACCCCCGCCAGAGATTCCTACACGTGTGCGCCAGATACCCCGGCAGCTGCCACGATGCCTTCGTCCTCAGGGAGTCCACCGTCCCGCCCATCCTCCAGGCACACAACGCCGGCAACGGCTGGCTCCTCGGCGACAAGGGGTATCCCCTACACACGTAGCTCATGACACCTCTGAGGAACCCCATCACCGAGCCGGAGCGTCGGTACAATGACAGCCACACTGCTACCAGGTCTACAATTGAGCAGACCATAGGGCTGCTCAAGGTGCGCTTCAGGTGCCTTGATCGTTCTGGGGGAGCGCTCCAATACACACCATTCAGAGTGGGACGAATCTTAGTTGTCTGCTGTGCCCTGCATAACATGGCACTACAGAGAGGGGTGCCGCTGGAGGAGGCCCAATCCACACCCGCCACCCACATTGAGGACGGCGATGAGGAGGAGGAGGAGGAGGAGGAGGAGCAGGAGGAGGAGGAGGAGGACGCGGACGCGCCAGAGGACGTTGGACGACCCATGCGCCGAACCACGACTCACCGGGATGGTCGCCGGGCAAGGGAGGCACTCATACGTCAACGGTTCTCCTAGAGTCAGACAGTGCGAGGCGCTCGCATCTCCTCACCTGCACATGAGAGGGGCCATACCAGCCCCCTCCACTGAAGACTGTTGCCAGTACTCCTGCACCCACAGCAGTGTGCCCAATGGGCGGCAGCAGGTGTTCGCCGTCATGATGGGCTGCACGGAACGCACCTATTGCACAGGCCGCGGAAGAATGGACGAGAGGTGGCAGGAGTGGTGAGAACGATAGTGTTTAATATCTACAAGGTGCAATACTATAAACAAAAAGTGTACAAATTAACAGACACCCTGGTGCATTCCCTTTGTGCTTATAACGCCTTTGGATTTCTTTTGCGGGTACCCCTACGTGGTGCTACCCCTGTGGCTCCAGCAGAGGTAGTGGCAGGTTGCTCCTGTTCTCGCCCTGACCGGGTAGATGCTTTGGGCGGACGGCCCCTGGGTTTCGGTGCCCGTGAGGGCACCCCCACAGACTGCTCCTCCTGCACCGGGGCAGGGGCAGACTCGGCCACCTGGAGAGGAGGCACCATTGCGGGTACTGGTTGAGAGGGGGGCAACGGGTGGGACGTGGGGGCGCCTTGAAAAGCGTCCCCGCTTCCATGTCCCCGGTCACCATCATCCCTCTCGTGGCCTCGGCCCACATCACCCCTTCCACCCTGCTGGACGGCAGTTTGGATGGCATGTGTGAGGCCTTGCAAGGCCACCCCTAGTGTATCCGTCAGCCTGTTTATGGCGGCGGAATGTTGCTCACCCTGAATCCGTACAGCCGTTGTCAGGGCCTGCACGGACTCGATGTGGAGCTGTGCGTGACGCTCGAGGGAGGCCAGCCTGTCCTCCACCGCAGACGCTCCCGCACCTACCCGCGACACTGTGTCGCCGGTACCCTCCTGTGCCTGCGCCACCAATGCCCGCATGCTGGAGTTGGACTCCTCCATCGCCTGCGCAATTGTGGACAATGCGCGCGGCACCTCTCCCAGTACCTCAGCAATTAGCTGGTGCCCCTCGACGACTCTCCTTTTCACTGGTGGCCCCCTGGGTTCAGCATCTGGGTCCGGCTGAGCAGAGCCTGGAGATGAGTGCTCCCACCGACGCGGACCCTCCGCGGCTGCCCCTGCCACCAGGGTCTGCTCATGCTCACTCGTGCGCGGTGAATCACCAAGTGCTACCCCAACTAGTTGGCGAGGGGGACCCACCGAGGTGCGTGTATCTGCGCTGGTGGATGGTTGGCTCAGATGTGACGATGCACCCTCAGAGACCGCCATGTCCTCTGAGGAATCGTCCTCCTCAATCGCAGCGCTCGCAGACGGCCCTGCAAGAGAACAGAGGGCACTATGAGGCATGTGCACCAACGTTACGGTGCGCCTGATGGCAGGTGATGATACAGTCACTCGCGATCATGGGTGTTGAGTGTCAGCTTTCCCTTACCGGCCATTTCTGCAGCGACAGACTCGCCATCTGCGACCGACAGGCAATGTGGCGTGCGGGCGAGGTCGAGCGCCTCCACCTCTGCGTCGGTGAGGTCTACCAGGTGCGGCGGGCCACCTCCGGTGCGTGCCCTTTCCCTGTTGTTCTTGCTTCTCTTCTCCTGTCAAGGCAAAACACAGATGCGTGAGTGGGTGCGTATTGCATAGTGACACGCATCGAGCATCGGTGTGGGTGGGTTGAGCGTGGAGCAGAAGGATGGGAGGATGCGTGTGCCACATGCCCATCCCATTGCATGGGGATTGGGGTGTGTGGTAGTGTTCAGGTGGGGACAGGGACGGTGGGTACTTGCGGGCATGGCGAGGATGGTGAGTGAGTGGCTGTGAGGATTGCTGCGGGAGCGCTGTGGTGGCTCTGCAGGAGGGGTTGTGATCTGTTTGGCGTGATGGTGGGGACGGGTTATGGGAGGGTGCGTTGGTGTACTCACCTTGCCGGACCTAGTGAGGTCATTGAACCGCTTGCGGCACTGCTCCCATGTCCTGGGGGTGTTGGCCCTGCTGCTGACCTCCGCCGCCACCTCTGCCCATGCCTTCCTGGTGACGGCGGCAGGGCACTTGCGTCCATCCGCAGGGAAGAGCGTGTCCCTCCTCCTCCTCACGCCCTCCAGCATCAGCTGCAGCGCAAGGTCCGAAAAACGTGGCGCAGCCTTTCCCCTCAGGTGAGCCATCGTCAGAAACCTACTGATTGCAGCAGGAGGGGCTTTGGGAGACTGCCCCTTTAAGTGGAGCTCCTACATCACGTTGACGGTACTGCGCATACGCAGCCCGCCGGCACGCAGCTGGGGAGCGGAGAACCCGGAAGCAGGGCTTAAGCAGTTCAATTATCCCGCGATCGCGCGGGGGACGTACGCAATTAGCCGTCCGCGTTTTCCACGCTCCCGGAGGACCACCCGCTGGGAACCCGCAGGCCTGGTAAAATCAAGCCCAATATCTGGTAGTTCTAACAGCTTCCAACCAATCTGATTGATTTATATAAGCCCCAACTGATCTGATTTGATTCACGTTGACAACTTCCCCTCCTAGTGGAAAAAATGGACTTTTCCTGTGAAACATTGACACATGGATTGAAATCGGCCATCAGTTTTAAAGCTGACGATAATATGTGTGCTAAAATTTAAGCACTACGTTGAAACAAGCTTGTAAAAAGAAATCCCAGGTCTGCACCATCAGCTGGTCTCAGCTGGAGCTTCTCAATTGTTAGTTTTAAATCTGAGATTGATAGATTTTTGTTCACCAAAGGTATTAAAAGATATGGAGCTAAGGCGGGTATAGGCATTAGGTCATAAATCAGCCATGATCTCATTGAATGGCCAAACAGGCTTGAGGGGCTAAATGGCCGACTCCTGTTCCTATCTTCCTATGTTCTCAAAACCATTGTTGTTGCACAGTCTTAATGTAACTGAAAAACAAAACACCTTCAAGAAAACATTGATTGAGAAATTCAGTTATCGCCAGAAACTGGTGTGAAATTGTCATTGCTTTAAAAAACGCATCTGATGATACGTGAAATGGAACCATGTGCCTCATTTTAATATGTATGGTTCAACGCTAGTGCTCCTCGCACTGTTGATTGGCAGCTTGCCAATTGGGGGTGGTGGGAAATTGGGTTTCAGTGACACCATTTAAAGGCAGCCTGCACCTCTTAAAAGGGGAGGTACAATTTGGATGTTGTGAGCTGATTTCCCGTTGCACAGTCAAAAAGGGCAAGCAGAGGTGCAGCAACAAGGGACTCTCAATTCTCTAACTCTGTATTGGAGGTGTTGATGCAGGAAGAGGGCGCTATTATTTCCTTCTAATGGCAGAAGGATGCTTAGGCAAATAAGACAGCAACAATGGTCAGAGGTGGCAGAGCAGGTGAATGCCATGAGCATTATACCCAGAACCTGGCTGCAATGCTGAAAGAAATTTATTGAGCTCACTAGAGCTGCAAAGGTAAGAGTCCTGCTCAAGTTCAGCGGCCTTCTACTTCCCATGCTGTTGCCAGTGGGGAAGCACCTCACAGGAGCACCAGAATAGTCAAATGAGCATAGAAGAGAGGCGCTAGGGTTATGCAGGAGGGTGATTTTTAGTTCTCAAGCGTCACTGTAAATAAACTTGAAATAAACCGTGACAAACCAGTTTGCTGCTGTGCTTCATTTTCTTTGCATTGATGTTCGTGTTCATGTTCAAGATTAGGGCATTAGTCAGCTGAGTATAAGGATTATCATTCATTTCAAATATTGGAGGATCTAACCATTGAGAGATGTGCACACTATTCCATAGGTTTTTCAATTCCTTCTTGATTTAACAACAGTTTCCTACAAGAAACAGTTATGGCCTTTATTGTCTTTTATTAATTCCAAGAAGCTTACTCGTACAGCTCCTGACAAGTCCCCCATTGTACTAAGTAGAGCTTAATGTTGTTAATGCAAACCAGTGATATGAAAATCACTTTGCAGGTTTGTATCAACAATGTTTGACTCCACTTATTAACCATGGCCAAAGAATATTCTCCCTAATAACATGTGCAGCTGCATGATACAGAGAATTTAACCAGAGGCTAATTAGTTATGCTTTCAAACCCAAAAATTAGAAGTATTTTAAGATCATTGTGATCGTTTAATAATAGCCACATACCAGGGGTGTGTGGGCATTTACATGTATCCTTTTTAAATTAAATAGGCATCAGTTAACTTGTGTGGCCATTTCTCACTACGTGCTAGAGAACAACAACTTGCATTTATAGAGCGCCTTTAATGTAGGAAAACATCCCAAGGCACTTCACAGGAGCGTTACCAAACAAAATTTGACACTGTACCATATAAGGAGATATTAGGCAGGCTTGGTCAAAGGGGAAAGGTTTTAAGGAACATCTTGAAGGAGGAAAAAGAGGTAGAGAGGCGGAAAGGTTCAGGGAGGGAATTCCAGAGCTTTGACTCTGTGTGTGACTTCTGCTGACACTGAAGCTAAAGTTTATTTTTCCACACTTCCATCCAACATTATTCAGTCAACTCATTCATGGGATCTAATTTTGAGAAAATGTATTTTTAGCTGCTACAAATCTGCATAATAGATTCTTATTTATATATAAAATGGCTGCTTTTGCGTCTGAAATGATTTGGACTAGATGCAGTGGGTTATTATTGAAATAAATTGTTTACCTGTATAGACGCTGCCTTGAAAAAATTGCTATTTTAGTTGATAATAGTGTCATTTATGTCACAGTTCTGCTGCCACTGTGAAATGGGTGGTGATTACATAAAGCTTTTGATGAGATCAGTTGGGGAGTAGAGCCTCACAATAGTTGCATGTAGATACATTTATATTGCTAATACAGTGGAATTGCTTCAAACTACTGTGAGTACTTTTCATTCCAACTCCAAAATATAAATCATGAAAATTCTTTGCTGCATATTATGAACAATAGAAATTGATACTGAAATTACATATTACCTTGTAAAAAGAAATGGAATCTGTTTGTTATTTAAAGAGACAGAAGGAAACCTGTTTACTGTATTCTGCAGTAGGTGTTTCTAATCATTAATTATACCTAAGGAACTGAGAAAAAAACAATTCAGTCTAATTTTACCTGTTCAAGAGCATGATAACATATTTAAACTAATGCAAAATAATTCCACATTTTTATCAGTTAATTCATATTAGCTTTGATGTTTAGCAGGTGTACAGATTATCAAAATGAATAATACAGGTTTAAACTTGCACAATATTCGTTTAAGAAGAAAAACTTTGCTTACTTTTAAAATCAGGTTACCATTAGCCTGGAAGCAGGATTACCGGAAAGGAGAATTGTAGATACTACAGAGATAAGTATCAAGCAACATTTCATTACTGCAGGCTATGTAGCTGCTTCTGTCTTTGGGAGCTAATTAAAACATATCTGGAAGTTCTGAAATTCAATTGTCAGCCGTGGCTCAGTGTTGGCACTTTCACCTCTGAATTAGAAAGTCATGGGTTCAGTCCCACTCCAGAGATTTAAGCACATAATCTAGGCTGACACTCCAGTCCAGTTGGAGGCCAATCATCTCAGCCCCAGGACATTGCTGCAGGAGTTCCTCAGAGCAGTGTCCTAGGCTCAACCATCTTCAGCTGCTTCATCAATGACCTTCCCTCCATCCTAAGGTCAGAAATGGGGATGTTCGCTGATGATTGCACAGTGTTCAGTTCCATTAACAACCTCTCAGATAATGAAGCAGTCCGTGCCCGCATGCAACAAGATCTAGACAACATCCAAGTAACATTCATGCCAGATAAGTGCCATACAATGACCATCTCCAACAAGAGAGAATCTAACCACCTCCCCTTGACATTCAACGGCATTACCATCATCAAATCCCCCACCATCAACGTCCTGGGGGTCACCATTGACCAGAAACTTAATTGGACCAGCCACATAAATACTGTGGCTACAAGAGCAGGTCAGAGGCTGGGTATTCTGCGGCGAGTGACTTACCTTCTGACTCCCCCAAGCCTTTCCACCATCTACAAGGCACAAATCAAGAGTGTGATGGAATACTCTCTACTTGCCTGGATGAGTGCAGCTGCAACAACACTCAAGAAGCTCGACACCATCCAGGACAAGGCAGCCCTCTTGATTGGCATCCCATCCACCACCATAAACATTCACTCCCTCCACCACTGGTACACTGTGGCTGCAGTGTGTACCATCCACGGGATGCACTGCAGCAACTCGCCAAGGTTTCTTCGACAGCACCTCCCAAACCCGCGACCTCTACCACCTAGAAGGACAAGAGCAGCAGGCACATGGGAACAATACCACCTGCACATTCCCCTCCAAGTCACACACCATCCCGCCTTGGAAATATATCGCCATCACTTCATCGTCGCTGGGTCAAAATCCTGGAACTCCCTACCTAACAGCTATGTGGGAAAATCTTCACCACACCGACTGCAACGGTTCAAGAAGGCGGCTCACCACCACCTTCTCAAGGGCAATTAAGAATGGGCAATAAATGCTGGCCTTGCCAGCGACGCCCACATCCCATGAACGAATAAAATAAAGTACTGAAGGAGTGCTGCACTGCCGGCGGTGCCATCTTTCAGATCGGGCATTAAACCAGGGCCCTTTCTGCCCTCTCAGGTGGACATGAAATATCCCATGGCACTATTCAAAGAAGAGCAGGGGAGTTCTCCTGGTGTCCTAGCCAATAATTATCCCTCAACTAACATCTAAAAAACAGATGATGTGCTCATTTATCTGATTACTGTTTATGGGACATTGCGATGTTCAAATTGGCTGCTACATTTCCTACATTACAACAGTGACAACACTATAAAAGTATTGGTTGTAAAGTGCTTTGCAATATCCTGAGGTCATGATCGGCCCTATATAAATGCAAGTTCTTACTTCTTTTTTTCTTTCAGAGAGAAGGCTTCTTTTTTTATTACTGTGTGAGCTCTGTGCAATGCATCTTTTCAACCGTCATATCCTTGTGCTCCAGTGAGAACATACTGTATTTAGATGTTCTTTTATATCCAACAAGAGAACAGTGGACTTGTAAAACTGATATATTGAGTTTACACATGAAATATGCAACTGTAAATCCAGGCCTTCTCCGTCAGTTTCTATAGCACCTAGTTTGGGATGGAACCTCTGTTCACCCCCAAACAAGGTCAGTGCATCAAGTGGGCATGGCCCGGAGAAGGGGACTCCCAGGCCCAAAGCTTTCTTGGCCCCCAGCCTGAGAATTCGTGGGAAGAGGCGTACCATCCTGCCAGCTGGCAGAAATAATGCCCACGTGAGGACCTGGGACTCGTTCTGGACACCTGGAGATTTTTGAAATTTTATACTTAAGTGCTTTTTAAAAGTTTTATTCTTCCAGAGGCAGCCTCCCTTATATTTTGCCACCTCCACCACTGGTGGCTGCCCAAAATATGCCCATAGTGGTGCGGGTGCTCACCAGATTATTAAGAATAGGGAACCTCCCTCAAACCTGGGAAGTCTTCCAGAGTCAGCAGTGGAGATTCCTAGCGGACATATATTGGCACTTATACTGGTATGTTGCCCCTGAAGATTTTAAAGTCCTCATGACGTCTCAGTGGGTTTCATCCAATGAGTAGTTGAGAAGTACAAATCATTAAAGACCAAGCTTCAATTTGCCTCAGTACTTTGGTTTAAGGATGGGACAACTGGCCATGATTACCATAGATGATCACTGGTGAGGTTCATGCTTATCTGGGTTGCTGCCCTCTTCCTGATCAAATATCTTTCCTACATTCACTGTTGAGACTCATAGGTGAATAATGGCCATTTGGACCATACACTGGAGGGAGCCTGGCACTATGGAACAGTATCAACTTGCTTGATTTCCAAGTTAGTTAACTCATTAACATTCGATGTTATAGCAACAACAACTACTTGCACTTATATAGAGCCTTTAACGTAATAAAAGGTTCCAAGCCACTTCACAGGAGCGATTATCGAACAAAATTTGACAATTTATTAAGGTCTGCTCATGCAAGTATAATCTAGAGTTTGTGTAATTATAATTTTAGCAAATATAATTGAACTACTACCTTCTACTATTCTATCAAGGTGGAACTAAAAAGGAATTTACAGAAGAAGTCAACACCCTCAAATAACTGCATGAAATGCTGAAGTTTAGATATCAGACTGTGTTTGTAGGTAGGTCCCATGATATTCAATCCCAGGAGCTCAGTAGTTTAAGGAGACCCACACAATAGCTTTCTGCTCCTCCACTGCCAACTCCACTTGCTGCTCCTCACCCGTGCTCTGTAATTCACCGTGTTCCACCTCCAACTCATTATCTATATTCCTCATGTTGGGTATACCTGAGCCAAAGTTGGAGTGAATGATGCAGAGTGCTGTAAGGGGCTGGGGCTATGGTGGCCAGTGTCTTCTCTTCTGTTATCTTCGGGGACACCTATAGGACCAGGAAAAGAACATATGTTAGAATACTGGCCGTAAGGTACCCCTTCTAACAGAGTTTACATATCACAGTATTATGCTGCCGTGGATCAGTTTATGCCAGTGTATCAATGAGTGAGTGGAGAATAAAATAAAGCACGAAGGATGGTAACCACACTGAGAGTGGCCAATAAACTTATTCCCATTCCCATTATGACTTTTGGCCCCAAGCTTTGGAGGGCTGACTCCTTTTAATGAGTTAGCAGATGGTAGTTGGAAGGAACTCCCCTTCAAGTCTGCATTTGTTCCCATCTGTTATGTGTAACATTCTCCTGTAAGCTGATACAAAGAATACATATATTGAAATTTGGTAAAGTATAGATGATGTCCCCCTTAGGCCCAGTCTACGTGCTATCTTGTGTTAGTCCATGAACATGCAGCATAAAAGTAGCTTCTGTTGGCAGCATACTTGATCACAACAGTGACATTAGATGTATCAGTAACAAAGTATCACCTGAGCCTACTATCATATAACCTCTCCTCTCAAGTGATAGGCTGCTGAGGCAGCCAGCACTTATGCTATCCAGTGGGATACTGTGATTTCACTTCTAAGGATGCTTGATATAAGTTGTCATCATCTTCCTGCTCAGTCTTAGTGTCTCAGTGTCATCCTCTGCTAGGGTTGTAGCTTCCAATATAATTCCTCTATATATGGAGAAGCTGTTCAAAATGCAAAGATCGGTAAAACCTTTGTCAGGCTATACAGCAACACCCTACTGATCTGGCCAAGTACCTAAATTTTTGATTCAACATTCTAATGGTATATTCCACCAAATTCCTATTCGCTACATTGACTGTTTGTGCCCATTTTAAGAGGCTTATGAGCCAGGGCTGAAGCCATCCCCTACATTTTTACTTACTTTTCCACTGGGGACCTCCAGCTGGTTAGGCTGCTGTAGATCCAGAAAAATGCTCTACCCTGTTTAGGCCAAATTTGGAGCGGGTTCCTAAAACAGATGTTAGGCCCCTAATTAGCATATTGAAGATACCTGTTTCAGGCTGGCACCCCTGGACACTTGGAAGTCATCGACTGCCAGATTGGCAGTTGGCGCACTTCCAGGGGAGATCGGACGTGAGAGATCAAGCCCAGAATTTGGTCCCTCCAACTCTTATTTTCCGCCCAAAGAACATGCATGACGAGGACCAATATCCACCCACCCCCCTCCCCACCCCCCGCCCAATGGCTTCAGTGCATTCCTGGGTTAAATACGGGAAATGGCGCCAACATGTAATTTAAATTATTTCTGAAGGCTGTATTACTATATTGTACAAAGGATGTGATAGCCCTCTGTACAAAAATAACGCGTGGGTGCAAAATGAGACTCCCCTGCACACTGTGCAAGAAATACACCCGCTTGCCCATCTCCTTCTGCTATTTGTCTGACTAGTGCTGTCATTACTACTGCACCCGATCAAAGAATCGACCCTTTTAAAGAGTAGAACAATGGACGGGCACTTTGTAATTAATCTGCTTTGGATTTTGGTTTATGTCTCAAAACTTAAAAACACTTAGAACAGAAATTGTGTAGGACAAAACAGCTTTGCCAATTTTAAATGAGAAGGCTGATGTGTGACTCGACCACATTTTGATGGTCAGGCCTCATTATCCTATGAAAGGTGATCAGCCCAGGAGTTTTCCGGCGTCAATGGGCAGCTCACCAATAAAGGGGGGTGGTGGGACAGGATTTCAAGCAGGTCCAGCATCAATACAAAGAGAGGCTGCGTCTTTTGGAGCAAGATGCACCTTCCTAAAGCGAGGATGTCGTTATTTGTTCTGCACATTGGGCGGTGAATCTGAAGGACAGGTCTGGGCACTTAGATTTTTAGATGCTGCCATTGAAATCTTGCCGCTTGAAGTGAGGGCACGCAGAGACCTCTTCTTCCCCTCCACTAGGACTAGAGTGCCGAGGAAGACAAGACTGCCCTTCCCGCCCACACACCAACCTAAGCCCTCCCCTCTCCTTCTTCACCTGATTATACTCTAAATAGCAATGGTAACTAAGCCTACCCGCCTTCTGGTTTTGGCTGCACTATCAGCAGCTGCTGTTGCCCTCACAGCAGGTGCATGTGACATACTGCTGTCACCTGGTTGCACAGGGAAAGCTATGCATTCTTCTTGTATTTCCCAGCAAATGTCACCCTCCTGCTTTCCTGCTCTGAGCTACCTGACCATCCTGCACTCTGCTTGCTGCATGTTACACTTACCATGCATTCATCAGCATGCCTCACACAAATTCACAAACCTTTGATAAAGCTCCCCTTCATGCTGCAGGACAAGTTAACACACATTACCCAGGAGCGGATGCGAACAGGAGGAGCTTCCACCCAGGTCCCAAGTTCCATGGAACAGGAAGCCCTGGAGATTGTGGGCACAGTTCTCCCTCAGAGTATTGGGCATGGAAAATTGGATGGATTGGAAAAGCAGGGTACGATTTCTTTCTCTTTTCTTCCATCTGATGTTTAACTCTTTCAGGGTGCTAGCCACTCCACTCCACATGTCTGAGGCTTCCTGGACAGGACTTGCACCCAGCAGCTGCCCCGCTATTTCCTTTTAAAACCACAGCGGGGGGGGTCCTATCCTCATGATAGGACACTATTTAAATATTTAGATAATGCTGCCGCTTGATACAGGTGGGTGCCTGGATCGTCCGGGTCCTAACCGGAGGCAAAATGACGGTGGAAACCATGCATGTGCAAACAGGGCGGTCAGAACTGCACCGCCATTTTAACCCTCCTGTGTGAGCAGGTTAAAATTGATCCACACAGTGCACAATGAAGCAGGTGTGTACAAAGTATTAAGAAATAGGTGCTGAAACCTTATTAACACTTTATTTGATTTAACATGAATTACACCCTCTGTCACATGAAATATCCCCTATTGACTGCCGTGTTCACCTACAAAAGAGTTTTGAATTAAACCCATTATATGTGAACCAAATAATCAATAACATGGGGTGGAATTTGAGAAACCTGGCTGGGATCAAGAATTTGTTAAATTTGCACATCTTTACTGGTAAAGCTGACAACAACTCAGTGCCTTAAAATGAATAAGTCATCTTTATTTCTTCCATTTTCATGTTCCTTGACAAATTAGGACATGCTGCTTCATAGAAGTTTATGGCAACTGACAAGGTCAGTTTGAACACTGGCAATCTCCGATTAATCTAATCATTCATCAAGTAGATACCTTAGTGAATCCCAATGATTACAGGCCAAAAAATATCATCACCAGATCCACAAGCACATTTAATCTTGTTCTGCATATATTATAGGACAGCCAAAATATAATTATGTTCAAAGATTGCAGATACAAAAATAAATCACATATTCTGATGATAAACCAATGCTCTTATTAGGATAATGTAATATTTTTCCAAATGTATACTCTGGTTTTAATTCTATATTTTGGATAAATTTTGTTTGATATTTAAAGCTAATCCACTTGCTAAATGATACATTAAATTATAGTGAAATAGTCAATGCTTCTTTTGACAGTTGATACTTATTAATCAGTTAGATTTCTGTATTCTCAAGAGTGGGCGAGGATATGTTAGAGTACATGTTCTTTATTGCTGATAGTTTAAAAACTCTGCAGGCAAAGAGCACTGAGCCTTAACTGCACTAATGAAAAGGCAACTAGTGAAGATTAGATACATTCCCAGAAGGATTGGACAAAAACTGAGATGCAGATCACTTCTGATTGCTTTTTTAGTTCTAAAGGGCCAGCTAGCAGCGGTGTACATAAACACTTGGCTTCACATTGAGATATTGTTGGGGAGCAATAGCCATTGGAAGACATTGGCACTGAAAATACACAGAACCGCTCTGCCAACTTAAGTGCCAGGGAGCGCCCAGCAGTGACCTCTGCTCCTAACCCCGCCAAAGTACTCGAGGAAAGGGAAAGGTTGCCTAATGTAAATATCACCAGCAGCCGCTCATGCCACTATGGACACATCTTGGGCACTTGCTAGAAGGGGCCAAACTTAAAGGATGTGTCAGCAAATTTTTGAGGGGTCCAGACCAGGACCCAGGCCTGGGCCCCCACATGGGCCCCACACCTGCTGACCTGGGTATCAATATGGGTATGCCAGTTCTACAGCATAAAGGAAGCTCAGCAGAATGGTGGCCATAGAATTCAACTCCCCCCGCCAGGGCTCCAAGGGTTAAATTATGAGAAGAGATTACATAAACTAGGCTTCTATTCCCTGGAATATAAAAGGTTAAGGTTTTTTTAGGACTTTGAGAGGAATTGATAGGGTAGATAGGGGGAAACGTTTTCTGCTGGTGGGGGAGTCTAGGATAAGGGGACATAACCTTAAAGTCAGAGCCAGGCCATTCAGGAGATAAGTTAGAAAACACTTCTTCACACAAAGGGTGGTAGAAGTGTGGAATTCTCTCCCACAAAAAGCAGTAGATGCTAGCTCAATTAATAATTTTAAATCTGAAATCGATAGATTTTTGCTAGCCAAAGGTATTAAGAGATATGGAGCCAAGGCGGGTAAATGGAGTTACGATAGAGATCAGCCATGATTTCACTGAATGGCATAACAGGCCCGAGGGGCCGAATGGCCCACTCCTGTTCTTATGTCCCTATGACAGAAACTGGTAGTGAAGGCCGGGACCTGTCGTATCCAGAACCAATTTGTATTCACTCTGGTGGATTTAAACCAGGATTGTGCCGCGAGGCCCCGCAGCTTTTCGGGGACATTATATATTATGTAGGATTTTATATTCTAACAAAAACATGCCATTTGGTAAACAAAAGAAATTCTGTCGACCTTCAAAGTGAACGATTTCAAATGTATATCATTAAAAGCATGATCTTTGGGGAAGTATTGATAAATGATAGTTGAAAAACTGAATGCCTAACCAAGCTGAAGTCCCAATTCTTTTCCGTGTGAATTTATTGCTTCCAATTATTACAATTAGCCTTGATACTCTTCTGCATAAACATGTCATAAATGTAAGCACATCATTTGAGTTTTGCCATAATTTATAATTAAGGTCAGTCCGCTCTTACAAAAATCACCCAGTGGATGAATTATCAT
Source organism: Heptranchias perlo (assembly GCF_035084215.1). NCBI lineage: Eukaryota > Metazoa > Chordata > Chondrichthyes > Hexanchiformes > Hexanchidae > Heptranchias > Heptranchias perlo. Next base: position 19,122,932 of record NC_090351.1, read on the forward strand.
ACAAGTCCCACTAGAGATCCTCATTATGTTTTATTTCACAGGCCATCACAGAAATCTCTTGAGAACTTTATAGTTTCCTCTTGATGTTATAAATGTTTGTAGTGCCTCACAGTCAGGCCCATAAGACCCCCATGCTTTCCTCTTCTAAAGCCTTTATTTCATTTGACATCTGGAAGCTACAAAAACACAATTAGCCGATCTAATATATTTATCCCTGAAGTAAATGAAGTCTTCAGAGAGGCATGCGACTTGGATGTTGGCTGTATACAATCTTTTGTTTAAACCTGAACAATTGCTAAACTGTGATGACAGTGATGTTCCAGCACCCGGGAACACTTAGGGCTCGATATTGCCAGGGCTGCGGGTTCGCGGTGGGGGGGCGGTGCTATGCGCCCGGTGAAATCAGTCAGCTCTGCGCACAATTATAGGATAATTGAAGCCACTTACCTTTGGTTCCGGGTTTCCCGCTGCTCAGCTGCGCGCCGGCGGACTGCGCATGCCCAGTAACGTCCGAGAGCTGGTGGAGCTCTATTTAAAGGGGCAGTCCACCAATGCTCCTCCTGCTGCAAACAACGACTGGAACATTATGGAGCACTCCAGGGGGAAGGCCGCCCCAAGATTTTCGGACTCCTCATTCCAGCTGCTGCTGGATGGGGAGAGGAGCAGGAGGGAAACATTGTTCCCATCGGATGGGAGGAAGTGCCCTCCCTCCACCACCAGGAAAGCATGGTCGGAGGTGGCAGAAGAGGTCAGCAGCTGCGGCAACGTCTCACGGGCCTGGATCCAGTGCCGCAAGAGATTTAATGACCTAACTAGGTCAGGCAAAGTGAGTATACTTATGCATTCTCCCACACTCCGTCTTCCACATCACCTCCACCACCGCACAACCCCTTCTGCACTGCCACCACAACGCTCTCACATCACCCCTCACATCCACTCAACTATCATCCTCACCTTGCCTGCACGTACTCACTGCCCCTGTCCCCATTCGAACACTACCACGCACCCCAATCCCCATACAATGTCATGGCCATGTGGCACACGCACCCTCCCATCCATCTCCCTCACTCAACCTACCCACACCAATGCATGCAGCGTCTCACCATGCAACCATCACTCAATCACGCCTCTGTGTTTTGCCTTGACAGGAGAAGAGATGCCAGAACGCCCGGGAGAGGGCACGGACCGGAGGGGGCCCGCCACACGAGGTGGTGCTAACGGACGCGGAGCAGCAGGCGTTAGATCTCAGCCACACGCTGGAGTGCCTGTCCGTGGCGGATGCCGAGGCTGGGGCTGCAGAAACGGCCGGTGACAGAAAGCTAACACTCAGCACTCATGATAGCGAATGATCTTACCATCACTTGGCATCTGCCGCACCTCAACATCTGTCCACATGCCTAATATTGCTTTCTGTTCTCTTGCAGGGCCGTCTGCGAGCGCCATGAGCGTGGAGGGCGATTCCTCAGAGGACCTGCCGTCTCTGAGGGTCCATCGTCACATCCGAGCCATGCATCCACTAGCGCAGATACACACACCTCGGTGGGTCCCCGTCCTCACTTAGTTGGGCTTGCACATGGTGAGTCACCACGCACATGTGAGCACGAGCAGACCCTGGTGGCAGGGGCAGCCGTGGAGAGCCCGCGTTGGTGGAAGCACTCTTCTCCAGGCTCTGCTCAGCCGGACCCAGATGCTGAACCCTGGGGGCCAGCCGTGAAAAGGAGAGTCGTCGAGGGGCAGCAGCACATTGCCGAGGTACTGGAACAGGTGCCACACGCACTCTCCGCAATCGCGCAGGTGATGGAGGAGTCCATCTCCTGCATGAGGGGAATGGTGGCACAGGTACAGGAGGGTATCTGCGAGATAGTGTCGCGGGTAGTTGCGGGAATGTCTGCGATGGAGGAAAGGCTAGCCTCCCTCGAGCGTCAAGCACAGCTCAACAAGGAGTCCATCCAGGCCCTGACAACGGCCATTCGGATTCAGGGTGAGCAACATTCTGCCACCTTAACCAGGCTGACAGATACTTTACAAGTGGCCTTCCAAGGCCTCACACAGGTCCTCCAAACTGTCGTCCAGCAGGGTGGACAGAGTGTTGTGGGCCTGGGCCACGAGAGGGATGATGGTGAAAGGGGACATGGAAGTGGGGACACCACTCAAAGTGCCCCCACGTCTCACCCATTGCCCCCCTCTCAACCAGTACCCGCAATGCTGCCCCCTCTCCAGGTGGCCGAGCCTGCCCCTGCACAGGTGCAGGAGGAGCAGTCTTTGGAGGGGCCCTCACAGGCACCGAAACCCAGAGGGCATAGGCCCAAAGCATCTAATCGGTCAGGGCATGAACAAGAGCAACCTGCCACTACCTCTGCTGAAGCCACAGGGGTATCACCACGTAGGGGTTCCCGGAAACGCAAGGCGAAGGTGTTGTGAGCACAAAGGGAATGCACGAGGGTGTATGACGATCTGTCATGTTTTTATTTATATTTGTTTAGTGCACATCCACAATAAACCCCATTGTTATCACCACTACTGCCACGTCTTGCCCATTCTTGACTGACTTGTGCAATAGGTCCCTTTCGTGAGGCTCACCATGAAGACAAACACCTGGTCCCACCCATTGGGTCATACTACAGTGGGTGCAGGGGAGGGGGCTGGTATGGCCGCTCCTCTGTCCAGGTGATGAGGTCTGGACTCTTCAGACAGTCTGATGTTAGGAGAACCGTTGACATATCAGTGCCTCCCTGGCCTGACGAGCAGCCAGGTGAGCCGCTGTTCTGCCCATGGTTCGCTCCTCCTCGGCCTCCTCCTCCTCCTCGGCCTCCTCCTCGGCCTCCTCCTCCTCCTCGTCCTCCTCCTCGGCCTCCTCCTCCTCCTCGTCCTCCTCATCGTCGTCAATATGGGTGGCAGATGTGGATGGGGCCTCCTCCAGTGGCACCCCTCTCTGTTGTGCCATGTTGTGCAGGGCACAACAGACGACTATGATGTGTCCCACTCTGCGTGGCGCGTATTGAAGTGCTCCCCCAGAACGATCAAGGCACCTGAAGCGCATCTTGAGCAACCCTATAGCCTGCTCAATTGTGGACCTGGTAGCGACGTGGCTGTCATTATATCGACGCTGTGGCTCGATGGTGGGGTTCGTCAGAGGTGTCATAAGCCACGTGTGCAGGGGGTACCCCTTGTCCCCGAGGAGCCAGCCGTTGTGGGTGTTGGGTGCGTGGAAGAGGGGCGGGACGGTGGACTCCCTGAGGATGAAGGAATCGTGGCAGCTGCCAGGGTATCTGGCGCACACGTGAAGGAATCTCTAGCGGTGGTCACAGGTGAGCTGAGTGTTCATGGAGTGATAGCCCTTCCTGTTGATGAACAGTCCTGGCTCGTGTGGAGGTGCTCGTATTGCTATGTGGGTGCAATCGATTACACCCTGCACCCGTGGGAAGCCAGCCACAGCATGGAATCCCACTGCCCTCTCCATCTGGCTGCGGTCATCCATGGCGAAGTTGATGTAGTGCGAGGCCCTGTGGAACAACCCATCGGTGACCTGCCTTATGCACTTGTGTGCAGACGACTGAGAGACCCCGGTGATGTCCCTGGTGGCACCCTGGAAGGATCCGGAGGCGAAGAAGTTGAGGGCAGTGGTGACTTTGACAGCGACAGGTAAGAAGATGCTGCTTGGTCCATCCGGGAGCAGCTCGTCATTAAGGAGGCTGCAGATGTCCGCGACTACCTGGCGACTGACTCTGAGCCTCCGTATGCACTGCTCCTCAGAGAAGTCCAGGAGGATGAGCCTCGGTCTGTAGACCCTGTGGCGAGGGTAGTGCCTCATGCGACGCATCTCTCTCTGCGGTTGCCCTCCCTCCTGCTGTGCAGGTGGATGTGTCACTGCACTATGTTGTGGAGCTCCACGTGTCAGGGGCGGACGGCGTGGCCTGCGAGGCTGGTGATGCTGTTCGACCTCCGAGGAGGTCATGACTGCAACTACGGCGGCCCCCATCCGGAAGGTGTACGTCTGAGGGGGTCCGCAAGGTACGTAAGTGTGTCCGCACACCGGGGCTGCGGTTCCAGGTCGGTGAATTTTCTTGTTAGGAGGAGGGTGGTGGAGGCCAATCTTTGTCCAATGTGATGGAGTGGCCACCTGCGATGGTGAAGGGTCTCCCCCCTACACCTGTCGAATGGACCTTTGCAGCTGCCACAGGCTGCTGGCTGCAACACCTCCGTTTGAACTGGGAGTGTTTCCCCCAGTACAGGAAACAGTCTCAGTTCATTGCAAAATCCCATCCCTCCTAATATAACAGCTCAATCAGGTCTGTAAACGACCTGAAATAGCAACATAAATACTCTTAAATGGCACCCCGCCGGCTTTAATTGCCTGCGGGAGTCCCACCTGCGGGGGCTGCGCGCGCACGCCGGCGCGTCTGTGGGGAACCCGGAAGTGGGCCGGTTGGAGCCAGGCTCCCGACCCGCTCCGGGATTCCCCAATTTTCGGAGCCCCCCCCGCCAGGAATGCACCCGATAACGGGTGCTAAAATAGAGCCCTTAGAAACACATTTTTTCTTTGAGGGCAATTCTGTCTTTGGGGCCCAGAAATTGCTTAAAAATCTGTCTCGTTTATTTAATTACGATTATTTCTTACCCTCTCTTTTTTTGCTGTCTGTGACTGTTTTTACAAATGATTTTAGTGTTGTACCTTTCACTTCCTGGATTTTACGTTGCAGCCTGCAGAAACTCTTCGTAGCGTGTCAAAAAACGTTGCAATCTGATTGGTTGAGGGGAGAGAGTGATCCTCTTGCTTCTCCCATGGGTCCCTGCTTCGCTGGAACTAAGGCTGGCCTCTTCTCCGCTTTCTATTAGAGGAAGTGCACACAGTAAAGATCACAGTAAGTTAATGGATTAGTATAAATCTATGGAGCAGTGAACTGTTGGTTTGCAGCTCCGAGCAATTTCTGGGCCTTTATATCAGAATGATTGAGAAGCGTCAATAGATTAATGACATTTTTTGGCATCACAAGGACTACTGTCTTGAAAAGTTGCAAAACCACAGGAAATTCAGTACGTAAAATCCTGTACATTGGATTATTAACTTGTTTCTTAAGCATATCATTTGAAAAATATTCAATGGTTCAGTGGGTAAATGTGTCACATGGTGTGGCGCCAAGTTGCAGCAATCAGGAAGATCTCCCGTTTGATCCTGATATGTGCTGTATAGGTTGCTTTCAGCCAGGTTAATCAAGGGGAAACTGTAATCAACCTCAGTGTGCCAGGAGCAGGGAAGGGAAAGATGGGCCAATGTTCTTGCTCTTACTTGCAATTCGATGCCCTCTGCAGCGCCCACGTTCCGAGATCAGGTGAAGGCAGGATGAAACTTAACCAAAGGGAGAGAAAGACTGAGCTAATTTCAAAGTACATTTCTCAGGAGGATTCAAAAGTTCGAGCAGTGATACTTTCACAGACGAGCGGTTGAATGATGGTGACTGGGTTACAACATTCAGATGCGTAGACTTTGAAAAATGTACCTTTGAGATGCAACTTAATAACCGTGGACCAACAAAATAAAAAAACATTTTTACCGTCCACCTGCACATTGACAGACCACTGCAACACAATATGTGTTCCACCTGTGTATGAAGCTGACCAATCTGACTCAAACACTTTGAATTAACAGTAACATTTTCTGACAACAGATTCAATCTATCATAGAGGAAATGCTTGAAAAACCAGCTATATCAAGAAAGCAAAGGGTTTAGAAATGTAGGATATGGGAGGGCTTTTTTAGAACAGATTTGTGGATCTTCACTGCCGGAAGCCTGAAATTTTGTATATGATTCCTGATCGTATTTCCACTAGGGTAAAAATGAGATAACTAATTATCACCCTTTTCAGATTGTAAATAGCTTTGTAACAATTTTCATTCCATCGTTAAATTTTGCAAGAGGTGAAATTTCCACCAAGCTTCTCGCTAGTTTAAATGTCTGAGTAAAATATTGTTTTTAGAAATTATGTTTTTAAATGTTAAAATGGATCCAAAGTTTTTTCTGTGAAAATACCATTCTGCTCGGGAGGTTCCGAGCTTCTCCATGTTGTCTAATTGTTTGGGGTCTGCAGTCTTTCCCAAAGTACTATTTTTGTTGCTTAACCTTTTCATAAAATTCTATAAAAGCCTCATGGGAGAGCCACATGGATCTTCTGCAATGGGTATTTTGCAGATTTAAAAATGCACAGTCATTGTAATGACAAGGTAAATGGTTCAATTGAATTTATAATGTATTATGCAGTTATTAATTTAGAATTACATAAGATTATATGAACTTATTGCTTGTCACGGTACAGCTTTACTTTTTGGAAGAAACAATGACCTTGAAATTATATTGTGGGGTAATAGTATATGAAGACTTAAAAGGGGGGGAAAAAAAATTGGATGGGGCCATTTTTGGGCACGGGTAGCGTGATGCACTATTACCCCGTGCCCAATGATCCCTGCGCAGGCAGGACACATGTTTTGGTCGGCCGAAGTACTAACCTGCAATCCATGTTCCATTCCTGGTCTTACACGTGCAAACAATGCAATTTGCACTTTCCACCACCGGAGGGAGCTCAATCTCTTAAAGGGAGGATGTTTCTTAGAAATCTCTAAAAGGTAGCTGGTACCTGGTATTTGCCAAAAATAACAGTCTACTGTCTGCATGGGGTCTGAACAGAGATCGGACATTGCACATGCAAAACACAGATGCAGGTCCCATCCCTATGTTTACAAACTGATGAGTTATGTTAAAACATTGAATAAAGGTTGCGCACTACTAACTTCCACATTCTCCAATGTGCACACCAGACCTCACCAATCTGCCGATCTGAGTTGGTACCAGGCCTGCAAGAGTGCATGCACCAAGATTCTCTGCTGATGCACTAGAGACCTTTGGGGTAAGAGGTGGAAAGAAGGAGGGACATCTTACATCCACAGAGGTTGGGGGGGGGTTGGTGGAGGAGAGGCCCTCCAGACATATATCCAAACGGCAGGGGGAGGCAGTGGAGGACGAAGTCAATGCCAGGCGCACAGTATCATCAACATGGATGCAGGGCAGGAAGAAGTTCAATGCTTTGACATGAGTGGTCAAGATAAGTGAGGTCAACTGTCAAGTGGCATCTCCTACCAACTGCACCACGCACTACACCCCCCCATCGCCCACTTACCATCAAACTTTTTCCAGAATACTCAACTCTTCCAACCAGATGCTTCCTCTCACCCTTACACATTACCACCGTTTCAAGCCACCCACCCACAACTCACAGGCTACACACACTGGCAGCTATTCAACCATGACAGGCACATCAACCAGACACATGTCCCGCTTTCTTGCAGGAGAAGGTGGCGCATATCAGGAGGCAGCAAGTGGCAGTGGCATTTAGCCCCTTGAGCCTGTTCCACCATACAATGAGATCATGGTCGACCTGTGATTTAACTCTGTATACCTGCCTTAGCCCCATATCCCTTAATACACTTGGTTCATAGAAATCTATCAGTCTCGGATTTAACATTCACATTAACATCTGTCGTCTGCAGAAGAGTGTTCCAAACATCTCCCACCCTTTGCGTGTAGAAGCATTTCCTAACTTCACTCCTGCATGTCCTGGTTCTAAATGATAGGCTATGCCCCCCCGCATCCTAGTATTCAAGTCTAGGAGACCTCCAAAAACAGTTACAAACGTCTTGGCAGCCAAAAGCAATAATCCAGCCACTAACCCCTGTAAATCCTGCATGGTATCTTTAAATAACGCTGTTGGGGAGTCCTCCAGACACTCTAAGATACATTCAGATGGTCGGGGTTAAGACTGTGCGTTGAGTTGAGCGTTAAGTCCCAAAATGGTGTCTATCACTTTAAATCAGCATTGCACACTGATTGAAGCCATTTTCTCCCTACTTTAAATGATTCCAGCGTTCGTTATCTGCGCCTGCGCTAACTCCTATACCAAGATGACGTCCGACAGATGTCACGTTGGAAACATGTGTGCGCATCCAAGACGCCATCTTGGATTTCAGGGAGGCCACGTAGCGCCAAAACAACGGGCGCTACACGGCCCAATTTAGAGCCCAAAATGTGTTTGCCTGAAATTCCTCTCTTTATGATTTGAGGAGCATTAGCTCATTTATTTTAAACAAGTAAATGCCTCCTCTAAAATGGTAGTCAAAGACATTTCAGATCTATAATCTCACAGTGGAATTCTAAGTTTTGCTCTGCCTCATTTCTGTGGTATAATGTTCAAGAATCTAGATCAAAAATGGTCAATGTGTACTTTTCTATAATGCTTAAACCAGGACAAGAATTAATTTTGAATGTTGAGTAAATGTAAATTGCATTTCATGGACTATAATTAATGTAGTAGCTGAATTATTTTATGCAACTTTTTCTAACCAAGATAAAATTGAAATACCTATGTAGTGTAGTGATAGCACGTGGCTTTGCCACACAATATAGAGTGCTGGGATGCAGGTTTCACTCCATACTTTGGTGAGTTTCTGAAATCAGCTGCATCAAGTGCCAAGTGGAAGCTAGGCATTTCCCCACGGGAGAAGAAAGGACTTTGTGCCTTTGACTGCTCTTATACATTTTACAGTGGTCATGTTGGAGCAGCTGAGATGAATGCCTGGGAACAGGTCACCCACTGTTGTCATGGCTCTAGCAGAGACATAAAGGGGAGATCATTTCAGAAGTAGACTCAAAGGTATACAATTTCTGCGATGAATGTAAAATCATCAAAAAGGAAATAGATTTTAGTGATAACATGTTCTTTAAATTGTTAAATTGAAATCCTGAGATATACTGAGGTGTAGCACCCATGATGAGAGAGCAGTTTCCTGTTCAGATCTGACAAATGCTCACTAGAAACACTTATGTGCTGCAATCACACTGTGTATTATTAATATAGGGCCACATTAACACCTTTGCATGAAATCTTTTAGCAGCTATTTTAATGAAATCATTAAACTATTTCTTTTAAAAGAGTAACACTTGGGTTAAAATAGCAGATGAAGGAATTTTGTATAATAAGAACATAAGAACATAAGAAATAGGAGCAGGAGTAGGCCAAATGGCCCCTCGAGCCTGCTCCGCCATTCAATAAGATCATGGCTGATCTGATCCTAACCTCAAATCTAAATTCATGTCCAATTTCCTGCCCGCTCCCCGTAACCCCTAATTCCCTTTACTTCTTGGAAACTGTCTATTTCTGTTTTAAATTTATTTAATGATGTAGCTTCCACAGCTTCCTGGGGCAGCAAATTCCACAGACCTACCACCCTCTGAGTGAAGAAGTTTCTCCTCATCTCAGTTTTGAAAGAGCAGCCCCTTATTCTAAGATTATGCCCCCTAGTTCTAGTTTCACCCATCCTTGGGAACATCCTTACCGCATCCACCCGATCAAGCCCCTTCACAATCTTATATGTTTCAATAAGATCGCCTCTCATTCTTCTGAACTCCAATGAGTAGAGTCCCAATCTACTCAACCTCTCCTCATATGTCCACCCCCTCATCCCCGGGATTAACCGAGTGAACCTTCTTTGTACTGCCTCGAGAGCAAGTATGTCTTTTCTTAAGTATGGAGACCAAAACTGTATGCAGTATTCCAGGTGCGGTCTCACCAATACCTTATATAACTGCAGCAATACCTCCCTGTTTTTATATTCTATCCCCCTAGCAATAAAAGCCAACATTCCGTTGGCCTTCTTGATCACCTGCTGTACCTGCAAACTAACTTTTTGATTTTCTTGCACTAGGACCCCCAGATCCCTTTGTACTGCAGTACTTTCCAGTTGCTCGCCATTAAGATAATAACTTGCTCTCCGATTTTTCCTGCCATAGTGCATAACCTCACATTTTCCAATGGTGTGGTGTATTAATATCGCACAGTGTGGACTCACCTGAGGAGCAACAAATGTGATGGAATCTGTGTAACACCAGCTCCAAAGAAGCAATTACATTATTGCAGTGTTCTACATTCATTAGCTTATGTACTACAAGAAGGGAAATGGAAAGTAATGGAAATATTAAAGGGATAATTTCATCTGTTAAACTATCTTGCAACATATTTGACATGAGAACCCTTCCACATGTACAGAATCCCTATTGGTACAGAAAATCTGGTTCCCAGTGACAGGAAATAGTAAATCCTTTCAGTCTACAAGATTTGGCACCAGGTGATTTTCGTGCACTTCGCATCAGCAGATTTTCAAATAGACACCAAGATTCTGTCATTCTCTAAGAAAATGTGATCTGATTAAATATTGCCATTGATGAACTCTTAAACACCTCGCTTCATGTAGGGAAGTACCTGCCTTTAATTCCTTTCATGATTACCTTAAATTAGCCCTCTCTTGTTACCATCTTGTCAACCAGTGAGAACAATCTATCACTATTTAACTTATCATAACTCTTCAAAATATTGAAAACCTCAATCAGCTCACCCCTTAACTTGTTCAGCTCCAGTGAGAAAATTAACTCACCTAATAGCCAATATGGCTGACTTCCATTGAAATCCTTGAAGTGGCCTACTCCTGGCTAATCTTGGTACTGAGCCTGACCGTAAAAGTCCTCCTTACAGTGAAATCGGTAGCAAAATGGCGGCACTTTTGATGATAGCCATGATGTACATATGGGTGGAAAGATATAGCAGTATAAATTTAGCTTGAACAGTAGCTCAAAATGGACAGTAGCGAATTGGCAGCTTGTTTTACACTCTGGCCGATTTACTTTTCCAATGAAGTCCCACCTGCTCCATGTAATTGTTGGCCGGGAAAGGGGGGTGGGCTGGGGTCTGGGTTTTTGGCCAAATTCCATCCATACCACAGCTATCGCTGCCAACCCTAGGACTACCAGGAGAAAGATGGCAATAGGCCTTGGAGCAGTGATGGTTGGTGCTCGAATTCAATCCACTGAGGGAAAGGGTCTTGGAGTGGGCTTCTATTCCTTCCTTTCAGCCAAGGTCTAAAAAAATGTTATTTTCTTCTACAGGCCTCTTGCAGCCCCTTTAATTGTGCAGCCACCTCTTTTGGATTTCTTTTCTTGTAGGGGAGGACCCTTTTCCCTCGAGGATCCCGTCAGAGGACCTTGCATACGGAATGACCCCTGGCTCAAAGAAATGGGTTAGGGTTACGGTTGGGACAAGTGGTGGGAAAAAATGCCTTCTCCTTAATGCTACTCTGCTGAGAAGAAGAGGGTCCAACCCTACCCAACTCGAGTTCTGCACAGGGCAGTGCCTGCACCAGCTGAACCACCGAGAGTGCTTGGACAGGGTAGGACTTTGAACTTGCAAAAGATGTGGGCCTGAAAATGCATGGGTAGAGGCATCACAGCATAAGTGTTAGGATGTGCCCACTCCTGGCTGCCACTGCTGACCCTGCCAAATTTTGTGAGATTAGGGAACGGGGTCACAAAAAGCAGACCGTTGATGGTTCGGGGTTGGTGGGGGGGGGCATCTTCACCAGAACAGGCTATGGGAGGCGGTGGCTGCCTCTGTACGGTGGCTGTTCCCACTATTAAATAAATTTGCCTTCATCTTCGGGAGTCCAGGCAGTGGCAGTGGCACGAAGCAAAGGGTAATGGTCGACCGGTGTTTGTGTGACTGGAAGGCTATTTCCAGTGTGTTTCCGCAGGGCTCAGTACTGGGTCCCTTGCTTTTTGTGGTATATATTAATGATTTGGACTTAAATGTAGGGGGCATGATTAAGAAGTTTGCAAATGATACAAAAATTGCCCGTGTGGTTGATAGTGAGGAGGAATGCTGCAGACTGCAGGAAGATATCAGTGGACTGGTCAGGTGGGCAGAAGAGTGGCAAATGGAAATCAATCCGGAGAAGTGTGCATTTGGAGAGGTCAAACAAGACAAGGGAATACACAGTAAATGGGAGGATACTGAGAGGTGTAGAGGAAGAGAGTGACCTTGGAATGCATGTCCACAGATCCCTGAAGGTAGCAGGACAGGTAGGTAAGGTGGTTGAGAAGGCTTATGGGATACTTTCCTTTATTAGCCGAGGCATAGAATATAAGAGCAGGGAGATTGCTAGAACTGCATAAAACACTAGTTAGGCCACAACTTGAGTACTGCGTACAGTTCTGGTCACCACATTACAGGAAAGATGTGATTGTACTAGAGAGCGTACAGAGGAGATTTACAAGGATGTTGTCAGGACTGGAGAATTTTAACAATGAGGAAAGATTGGATAGACTCAGTTTGTTGTCTTTGGAACAGAGGAGGCTGAGGGTTGATTTAATTGAGGTGTATAAAATTATGAGGGGCCTAGATAGAGTGGATAGGAAGGACCTATTTCCCTTAGCAGAGAGGTCAATAACCAGGGGGCATAGATTTAAGGTAATTGGTAGAAGGATTAGAGGGGAGCTGAGGAAAATTTTTTTCACCCAGAGGATGGTGGGGGTCTGGAACTCATTACCCGAAAGGGTGGTAGAGGCAGAAACACTCATCACATTTAAAAATTACTTGGATATGCACTTGAAGTGCCATGACCTACAAGGCAACGGACCAAATGCTGGAAAGTGGGATTAGGCTGGGTAGCTCTTTTTCGACCGGCACAGACATAATGGGCCGAATGACCTCCTTCTGTGCCATAAATTTTTCTATGTTTCCATGGACCTCCACTCACAGTGAATCACACTTGCACCAGGGTTGGAGACCGGTGAGCCTCTTCTCCCTCAGAGTCTCATCCACTGATTTTACAGCAGGTCACCTCTGAGCTCAGTGTACGACAACTCCCAGTGTTGGGAGTCCCTTTTTTTGAAAGAGCTATATAATTAGATCCATTCCTCTGCTCTTTCCCCATCGCGCTGCAAATTTTTCACCTTCAATTATTTATCTAACTCCCTTTGGATAGTTATTATAGAATCTGCTTCCACCACCCTTTCAGGCAGTGCATTCCAGATCATTACAACTTGCTGCATAAAAAATGTTTTCCTCATGTTGCCTCTGGTTCTTTTTCCAATTATCTTAAATCTGTGTCCTCTGGTTCTTGACCTTTTTGCCACTGGAAACAGTTTCTCCTTACTCACTCTATCAAAACCCTTAATGATTTTGAACACTTCTATCAAATTTCCCCATAACCTTCTCTGCTCTAAAGAGAACAACCCCAGTATCTCCAGTCTCTCCACATAACTGAAGTCTTTCGTCCCTGCTATCATTCTAGTAAATCTCCTTTGCACCCTTTCTAAGGCCTTCACATCCTTTCTAAAATGTGTTGCCCAGAATTGGCCAAAATACTCCAGCTGGAGCCTAACCAGTGTTTTATAAAGGTTTAGCATAACTTTCTTGCCTCTATTAATAACAGCCTTCTCAACCTGTCCTGCCACCTTCAAGGGTTCGTGTACATAAACCCTCAGTTCTCTCTATTCTTGCACCCCCTTTATAATTGTACCATTTAGTTCATATTGCCTCTCCTCATTCTTCCTACTGAAATTAATCACTGCACACTTCTCTGTGTTAAATTTCATCTGCCATGTGTCTGCCCATTTCACCAGTCCGTCTATATCCTCCTGAAGTCTGTTACTATCCTCCTCACATTTCCAAGTTTTGTGTGCAATGATGCCCTGTGTGGCCAAGTCCAGGTCATAAATATATATAAAAAAAGCAGTGATCTCAACACCGACCTCTGGGGGAAACCATTGTATACTTCCCTCCAGTCTGACAAACAACCTTTCACCACTACTATCTGTTTTCTGTCCCTTAGCCAATTTCATATCCAGGCAGCCACTGTCCCTTCAATTTTGCTAACAAGTCTATTATGTGGTACTTTATCAAATGTCTTTTGAAAATCCAAATACAGAACATCAACCACACTACCTTCATCAACCCTCTCTGTTACTTCATCAAAGAACTCAATCAAGTTAGTTAAACATGATATGCCTTTAACAATCTATGCTGGCTTTCATTTATTAACCCATATTTTTCCTATTGCCAATTAATTTTGTCCTGAATTTTTGATCCTAAAAGTTTCTCCATCACCAACGTTAGACTGACTGGCCTATAGTTGGATATAACTAGGTGCAGCCTGAATATTTGGCAGTCATTTGCATGATGTGATGCTGGTAATTACATACAATCAGCTCATTGATGCAATAGAAGTCTTTGAAGTTCATGTCGGAAGCACTCCTTTGAGGCAAAGCCCGACGTGCTACATGAGTGCTCAACTTCGCCCTGTCCTTTGGGGAATCTGGCAAGCATGAAAAAGCCCAAGGATTGAACATGTTGTTCTCAGGGTTCCGAGGGGATCATCATCTATTGATCTGATCTGTTAAACAATGCCTCAGTCACCTGCTTTATACAGCAATATGCAGAAGACTGACTAATATTGCTCATATCCCCAGTTGCCCCCTGTGGCAAAGAAATTATGGGAATGGTAACTTTCACTGTCACTGTCAGTGCTGTGCCTATGAGGAGCATGGCTGCAGGACTTCCTGTGGTAGGTTGCACAGCTCCTGGATCACCTCTGTGGGAATCGAAGCCTTCGCAAGCAATGTCCCGCAGTCAGCTCCAGAAAACTCCTGCCGTACCAGTAAGTGCATCATTCTGAGTTTGGCTAAGTAGATATTAAGTAGGGATCAAGGGATATGGGGAAAAAGCAGGAACAGGATACTGAGTTAGACGATCAGCCATGATCATTTTGAATGGCGCAGCAGGCCCAAAGGGCCGAATGGCCTACTCTTGCTTCTATTTTCTATGATTCTATGATTCTATGATATGCCCTAATATGCCTCACATCTCAAGGATCCAAAATTGCCTCTTTCTCATCTTACTCCTCATTCTCCAAATATGCCAAATATAGAGGCATTCCAAATGACACACCGGTACTGCTGAAGGGGATGAGGGTAACATTTATCCCCCCCACCACCTTTAGACTTTGGCCCAAAGTGCTCCCCTTGGCCAACAACAGAGCTCCCAGAAGATTGTAGGAAAATCCAGAAAAAAGTGAGACACTAACTTACGTTACACTTTCAGACTGTCCCTTTAAGTCAGCCAGTGCAGTACAACAGAGGAGAGGCCTACCCCTCATCTGAAACCAGAGATAGTTGAGGAAAGAAGATTCAAATCCACAATTTCCCATAAGGTGAATTTCTTATCTCGGCAGGACTGTTGGGGGAGTTAGCATGAAGAATCTGTGCATTTTCCCATAAAGAGGAAGAGAAAGTCACTTTTGGCTGCTCTTATTCAGTCTGGACTAGTGGTTACACTGAATCATTTGGAAGAGGCAGAGAAGCACAGGGTGACTGAAAAGAGGAAATAACAGCAGATTCATTAAAAATAATTACTTTTGTTGCTTGTTGGTTTTCAAAGACAAACTGTTATCGGGTAAAACTACAGATGAACAGCGGGAGATGTTCAAAAAAGAATTTAGTTTAATACAGGACCAGTGTATACTCCTAATGGGTAAATACTTAGGGGTATTTAAGTACCCCTACTTAGCAAATAAGACAGCCATGTTCGACAAAATAGGTGAGAGATAACAAAACTAAAGGGAAGAGCATACAAAAGTGTAAAGAATAGTGTTAATCCAAGTGACCGGGAGAGATATAAACAACAGCAAAGGAAGTCAAAAAAGATAGTAAGAGTTGCAAAACGGGAATATGAAAAGAAACTTATGAGGGCTATCAAGATGAACACAAAAAGGATATATTGGCCTTGGAAGGAATGCAGTGCAGATTCACCAGAAGGTTACCAGAGCTCCAAGGGTTAAATTATGAGGAGACATTACATAAACTAGACTTGTATTCCCTGGACCATAGAAGGTTAAGGGGTAATTTGATTGAGGTTTTTAGAATGTTGAAAGGAATTGATAGGATAGATAGACATTTTTTCTGTTGATGGGGGAGTCTAGGACAAGGGGATATAACCTTAAAATCAGAGCCAGGCTATTCAGGAGAGAATTTAGGAAACACTTCTTCACACAAAGGGTGGTAGAAGTGTGGAACTCTCTCCCATAAATAGCAGTAGATGCTAGCTCAATTAATAATTTTAAAACTGAGATTGATAGATTTTTGCTAGCAAAGGGTGTTGAGGGATATGGAGCCGAGGCAGTGCATGGAGTTAGGATACAGATCAGCTATGATCTTATTGAATGGCAGAAGAGGCTCGAGGGGCTATATTCCATGCAATTCAGTAAAAATTGTAGCAAAATGGGAAAAAACACAATTAATACACAAAAGTAACATTCAGAGATAACTTTATCACATAAACTAATAGCATTCTGAGAGCAATGATGTGATTCGAACTGGCCAGCGGAAGGTTAATGGAGGATTTGAGATTGCTGCCGTCATGTTTTAAAGGATGTGGGAGGGGCCTAGTTAATTAAAGTGCCAGGTAATAAACTGTTACAATTATTGGCCCAGAAGTTGCTTGGAACGGCAAACCAGCAGTGCACGCCACTCCATAGATTTATACTAACCCACTAATTTACCCGCAGTCTTTACTGGGTGCACTTCCTCTAACAGGAAGCGGAGAAGAGCCCAGCGTTAGTTCTCGCGAAGCTAGAACGCATGGGAGAAGCGAAAAGATCGCTCTCCCCTCGACCAAACAGATTGCTGCATTTTTGACAAGCTGCAAAGCATTTCTGCAGGCTGCAACGTAAGATCCAAGAAGTGAAAGGTATAACACTAAAATCATTTGTAAAAACAGTGATAGACAGCAAGAAAGAGAGGGTAAGAAATAATCAAATTAAATAGAAGAGACGGAAGAGAAAAGTAAAAAAGAAATATTAAAATTTTTTAATTTTTAATTTTTGTTTAATGACCAGAGCCTATTAAAATAAGCCATGATGTGGAGATGCCGGTGATGGACTGGGGTGGACAAATGTAAGGAATCTTACAACACCAGGTTATAGTCCAACAAATTCATCTGACGAAGGGGATAATCTCCGAAAGCTTGTGATTTTAAAATAAATTTGTTGGACTATAACCTGGTGTTGTAAGATTCCTTACATTTATTAAAATAATGAGTAATAAGACTCCACATTTTTACAAGTTCATTTTTAATTGGCTGTCATTAAGGCCTACCGCTTGTTAAAACTTAGTTTGGACCTTGTATTTTTAAGCGTATCTGGTTTGTGGTAATATTAGTTACTTTCCAGCTGGCCAGATGAACAAGTTGGCGCAGGTCCCTTGTTTCCACTGATTTCAGCTGGCGATATCCCTTTAATTCGAAGCAGTCATATCGCCGGTGAACCAGGAGGCGCAAGTTCCGGATTTCCGCGTTTCACTGCATATGTGCGAACGCCGGAACTTGCTCCTCCATTTCGCCACTAACAATGGAGAGCGCTGCTGAGCTCACCGTTCTTTTTTAAGCAATTTCTGGGCCATGATTCAAAGATTATTGTAAAGATTTACGATATGTGTGAATGGTAATAATTTTGTAGAGTTGCTGAGGTATTGAAAAATTTCTAGTAACTATGAGCTCAGCAAACAAAATAACTGAACATAATTGATGTCAAGTGATTGCAACAAATTAGATAAATATTTAATAAATCTCTTAATTTGCCTTTTAATTTTTTTTTAACTTAAAAAGTAGCTCTTTTTCATAGTTTCCTCAGCACAAAAAACTTGAGCTATAACTGTAGCAACACATAAAATTTGACATCCTTGGGCAGTGATCTCATTAAATCTAATAGTTGATCCTAAAGTAGAAACATTAATGACTACAAGACCCGGGGACATTAATTACCATGGCACTAGCACTTGATCATTTTTATATTCCCTTAATAAAGGTACAAACATCAATATGAGGGTCCAGGCCCTGCAGTGCGTCAAGTATAAAAGCCTAAATGGAAATTCGGTATCTGGCTGTTCAGATGGAGGTAAATTATTCCATTGCATTATTTGAAGAGCAGAGGAGTTGTCCTGGCCAACACATCCCTCCACCAAATTCACTGATCTTTTATCTCACTGATGCTTGTAAGATCTTGCTGCGTGAAAATTGACTGCCAAGTTTGCCATCCAAACAATGCGAACTACTATTCAAAAGCACTTTGGAATGTCCTGAGGACATTAAATGTGCTGTAAAAAGCAATTTCTTTTTTTCTATTATCACACTGTCCTTTGAAATTCTCTTCTAAAATCACTTTGGGTTGTTAACTCTCTCCCTGCACTCGAAAACCTAACGCCTAGAAAGTGGATTGTGTCGAATTGGGATGTGATCCAGGTGCAGCGCAAGTTTAATGTGCCTAATGAGGCCGGCGCATGACAACAATTAAATAGTCCACTGGCCTCACTAGCATAGTACTGGTCAGCTACAGATGCCAGTCACAGCTCCATTGGCACTCTCCAATCGGAGGAGGGGGGAGGGGGAATCAATATCGGCCTGCTGGGATCCCAGCCAAGGGCCCAAGGTGAGTCCAGGCAAGAGGGAGCGGAGGCAATCAGGAGGGGGTGCGAGTGATGGTCAACAGCAGCCCATAGCTCCTCCCGTTTCCACATTTAGGTAAGTATTTTTTTGAAACCGTACCTTTTTGGAGACAGCCTTTAAGGTCGCATGTAGACCAGCTAATCCGAAACGCAGCAAGCTCGGCACCTGCTGTGTTCAGGGTAAATCAATTTCCAGTTTGGGTCCTTATCACAGAATCATAGAAAGGTTACAGCATGGAAGGAGGCCATTCGGTCCATCGAGTCCACACCAGCTCTATGCACGAGCAATCCAGCCAGTCCCATTCCCCCGCCCTTTCCTCCTAGCCCTGCAAATTTTTTCTTTTAAGTTACTTATCCAATTCCCTTTTGAAGGCCATGATTGAATCTGCCTCCACCACCCCCTCGGGCAGTGTATTCCAGATCCTAACCACTCGCTGTATAAAAAGGTTTTTCCTCATGTCACCTTTGGTTCTTTTGCCAATCACCTTAAATCTACGTCCTCTGGTTCTTGACCCTTCCACCAATGAGAACAATTTCTCTCTATCTACTCTGTCTAGACCCTTCGTGATTTTGAACACCTCTATCAAATCTCCTCGCAACCTTCTCTGTTTCGAGAAGAACTACCCCAGCTTCTCCAGTCTATCCACGTAACTAAAGTCCCTCATCCCTGGAATCATTCTAATAAATCTCTTCTGCACCATCTCTAAGGCCTTCACATCTTTCCAAAAGTGTGGTGCCCAGAACTGGACACAATACTCCAGTTGTGGCCGAACCACTGTTTTATAAAGGTTCAACAATACTTCCTTACTTTTGTACTCTATGCCTCTATTTATAAAGCCCAGGATTCTGTCTGCTTTTTTAACCACTTTCTCAACCTGCCCTGCCACTTTCAATGATTTGTGCACATATATCCCAGATCTCTCTGTTCCTGTACCCCTTTTAGAATTGTGCCCTCTAGTTTATATTGCCTCTCCTCGTTCTTCCTTTCAAAATGTATCACTTCGCATTTTTCTGTGTTAAATTTCATCTGCCACGTGTCCGCCCATGCCACCAGCCTGTCTATGTACTCTTGAAGTCTTTCACTGTCCTCCTCACTGTTCACTACCCTTCCAAGTTTTGTGTCTTCTGCAAATTTTAAAATTGTGCCCTGTACACCCAAGTCTCAGTCATTAATATATATCAAGAAAAGCAGTGGTCCCAGCACTGACCCCTAGGGAGCACTACTGTACACCACCCTCCAATCCGAAAAACAACCGTTCACCACTACTCTCTGTTTCCTGTCACTGAGCCAATTCTGTATCCATGTTGCTATTGCCCCCCTTTATTCCGTGGGCCACAATCTTGATGACAAGCCCACCATGCGGCACTTTATCAAACGCCTTTTGAAAGTCCATATACACCACATCAACTGCATTGCCCTCATCCAACCTCTCTGTTACCTCATCAAAAAACTCTATCAAGTTAGTTAAGTATGATTTGCCTTTAACAAATCCATGCTGGCTTTCCCTAATCAATCCACACTTGTCCAAGTGACTGTTAATTCTGTCCCGGATTATCGTTTCTAAAAGTTTCCCCACCACCGAGGTTAAACTGACTGGCCTGTAGTTGCTGGGTTTATCCTCACACCCTTTTTTGAACAAGGGTGTAACATTTGCAATTCTCCAGTCCTCTGGCACCACCCCCATATCTATGGATGTTTGGAAGATTATGGCCAGTACCTCTGCAATTTCTACCCTTACTTCCTTAGCAACCTGGGAGGCATCCTATCTGGACCGGGTGACTAATTTACTTTAAGTACAACTAGCCTTTCTAGTACCTCTTCTTTATCTTATTTTATTAACATATCCAAGCACCCAATGCTTTAGGTGGCTGCCAGGGAAGCCTCTACAGTGCCTGAACCTGTATGGCATCAGGCGGGCTTTCGACACTGTTCGGGCGCAGGAGGTGCCAGTCCCACCCGCTTTGCACCCATTTTCCGCCTGGATCCCTTACTTCCAGCTTGGTGTCTGTTCCATATCCACTACCCCATCACCCCCCCTCCTTGTAAAGTGCTCTAAAATGTTGTTAGGAGTGATATATAAATGTAAATTGTTGTTATGCTCCGTGTTCAGCCTGCACTTGTGATCTTTTTAGATCCAGCCATGAAAGCATAGAATAGATATAAAATCATTTCATAGAAATCATTTTAATTGATTAGCAAATGTTTGTTTATACTGAGTCATTATGCATTGGTTAAACAAGTTTGTTCACCATAGGATGCAACCTGTTGTGCACTGGATTTTATTTTAATGCATTGCAGCCAGCAAATTAAGTTTGATGATCTAGCGACATGATGCCTTATATTAAAATGTGATGATCCACAGGAAACAAGATGGGCGTACGTGTTGTTTTTGATAACAGCTTATGTTCTTTCATTCAAATGTATATGCTTATTAAATTATTCCAATTGTTATTTAGTTCAGTTGTTGATTACAAAATATACATTATGCACTATGTTTAGAAGTAATCTACTGTTAAGTAGTGTACATTAAAATAAACAAAATGAAATGATGCTGTTTGTTTCAAAAAACCATGACAGATGCACCTAATATAATAGACTGATAGTTAGATTATTGAAAAGAGTTAGAACCTTAAATCAATGGAATTGACACAGCCGTATTGTTAGAATCAATTGCATCCTGTGATTTAAGAAGGCAAAAGCATGTGGCCTAAATTTATGTTAAAGCAAGTAAACACTAATGCTATTTAAATATATGAAGGAGAGCAGAGTTATCGAATTTTGACTGAAACTACACTTATACAGGTATAATTCGGTTTGGAGTACATATGTCAAGTGTGGCTAACACCTTATGCCTGATAAGTTTGAATTAATACAGAAATGCTTCTTTTGTACTGTCCCATCAACCTTCAATCTTGCTGAGTTTCTGCTTCATTGTAATTATCTCCAAATCTTGGTAGACTTATACATAGAAAATTGCGCAAGGTATTTTTCTCGGGAAAATGGAGCAAGCCGCCTTTAAATTAAAGATATGCTGACTTATCAATTTAGTCGTGCAGTGCCCATTTCTCGGGCGCTAACTGGCCTACTAAGCCCTGAATAGGATGGGCAGGAAGCGTGTGTACATTTCCAACAGGAAGTGCACTGCCCGCCATTTGTTGAAGGAAAAAAAAAGGCGTCCAGGACCCACACCTGAAACAGACGTTAGGTCCTTCGCATATGCAAGTAAGAGGCCTAATGCCTGTTTGAGGCCCCCACTTCAAGATTACGCTGGTGCTGGCCCCACCGCTGGCTGCATTCAGTAATACCAGAGCTTTGGACCGCCTGCTACTAAAAAGGTTTTTCAAATTTAATTACCTGAATGTGTTATAGAAACCACCCAATTTTCATTTTCACCTGCCCTCCCCGCATCTGGGGGCATTTGGCTGGAGATCTCGGGCTACCCCAGGAATTCTACTCTTTACACCCTTAAAGGGTCTCAGTGAATCAATGCCAGCTGCCATGAATCCCTATGAGGCATTTGAAGGCCTGAAACCTTACCCAGGCTAGGGTAAATAGTCCTGGAGGGAAATGATCACTTTCTCTCTGGTTTCTTTTGGAACTGAGAATGCCAAAGTTTTCTCTCTTTAGCCAAAAAGCAATGACGGGCACCTCACAAATTTGGGTCAGGGCAGTCGCCACTCAGGCACCCTTGCAGGTGCCAACAGCATGCCCTGACTATGCAAATGACTCCATCCTCACAATTTGGGACAAGGTTTACAGCCGAACATATAGGCAGATGGGGATCTGCTCTGCCACTCTTCCACCTGCGGAGCGACCCCTGTGGAATTTAGGGCCCTTGGGCAATATTATGTAAATATTATGCCGTTTTGATGTTTTCAGTGCATTGAATGGGTGAAGCTGGGATTTTGCCATAGAATACACATAAATTTTTTGATATAAATTAATATTGCCATTGCACCGTTTTCAATGTGCCAACAGTGACAGTAAGAAAGTGGCTTCACTCCAATATGATATTGTTTTCTTTGGATAAGATTGAAAATAAACTTCTCTTTCAATAAAGTTAACTCTCTCACTAAAAAGACCTATATTGAGATTGGAACAGAATGTACTCAAGACATTACAGGCGCTAAATTGGGCCGTGTAGCGCCCGTTGTTTCAGCGCTACACGGCCTCTCCGACATCCAAGATGGTGTCTTTGATGTGCACGCGTGACGTGCGCCAGGCGCCATCTTGGTATAGAAGTTAGCGCATGTGCAAATACCGAACGCCGGAAGCATGTAAAGTAGGGAGAAAATGCGTGCAATCAGTGTGCAACGCTGATTTAAAGTGATACACACCATTTCGGAACTTAACTCTAAACTCAACGCACAGTCTTATCCTCGACCATCTAAAGGTGTCTCACAGTGCCTGAAGGACCTCGCACCAGCGTATTTAAAGGGTCCATGCAGGTGTTGCAGGTTAGTTGCTGGATTATTGTTTCTGGCTGCTGGAAGAGAAGGAAGTGTTTTTTGAAGTTCCCTGTTCTTATTGAGAGTTCCTACACTAACTTTGAAAGTGCTTTGGCAGGTATTGCCTTACGGGTCGGAAAGTTACAACCGTGGTTGAACAACATTTCTGCCAACCATGGGCGGGTCTGCTGACATTGAGCATGACTGGGAGCATGCAGAGAAGCCACGCATAGCAGGTCAAGCTACGAGAAGACGGAGGACGAGGAGGCGCAGGGCACTGAGCAGAAGGCCTTACCCAATGAGGGCCTTCCGGGATCAATTCTCTTATCTCAACATGACTGAGGAGGATTGCATCTGACGCCTGAGGTTCACCAAGGAAGCCGTCCCCGAGGTCTGTCAACTGGTGCGGCCACAACTGCAGCCTCAGAGCAGGGCAAGGACAGCATTGACTGTGGCTGTGAAGGTCACCGTGGGGCTGAATTTCTATGGCTCAGGATCATTTCAGGCATCTGCTGGCGACATGTGCAACATCTTGCAGTATGCAGTGCACTACCGCATAAGGGAGGTCACAGACGCACTGTACCACATGAGGAACCACCTATCCTCTCAACACAGACAAGCAGAATGAGCGAGCACCGGGGTTCGCCCGCATTGGTGGCTTCCCCATGGTGCAAGGTGCCATTGACTGCACACATATTGCGCTGCGTGCTCCGCACATCAACTCAGCCGTCTTCATCAAACGAAAGGGCTTCCACTCCCTCAATGTGCAGCTGGTGTGCGACCACAAGCATCACATCATGGAGGTCAATGCCCGCTACCCTGGGAGCAGTCACGACGCCTTCTAACGACGCAGTCCAACATGCCAGCCATCTTTCACCCGACTCGGCAAGTCAAAGGTTGGCTACTGGGCGACAAGGGCTATCCCCTCATGACGTGGCTTATGACACCGGTCAGGAACCCACGAACAAGTGCACAGCAGGCCTATAATGAGAGCCATGCTGCCACACGCAACATCATGAAACACAACATAGACGTAGTCAAACAATGCTTCCCTTGCCTAGACCAGTCTGGAGGAGCCCTGCAATACTCCCCCGAGTGGGTGGGCAGATTTGTGGTGGTCTGCTGCATGCTGCACAACCTCGCCAACATGTGGGGCCAGCCTTTGCCACCAATGATTGCAGAAGACCCTGAGCCAGAGGCGGAGGAGGAGGCGGAGGAGGAGGAGGCTGAGGAGGAGGAGGCTGAGGAGGAGGAGGCTGAGGAGGAAGAGGAGGAGGAGGAGGAGGAGGGGGTGGAGCCTGAAGAGGAAGTGGAGGAAGACGCAAGGGTGCAGCAGGAACCACATGCCTTGTCTGAAAGGGCTCTGCATGCTCACCTGATCTGTGCCCGCTATCAATAATTTGAACTACATCCCCCAACTCACCAACAGTCCTACATTCCCCACCTTTCCGCTTCCACAAGACAATCAAATTGCCCTCCATCTGATTGCACATTGGTGTCCCTCTCAGCTTAATGCATAAAAAAACCCACCACCAAATGCAAAATCAAAGTCTCATTTATCAATGAATAAATGAAAATATGCAAACACAACAGAACTATTCACCCTTGTGCTTTCCCTTAAGGTGCTTCCCCAGTGGCTGGAGCATGGGTGGTGGGAGGTTGTTGGCCCTCAATGGAGGAGCATGCAGATGGCCTTGGAGGATGACCTTGAGCAGCTCTGGGCCAATTGCTGGAGTGCTGTGATGCCCTGGAAGCCCCGTTCCACATTGGTCCCCAGAGCCATGATAGCAGCAGTCTGAGCTTCCTAGGCAGCAGTCTGAGCTGCAAATGCAGCAGTCAGACCTTGGATGGCAGATGTTTGTGCTGCAATGGATGCTGTGACATCAGTCATCAGACACTGCATCATGGTGAGTTCCACAGGTGCACTGATTGAGGTGACCACCCGTTTCATGTTGGAAAGAATGGGCTCCAAGCTCTGTGCAAAGCCCTGCGCCAAGTTGGAGCTGGACTCCTCCATGTCCCTTCTCATTTTGTGCAGGTTTTCCAGTGCCCCAAGCATTTGGTGGTGTACGCCCATCAGCCTTCTTCTGTAGCCTGGCCCATCGAAGTCGTCACCTGACTCCTCTGCAGCAGAGCCAGTGAGTGACCTCGCCCTGCGGCGAGCTGGCACCTGTGGTATCCGTTCCCCCGACCCCAGCTCCTGCGCACTTGTGCTCGATGTCTCACCACGTGCAGATCCCTCCTCTAACCTAACCTCCAAAGGACGCGCAGTGTCAGTCTCTGAGCTGGTGGAAGCAAGTGTCAGATCGAGTGACTGTGTGGTTTCGGTGTCCTCCTCCTCCTCCTCCTCGGACGGTTCTTGGGTATCTGCAATGACAAAGGGAAACAGGTTGAGTTGTGAAATGGGGAGAGGAGCAAGTAAGAGTGTGTGCTGACAGCGTGTGCAGCACGTGAGTCAGAAAAGATTATGGGAGGAGGGAGAAGTGGAAAAGGAGAAGGTGCATTAGATATGCAGAGACCCCCTTCATCGGGACTTCCAGCACAGCATGTTGTGCCGGCTGCAGCGACAGCCCACCCAATGATCTGGAGCACCGTCTCCTCTAGGGGGGGTGAGGATGTGCAAACGTGCCCATCCACCCTCAGGTCCCTCCTGCTGCCGGCTGTTATGCGCCACCTTCTCCTGCAAGACAGAAGACAGTGTGTCAGTGAGTGTCCTGTAAGGTGTGTGGGTGATGTGCCTGTCATGGTCGAATAGTTGCCAGTTTGTGTGACTTGTGAGTGGTGGTTGTGTGGCCTGCAAGTGTGGTACTATGTGCGGGTGAGATGCAGCATGCCGAGTGCAACATTGCGTATGGATGGGCAGTGTTTGTTGGTGGGTGGGTGGGTGACGGGAGGTGTCGTGCGTGAAGCAGTGGTGCAGTTGGTAGGATGTGCCACTTGACACTTTTATTCAGTCACCTTGACCACTCATGTCAAATCATTGAACTTCTTCTGGCACTGCACCCACGTGCGTGGTGCAATGCTCCTAGTGTTCACTTCCTGCACCACAGCCTGCCAATGCTTGCGCAGCTGTAATCTGGAGGGTCTCCGCCACCCTGTGGGTACATGCTGGCCCTCCTTTCGTCCACGCCTTCCACCAGGGCCTCCAGATCATCACCGGAGAAGCGTGGAGCCCTCTCTCGTGCCAGTGCAGCTATTCTCATGGCCATTTTCCCTCCTGCAGGTAAGCTGTGTACCTGCCATTTGAAATGCGCCTGCACTTTTAAGCAGTGCAGGCTGCTGACGACATGCGCTGTGCACGCCCCATTTCCAACTTCCTCATTCTCAGTGCAGCCTCTCAGCAGCGAGGGTTGCACCGGCTGCACAGAGATATCATGGTAAGTAGTAGGCAGCATGAAGTTCACGTGCTGCCTGCATAGGGTCCTTCAGGCACGGGTGGTTGTGCTACCATCGCCCAAAACGGACCCTTATCTAATTTTTCCCCCTACATCTTAAGCCTTTAACCTCCCATTTTATTTTGTTGTTGAATCCACCCTATGTAAAATCATATCCATACAACATTTTTTTTAAATGAGCTGGAAGCAATTCCATTAGGATTTAAACAAAGTAGAAATACATCAATAATTAACAGACAGATGCAACCACAGTGCCATTTTGACAGCAACCGGAGGGCACAACAGTGAGGTATAGGACGCGGGAGTGGGACTAGTTGGATTGCTTTTGCAGAGAGCCGGCACAGACTCGACGGGCCGAATGGCCTCCTTCCATGCTGTAACCATTCTATGATTCTATCATAGGGTTAAGACACTTTTTCCCCACAGCTTCTCTTGCAGTTTAGTGAAGATCCCAATTGCACCAATTATTTAGAGGGGGCTATGAAGATTGTATCTGACAGGTGCGAATAATAAATGTCCACAAGTGTGCCCTTGAAAGAGGTGGCTGATTAAAAGGGAAATTATCATCTTAAAATTTAAAAGGGAATGATTGAAAAGACATGGCAATACTACAATAGATGAGAAACAAGCAAAACTAGGAAAACTATAATATGCTGAAAGGGATCAAATGGTTTTCTACTGTTTGCAACTAGTTTTATTTAGGATCATGCACACGTAATTCAATTTTTCATCCCCCTTAAGTGGAGTGTCTGCTACAGACTCCTGTTTAAGGAAGCTGTAAATAATTGGAAATATCTTTTCCTTTGTATGATCGGTTGGGGAGAGGGGAAGATCAGGGGGAGGAGAGTGGGAGATCGAGGTGGGGAGAGAGGGGAAGATCAGGGGGGGAGAGAGGGGAAGATCGGGGGGGAGGAGAGAGGGGAAGATCGGGGGGGGAGAGAGAGGAAGATCGGGGGGGGAGAGAGGGGAACATCAGAGAGGGAGACATTGGACATCGGAGCAGGGTGGAAAAGGTAGGTTGATTTTGTGTTTTAACTTCCTTCTATGGTTTTTGATGTACCTTATTTTGTTTCTTTTTTCCTAATCCAGCCCTTCATGTCTGGTTTCACCAGGCTTGAATCAGGAGCGGTGGGCAAGCCGCCCAGGTAAGTTAGAAATCATTATAATCACTTAATCTGTCACAAGTAAAGTGCCTTAAGTATCTCAATGAGGTACATTGGCTCTTTAACTCTTCCGGTTTCGGGTTGCCCGCACGCACACAGGGTGCGTCCCTGGGAAACTCGGAAGTCGGTGGGCTGGAGCCGGCTTCCGAACCCGAACGCGATTTTTGCGATTTTCGGAGCCCCCCGCCACCAACGCACCCGCAATTTCCCCATAAAATTGAGCCCATGAAGTCTGTAGTGTTAGGTGACAATATAATAAAGTAAGCATGACTTCTTTGTGAGGTTGAAATGATTGTACAAATGACGGGGGACAGAATGATGATGAGATGTTGAAGCAGTTCTTAATATGCCGGGGAGTTAATGTGTTCTTAGAATTCTTCATTAATCCTCCTTAAACAGGAGTCTGTAGCAGACAGGCCACCAACGGAGGATGAAAAATTGAAAGAGAAAACTATCCCATTGTGCAAAATACACCTCCTATCAAACAATTCACTTACAGGATTATCTTCATTGAAAGAAAGTTCCACACAGTTGCAAAACACTATTTTATTAGAAATTTTTTTGTATAAAAATGAACATGCTCTACACTTTCCATTAAGTATTCATAAACAACCAGGCACTGTACTTTTGATTGGTCAGGACATAAAGCAGACATTTTTTTTCCAGTCAGTTTGTCACATACATTAACTTGCCATCTATTTGGTGAGCACTTAGACATATTTTATTTTGCAACACATAGAGTAAGTTCAAAATCAATAGAAATAAAAACAACTCTGACACAATCACAGACAACTTCACAAGATTTAAAGGGACTTAATTTTGTTGACAAATCATCAAAGAATCAGACGATTCAGGAATTGTCATCCTCCTTCCGTGCAGTTTGTCATCTTGATGTTTTGGGTCTCCTAATGAATGTTAAGCTTGGATACCATCCTTTTACTATCGGTCTTCTAGGACCTCTGCAACTGCCCTTGCATCTGTAGGTGGACGTCCAGACTAATGAAAAGTCTGTCTTTCAAGTTATTCTTCACTTCCAAATCTTGAAAGATCCTCAAGGAGCATCATGTTCACTTAGATCGCATGATTACTGTAGCTGACATATGTTTGCTTGGTAGCTAATGCTGTAGGGGACAAATAAACACCAATAACACATTAATGTCTTAATAATTAAAACTGAAATTGGCAGCATCATTCTGACTTGCGTTACTCATGCAGGATTTTGAAATCATCTCACATGCACAAAGGAAAACTGTGTATTTATGCTGTTTGAACCGTTAGCAAAGTCTCAAGCTACTGTACTTCCCCGCCATGTAATTTGATTTAAATTAGCTAATTCTTTAATGTTCCCTGTGAGATAACATACTTAATGAAAGCCTATGAAATGCTTGGGATTTAGTTTCGCTACAATATTTATGCTGAGGTTAAACTGAGGGTGTATTGTTATTTTATGACTAATTATTTTAATTTTGACCAAGTCTTAATTTTTTCACTGATAAATTTCTACATTTAAATTTGAATAAAATGCACCAGGGTGCCATAAAGCAGTGCATTGAAATTTGGACAGTATGTGTGAAGAATGTAACAAAGAGGCACAATTTATATAAAATTGTTAAGCAAAAAATCAGCATGCTTTAATAGAATTGAAATTCAGACTGGGAGGTCTCCCTTATTACTGTAATATATCCATTTGCCTAAAATGACACCACCATGGGAAGGTAGGGGAGCATAAACTTTGGGTATGGAGTGTCCCAGCTGTGTATAGTTAGTTTTCTTATACTCTAGATAAGTGCATAAGAATATAATATTGAGACATGTACAATAGGTGTAAATGATGTTTTAGTAGAAACGGCACACAGAAATATACAACTTATAGCAACAACAATAGGACAGTTAAGGTCACTGATGAAAGGCATTTTCAACATCTAAACTGCAATTTTTAAGAGAATAATAATGAATTAAAATTGACCCATTTCATAGTATAGTTAACAGATATGGTGAGGACAGGCAAGCATAAATGTACTATTTAAGTGTGGGTTACAATTCAATATACAGAAGTAAACCTTGTAATAATTATACACTTAATGGAAGAGGTTGCCATAGAAATTAATGGGAAGACTTTGGCTTCTATAAAGCTATACAGCTGAATTAGATAGGCACTCAGCAGATATATAGTTAAGTGGAATTGACTGCTCCATGACACCAACAATGTACCATTTGGAAAACCACACAATGAAAGCAATTTTAATTTGTTCAAAATGAATTATTCTTTTTATTGTGCACATTACTCGTTTTAAATAACCTTTATCAAATTTCCTTCATAATGGGTATAACGTTGAAAGATTGCGAATGATTCTACTGTAATCACCACCCAGAAAATTCCTATGATGTCCTGTGAGCTCTTTCCTTTTATTGCCCAATAACCAAAGAGATCTTACATGATCTTACATATTGTGACTTCTGCCACTGGTTTCCTAGCCCCGGGCTCGTGCAGAGAAAGATTTTTAACAGAAAATATAAAAAACTTAAACTGCAAATATAGAAAACATAAAAAATATTAGCATTCAAGCTTGGGACAGTAGTATAATAATGAAGTTCAACTGATGAACAAAACTGATCTAGACCCACTCTTAGGGTTTAGGATATCATCTGAACCCCTCACTTCCTGCCTTTTCTCCTCATCTAATAATAACTATCCAGAGTCCACATTGTAAATTTACAGACTGTTATTTCCAGGAATCAGCCGTTGAAAATCATCAAAGGCCTTAGTGATCCACCACTATAGACAATAAGAATCAACCAAAATTAATATATGAATTTTTCTTGTGACTGCTCCACTTCCAGTTCTGTAATGATTCCTGGTTACATGACTTTCAATAGGTATTGCTGATTTTCCACATTTCCCCTATACTTTTACCAAACCGTGCACCCTGACGCATCTTTGTAGCCAATATTCAGAGGCATCGCTCTTTACAAGTGCAGTTCAACACTTAATCTTAAAAGGGAAAAGAGTGTATTCTGTCTGTACTATTTCTTCGCATTCTTGCCAGAAACTGACCCATTTAAGAGTTGTATTCTCACCTACCAGCTACACAGATAGGGAGATTGCAGGTGCAATGCCCACAACTTTCTGCCCATTGATTTTAATGGAAGAAACTCATGTGCAGCACACTTATGATTTCCTGATATGTGTGGCTAATGGGCAAGAGTCCCCTTTGGTAGCATGACCTTGCAAAACCAGCCTAGAGAATAAATTTTAACCCCACGAGTGGGCGGGTTGGGGCAGGTGGGAAAGTAAAAATTGTAAAAAACTAAAACCCGACCCCAACCCGCCCACTTCCGGTTTTCACAGAGGCGGGCGACCAATCCACTCTCAGGAGGTGGGTTGATCGGTGAAATCTTTTAAGGAGGCTGCGGGCCTCCATTTTGACACATTCTTAATTTTTACCTCCTGGGGGGTCAGGATTCCTGGGCCATCTGCTTCACGCCACCTAAGAGGAGGCAAGAATGCCCGGATCAACAGGTAAGTGACTTTATTGCACTGCTTGTGAGCCAGGAGGAGCAGGAGTGCTTCCTCCTGGCCCGACAAGCCTACCTGCCACGATCCCACAAACGCGATCGAACAACCCACCCCACCCCCCCCCACGATCTTCGACCTCCCACACGATCTCCGACCCTCCCCCCACAACCCTCCCGATGTCCGACTCCTCCACGACCTCAGACCCCGATGACTCCACCCAATGACCGACCCCCCCCCCCCCCCGATGACGCCCCTTGATGACCGACCCCCCCCCATGACCCCCAATCCCCCCACGACCCCCTACCCCGACCCCCACCACCCCCCATGACCGAACCTCCCATTGACGACTTACCTGCTGGCACCGCTCCCTGGCTGTTCTCCCGTCCGACTGTTGGCCAGCCTGTCAATCTGGCTGGTCTGTCGGGCGGGAAACCTACAAAAAAAAATGAAACGCGTCCTTACGTCAAAATCGTAAGGACGTCCAGGAAACCCGTACTTCCGAGTTTCATATCAGGAACTCCACCTTCCTGCCCTCTTCCCGGCTCCCAGTTTAAATTTACCCCTAGATGTCAGCAGTCTTGCTTTTAAGTCAGAAGGTTGTGAATTCAAGCCCCACTCCAGAGTCATCAGCACATAAAGTAAGCTAACACTTCAGTGCAGTATGGAGGGAATGCTGCACTCTCTTTAGGATGAGGCATTAAATCGAGGTCTCATCTGCTCTCTCAGGTCGATGCAATAGATTCCGTGGCACTATTTCGAAGAAGAGGAGGGGAGTTTCCTCAGTGTCCTGGTGTTTTGTCCCTCATCCAACAGCACCACCAACAGATTATCTGGTCATTTATCTCATTGCTGTTTGTGGGACCTTGCTGTGTGCAAATTGGTTGCCACATTTCCCTACAGTACAACAATCACTACACTTCAAAAAAAAATTTTTTGGCTGTAAAGCACTTCGGGATGTCCTGAGGATATGAACGGCGCTACATAAAAGCAAGTTCTCTCGTTCTTTAAATATTTGTGCATACATATACAGATTCTTCAGTTTCTTTCATCTTTCCCTTTCGGGGATTAGAAGCAGCAGCTGATGCTGGGAGGGGAGGAAGAGTAGGCATATGGTTGGTCATTTTTTTTTAGATGGAGATATGGCAGTTGCTACTGGGTGCACTCTATGCTGGCCTGGTGTTGAGACCAGCTACTTAAATGAAACTTGTTGACTCCTCAATGTAAACTTGCAAATGAGTATTTTTAATGGTAGACAGGAGTCAAACTGCTGGATCTGAGCCAATTCAAAACCTGTCTGCCACACAAGTGGGACTATAGAGGCCATTTTTAGCTCTTGCCTGATAATGTAGAGTCAGTCATCTATTGAATTGGGGGAGTGACCATAGAATGGCATAAGTAAAGGAGGCAGAGCCAAGCTGTAACTAATACAGAAAGGTAATCGACCTGAAACATTAACCCTATGATTTTCTCTCTCCACACTTGCTGCCTGACCTCCTGAGTGGTTCCAGCATTTTCTAATTTTATTCGTAATACCTGTCGGATGACCTTACATGTCTGGTACACTAAAGCCCCAATTTTAACTGTGGGCATAAGTACGGCATGTGTAGGCTGAACCAAATGACAGAATCAGACGGTACTGGGATTTCGGGCTGCTGGTGACCGCCACCGGGAATCAGAGAGACCGGTCCCCGGCATTAAGGTAAGTCATCAGTGGTGGTGGGGTGGGGTGAGGAGCTCGTACAAGAGAGGCCCAACGTTTCCTGCTCCTCCTGGCCCATAAGGAAACCAATTCAAATTTTTAAAGCTGACCTTGCTAAGCTTCTTCTGGCCCTGGATTGATCCAACGTAGTTCTCCCAGAGGCATTGGGCACTCAGTGACGGTCGCATGGCCCAGGGTTAAATTCGCATCAGGGTCCAAGTGATCTCACCAGAGCCCAACTGTTGGAGATTTCTTTAGCCTCAATAAGCGGTGTAATGAGCTATGAGGCAGTGCTATCTCTGTACAATGATTGACAATAGTCATTATCTGTTTTCCAGAAATTGGTTGGTAAAGCCAGGACCAAAAACCTGCAATGAGTCCTTATAATCTCCAGCAATCTGCTGGAATAAGGAGATTTTTCTTACATGGCATGTGATAGTTTTAGAATACCATGCAAGGCTTTAAGTAGACTTGTTTGATCCTGTTACAGACTGATATGTGCTCCTCCATTTGTTTGGTTCGGTCCCCAGACAAGAGCTCATAGATGTAAAGACTTATTTCTTCATATTATTCAGATTGCAGATCTGCAGATTCTGAAAGTTCTTTGGACTGTATGCACTGGTTATTTATTTAAAGAATTCCAGATTTGTAAATTGATAGTTAAAGTGAGTAATTCCATGTTGTCAAATGAATTGACCAGCTGTGAAAATAAGCCTAAGCACCATTGGGTGTATACGCTCTGAACTGAATGAACTAACAAGTTACTTTTGGTTTATAACAGGAATTGATGTGTTATCAGAACCCGTATAGCCTAAATTCGTGACTACTTATTGCTCTGACAAAGGAGAGAAAACCTCTGAGAAACAGTCACAGCAATTAAATTGAAAGTAGTGTGAGTAGTGTAATTAAAGCAATGACTTTAATTTTACTTGGAAAGACATGTGTTAATTAATGACAGCCAACACGGATTTGTTAAAAGCAAGTGATGTCTGACAAACTTGTTTGATTTCTTCGATGAAGTAACGGAGTGGGTTGATGAAGGTAGTGCAGTAGATTTTGTGTATATGGACTTTCAAAAGGTATTTGATAAAGTGCCACATAATAGACATGTTAGCAAAATTGAAGTCCATGGGATTAAAGGGCCAGTGGTAGCATGGATACAAAATTGGATAACAGACATCTTCAACTTCTTCCAGATTTGACGGAGTGTCATCAACCTGAAATGTTAACTCTTTCTCCACAGATGCTGCCTGACTTGTCGAGTATTTCCACCATTTTCTATTTCTATGACAGAAAGCAGGGAGTCATGGTGAACAGTTGTTTTTCAGAATGGAGGGAAGTATACAGTCATGTTCGCCAAGAATCAGTATTAGGATCACTGCTCTTTTTGATATATATTAATGACCTGGACTTGGGTATTACTCACTTTAACTATCAATTTCAAAGTTTGCAGATGACACAAAACTTGGAAATGTAGTAAAAAGTAAGGAACATAATAGACAGACTGGTGAAATGGGCAGACACATGGCAGGTGAAATTTAATACAGAGAAGTGTGAAGTGATGCATTTTTGGAAGAAGAATGAGGAGAGGCAATATACATTAAATGACACAATGGTACAGGAGCAGAGAGACCAGGGGGTTCACATATATAAATCTTTGAAAGTGGAAGGATCAGTTCATAAAACTCTTAAAAAAGCATATGGGATCCTTGGCTTTATCAATAGAGGCATAAATTACAAAAGCAAGGAAGTTATGCTAAACCTTTATGAACCACTGGTTAGGTCTCTGTTAGAGTATTGAGTCCAATCCTTGACACTATACTTTGGAAAGGAAGTCAAGGCCTTGGAGAGAATGCAGAGGAGATTTACTAGAATGGTAGCAGGGATGAGGGACTTCAGTTATGTGGAGAGACTCGAGAAGCTGGGGTTGTTCTCCTTAGAGCAGAGAAGGTTAAGGGGAGATTTAATAGAGGTGCTCAAAATTATGAGTGGTTTTGATAGAGTAAATACAGCTAAACTGTTTCCACTGGTGAGTGGGTTTGTAACCAGAGGACACAGATTTAAGATAATTTGCAAAAGAATCAGAGGGATGAGAAGGAGAAATTTTTTTCACGCAGTGCGTTGTTATGATCTGGAATGCACTGCCTGAAAGGGTGGTGGAAGCAGATTCAATAGTGACTTCCGAAAGGGAATTGAAATTATACTTGAAAAGGAAAAATTTGCAGGGCTATGGGGAAGAACAGGGGAGTGGGACTAATTGAGCCGAATTGCCGCCTTCTGTGCTGTAAGATTCGATGATTCTATGACATTGGGCTCAATTTTAAAACCGAGCTGGGAAAGGGGCAGGAGGGTCAAGTTGAGGTCAGGAAACCCACGAGTACGGGTTTCCCGGACGTCCTGACGTAAGGACGTCTTTTATTTTTTTTGTCGGTTTCCCGTCCAACTGACCGGCTGATTGACAGGCTCGTCTGAGTCGGACGGGAGACCAGCCAGGGAGAGGACATCTGCAGGTAAGTCTTTGTTTGTATGGGTGGGCACTTAGGGCATGTGCAGACATAGTTTGGCACGGGTGGGCATAGGTTGGCAAAGGGGTCATGAGTCATGGGAGACGGGATCGGAGGTCAGTCACGGAGGGGAGATATCGGGATCGGGGGTCATCGCAGAGGTCCGCGATCATTGGGGGTCGGAAGATTGGAGTGGGGGGGAGGATCGGGAAAGGGGTTGGGGTTGGGAGGGGGAGGATCGGGGTCGGGAGGGGGAGGATCAGGCTCAGGGGGAGGATTGGGGTTGGGGTTCAGGTGTCCAGGGTCGCTGGTCGGGTGTCCGGGGTCGGGGGTCGGGGGTCGGGTGTGCACGATCGGGGGGAGGCGGAGGGAGGTCCGCGGTCGGGGTGGGGGGGGTTCGCGATCGGGGGTTGGGCGTCCGTGATGGGGGGGCGTCTACGATTGGGGGTCGAGTGCCTGCGATTGTTGGGGGGGGTCGGTGCAGTAAGACTTGTTGGGGCCTGGGGGAAGCACTCCTGCTCCTCTAGGCCCACAAGCTGTGCCTTTCTAGGCACCTACCTGTTAGTCTGGGCCTTCTCGCCTCCTTTCACGAGGCGTAAAACAGAAGGTCTGGGAATCCTGGCCCCCCGGGGTTGAAATCAGGAATTCGGGAAAAATGGAGGCTTGAAGACGCTTTGAAAGGTTTTAAGGCCCGACCCGCCTCTTGGGAGCAGATTGGTCGCCTGCCCCGGTGAAAAACGGAATTAGGTGGGTTGGAGGCGGGTCTGAAATGGTGACAATTTTCAATGCTCCCCACGCCCCCAAACCTGCTGTTTCTTACTTTGAAAATTGAACCCATTATCTTTGAAGTTTATTTAGCTTCTCTTTAATGAAATCAAATTGTAATTAAAAATTCAGCAGTAAAGCTAATAACATGCTTGAACAAAACATTCTTTAATATTCTCATAGATGCTAGGTGATGAAAAAGGAAGTGTATATATTCTGCAAAGTCATGGGGAATTTAGTACTGAGAAATATAAAACATCACTAGTGAAAGTAATGTGTGTTGTTTTCCCCTCATAAATAATTTATATCTCGCAGTGAGTGAAGTGCTAACCAAGTCTCTTTGGTTAGCACTATTCAAGAAGGCTGTGGAGTTAGTGATGGACAGAGATGAAAAACAAATGTGCAGCATGACCTTTTACCAAGCCTCAGAAAATACAAAGCAGAAATGGTGAAATGAGAGTGAACAGTCACATTATTCATGGACACTACAGCTTCCTGACTGGTACAATTACACCTCTTTACAAAAGGTTGGCAGTTCAACTAACTGGAAAATCAAATCCTGATATTTGGATGTAATTTTGAACCATTAGCTGACATATGAGTTTGAAAGGTACTTAACCAGTGTATTTTTCATTCGTCTAGTATTATTATTTAATTATTTCTATATCCACTAAGACAAATCCAATACCCATCTATTTTTTAGCGAGCATACAAAATGATATTGATCATCTGCAGGGTTTGTGGTATTGTCCCCCCCCCAACAAAGCTGTAAGGCCTATAACAAGATAACAATAAGAAAAGGCTATTCCGCCATCAACCTCACCTTGTCATTTAGAGACATTTAATCAAGATCTGCACAATCTGGTTTCACATAAGAAGTTAGGAACACGTTGATCAGTTTGTACTTAATAAAGGTATAATTTCTACCTCCTGTACTTTGAAAGGTACGCTTCTCAACTACCAGTGGAATAACAGCTAGAATCAGTCTAGTATTTCCAAAGGTCAGTCACTAATCTAAGTTCCAGTTCTCCTAATAGCCTTTGGCTAAAGTTAGATACATACCTCTCTGCCTACAGAGGTCCTGTAGAAGTCATAGGACCTCGATTCCCAGATCAAATGGGCCGACTGCCTAACTCCAGGAACCGCTCCAGCCGCCCAGGCTCCAGTGAACATCCCACGGCCACAGTGATGGCAGCAACAAGGTGGAAGGTCATTGCTAATCATTTTCAGCGCACTACCGTCCTGTTTCCACTGGGCAAAAGGGCTGAAAGACTGAAAATTCAGCCCGTAGTCATATCCAGACCTGACTTTTATTGCACACATATTCCTAAGATTATTCAATAATAAATATGCCAGTGTTCTTACAAGTACTAAAGATAATTTTGTGGCTCTAACATTCAGTTTTTTCCCATTTCTTCATTTTTAAGGAATATTGTTATTATCCCGAGTAACACCTCTTTTTTTTTTACTTTTCGTATATTATAATTTTCCTTAAGCAATGAGTAGTTATATGCATCATGTGAAGTCAAATGATACAGCTGGGTTATTGATCTGCTGTGCACATATTAGGAACAGTGAATTGCTTGGCGGTCAAGATAATCTGATAATAGTCATTTGGCCAAGTCATGGGGATAAAACGGTCCTGCATATATTCTTTTGGGCCTTGTACACTTTGTGCATTGCCCTTTGAGGACCATGATTGTTAACTTGCTGCTCCATTCAGACTTAATGGGTAGTGGGATCTGGGCCTGTGTGAAAAGTGCTTTCGTCATGTGGCCTCCTAACAATGGATCCCACACTTTATATATCCTGAAATCCAGGTAGAGTCCCTGTATTAACCATATATTAATTCTAAGTTTGGCTCAGTTGGTAATATTATTGCTTCTGAGTCAGAAATGTGAGCACAAAATCTAAGTTGACACTTCAATGCCGTGAAGAGAGAGTGCTGCATTATCAGAGGTGCTGTTTTTTCAGATGAGATGTTAAACTGGGGCCCTGGATGTAAATAATTCCATGCCACTGTTTGAAGAACAGCAGGGGTGTTTGCCTTGGTCAACATTTATTCTAAAGCAACACCATCAAAATTAGTTTGGCTGATCATTTTGCTGTTCTTGGGATCTTGCTGTGCGCAAAAATTGGCTGCTGCGTTTGCCTACATAGTAAAAGTAACTACACTTCAAAGTAATTCATTGGCTTTGAATCACTTTGGGACATCCTGCAGGTGTGAAAGGCACCATAAAAATGCAAATTCTTTCTTTACCCTTTCCACCTGGGAAATGTTCCACAAATGTTCCACTCACATGTTTGTTGTGGGGAGAGTTTTAGTCCATTACAGTTCAGGATGCAGTTAGCAGTGACAAGGCTTTTTCTGTGTGAGTGCATAACAGATGTATTACCCTTAATTTTCAATTAAATAAAATATCCCCATCTGCAGCTGTAAATTGGAGGCGGATCTTAGGAATTATTTTGAAAGTGTGGAGAGGTCAAGAAAATCATCATGTTGCAGGTTTGACTTCTATGGTGTACAAGTCCTGTATTGTTGTAGAGTTCACATTAAAATCAAACCTTTACATCATCCATCACATAAACATGGATTTCAAACTATAAACAGGAGATATATACGATATATAAATCTTTACTTCTATATCATATGATTGATACTAAGGGGGAGAAATTGGACATGAGCAGGGACATAAAACAATCGGAATTGCATTGGGCGACAGTTATACCACACACCTGTTATTCAATGCCATTGAAGTCAATGAAAGTGAATATCAGGCGGAGCATAAAACAGGCGACAGATGCAATACCGCCTGTTTTTCATTCCCGCTCATGTCCAATTCACCCCCTAACTCTCTAACGCCTGGTTTGGTCAGTAATATACATGCTCAAACTGTAGCCTGCTCCTTTTCAATTTTTCCTCTGCTGTTTCTCTTTCCTTCCCCCTTTTGCTATTCTTTTCTCCAATTCTGATGTTTTGCCCATTTGACATTTAATGTGAAATTTATGCAACTGACAAGTGTACTCCGTTACATGATCCAATGTATTTATTTTATTCACTGAACCAGTAATTAAAATGGTTGCAACACTGACGGACGATTTAAAAGTAGATTGCTGGTTACGTGGAGCTCTAGATATTTAAGTGTGAGTGATAAATGAACCTTGTTGAAATATTCAGACAGTATTTAGAGGCAAATCAAGATCAGATAATCCACCAAAAATAAAAACTGGCAGATCCATCTGCATTTTTGTCTGCAATTCACCAACAATGTCTGTAAGGTAAATTACTTACTCAGTACTTTCTGGTAAATCTTCACACTAAACCCAATATCCAATTCAGACATTCAGTCATGCTTATGAACTTATATATACTGAGTTACAAACCCAACACAAGATGATAGATCTTGGTTTTTGTTTTTAAAGTTAGAGAACAATGCTTTTACCAAAATGTGGGCTAAACAAGTATGGTTTAAAAATGGTGGTTATGATCATAGACTGAGATTTCAATATGTTCCCAGTCCTTGTAGAAAATCTATTTTTGTATTTCCCAGCAGAAAATTATGTTTCACATGTAATGTAATCTGCATTTTAATGACCCTCTGCGTACTGTTTGCAGAGTATGGCTTTAAAGGAGCAAATTTGCATTATTGTGCAAATTACATAGTTTAGGGGTTTTGATCCATGTCACTTCTGATGCACAATAGTGCAAATTCGCTCCATTAAAGCCACAATGTACAGATAGTCACATTGTCCATCTAAATAGTTTTAGGAACTCATCATTCGTGTGTATAGTAATGTCCGATGCTTTATTTTGAATTATGTCATAAACTGCATTTTAATGAGTTTAAGCAGAAAGTGTGAGCTGAGGGTGCCTTGCCAGTGAATGCAATTAAAAAAGTGATTACTTTTTATTGATCCATTGGTTTAGGCTTAATACCCCTGGCAATGGCCAAAAAGGGCTTGCGTGTATTACGAAATGGGAAGTTACTGGAAGTGCAACAATTATGACAATCATTTG
Source organism: Heptranchias perlo (assembly GCF_035084215.1). Taxonomy (NCBI): domain Eukaryota; kingdom Metazoa; phylum Chordata; class Chondrichthyes; order Hexanchiformes; family Hexanchidae; genus Heptranchias; species Heptranchias perlo. The sequence goes on from NC_090351.1 coordinate 19,162,813, forward strand.
TTCTTTCGGGATATAAATTCAGCTTGAGTGATAACGCAAAATGGGCGGTAGTGAATCGGCAGCCTGTTCCACAATGGAAAAGAGCATTGGGTGGAGTGCAAACCGGGCTGCCAATTCGCAATCGCCAGTTTTGCGTTACTGCCCCAATACAAATCTATACACCAATGGCAATACCCAATAACTGACGGGGTTGTTATTTTAATATCAGGAACAGACGGAATATAAAATAGATGACAAAAATATTAAAAGGACTTTACCATAATCATATTTGCTTCAAATCGTATTCCCAGCTCAGAATTCCTAACCCTTCTAGAGTAGGTTGAGGAAAACCTAAGCCTGTTTCCCCAGTTCTGATGAAAGGTCTTCAACTTGAAATGTTAACTCTGTTTCTTTCTCCACAAATGCTGCCTAACTTGCTGAGCATTTCCAGCATTTTCTGTTTTTATTCTTGTTTACCTAGGCCTGGTGAGGAAAAGTCTGACCACGGTTGCCAATCCTGATGCCCTGCTGGTAAAGCTCATGTGTGAGGATATTGAGCAAGGGCAGGGTTGAGTTTGACTGTGGAGCTTCCAAGATCAAATACCTTTCAATACTCATTATCCACATGAAGAATGGCTTCCTGGGCAATGTACAAAAAGGCAGTAGGAGATGAAAGAAGAAAAGGGGGAGAAAATAGGAAAGAAAAAAGGGCAGAAATTGGAAAGACTTAGTTTTTTAATGAATTAGCTCCACAATCAGTTTGTGTATTCTGAACTGCACCCTCACTGGCACATGCTCACTTATAAGAGATGGTGTGGAAATGAACATTTCTTAAAGGAATCGAATAAAATAGAGAAAGTAAAGTAAGAGAGCAATGTCAAGGTACACGCTTCATAACTTTGAGGGCACAAGTTCTGGTTTCTTGAATACTGTCTGTTACTTGAATCATTAGCTTCACTTGTGATACATTTTGACAGCTCTCTACCAAACTGTTATATGGCATGCCTTAAAAATGACATGGACAGTTTCACCCTGTATTAAGCATACCTCCTGTCTTCAAAGCCTAGGCACATCACTGTTGACAGTTGTGTCCTTTTAGCTAAGGAAAGCTGCACAACACCAATAAGTCTAGGCAAGATAAAAGATGGTTCAGTGAAGGAAATTATATGCATACTGTGCCTATGTGTCCATGTGAAAGTGTATAGTTGAGAGAACATGGATAACAATGAAACAACTAATCTGTCAGAGACATATACTAGCGGATTTTTCAACATAAACTGATATGGACTAGAACATAAATTCTGTGCAGCATCGTAATAGGTGTCTCAAGACTTCAAGCCACAAATGAATAGATTATTCCAGCAAATATATAGACTCCTCAGCTTCAATACTAAGGCATACAACCGTGGTAGTATTGTCACTATTGTTCACAAGGTAAGTGGTGATTAAATATGTCTAAACATTTCTGAAGATAGAGGGCTAGATTTTCTTTAGTGGTGGATTTACTATTGAAATAGCACCAATTCTGCACTTCACCCATCAGTATAATTCTGCTGTGAACCAGTCTAATTTTCCTTGATGCAGCTACATTAAGTGTCATGGTGGACTCTCCTCACCATTAGTACCTTGTTTAGGCAGTCCCGCTCTGGAGGGGAGGGAGATTCAGTGCTACTGCAGCATCAGAAAGGGCCATTTGTCTCTGTGACAATGTGACTCACTGAAATGTCTGAAACTGATATTTCTTTAGGTCAGCAAGTCCACAAATTTAAAGACATTTCTGTTGAGTGTTATTGTCTGTACTCCAGCAAAGGAGGATTCAGCTTTTGACCCTGAGGTCAGAGGTGTCATTCTTTGGATGGGAAGTTAAATTGAGGCCCTCTCTAATACAGGTAGACATTAAAGATCTCAAGGCCCTATTTAAAGAAGAACAGGGAATTTTCCTGGTATTCTGGTTAACCAATTCTGGTCCTCCCTTAACCAATACCACCAAACAAAAACAGATTAACTGATCATTCATCTCATTTTCCAAGCGTGGGATTTTGCTTCCTGCAAAAATGGCTGCCCTGTTTGCCTACAAAAAACAGCCACTGTCCCTAACCTTTATGCCACAGGGGATGGCACAGGAATCTGTTATTATACCAACCATTGCTATATTAGGGATGTAATGGGAGCTATGTGTCACAAGCACCCACACTTTGGTAGGAATCACCATTACGAGCAGTACAGACAGGTACAATTTTATCAGATTGATCATTTCCACAGTTGCAGGATATCGTTATGTGCATCAATTTATACATAATAGGAAGGACTGCTACTTCATCAATGTGCAAAAGTAGGGAACCACCACTAAAAAGTAATGCATGTGTCCAGGGAAGAATGCATAATGCTTTCATTCTGAGGCAATCAAACATGGTAGAACTGTTTGAAGGAGCATTAACATCTGATCACCTAACTTCTATTTGCGGCCTCCATGCTAACTACAATGGCTCCCAATCGCCCAGTGCCTCAAATTTAAATTTCTCCATGGCTTCACCAACCATATCTCTGTAACCTCATGCAGCCCCACAGCCTTCCCCAAACTCTCCATTCTTCTGACTCTGGCCTCTTCTGCATCCCTTCTTGCTTTGCTCTCCTTTGGCTTTCATACACCTAGGCTCCACACCCTGGAATTCCTTTCCTACATCCCCCAGTACTGCAACTCCCCCTCCCCTACTAATTTTCATGGTCAGGCCTCAGTACCATTCCACTGGTGAGGTGCTCTCACGTTTGGAGCAGCTTGCCGATAGAAGGGGGCCGAAAATCCGGTGGTTCCACCGTGGAGCCCAAGCAGGTTAAGATAGGGGGGAGGTGATCTTGAAGGAGGACCGTGGAGGTTTGGACATCATGGGGATTGAGTCGTGTGGGGCCAGAAGGAGCACAAATGCTAAAGTGTTAATTAGTCTGCCTTTCGGAAGATCAGAGAAGTGTAGGATCACTACATCCAGTCCTATTCTTACCCATTCCTTCCACTGGGGTTATGTTATTACACATCTGGATAATGGATGGCTAAAATGAACTCCTGATCATGAGGGACATGGGCCCACTTACAGGAAAGATTGGCAACGTTAATCCGAGTGAATGTCTAAGACAGAACCAAAATTTTTAACAGTAATCGTCTTACATTCACAGTCAGTTTAAACCGCGTTACTGTGAACCTTCAAAGCTCACACTGAGTAACTGTGATAATGCAAATATCACTTTGATCAAATAACATAAATTATATCACACAGTAACTTGTGTCCCTTCTGAACTGACTTCGGCATCTTGGGATGTCTTGGTGCACTGTAAAAAAGAAACTAAACATCTTAAGCCCAATTTCTTGCTACTGAAGTGAAGTTCAGAATTGACCTCAACAGGAAATCAATATTAAGAAAACTTTTTTTTAATGGAGTATTTTAGTAGACGGTGGGCATTTGCTACCGAATGTGGCTGTAATTACTTCATATTACTATGTGATTTGGAATCAGAATATCTAAATATCAATGATTTGAATCAATAAGCCATCCCCAATTTATGACAGCTGCTTTGATAGATCTTGTCAGACTTCAATGTCATATGGAATTTATCACAAGTTGTGATAACATCAAGGCTGAAACTATTTTGCCCATTCTATTATCATAAATCAGGCACCTTCAGGAAATTTCGGGCCGTGCAACTTGTATGGAATTGAAATGGTGAAAAGACTGATTGCTTCCAGATAATATCAAACAGTGAATTTGGCAACATATTCACATTTGTTTTGTCACTATAATGAGTCAGGGAAATAAATAATCAGACCAGCTTTACTATTCATTCATGAAATAGATAAGTGACATATTTTGTGCTTTTAGAAATGAGTTCATTTCGAAATGTTTCTGTTCATTAGCAATACCTCTCCATCAAACTGGTGGCTGTTTCTGTGTTTCCTCTAGTCTTATTAGTGCCTCATGAATTCAATAATCTCTCCCAGCAGAAACTGGCCAAACAACTGATGCTCATTTTCACATTTCTCAAGCAATTAATGAACTGCTTAGTCACCAGTTCTTCAAAGAAGGCCATAAACGTAGCTGGGCACTGAGAAAGTCACAATGCAAACACAATGGTTGACCAAAATCTCATTATCCTTCTTGATGGCATGTGTGAGAAACCAGATGATCTTCTTGGTAGAAAAGACCAGTACATTAACCCAAGTTCAGGGCCAGGCTACTTGTATATGGATTGATGCTTTATGGACCTCGTCTATGCTGACTCAGAAACCGAAAAGGCATGCAAGGAAGAAACACCACATCTTGAGGATGTGGAAATGGAACTACGAATATCAGCCAAGAGATTCTCAGGAACGTAGACTCTTACAGTAATGTGCAATTTCCTTTCTTGGTATTTTTCCTGTCACAGGGATGGCATGTTGGAAAGGACCTTGGCTGGACTGGACACGTGTTAGCCATCTGGCTCATTACCATATATAATAGCAATGAGTGGACAGAACAGGAACAAACAGTGACACCCGAAGACATTGGTGCAGAAGAAAGCATTGTATTATCCCAATGTCTTCACTGAAACTGCCTTTGTTGTTCCTTCTTTTCTGGAGTCATCCACTGACTCATCAGATAGTAGACTCCCAACACAAGTGGCCAAGACATAGAAAAACCTGATGCAAAGTCTTCTGCAACAAACCCCACTAATCATCGAGCTCTTCCCAAACCGTTCCTATAATCTTGGCATCTCCCAAAGGCTGAGTCCTATATATAAAACAAAGAATCCGGGCGCTAAATTGGGCCATGTAGAGCCCGTTGTTTTGGTGCTACGTGGCCTCCTGGAGATCCAAGATGGCATCTTGGATGCCCACGCACGCTTCTAGCGTGAAGTGCGCGGACGCCATCTTGTGAAAAGGTTTAGCCCATGTGCAAGTAACGAACACCAGCATCATGTAAAGTAGAGAGAACATACATTCAATCAGTGTGCAATGCTGATTTAAAGTGATAGACACCACTTTAGCACTTAACGCTCCACTCAATGCACTGTCTTAAACACGACCATCTAAACATGTCTTAGAGTGCCTGGAGAACCCCACACCAGTGCTATTTAAAGGGATCATGCAGGATTTGCAGGTTAGTTGCTGGATTATTGCTTATGGCTGGTGATGCATTTGTAACTGTTTTTGGAGGTCTCCAATACTTAAATATTAGAACGAGGGGACATAACCTAACATTTAGAGCAGGATGTGCAGGAGCGAAGTTAGGAAATGCTTCTACACTCAAAGGGTGGTGGAAGTTTGGAACACTTTTCTGCAACTGGCAGTTGATGCTAGCTTAATTATGAATTTTAAATCTGAGATTGATAGATTTCTCTGAACCAAGGGTATTAAGGGATATGGGGCGAAGGCGGGTATATGGAGTTAGGTTACAGATCGACCATGATCTCATTGAATGGCGGAACAGGCTCGAGGGGCTACATGCCACTGTCACTTGCTGCCTCCTGTTATGCGCCACCTTCTCCTGCAAGAAAGCGGGACGTGTGTTTGGGTGATGTACCTGTCATGGTTGAATAGCTGACAGTGTGTTTGGCCTGTGAGTTGCAGGTGTGCAGCTTGAAACAGTGGTAATGTGTAAGGGTGAGAGGAAGGATCTGATTGGAAGAGTTGCTTATGATGGAAAGAGTTTGTTGGTATGTGGGTGATGGGGGCTGTAGTATGTGGAGCAATGGATGAGGCGAATGGTGCAGTTGGTAGGAGACGCCACTTGACAGCTGACCTCACTCACCTTGACCACTCATGTCAAAGTATTGAACTTCTTCCTGCACTGCATCCATGTTCATGGTGTGATGTGCCTGGCATTGACTGCATTCCCTACTGTCTCCCATTGCCTTTTTAGTATATGTCTGGAGGGCTTCTTAACATCGCCACCCACCCCCCCCCAACCCCCCGCAGATATAGGATGTCCCTCCTTCTGCCCACCTCTTGCACCAAGGCCTCTAGTGCATCAGCAAAGAACCTTGGTGTATGTACTCTCGAATGCCTGGTACAAACTCGGTCCGGCAGATTGGTGAGGCCCGGCATGCAGATTGGAGGATGTGGGATTTAGTGGTGTGCAACCTTTATTCAATGTTTTAACATAACTCAACAGTTTGAAAACATAGGGACGGGACCTGCATCTGTGTTTTACTGTTGTGGGATGTCTGATCTCCGTTCAGACTCCATGCAGACTCGTACCTTACTTTTGGCAAATAACAGGTACCAGCTACCTTTAAGAGATTTTGGCTAGCTGTCAGACAGCCTGCCTTTAAGAGATTCAGGCTCGCCCTGCTGGTGGAAAGTGTGAATGTCCTTGAATTTTCGTGTCAACGCAAGTTTTTAACACTTGGCTGAGGTAAGTGTTGAGGCAGGACAAATGCCTCATCCCGCCTGCAACAGAAGCACCAGGGGGCGGGTTAATCGCAGATCGCGATACCCGTGCCCGGTTTCGGGGGTTAACCAACTTAACCCTCATAATCTATTGACTGATCTGTTCCACTATTAGGCTCTGAAACCAAGGTTATTGTCGTGCGGGTTAAATGCTTCGATGACATTATTCACATTTTTCAAGCTGATAGCTTATGGTCTTACAAACGTTGTTCTCAAAAGCTATAATTAGTCCCGTGCTGACACAGATATAAGTGTAAAGGTACCATAATGAAAGTAACATTTTTTTTAAAAAAGTGGTCTCTAAAGGATCAGTGAATTGTGCATGCCATGACTAGACATAAAAACTGTGGCTGATTTCATGAATCTTTCTGAATGAATCCTGACAATAATGTCTATTCATGTCAGTTTTAGAAGACAATAAAGTGTCTGTAGTGACACTAATGAGGGCTGTAACACAATAAAGCTTCTGACCAGCTTTGAACAATATACCGATCTACATTGATATGGTGACAGTGGAAGGCAGTCTTCTTGAGGAGGTGGGAGGAAGATTCACCCCATCTGGTATGTTCCAAATTCATGGGCCTAGAAATTCGGTCAGGCAGTGCCTGTTTCTCAGGCGCTGAGTAGCCTCCTAAGCTTCCAATATGGTGGGCAGGAAGCACACGCTCATTACGAGCAAGAGGTGTGCCGTCCACCATATTGGTAAAGGCCAAAAAGTCGCTGTGCAGTTCCCACATCTGAAAGAGGAGTTAGGTCCTTTGCATTTGTAAATAAGGGACCCAACCACTGCAAGATTAGTTTGCCCCCGACGCTGGCTGCATTCAGGAAAACCAGGTCTACAACGGTTTAACAGGTGGTCCTTAAAGGGACTACAGCAGGCCAAAGGCAACAAGATTTCAAAATATACCTACCTGAATTTGGAGCCAAGAGGAGTAGGACTGCTCCTCCCAACCCCACATTCAAAAAACGCGGACCGCTGCCGGTCACCGCTTACCCCCCTCCACGAACGCCGCCACTACCCTGTCCACCATCCACCGTCCACCGTCACCCCCCGACCCGATCGTCTACTTCTCGGTTGCCCCCCTTCCCGACCTGGCAAATCACTTCCTGAGGGCTGCTGCTGGCATCGCAATGGCCCAATCTTCCATCCTGCTTCACCAACGAACGGCCTGTTATTGTCCGCAGCTCGCCGGCTCAATGGTAATGAGGCCCAATATTGGGTACGCCTCATGACTCACCATTCAGGCGCAGGGATCAATCCCGAAACGGCCGAGTTTCTAGGCCATGCTATCTTCCAATTTGTGAAGCAGGTAACATGAGCAGCTCGCTGCTCTTAGAGGGAGAACATCAACTTTCCAAATCAAACACAGATTGTGAATTATTGGGTCGTACTAATGACTCAGTCTGTTCCCTTTAAGATGATGCTGCAGAAAGCAGTAGGGTGCAGCTAGCGTGAAACAACTCTGTGCCTCCTGAGGCAACGTTCTCCATCAGGGGTTTGTGATATATCAGAGTGACCTCCATGTCAGCACCAGGTCCTGCACAAGTGCTTTCTTGAGCTACCTCCAAATCAAGCACATCAGTTTCCTGTCTGAGGAATCCAAGTTCTCAGAAACAACAATGATCCCCAACTTCTGGCCTTTTATCAAGAGGGCACATGCTTGTTCATGTGCAGAAAACATCAATAAAAACATCCATGTGGTTTTAATACAAAGAATATGGAGTTGAACTTGACTATTTCAACAGAGGAAGAACATGCTGTGAAGAATTCCAGAAATGGATTAAAATCCTACACTCCAACTCCAGATCCAATGTGTCTACCAATGTCCTCAGCTCTCCTTAATTTTCCCTCCAATGTGGAACCAGACAAGTAAGCCCCTTATCTTCTTATCTCTTACAGCCCTGGCAGCAAGCATCAGAATAAGTCTAAATATCCATGGGGTAGAAGCTAGAGTTACCAGACAACAAAATATCACTGTATGTCAATGATGTCCTACTTTATGTAACTAACCCCTACAAATCACTCCTCAGCATCTTCCAGAAAATCAAGGAATCTAGCCAACTCTCGGGATATTTGTTTAACTTCTCACAAACAGAGAGGCAGTCCCTCATGCAGGGCATCTCCCACAGACCTATTTCTTTGCATGGTCAAGATCTAGGGTAACAGTAACCTCCAAACTCTCTGGCCTGTAGAAAAAAAATCCTCACCCTCCCCGGTCCCCCCGTCGCCTGCACTCTGACCAGCTGACCTGTACAGATGAAACAACCTGATCCTATCACTCCTGGAAAGGGCTAACATAATAAAAATTTATGTGGTCCCCCTGCCTCTTCTACCTGTTTCAGATGCTATCAGATAACACATGCTTCCCAAGCATGAAGCATGGTTCAGCCCACTGAATCTCGAGCACTTCTATGTGGCAGCCCAAGCTTGAATCTGCCTGCTCCTATAAATCTTGACTGGGGATGGCACCATGACATCCCTTTATAGACCACCTGTAAAGGCCAATGAGGGCCCAGAAACACCCAATAACACCCTGGAAGGAGGTTTACATCTCTTTGCAAATTCCGTATCGTCCCCTTTCCCCAATCTTCTAGATGTATTTGCTTCACTGGGTTCTGAACTTGACATCACCATTTTTCAGCAAATGCCAGAGTATAACTTCTGACAAACAGGTTGCACCTCAAACAGTTTGACCTATTTTGTTACCTCTAAATGAAGCATCTCCTTCAAGACCCAACCATGCTCAAGAAACTTCAACATGATGTAACTCTTCTAGAAATGTACCTTCATTTTCTGAAAAATGCTCGCAGACAAAAGACAACATAGAAAACCTTAAAGAGCTCTGTGAGGGAGGGGTGGAATGGAGAGAAGTGTGGAGCAGACCCTCGTAATTACCACCTACAGCAAAATATATAAGGGCCAGTTCAAGATAATACATCAAGCTTAGCACAACCCACATCTGATTCACAAATTCTTCTCCTTTGGGGGATAATACTGGAGCCATTGCAATCAGAGGGGCACCCTCATTCAGTCCTTCTGGGCAGAAATCCAGAAGAGCACATACAGCATGAGAGGCCTTACACTCCCTGCAGATCCGAGCCTATTCCTGCTGCACCTATCCGCCAGTGAGTGAATTCCCCTGCGATATGCAGACTAGCTCAACTGCCACTGGCAGAGTACACAGCAAACATATGGGTGAAACATCTGTATCTGTTAGAGGGGGCAAAGTATGAACTCTGCCGAGATCTCAGGAAATACCAGGTAGTCTGGAAACCACTCCTGGAAGCCCACGCGACCAAGGCCTCTCCCAAATTGTCTCAGGTCACACACCCTCAAGAAAGTCAGAGTGGAGTCAAACACTAACAACCCCCTCTCCTACTACTTCGAAAAAGATAATGCCCAGTCAAAAAGGCCACATTTGTAGGGCCCTTGATACCCCCAAACCAAACAGATTCCGGAGACTGCTGTCAGATTATCCCAAACCCCAAACTGTTCCAGTGTGTTCACAAAGCAACTACCCCAATGCATCAATGTACTCCTCCACAAGTACCAATGTATATGACTGGAAATAACATGTCACAATCTGCACAGTAAATTTACAAAATATGTGTATTTACTCTTTCAAGGAAAATTATTAAAAAAGTGAAAAAGGTTCATGGTCGAACACAAAATCAAAAAAAAATACCATCCTCTCTGCATAGGTTGTCTGCCACCCCTCTCAAAAGAAGTTCGGCTACAATGGACTCTTGCACTTTGCTGCAAGCCATTGATTTTTCTCTTAAAAAGATCAATTATGCTTTCATTAACAAGAATATTTGGGAAGTAGGAAAACCCTTATATTTTATTAAGTCTTGGGGAGGATTGCAGAGGAGATTTACCAGAATGATCCCAGGGATGAGGTACTTCAGTTATGCGGAGAGACAAGAGAAGTTGGGATTGTTCTCTTTAGAGCAGAGAAGGTTACGGTGGGATATGATAGAGGTGTTCAAAATTATGAGGGGTTTTGATACAGATACGGAGAAACTGTTTCCACTGGCAGGAAGGTCAGAAACTTAAGAACACAGATATAAGTTAATTGGCAAAAGAACCAGAGGGGAGATGAGGAGAATTTTTTTTTAATGCAGCTACTTATGATCTGGAATGCACTGCCTGAAAGGGTGGTGGAAGCAGATTCAATAGTAACTTTCAAAAGGGAATTGGATAAATACTTGAAAAGAAAACATTTGCAGGGCTATGGGGAAGAGCAGGGAAGTGAGACTAGTTGAATAGCTCTTCCAAAGAGCCGGCATATGCATGATAGGCCGAATGGCCTCCTTTGTGCTGTATGATTCTACGATTATAGGTCTTCTGCCTTGTGGAATGAATTGGCATTTACACAGTTCCCTATTATGTATGGGCCCTGACAACATCCCAGCTGTAGTGCTGAAGACTTGTGCTCCAGAACTAGCTGCGCCTCTAGCCAAACTGTTCCAAAACAGCTACAACACTGGCATCTACCAGACAATGTGGAAAATTGCCCAGGTATGTCCTGTCCACAAAAAGCAGGACAAATCCAATCCGGCCAATTACTGCCCCATCAGTCTACTCTCAATGATCAACAAAGTGATGGAAGGTGTCGTCGACAGTGCTATCAAGCGGCACTTACTCACCAATAACCTGCTTACCGATGCTCAGTTTGGGTTTTGCCAGGACCACTCGGCTCCAGACCTCATTACAGCCTTGGTCCAAACATGGACAAAAGAGCTGAATTCCAGAGGTGAGGTGAGAGTGACTGCCCTTGACATCAAGGCAGCATTTGACCGAGTGTGGCACCAAGGAGCCCTAGTAAAATTGAAGTCAATGGGAATCAGGGGCAAAACTCTCCAGTGCCTGGAGTCATACCTAGCACAAAGGAAGATGGTAGTGGTTGTTGGAGGCCAATCATCTCAGCTCCAAAGCATTGCTGCAGGAGTTCCTCAGGGCAGTGTCCTAGGCCCAACCATCTTCAGCTGCTTCATCAATGAACTTCCCTCCATCATAAGGTCAGAAATGGGGATGTTCGCTAATGATTGCACAATGCTCAGTTCCATTCGCAACCCCTCAAATAATGAAGCAGTCCGAGCCCGCATGCAGCAAGACCTGGACAACATCCAGGCTTGGGCTCATAAGTGGCAAGTAACATTCACGCCAGAAAAGTGCCAGGCAATGACCATCTCCAACAAGAGAAAGTCTAACCACCTCCCCTTGACATTCAATGGCATTACCATCACCGAATCCTCCAACGTCAACATCCTAGGGGTCACCATTGACCAGAAACTTAACTGGACCAGCCATATAAATACTGTGGCTATAAGAGCAGGCCAGATGCTGGGTATTCTGCAGCGAGTGACTCACCTCCTGACTCCCCAAAGCCTTTCCACCATCTACAAGGCACAAGTCAGGAGTGTGATGGAATACTCTCCACTTGCTTGGATGAGTGTAGCTCCAACAACACTCAAGAAGCTCGACACCATCCAAGATAAAGCAGCCCGCTTGATTGGCACCCCATCCACCACCCTAAACATTCACTCCCTTCACCACCGGCGCACTGTGGCTGCAATGTGTACGATCCACAGGATGCACTGCAGCAACTCGCCAAGGCTTCTTCGACAGCACCTCCCAAACCCGCGACCTCTACCACCTAGAAGGACAAGAGCAGCAGGCACATGGGAACAACACCATCTGCACGTTCCCCTCCAAGTCACACACCATCCCGACTTGGAAATATATCGCCGTTCCTTCATCATCGCTGGGTCAAAATCCTGGAACTCCCTTCCTAACAGCAGTGTGGGAGAACCGTCACCACACGGACTGCAGGGGTTCAAGAAGGCAGCTCACCACCACCTTCTCAAGGGCATTTAGGGATGGGCAATAAAATGCCGGCCTCGCCAGTGACGCCCAAACCCCATGATCGAATTTTTAAAAATCCGCTTCAGAATGTGTGCGGGATTAGAAACTGATTGAAAATATTTTCTTGATATAATTTTTATCACATTTGTTATCACAATGGTTACTGTATTGCTATAATTGCTATTTCATGCATGAGCTGCAATCAATTTCACCTCTACTTTGGCACTAATAAGCCTACCTAGCAGTCCATTCCCACCCCCCCACCCCTCCCCATACCAGCTATTACACTTTATTTCTTTACTGCTTCATTTTAATTCCTCCTTCTTGAACAATATTTCAATAAATGTTCCATTTCAAACCATGATTTTAATAAGAAAAAAAAGTCACTCCTTTTTATTCTGCTTCCAAATAAATTGAATTCATGCTATTAAGCTCTTGCATAATATATGCAGAGGATACTTTATAAGGAAGAGCTAACAAATTATGAAGGTTTTCCTCTTTATTCAAATTGACATCACCTGGGAAAAATGCAATCATTTGATTTTCATAAATCGCTGATTCCCATTATGATAAACTCAAATGTGGGGCTGGAGCTGAAAGAGCAGTTCAGTTATTATCACAGATATACTATATTTGTTTTCTTATACTGGTGTTAAAAACATTTCAGGATCATATAAAGCTGCTTGCACAGTTGTCGGATGACCTCTTCCTCCTCCCCATCAAAGACACTACATACATATTTAGGTCTATGAGAACTTAAGTTAGTCACGGGGAAGATGCTTTGTAAGGTGTTAAAGGATATGTTGGCTAATTTCCAGGGATATAAATTTAAAAAAAATAATTGTTTTATTTGTATATGCATACTGTATAATCAGAATAGACAATGGAACACAAAGAGGAATGCCTTTATAACTAATTACTTTGTAAGTCTTGAATTCAATAAACATGCCGTTTTGCTGTCTCCTACTGTGCAGCCTCCATTTATTAAATAGCGCTTCTCATTTGTGATCATTATTCACAGAGTTTCATAGTTGTGAATTATTGTTTTTTGGACAAATGAAACTCTGCAGAACAACAAAGCCTCTTTATTATCCCAACCAAGCAGAATAATTGAGCAGAACTAATTATAAAGTAAAAATAAATCAAAGAGAAGAAAAAGATGTGTTGTATGAAGCTAATAAGAGAAAACACATGAATGTCCTGATAGAGAAACAGTGACAGAAGGATAGAGAAGGAAAGACAGAGGGCTCGATTTTAGGGTCGGGTTTCCTGCGGGTTTCCAGCGGGGGGGCCCCGAAAATCCCGATATGAGGTCACGTGACCAGGTCGCGCCGCGATCCCAACCACTTCCGGGTTCCCCGACGACGTGCGGGGCTGCGTGCGTGGCCCCCGTTGGTGGGAATCCCGCAGGCAATTAAAGCCAGCAGGGTTCCACTTGAGAGTACTTACCTTGCTTGTTGAGGTCAGTTAATGAGCTGAATCAGCTGTCAAAAGAGGGAGTGTGGGATTTCACCTGCATCGCAGCGTGTTTCCCACACTGGGGGAAACAGTCTCTCTCCAACCAGGCGTGTTGCAGCCAGCAGCCTGTGGCAGGTGCCAAGGTGCACCCCACGGGGGAGAGCCCTCACCCACGCAGGAGGCCACCGCGTCAAATAGGGCAACCCCTGGCCCCCACCACCCCCCGCCAAGCCAGAGGACAGACCGACACGAAACTGCAGCCCCAGTCCGAGGAACCACCCACCTACCCTGCACAACCCCTCAGACCAACACCTGCCAGATGGGTGGTGCGTGGACACCCTCGGAGGACGAACAGCATGACCAGCCCCAGCAGCCTCGCAGTCCACGCCGTCCGCCGCAGAGACGTGGAGCCCCCCAACACGGGGTTGTTGCACGCCCACCTGCACAGCAGGAGGGAGGGCTACCGCAGAGAGAGACACATCGCAGAGGGCACTACCCTCGCCACAGGGTCCACAGACCGAGGCGCAGCTCCCCGGACCTCTCCGAGCAGCAGTGCACACGGAGGCGCAGATTCGCTCGACATGTAGTCGTGGAGATCTGCAGGCTCTTTCATGCCGAGCGGCTCCTGGCTGGCCCCAGCACCAACTGCTTACCTGTCGCTGTCAAAGTCACCACTGCCCTCCACAACTTCTCCTCCGCATCCTTCCAGGGTGCAGCCGGCTACACCTCGGATGTCTCTCAGTCGTCTGCGCAGAAGAGCGCTGCAAATACACCTGCACCTACTCTGCAGTAACACGATGGGTGGCATCAGTGGTGGGTCCTCATAGTGATACCCAGGAGCGGGCATTATTGGACACAACAGACAGGATTCGCGGAGACATGGCAGTGGTGGTGCCAATATAATGTGTGCTGTTTGTTGCTCTGAAATTCAATATAGGTAACACCCATGGCAAACCCTCCGACACCCTTGTGCACCCCCTTCATGCTCACGAAACATTTGCCTTACGCTGCCTACTGCACATATGTGATGCATGCCCTGTGGCTGCAGCACAGGTGGTGGCAGGTTGAGTGAGGCTGGCCGTGAGGGAGATGCATGAGAGGGTGAGTATGGGATAGAGCCATGAGATTGTATGAGGATTGGGTCGCGTGTTAGTGGCAGGATGAGTACTGGCGAGGTGAGTAGGTGGAGGTAAGATGAGGATGGGGTTTGACTTTGTGCGATAGTGTAAAATGGACGATAGTGAATCGGCTTAAAATCTCTCTCGATTTTTGCTTCCATTGACTTCAACGGAAATAAAAATTGGGAGAGATGTAAAATGGGCTGCCGATTCACTATCACCCGTTTTACACTATCGCACAAAGTTAAAATTCCCCCAAGTACTTTAATGATAAATGTAGTCACACCAGAGAAGAAAAAGTTGCCATTGAGTGTCAGGAGTTGACTGGAGGTACATCTGTAATATATGTAGAGGTCAGTAAAGCATCTCTCATGAAGGATCTGAGAAAAGTAAATACCTGGGCCAGATGGGATACAACTAGAATCCTCAATGAACTGTGTGAGGAAATCTGTAAGTGAGACGTTAGTATTTTATGAGCTCTATAAACACAAGAGCTGTACTGGAAGGTAAATTAGCAAATGCTGCCTTTATAAAAACAAGGAGTGAGGCATGACCTTGATCAAAGATCAGCTAGCCTAACATCCTTAATGGGGAAAATATATAAGAGCTCTGAAGAGTAGTAATTTTCTGACTTCGCACTACCAGTGGAGAGCTTTGCCACTGATCGCGCCTATTGAAAATTTGTGTGTGCGATGCATATGATTTTCCTATTATTGGTTGAAACATTATGAATCGTGTGCACTTAAGTTTCTCATACACGCTGTCAATGAGTGAGGTTTTGCTGGCAGCATGAATTTACAAAATTACCCCTGAGAAGATTGTCTAAATATCCATCTGGATAGCTAAGAGGCTGTGAGGAGAATTCATTGTAGATTTAGAAGCAATGTAAGTCATGCATCAAAAATCTATTGACATTCTTTGAGGCAGTAACCAAGCTAATCGAGGAAGGGTGCCCACCTGGGATTATTTATGTAGATTTCCAGACACCAACTAATCAAGTGAGGCTTCTAAATAAGGTGATAAGTTTAGATTTATACTGGAAACAAGATAATGATTATTAGAAAATATCCCAGCTTGGGGGCAATGACTGGTGGAGTTCACAGTATTCATGAATGATGTGGAGGAGAGTGCAATATTTCTTATAATGTTATAAAGTTTGCTGATGGCATTAAGCTATAAGATCAGGTGTTGAGTATATGGGAGATTGTTAGCATTCAAAGGATTCCATGCCAAATATATGGCTGAGCTATGGAATGGTAGATGAATCTTAATATGCATACATGTAGTACACATTAGAATAGCAAACATCAAGCGTGCATGCTTAATGGAAGTGTCTTATTTTCAAATAGTCTGGTGGGATTGTAGGAATGGTATTCATGTCTTGGATTACCTTAGAATTTATTGAGAATTAAGAGTTGTTGACAGGAAAGACTATTCGGTATAAAAGAGAGACCAAGCTATTTGAAGCCATGATGTGGAGATGCCGGTGATGGACTGGGGTGGACAAATGTATGGAGTCGTACAACACCAGGTTATAGTCCAACAGCTTTATTTGAAATCGCAAGCTTTCGGAGCTTTCCTCCTTCGTCAGGTGAGTCCTGACGAAGGAGGAAAGCTCCGAAAGCTTGTGATTTCAAATAAAGCTGTTGGACTATAACCTGGTGTTGTACGACACCGTACATTAAGCTATTTGAAGGCAGCTTTAACAATGGAGGAGATGTGGCAGAGGACTAAGGGCAGTAACATCAAAGGAAAGAATTCTGAGACTCTTTGATGAATCTTCATTAACCGCCTTCGACATCGCCAGAACTTTTGATAATTTTAAACAAGGTACCATCATGTGGCCTTTCACCAAAGATTTATTCATTGGTATCTAGTTTCCTCTCCTTGTAGCACCTGCTTCTTCCCTGATAAAAATATCCCATAGGAAACAGCTGAGTGGTCACCTATATGCTTTTATGCACTGTGGCCATATTATAAGCAGACAGGATTTCTCAGTAGCATAATAAAGAAAATAAAAAGGAAGTACCTTGTGTAGCACAATTAAAACAAACTTCTGATTAATATATTTTTTAGCCCTGATACTACTGAGTAATATTGTTTAAGCGTTAAGCAGAAAAGTTTGAACAGCTCAAATCAGATCATAAACACAATTTACAACAAAAATGATTGTGTGGTAGAATTGCAAATTTGTTTGCACTATTGTGCTGAGGGTAAAACTGGAGACACAAGAGATTTTCTCTCGGTGTTAACCGTAGTTAAATCACAAGTGCATTCATAACGAATGGGCTTACAATTTTCTACAGCCGGTGCGTAGAGGAAATCCTCCCCATGTTAGATTTTCTGTTCTTGAAGTAATATATTCTGCTACACAGCACTTTCCCACAGAGCTTACAGCCCATCTGAAAACTGGTATACAATAATACAAGTTGATGAAGCTGCCTCAAAGGGTAGACAGTGTTAAGAAGTAATTATAGATTTTGGGTGAATTGATACTTTTTGGAGACTATGTTGTTCTATAAAGTAAACACGGCTTGGACACACAGAGTTCTGAGTTCATTTCTGTATATGTTTTCTCTTTTTGGGGGTTTGGTTGATGGTAGGGGAAACGTAGGCTTCTGTTTCACAACTTTCCGAGATCTCTGTGCTCCTCCAATTCTGGCCTCTTGCCTATCCCCTCTTTCTTTGCCGGCCTTGCCTTCAGCTGCCTAGGCCCTAAGCTCTGGAATTCCCTCCCTAAGCCTCTCCGCCTCTCTCTCTTCTTTTAAGTCGCTGCTGAAAACCTTCCTCTTTGACCAAGCTTTTGGTCACCTAATATCCATTTATGTGGCTCAGTGTTAAACTTTGTCTGATAACGCCCATGTGAAGTGCCTTGGAACATTTTACTATGTTAAAGGTGCTATATAAATGCAAGCTGTTGTTGTTGGAGGAACTTGCCAGAAGTCTTTGACAGTGAGAGACTCCGTAAGGTTATGGGGAGAGAACAGACAGATGTGAAATGATTTTAATTAGTGAGGCAACCATTATTTATTGAAAGCACTTAGCTATCTGTTGTGTCTTCCTTTCTCTGGCTGCTGGATGTCCTGTCCCATATCCTCTCCTTCCTGTGCACCCTCCTCATGCTGTGGGATGTGATCTTCCACCCCCTCTTCATCATCGTCTTCAGCTTCTAGAAGTAGCAAGCCTTTCTACTTTGCAATATTGTGCAGAATGCAGCAAGCTACATTGAAATCTTCCACCCATGTTGGGTTTTCTGAAGCAACATATTCTGCTGCAGTGTGCTAACAGAGCATACAACCCATCTGAGAACTAACATACACCAATACAAGCTGCATTCACAAAGCAAATGAAAGATCACCAAAAAACTCCATAAAACATTTTTTTGCTACAGTAAAATGTCAAATCTTTAGGAGTAATAACTCACTTAGAATCCTCAAAATTAGATAAACAATAGAATGGAGAAAGGAATAGCACAGACTGAAAGAGTTTGGCATCATTTACATGACAGTACTGCTGTTTTATGTGCAGACGTTCCCTGTACAGTGTATTGCCACATCTTGTTTTTAATTTTCTTTTACATATGTATCTGATTCCCCGAGGTAAATTCATGAAAACAATGTAATGGGCCCGCTGTTGTGTTCTCTCTTATGTACATAGGGGAAATAATTGATCCAAGATTTTGACATTATGCTTCTATGTAATCAGTTTTTCTTTGCTATTGATTGCTTTAATTTTTCTTTACATGCTCTCTCTTCACTCCCATTTCTTCTCTAGTTGTCCACTTCCATTTCTGCTCTCATCTGTCCTGATTTCCCTCTCTTTCATTGCTTTATTTCGCTATTTTCCAAATCCCTCTGTTTCTCTCCTTCAACTACACCCTGTGATTACAGAACTTGAATGTTTTCTCTTGTTCTATGTCCCTTTGCTACCCATCAATCAGAAATTGTCTGATATTACATCCCACCAATTGTGAGATCCCTCATTACAATTTTCTTATGAGCTATGCTGTCTATGTCCTTTGGTATGTTTTGAAAATTGAATTTGTTAGTTGTTGCTGTTACATTTTCTTAAACTTTGTCCAAGTAAGTGAGTAGAAAATCCTGAAAAAATAGCAGCCTTTGATAACCATATATGTGTCATGAATCCTGTAAATATAGAAATGCCTTACAGACGGACGCACTGGCATCAGTGAATTCTATCTTTCTTAAATTTCTATCCACGTTCCATATACATGCAACTATTTTAGCACAAATAAGTGTGACCATGGTTTTCAGGTTGAATCCTACTATGGTAAAACTGAGTTTCTGATAACCACCCAGCAGACTGTGGGTTCATATTACATATTGATTTAAGGCCAGCCCTGCCTCATCATTCCCTCAAGATGTTGGTAATTTACTTGCTGTACGTAGAGGTATTGATTTGAGCATCAGTTAACTATGGTGCAGAAACCTGCAATCATCTTCAGTGATATGCACTCCCTAACTGACGCACTGTCAGACAGGTTAATCCCTAATGTACTACTGTACTTAATATCAGCCAGAGGTCCCTCGCCCATTCATAGTAAATGCAACTCCTCATTTTGAAAAGTACCACAACAAAACATTGAAGAGAAAACAAAAAAAACCTCTAATGCTGGTGCTCCAGGCTCACCTTGTTTAAAGACTGGAAATTGCTGTTGGTGCACTAAAGAATTCTACTACAGCCCGCAATTACAGAGCCGTACAGAAGGATTTTAGGAGAATTTTCGCATGCTCTTTAACCCCCACTTATAGCTGTTTTTAAAGCAGGAATAAATCATGAGCAGCTGAGGTGGCAGAGTGGAGGAGAGGCAGAAGCCCATAAAAAGGTGGGAGTCGGAGGACCGAGAGCAGCAGAGGCAGCAGAGCGGAGGAGAGGGAGCGGCCCATAAAAAGGTGGGAGTCGGAGGACCGAGAGCAGCAGAGGCAGCAGAGCAGAGGAGAGGGAGCGGCCCATAAAAAGGCGGGAGTCGGGGGACCGAGAGCAGCAGAGGCAGCAGAGCGGAGGAGAGGGAGCGGCCCATAAAAAGGTGGGAGTCGGAGGACCGAGAGCAGCAGAGGCAGCAGAGCGGAGGAGAGGGAGCGGCCCATAAAAAGGTGGGAGTCGGAGGACCGAGAGCAGCAGAGGCAGCAGAGCGGAGGAGAGGGAGCGGCCCATAAAAAGGTGGGAGTCGGAGGACCGAGAGCAGCAGAGGCAGCAGAGCGGAGGAGAGGGAGCGGCCCATAAAAAGGTGGGAGTCGGAGGACCGAGAGCAGCAGAGGCAGCAGAGCGGAGGAGAGGGAGCGGCCCATAAAAAGGTGGGAGTCGGAGGACCGAGAGCAGCAGAGGCAGCAGAGCGGAGGAGAGGGAGCGGGAGCGCAAGTGTCAGGGAGAGAGAAAAAAAAACAAAGTGAGGTCAGCAAAAGGGAAGGAGCTGATTGGTGAGTAGCTGTTGAGTGTTTTTTTTAAAGTCTTTAAGTTTATTTCTGTTAAGTTTATTTAATAGTCTAATAAATCGAGTCATGGCAAGGTACCTCATATCCCTGAAATGCACATCTTGTGCCATATGGGAATTCCAGGCACTTCCTGGACGGCCACAGGTGCAGGAAGTGTCATCAGCTGGAGGAGCTCGAGCTCCGGGTTTCAGAGATTGAGCAGCGGCTGGCGTCACAGCAGTGCATCCACGAGACTGAGATCTACATGGATAGCACGTTTCAGGAAGTGGCCACCCCACAGCTTAAGAGAGTGCAGGCAAAGAGAGACTGGGTGACTGCCAGACAGACAAGGAGGACCAGGCAGGTAGTGCAGGAGTCCCCTGAGGGCTTCTCGCTCTCTAACTGGTATTGGTGAGGGAGAAGGTTCTTCTGGGGAGTGCAGCCAGAGCCAAGACCATACACCATGGGTGGCTCAGCTGTACGGGGGTGGGGGGGGGGGGGGGGGGGGTGAACAGCCAGAGGTTGTGGTCCATATCAGTACCAAAGACATAGGTAGAAAGAGTGATGAGGACCTGCAGGCAGATTTTAAGGAGTTAGGAAAGAGATCAAGAAGCTGGACCTCAAAGGTAGTAATCTCCGGAATACTCCCGGTGCCACGCGCGAGAGAGCATGCAAATAGGAGGATAGAGCAGATGAATGCGTGAATGGAGAGATGGTGCAGGAGAGAGAGTTTTAGATTCCTGGGGCATTGCAACCATTTCAGGGGGAGGTGGGACCAGTACAAGCCAGACGGGTTGCACCTCAACAGGGCCGGGACCAATATCCTCGCGGGGAGGTTTGCGAGTGCTTTTGGGGAGGGTTTAAACTGGCTTGGCAGGGGAATAGGAACCTGAGCGTAGATTCAAAAGGGAGAGAAGCAAAGCTGGAAATGGAAGGCATAAAATTAGTAAGTGAGTTTGGAAGGCAGAGGAAACAAAGGTTAGAAACTAGACAACAAAGGAGTTTGATAGTGCTTAATGGTATATACCTCAATGCAAGGAGTCTAGTGAATAAGACAGATGAGCTGAGGGCACAGATAGACACATGGAAGTCTTAGCTATTACTGAATATCTTAGCTATTACTGAAACATGGCATAAACAGGGGCAGGAATGGCAACTCAACATTCCTGGTTACGGGTTTTCAGATGAGATAGAGAGGATAAAAAAGGAGAGGGGGTGGCAATATTGGTTAAAGAAACAATTACGGCGGTGAGGAGGGATGATATGTTAAAAGGATCATCAAATGAGGCCATATGGGTTGAGCTAAAGAACAAAAAAGGGGCAGTTACACTGCTGGGAGTGTACTATAGACCCCCAAACAGCCAGAGGGAGATAGAAGAGCAAATATGTCGGCAAATTTCTGAGAAGTGCAAAAACAATAGTGCAGTAATAGTGGGGGATTTCAACTACCCTAATTTTAATGGGATACAATCAGTGCAAAAGGTATAGAGGGCGCAGAATTCATAAATTGCATTCAGGAGAACTTTTTTAGCCAGTACGTAGCAAGCCCAACAAGAGAGGAGGCAGTTCTGGATTTAGTTTTAGGAAATGAAGCGGGGCAGGTGGAAGGAGTATCAGTGGAAGAGCATTTTGGTGGTAGTGATCATAATTCAGTCAGATTTAGCATAGTTATGGAAAAGGACAAAGATAGAACAGGAGTTAAAGTTCGGAAATGGGGAAAGGCCAATTTTACTAAGCTAAGATGTGATTTAGCAAAAGTGGACTGGAAACAGCTACTTGAAGGTAAATCAATGTCAAAGCAGTGGGAGGCATTCAAGGGGGAGATTTAAGGGGTTCAGGGTAAACATGTTCCCACAAAGAAAAAGTGTGGGACTGCCAAATCTAGAGCCCCCTGGATGACAATGGGCATACAGGGTAAGATAAGGCAAAAAAGGAAAGTTTATGTCAGACACCAAGAGCTCAATACTGCAGAAAGCCTAGAGGAGTATAGAAAGTGCAGGGGTGAAATTGAAAAGGAAATTAGGAAAGCAAAGAGAGGGCATGAAAAAATACTGGCAAATAAAATTAAGGAAAACCCAAAAATGTTTTATAAATACATAAAGAGCAAGAGGATAACTGAAGAAAGAGTAGGGCCTATTAGAGACCAAAAAGGTAACCTATGTGTGGAGGCGGAAGATTTGGGTATAGTTCTTAATGAATGCTTTGCGTCTGTCTTCACAAAAGAGGGGGATGATTGTAGTTAGGGAGGAGTGTGAAATATTGGATGGGATAAACATAGTGAGAGAGAAAGTATTAAGGGGTTTAGCATCTTTGAAAGTAGATACATCCCCAGGCCTGGATAAAATGTATCCCAGGGGGTTAAGAGAAGCAAGGGAGGAAATAGCCATGGCTCTGACCATCATTTTCTGATCCTCCCTGGTTGCAGGCAAGCGCCCGACGATTGGAGCACTGCTAATGTTGTACCGTTGTTTAAAAAGGGAGACAGAGATAGACCGAGTAATTATAGGCCAGTCAGTCTAACCTCGTGGTGGGCAAATTATTGGAATCGATTCTGAAGGACAGCATAAATCGTCATTAGAAAGCCACGGGTTAATCAAGGACAGTCAGCATGGATTTGTTAAGGGAAGGTCGTGTCTGACTAACTTGACTGAATTTTTGAGGAGGTAACAAGCAGGGTCGATGAGGGTAACCTGTTTGATATAGTGTACATGGATTTTAGCAAGGCTTTTGACAAGGTCCCACGTGACAGACTGGTCAAAAAAAAACCATGGGATCCAAGGGAAAGTGGCCAGTTGGATCCAAAATTGGCTCAGTGGCAGGAAACAAAGGGTAATGGTTGACGGGTGCTTTTGCGACTGGAAGGCTGTTTCCAGTGGGGTTCCACAAGGCTCAGTACTAGGTCCCTTGCTTTTTGTGGTATATGTTAATGATTTGGACTTGAATGTGGGGGGCTTGATCAAGAAGTTTGCAGATGATACAAAAATTGGCCGTGTGGTTGATAGTGAAGAGTAGTGAAGCTGTAGACTGCAGGAAGATATCAATCAACTGGTCAGGTGGGGCAGAAAAGTAGCAAATGGAATTCAATCAAGAGAAGTGTGAGGTAATGCCTTTGGGGAGAGCAAC